>NW_027473332.1:0-1200000 GCF_050947335.1 Megachile rotundata | reverse complement strand
TGTATGATTGTGATTGTATGATTGCGATTGTATGCTTGTGATTGTATGATTGCGATAGTATGATTGTGATCGTATGATTGTGATTGTATGATTGTGATAGTATGATTGTGATTGTATGATTGTGATTGTATGATTGTGATTGTATGATTGCGATTGTATGATTGTGATTGTATGATTGTGATTGTTTGCTTGCGATTGTATGATTGTGATTGTATGATTGTGATTGTATGATTGTGATTGTTTGCTTGTGATTGTATGATTGTGATTGTATGATTGTGATTGTATGATTGTATTTGGGAGATTGTATTTGGGAGATTGTAATTGTATGATTGCGATTGTATGATTGTGATTGTAATATTGTGATTGTTTGCTTGCGATTGTATGATTGTGATTGTATGATTGTGATTGTATGATTGTGATTGTATGATTGTGATTGTATGATTGTGATTGCATGATTGTGATTGTATGATTGTGATTGTATGATTGTGATCGTATGATTGCGATGGTATGATTGTGATTGTATGATTGTGTTTGTATGATTGTGATTGTATGATTGTGATTGTATGATTGTGATTGTATGATTGTGATTGTATGATTGTGATTGTATGATTGTGATTGTATGATTGTGATCTTATGACTGCGATGGTATGATTGTGATTGTATGATTGTGTTTGTATGATTGTGATTGTATGATTGTGATCTTATGATTGCGATGGTATGATTGTGATTGTATGATTGTGTTTGTATGATTGTGATTGTATGATTGTGATTGTATGATTGTGATTGTATGATTGTGATTGTATGATTGTGATTGTATGATCGTGATTGTATGGAATTGATTGTATGATTGTGATAGTATGATTGTAATTGTATGATTATGATTGTATGATTGTGATTGTATGATTGTGACGGTATGATTGTGATTGTATGATTGCGATAGTATGATTGTGATCGTATGATTGTGATTGTATGATTGTGATTGTATGATTGCGATTGTATGATTGTGATTGTATGATTATGATTGTATTATTGTGATTGTATGATTATGATTGTATGGTTGTGGTTGTATGATTGTGATGGTATGATTGTGATTGTATGATTGCGATAGTATGATTGTGATTGTATGATTGTGATTGTATGATTGTGACTGTATGATTGTGATTGTATGATTGTGATTGTATGATTGTGATTGTATGATTGTGATTGTATGATTGTGATAGTATGATTGTGATTGTATGATTGTGATTGTATGATTGTGATTGTATGATTGTATTTGGGTGATTGTATTTGGGAGATTGTAATTGTATGATTGCGATTGTATGATTGTGATTGTATGATTGTGATTGTATGATTGTGATAGTATGATTGTGATTGTTTGCTTGCGATTGTATGATTGTGATTGTATGATTGTGATTGTATGATTGTGATTGTATGATTGTGATTGTATGATTGTGATTGCATGATTGTGATTGTATGATTGTGATTGTATGATTGTGATCGTATGATTGCGATGGTATGATTGTGATTGTATGATTGTGTTTGTATGACTGTGATTGTATGATTTTGATTGTATGATTGTGATTGTATGATTGTATTTGGGAGATTGTATTTGGGAGATTGTAATTGTATGATTGCGATTGTATGATTGTGATTGTATGATTGTGATTGTATGCTTGCGATTGTATGATTGTGATTGTATGATTGTGATTGTATGATTGTGATTGTATGATCGTGATTGTATGGAATTGATTGTATGATTGTGATAGTATGATTGTAATTGTATGATTATGATTGTATGATTGTGATTGTATGATTGTGATTGTATGATTGTGACGGTATGATTGTGATTGTATGATTGCGATAGTATGATTGTGATAGTATGATTGTGATTGTATGATTGTGATTGTATGATTGTGATTGTATGATTGCGATTGTATGATTGTGATTGTATGATTGTGATTGTTTGCTTGCGATTGTATGATTGTGATTGTATGATTGTGATTGTATGATTGTGATTGTATGATTGTGATTGTATGATTGTGATTGTATGATTGTGATTGCATGATTGTGATTGTATGATTGTGATTGTATGATTGTGATCGTATGATTGCGATGGTATGATTGTGATTGTATGATTGTGTTTGTATGACTGTGATTGTATGATTTTGATTGTATGATTGTGATTGTATGATTGTATTTGGGAGATTGTATTTGGGAGATTGTAATTGTATGATTGCGATGGTATGATTGTGATTGTATGATTGTGATTGTATGATTGTGATTGTATGATTGCGATTGTATGATTTTGATTGTATGATTGTTATAGTATGATTGTGATTGTATGATTGTGATTGTATGATTGTATTTGGGAGATTGTATTTGGGAGATTGTAATTGCATGATTGCGATTGTATGATTGTGATTGTATGATTGTGATTGTTTGCTTGTGATTGTATGATTGTGATTGTATGATTGTGATTGTATGATTGTATTTGGGAGATTGTAATTGTATGATTGCGATTGTATGATTGTGATTGTATGATTGTGATTGTATGATTGTGATAGTATGATTGTGATTGTTTGCTTGCGATTGTATGATTGTGATTGTATGATTGTGATTGTATGATTGTGATTGTATGATTGTGATTGTATGATTGTGATTGTATGATTGTGATTGCATGATTGTGATTGTATGATTGTGATTGTATGATTGTGATCGTATGATTGCGATGGTATGATTGTGATTGTATGATTGTGTTTGTATGACTGTGATTGTATGATTTTGATTGTATGATTGTGATTGTATGATTGTATTTGGGAGATTGTATTTGGGAGATTGTAATTGTATGATTGCGATTGTATGATTGTGATTGTATGATTGTGATTGTATGCTTGCGATTGTATGATTGTGATTGTATGATTGTGATTGTATGATTGTGATTGTATGATCGTGATTGTATGGAATTGATTGTATGATTGTGATAGTATGATTGTAATTGTATGATTATGATTGTATGATTGTGATTGTATGATTGTGACGGTATGATTGTGATTGTATGATTGCGATAGTATGATTGTGATAGTATGATTGTGATTGTATGATTGTGATTGTATGATTGTGATTGTATGATTGCGATTGTATGATTGTGATTGTATGATTGTGATTGTTTGCTTGCGATTGTATGATTGTGATTGTATGATTGTGATTGTATGATTGTGATTGTATGATTGTGATTGTATGATTGTGATTGTATGATTGTGATTGCATGATTGTGATTGTATGATTGTGATTGTATGATTGTGATCGTATGATTGCGATGGTATGATTGTGATTGTATGATTGTGTTTGTATGACTGTGATTGTATGATTTTGATTGTATGATTGTGATTGCATGATTGTATTTGGGAGATTGTATTTGGGAGATTGTAATTGTATGATTGCGATGGTATGATTGTGATTGTATGATTGTGATTGTATGATTGTGATTGTATGATTGCGATTGTATGATTTTGATTGTATGATTGTTATAGTATGATTGTGATTGTATGATTGTGATTGTATGATTGTATTTGGGAGATTGTATTTGGGAGATTGTAATTGCATGATTGCGATTGCATGATTGTGATTGTATGATTGTGATTGTTTGCTTGTGATTGTATGATTGTGATTGTATGATTGTGATTGTATGATTGTATTTGGGAGATTGTAATTGTATGATTGCGATTGTATGATTGTGATTGTAATATTGTGATTGTTTGCTTGCGATTGTATGATTGTGATTGTATGATTGTGATTGTATGATTGTGATTGTATGATTGTGATTGTATGATTGTGATTGTATGATTGTGATTGCATGATTGTGATTGTATGATTGTGATTGTATGATTGTGATCGTATGATTGCGATGGTATGATTGTGATTGTATGATTGTGTTTGTATGATTGTGATTGTATGATTGTGATTGTATGATTGTGATTGTATGATTGTGATTGTATGATTGTGATTGTATGATTGTGATCTTATGACTGCGATGGTATGATTGTGATTGTATGATTGTGTTTGTATGATTGTGATTGTATGATTGTGATCTTATGATTGCGATGGTATGATTGTGATTGTATGATTGTGTTTGTATGATTGTGATTGTATGATTGTGATTGTATGATTGTGATTGTATGATTGTGATTGTATGATTGTGATTGTATGATTGTGATTGTATGATCGTGATTGTATGGAATTGATTGTATGATTGTGATAGTATGATTGTAATTGTATGATTATGATTGTATGATTGTGATTGTATGATTGTGACGGTATGATTGTGATTGTATGATTGCGATAGTATGATTGTGATCGTATGATTGTGATTGTATGATTGTGATTGTATGATTGCGATTGTATGATTGTGATTGTATGATTATGATTGTATTATTGTGATTGTATGATTATGATTGTATGGTTGTGGTTGTATGATTGTGATGGTATGATTGTGATTGTATGATTGCGATAGTATGATTGTGATTGTATGATTGTGATTGTATGATTGTGACTGTATGATTGTGATTGTATGATTGTGATTGTATGATTGTGATTGTATGATTGTGATTGTATGATTGTGATAGTATGATTGTGATTGTATGATTGTGATTGTATGATTGTGATTGTATGATTGTGATTGTATGATTGTATTTGGGTGATTGTATTTGGGAGATTGTAATTGTATGATTGCGATTGTATGATTGTGATTGTATGATTGTGATTGTATGATTGTGATAGTATCATTGTAATTGTATGATTATGATTGTACGATTGTGATTGTATGCTTGCGATTGTATGATTGTGATTGTATGATTGCGATAGTATGATTGTGATTGTATGATTGTGATTGTATGATTGTGATTGCATGATTGTGATTGTATGATTGTGATTGTATGATGGTGATTGTATGATTGTGATTGTATGATTGTATTTGGGTGATTGTATTTGGGAGATTGTAATTGTATGATTGCGATTGTATGATTGTGATTGTATGATTGTGATTGTATGCTTGCGATTGTATGATTGTGATTGTATGATTGTGATTGTATGATTGTAATTGTATGATTATGATTGTATGATTGTGATTGTATGATTGTGACGGTATGATTGTGATTGTATGATTGCGATAGTATGATTGTGATCGTATGATTGTGATTGTATGATTGTGATTGTATGATTGCGATTGTATGATTGTGATTGTATGATTATGATTGTATTATTGTGATTGTATGATTATGATTGTATGGTTGTGATTGTATGATTGTGATGGTATGATTGTGATTGTATGATTGCGATAGTATGATTGTGATTGTATGATTGTGATTGTATGATTGTGATTGTATGATTGTGACTGTATGATTGTGATTGTATGATTGTGATTGTGTGATTGTGATTGTATGATTGCGATTGTATGATTGTGATTGTATGATTGCGATTGTATGATTTTGATTGTATGATTGTGATAGTATCATTGTAATTGTATGTTTATGATTGTATGATTGTGATTGTATGATTGTGATTGTATGATTGTGATAGTATGATTGTGATTGTATGATTGTGATTGTATGATTGTGATTGTATGATTGTGATTGTATCATTGTGATTGTATGATTCTGATTGTATGGTTGTGATTGTATGATTGTGATGGTATGATTGTGATTGTATGATTGTGATTGTATGGAATTGATTGTATGATTGTGATAGTATGATTGTAATTGTATGATTGGGATGGTATGATTGTGATTGTATGATTGCGATTGTATGATTGTGATTGTATGCTTGCGATTGTATGATTGTGATTGTATGATTGCGATAGTATGATTGTGATTGTATGATTGTGATTGTGTGATTGTGACTGTATGATTGTGATTGTGTGATTGCGATTGTATGGTTTTGATTGTATGATTGTGATAGTATCATTGTAATTGTTTGCTTGCGATTGTATGATTGTGATTGTATGATTGTGATTGTATGCTTGCGATTGTATGATTGTGATTGTATGATTGCGATAGTATGATTGTGATTGTATGATTGTGATTGTTTGCTTGTGATTGTATGATTGTGATTGTATGATTGTGATTGTATGATTGTATTTGGGAGATTGTATTTGGGAGATTGTAATTGTATGATTGCGATTGTATGATTGTGATTGTAATATTGTGATTGTTTGCTTGCGATTGTATGATTGTGATTGTATGATTGTGATTGTATGATTGTGATTGTATGATTGTGATTGTATGATTGTGATTGCATGATTGTGATTGTATGATTGTGATTGTATGATTGTGATCGTATGATTGCGATGGTATGATTGTGATTGTATGATTGTGTTTGTATGATTGTGATTGTATGATTGTGATTGTATGATTGTGATTGTATGATTGTGATTGTATGATTGTGATTGTATGATTGTGATTGTATGATTGTGATCTTATGACTGCGATGGTATGATTGTGATTGTATGATTGTGTTTGTATGATTGTGATTGTATGATTGTGATCTTATGATTGCGATGGTATGATTGTGATTGTATGATTGTGTTTGTATGATTGTGATTGTATGATTGTGATTGTATGATTGTGATTGTATGATTGTGATTGTATGATTGTGATTGTATGATTGTGATTGTATGATCGTGATTGTATGGAATTGATTGTATGATTGTGATAGTATGATTGTAATTGTATGATTATGATTGTATGATTGTGATTGTATGATTGTGACGGTATGATTGTGATTGTATGATTGCGATAGTATGATTGTGATCGTATGATTGTGATTGTATGATTGTGATTGTATGATTGCGATTGTATGATTGTGATTGTATGATTATGATTGTATTATTGTGATTGTATGATTATGATTGTATGGTTGTGGTTGTATGATTGTGATGGTATGATTGTGATTGTATGATTGCGATAGTATGATTGTGATTGTATGATTGTGATTGTATGATTGTGACTGTATGATTGTGATTGTATGATTGTGATTGTATGATTGTGATTGTATGATTGTGATTGTATGATTGTGATAGTATGATTGTGATTGTATGATTGTGATTGTATGATTGTGATTGTATGATTGTATTTGGGTGATTGTATTTGGGAGATTGTAATTGTATGATTGCGATTGTATGATTGTGATTGTATGATTGTGATTGTATGATTGTGATAGTATGATTGTGATTGTTTGCTTGCGATTGTATGATTGTGATTGTATGATTGTGATTGTATGATTGTGATTGTATGATTGTGATTGTATGATTGTGATTGTATGATTGTGATTGCATGATTGTGATTGTATGATTGTGATTGTATGATTGTGATCGTATGATTGCGATGGTATGATTGTGATTGTATGATTGTGTTTGTATGACTGTGATTGTATGATTTTGATTGTATGATTGTGATTGTATGATTGTATTTGGGAGATTGTACTTGGGAGATTGTAATTGTATGATTGCGATTGTATGATTGTGATTGTATGATTGTGATTGTATGCTTGCGATTGTATGATTGTGATTGTATGATTGTGATTGTATGATTGTGATTGTATGATCGTGATTGTATGGAATTGATTGTATGATTGTGATAGTATGATTGTAATTGTATGATTATGATTGTATGATTGTGATTGTATGATTGTGACGGTATGATTGTGATTGTATGATTGCGATAGTATGATTGTGATAGTATGATTGTGATTGTATGATTGTGATTGTATGATTGTGATTGTATGATTGCGATTGTATGATTGTGATTGTATGATTGTGATTGTTTGCTTGCGATTGTATGATTGTGATTGTATGATTGTGATTGTATGATTGTGATTGTATGATTGTGATTGTATGATTGTGATTGTATGATTGTGATTGCATGATTGTGATTGTATGATTGTGATTGTATGATTGTGATCGTATGATTGCGATGGTATGATTGTGATTGTATGATTGTGTTTGTATGACTGTGATTGTATGATTTTGATTGTATGATTGTGATTGTATGATTGTATTTGGCAGATTGTATTTGGGAGATTGTAATTGTATGATTGCGATGGTATGATTGTGATTGTATGATTGTGATTGTATGATTGTGATTGTATGATTGCGATTGTATGATTTTGATTGTATGATTGTTATAGTATGATTGTGATTGTATGATTGTGATTGTATGATTGTATTTGGGAGATTGTATTTGGGAGATTGTAATTGCATGATTGCGATTGTATGATTGTGATTGTATGATTGTGATTGTTTGCTTGTGATTGTATGATTGTGATTGTATGATTGTGATTGTATGATTGTATTTGGGAGATTGTAATTGTATGATTGCGATTGTATGATTGTGATTGTATGATTGTGATTGTATGATTGTGATAGTATGATTGTGATTGTTTGCTTGCGATTGTATGATTGTGATTGTATGATTGTGATTGTATGATTGTGATTGTATGATTGTGATTGTATGATTGTGATTGTATGATTGTGATTGCATGATTGTGATTGTATGATTGTGATTGTATGATTGTGATCGTATGATTGCGATGGTATGATTGTGATTGTATGATTGTGTTTGTATGACTGTGATTGTATGATTTTGATTGTATGATTGTGATTGTATGATTGTATTTGGGAGATTGTATTTGGGAGATTGTAATTGTATGATTGCGATTGTATGATTGTGATTGTATGATTGTGATTGTATGCTTGCGATTGTATGATTGTGATTGTATGATTGTGATTGTATGATTGTGATTGTATGATCGTGATTGTATGGAATTGATTGTATGATTGTGATAGTATGATTGTAATTGTATGATTATGATTGTATGATTGTGATTGTATGATTGTGACGGTATGATTGTGATTGTATGATTGCGATAGTATGATTGTGATAGTATGATTGTGATTGTATGATTGTGATTGTATGATTGTGATTGTATGATTGCGATTGTATGATTGTGATTGTATGATTGTGATTGTTTGCTTGCGATTGTATGATTGTGATTGTATGATTGTGATTGTATGATTGTGATTGTATGATTGTGATTGTATGATTGTGATTGTATGATTGTGATTGCATGATTGTGATTGTATGATTGTGATTGTATGATTGTGATCGTATGATTGCGATGGTATGATTGTGATTGTATGATTGTGTTTGTATGACTGTGATTGTATGATTTTGATTGTATGATTGTGATTGCATGATTGTATTTGGGAGATTGTATTTGGGAGATTGTAATTGTATGATTGCGATGGTATGATTGTGATTGTATGATTGTGATTGTATGATTGTGATTGTATGATTGCGATTGTATGATTTTGATTGTATGATTGTTATAGTATGATTGTGATTGTATGATTGTGATTGTATGATTGTATTTGGGAGATTGTATTTGGGAGATTGTAATTGCATGATTGCGATTGCATGATTGTGATTGTATGATTGTGATTGTTTGCTTGTGATTGTATGATTGTGATTGTATGATTGTGATTGTATGATTGTATTTGGGAGATTGTATTTGGGAGATTGTAATTGTATGATTGCGATTGTATGATTGTGATTGTAATATTGTGATTGTTTGCTTGCGATTGTATGATTGTGATTGTATGATTGTGATTGTATGATTGTGATTGTATGATTGTGATTGTATGATTGTGATTGCATGATTGTGATTGTATGATTGTGATTGTATGATTGTGATCGTATGATTGCGATGGTATGATTGTGATTGTATGATTGTGTTTGTATGATTGTGATTGTATGATTGTGATTGTATGATTGTGATTGTATGATTGTGATTGTATGATTGTGATTGTATGATTGCGATCTTATGACTGCGATGGTATGATTGTGATTGTATGATTGTGTTTGTATGATTGTGATTGTATGATTGTGATCTTATGATTGCGATGGTATGATTGTGATTGTATGATTGTGTTTGTATGATTGTGATTGTATGATTGTGATTGTATGATTGTGATTGTATGATTGTGATTGTATGATTGTGATTGTATGATTGTGATTGTATGATCGTGATTGTATGGAATTGATTGTATGATTGTGATAGTATGATTGTAATTGTATGATTATGATTGTATGATTGTGATTGTATGATTGTGACGGTATGATTGTGATTGTATGATTGCGATAGTATGATTGTGATCGTATGATTGTGATTGTATGATTGTGATTGTATGATTGCGATTGTATGATGGCGATTGTATGATTATGATTGTATTATTGTGATTGTATGATTATGATTGTATGGTTGTGGTTGTATGATTGTGATGGTATGATTGTGATTGTATGATTGCGATAGTATGATTGTGATTGTATGATTGTGATTGTATGATTGTGACTGTATGATTGTGATTGTATGATTGTGATTGTATGATTGTGATTGTATGATTGTGATTGTATGATTGTGATAGTATGATTGTGATTGTATGATTGTGATTGTATGATTGTGATTGTATGATTGTGATTGTATGATTGTATTTGGGTGATTGTATTTGGGAGATTGTAATTGTATGATTGCGATTGTATGATTGTGATTGTATGATTGTGATTGTATGATTGTGATAGTATCATTGTAATTGTATGATTATGATTGTACGATTGTGATTGTATGCTTGCGATTGTATGATTGTGATTGTATGATTGCGATAGTATGATTGTGATTGTATGATTGTGATTGTATGATTGTGATTGCATGATTGTGATTGTATGATTGTGATTGTATGATGGTGATTGTATGATTGTGATTGTATGATTGTATTTGGGTGATTGTATTTGGGAGATTGTAATTGTATGATTGCGATTGTATGATTGTGATTGTATGATTGTGATTGTATGCTTGCGATTGTATGATTGTGATTGTATGATTGTGATTGTATGATTGTAATTGTATGATTATGATTGTATGATTGTGATTGTATGATTGTGACGGTATGATTGTGATTGTATGATTGCGATAGTATGATTGTGATCGTATGATTGTGATTGTATGATTGTGATTGTATGATTGCGATTGTATGATTGTGATTGTATGATTATGATTGTATTATTGTGATTGTATGATTATGATTGTATGGTTGTGATTGTATGATTGTGATGGTATGATTGTGATTGTATGATTGCGATAGTATGATTGTGATTGTATGATTGTGATTGTATGATTGTGATTGTATGATTGTGACTGTATGATTGTGATTGTATGATTGTGATTGTGTGATTGTGATTGTATGATTGCGATTGTATGATTGTGATTGTATGATTGCGATTGTATGATTTTGATTGTATGATTGTGATAGTATCATTGTAATTGTATGTTTATGATTGTATGATTGTGATTGTATGATTGTGATTGTATGATTGTGATAGTATGATTGTGATTGTATGATTGTGATTGTATGATTGTGATTGTATGATTGTGATTGTATCATTGTGATTGTATGATTCTGATTGTATGGTTGTGATTGTATGATTGTGATGGTATGATTGTGATTGTATGATTGTGATTGTATGGAATTGATTGTATGATTGTGATAGTATGATTGTAATTGTATGATTGGGATGGTATGATTGTGATTGTATGATTGCGATTGTATGATTGTGATTGTATGCTTGCGATTGTATGATTGTGATTGTATGATTGCGATAGTATGATTGTGATTGTATGATTGTGATTGTGTGATTGTGACTGTATGATTGTGATTGTGTGATTGCGATTGTATGGTTTTGATTGTATGATTGTGATAGTATCATTGTAATTGTATGATTATGATTGTACGATTGTGACTGTATGCTTGCGATTGTATGATTGTGATTGTATGATTGCGATAGTATGATTGTGATTGTATGATTGTGATTGCATGATTGTGATTGTATGATTGTGATAGTATGATTGTGATTGTATGATTGTGATTGTATGATTGTGATTGTATGATTGTGATAGTATGATTGTGATTGTATGATTATGATTGTACGATTGTGATTGTATGCTTGCGATTGTATGGAATTGATTGTATGATTGTGATAGTATGATTGTAATTGTATGATTGGGATGGTATGATTGTGAATGTATGATTGCGATTGTATGATTGTGATTGTATGCTTGCGATTGTATGATTGTGATTGTATGATTGCGATAGTATGATTGTGATTGTATGATTGTGATTGTATGATTGTGATAGTATGATTGTGATTGTATGATTGTGATTGTAAAATTGTGGTTGTATGATTGTGATAGTATGATTGTGATTGAATGATTGTGATTGTATGATTGTGATTGTATGATTGTGATTGTATGATTGTATTTGGGTGATTGTATTTGGGAGATTGTAATTGTATGATTGCGATTGTATGATTGTGATTGTATGATTGTGATTGTATGCTTGCGATTGTATGATTGTGATTGTATGATTGTGATTGTATGATTGTGATTGTATGATTGTGATTGTATGATTGTGATGGTATGATTGTGATTGTATGATTGTGATTGTATGATTGTGATTGTATGATTGTGATTGTATGATTGTGATTGTATGATTGTGATTGTATGATTGTGATTGTATGATTGTGATTGTATGATTGTGATTGTATGATTGTGATTGTACGCTTGCGATTGTATGATTGTGATTGTATGATTGCGATAGTATGATTGTGATTGTATGATTATGATTGTATTATTGTGATTGTATGATTATGATTGTATGGTTGTGATTGTATGATTGTGATTGCATGATTGTGATAGTATGATTGTGATTGTATGATTGTGATTGTAAAATTGTGATTGTATGATTTTGATTGTATGATTGTGATAGTATCATTGTAATTGTATGATTATGATTGTATGATTGTGATTGTATGATTGTGATTGTATGATTGTGATTGTATGATTGTGATAGTATGATTGTAATTGTATGATTATGATTGTATGCTTGTGATTGTATGATTGTGATGGTATGATTGTGATTGTATGATTGTGATTGTATGATTGTATTTGGGTGATTGTATTTGGGAGATTGTAATTGTATGATGGCGATTGTATGATTATGATTGTATGATTGTGATTGTATGATTGTGATTGTATGATTGTGATAGTATCATTGTAATTGTATGATTATGATTGTACGATTGTGATTGTATGCTTGCGATTGTATGATTGTGATTGAATGATTGCGATAGTATGAATGTGATTGTATGATTGTGATTGTATGATTGTGATTGCATGATTGTGATTGTATGATTGTGATAGTATGATTGTGATTGTATGATTGTGATTGTATGATTGTGATTGTATGATTGTGATTGTATGCTTGCGATTGTATGATTGTGATTGTATGATTGCGATAGTATGATTGTGATTGTATGATTGTGATTGTATGATTGTGATAGCATGATTGTGATTGTATGATTGTGATAGTATGATTGTGATTGTATGATTGTGATTGTATGATTGTGATTGTATGATTGTGATCGTATGATTGCGATGGTATGATTGTGATTGCATGATTGTGTTTGTATGACTGTGATCTTATGATTGCGATGGTATGATTGTGATTGTATGATTGTGTTTGTATGATTGTGATTGTATGATTGTGATTGTATGATTGTGATTGTATGATTGTGATTGTATGATTGTGATTGTATCATTGTGATTGTATGATTGTGATTGTATGATTGTGATTGTATGATTGTGATTGTATGATTGTGGTTGTATGATTGTGATTGTATGATTGTGATTGTATGATTGTGATTGTATGATTGTATTTGGGAGATTGTATTTGGGAGATTGTGATTGTATGATTGCGATTGTATGATTGTGATTGTATGATTGTGATTGTATGCTTGCGATTGTATGATTGTGATTGTATGATTGTGATTGTATGATTGTGATTGTATGATTGTGATTGTATGATTGTGATTGTATGATTGCGATAGCATGATTGTGATCGTATGATTGTGATTGTATGATTGTGATAGTATGATTGTGATTGTATGATTGTGATTGTATGATTGTGATTGTATGATTGCGATTGTATGATTTTGATTGTATGATTGTGATAGTATCATTGTAATTGTATGATTATGATTGTATGATTGTGATTGTATGATTGTGAATGTATGATTGTGATTGTATGATTGTGATTGTATGATTGTGATTGTATGACTGTGATTGTATGATTGTGATTGTATGATTGCGATAGTATGATTGTGATCGTATGATTGTGATTGTATGATTGTGATAGTATGATTGGGATTGTATGATTGTGATTGTATGATTGTATTTGGGTGATTGTATTTGGGAGATTGTAATTGTATGATTGCGATTGTATGATTGTGATTGTATGATTGTGATTGTATGATTGTGATTGTATGATTGTGATAGTATGATTGTAATTGTATGATTATGATTGTATGCTTGTGATTGTATGATTGTGATGGTATGATTGGGATTGTATGATTGTGATTGTATGATTGTATTTGGGTGATTGCATTTGGGAGATTGTAATTGTATGATTGCGATTGTATGATTGTGATTGTATGATTGTGATTGTATGATTGTGATTGTATGATTGTGATAGTATGATTGTAATTGTATGATTATGATTGTATGCTTGTGATTGTATGATTGTGATGGTATGATTGTGATTGTATGATTGTGATTGTATGATTGTATTTGGGTGATTGTATTTGGGAGATTGTAATTGTATGATGGCCATTGTATGATTATGATTGTATGATTGTGATTGTATGATTGTGATTGTATGATTGTGATAGTATCATTGTAATTGTATGATTATGATTGTACGATTGTGAATGTATGCTTGCGATTGTATGATTGTGATTGTATAATTGCGATAGTATGATTGTGATTGTATGATTGTGATTGTATGATTGTGATTGCATGATTGTGATTGTATGATTGTGATAGTATGATTGTGATTGTATGATTGTGATTGTATGATTGTGATTGTCTGATTGTGATCGTATGATTGCGATGGTATGATTGTGATTGTATGATTGTGTTTGTATGATTGTGATCTTATGATTGCGATGGTATGATTGTGATTGTATGATTGTGTTTGTATGATTGTGATCTTATGACTGCGATGGTATGATTGTGATTGTATGATTGTGTTTGTATGATTGTGATTGTATGATTCTGATTGTATGATTGTGATTGTATGATTGTGTTTGTATGATTGTGATTGTATGATTGTGATTGTATGATTGTGATTGTATGCTTGCGATTGTATGATTGTGATTGTATGATTGCGATAGTATGATTGTGATTGTATGATTGTGATTGTATGATTGTGATTGCATGATTGTGATTGTATGATTGTGATAATATGATTGTGATTGTATCATTGTGATTGTATGATTGTGATTGTATGATTGTGATCGTATGATTGCGATGGTATGATTGTGATTGTATGATTGTGTTTGTATGATTGTGACCTTATGATTGCGATGGTATGATTGTGATTGTATGATTGTGTTTGTATGATTGTGATTGTATGATTGTGATTGTATGATTGTGATTGTATGATTGTGATTGTATGATTGTGATTGTATGATTGTGATTGTATCATTGTGATTGCATGATTGTGATTGTATGATTGTGATAGTATGATTGTGATTGTATGATTGTGATTGTATGATTGTGATTGTATGATTGTGATTGTATGATTGTGATTGCATGATTGTGATTGTATGATTGTGATTGTATGATTGTGATCGTATGATTGCGATGGTATGATTGTGATTGTATGATTGTGTTTGTATGACTGTGATTGTATGATTGTGATTGTGTGATTGCGATTGTATGGTTTTGATTGTATGATTGTGATAGTATCATTGTAATTGTATGATTATGATTGTACGATTGTGATTGTATGCTTGCGATTGTATGATTGTGATTGTATGATTGCGATAGTATGATTGTGATTGTATGATTGTGATTGTATGATTGTGATTGTATGATTGTGATTGTATGATTGTGATTGTATGATTGTGATTGCATGATTGTGATTGTATGATTGTGATTGTATGATTGTGATCGTATGATTGCGATGGTATGATTGTGATTGTATGATTGTGTTTGTATGATTGTGATTGTATGATTGTGATTGTATGATTGTGATTGTATGATTGTGATTGTATGATTGTGATTGTATGATTGTGATTGTATGATTGTGATCTTATGACTGCGATGGTATGATTGTGATTGTATGATTGTGTTTGTATGATTGTGATTGTATGATTGTGATCTTATGATTGCGATGGTATGATTGTGATTGTATGATTGTGTTTGTATGATTGTGATTGTATGATTGTGATTGTATGATTGTGATTGTATGATTGTGATTGTATGATTGTGATTGTATGATTGTGATTGTATGATCGTGATTGTATGGAATTGATTGTATGATTGTGATAGTATGATTGTAATTGTATGATTATGATTGTATGATTGTGATTGTATGATTGTGACGGTATGATTGTGATTGTATGATTGCGATAGTATGATTGTGATCGTATGATTGTGATTGTATGATTGTGATTGTATGATTGCGATTGTATGATTGTGATTGTATGATTATGATTGTATTATTGTGATTGTATGATTATGATTGTATGGTTGTGGTTGTATGATTGTGATGGTATGATTGTGATTGTATGATTGCGATAGTATGATTGTGATTGTATGATTGTGATTGTATGATTGTGACTGTATGATTGTGATTGTATGATTGTGATTGTATGATTGTGATTGTATGATAGTGATTGTATGATTGTGATAGTATGATTGTGATTGTATGATTGTGATTGTATGATTGTGATTGTATGATTGTATTTGGGTGATTGTATTTGGGAGATTGTAATTGTATGATTGCGATTGTATGATTGTGATTGTATGATTGTGATTGTATGATTGTGATAGTATGATTGTGATTGTTTGCTTGCGATTGTATGATTGTGATTGTATGATTGTGATTGTATGATTGTGATTGTATGATTGTGATTGTATGATTGTGATTGTATGATTGTGATTGCATGATTGTGATTGTATGATTGTGATTGTATGATTGTGATCGTATGATTGCGATGGTATGATTGTGATTGTATGATTGTGTTTGTATGACTGTGATTGTATGATTTTGATTGTATGATTGTGATTGTATGATTGTATTTGGGAGATTGTATTTGGGAGATTGTAATTGTATGATTGCGATTGTATGATTGTGATTGTATGATTGTGATTGTATGCTTGCGATTGTATGATTGTGATTGTATGATTGTGATTGTATGATCGTGATTGTATGGAATTGATTGTATGATTGTGATAGTATGATTGTAATTGTATGATTATGATTGTATGATTGTGATTGTATGATTGTGACGGTATGATTGTGATTGTATGATTGCGATAGTATGATTGTGATAGTATGATTGTGATTGTATGATTGTGATTGTATGATTGTGATTGTATGATTGCGATTGTATGATTGTGATTGTATGATTGTGATTGTTTGCTTGCGATTGTATGATTGTGATTGTATGATTGTGATTGTATGATTGTGATTGTATGATTGTGATTGTATGATTGTGATTGTATGATTGTGATTGTATGATTGTGATTGCATGATTGTGATTGTATGATTGTGATTGTATGATTGTGATCGTATGATTGCGATGGTATGATTGTGATTGTATGATTGTGTTTGTATGACTGTGATTGTATGATTTTGATTGTATGATTGTGATTGTATGATTGTATTTGGGAGATTGTATTTGGGAGATTGTAATTGTATGATTGCGATGGTATGATTGTGATTGTATGATTGTGATTGTATGATTGTGATTGTATGATTGCGATTGTATGATTTTGATTGTATGATTGTTATAGTACGATTGTGATTGTATGATTGTGATTGTATGATTGTATTTGGGAGATTGTATTTGGGAGATTGTAATTGCATGATTGCGATTGTATGATTGTGATTGTATGATTGTGATTGTTTGCTTGTGATTGTATGATTGTGATTGTATGATTGTGATTGTATGATTGTATTTGGGAGATTGTATTTGGGAGATTGTAATTGTATGATTGCGATTGTATGATTGTGATTGTAATATTGTGATTGTTTGCTTGCGATTGTATGATTGTGATTGTATGATTGTGATTGTATGATTGTGATTGTATGATTGTGATTGTATGATTGTGATTGCATGATTGTGATTGTATGATTGTGATTGTATGATTGTGATCGTATGATTGCGATGGTATGATTGTGATTGTATGATTGTGTTTGTATGATTGTGATTGTATGATTGTGATTGTATGATTGTGATTGTATGATTGTGATTGTATGATTGTGATTGTATGATTGTGATCTTATGACTGCGATGGTATGATTGTGATTGTATGATTGTGTTTGTATGATTGTGATTGTATGATTGTGATCTTATGATTGCGATGGTATGATTGTGATTGTATGATTGTGTTTGTATGATTGTGATTGTATGATTGTGATTGTATGATTGTGATTGTATGATTGTGATTGTATGATTGTGATTGTATGATTGTGATTGTATGATCGTGATTGTATGGAATTGATTGTATGATTGTGATAGTATGATTGTAATTGTATGATTATGATTGTATGATTGTGATTGTATGATTGTGACGGTATGATTGTGATTGTATGATTGCGATAGTATGATTGTGATCGTATGATTGTGATTGTATGATTGTGATTGTATGATTGCGATTGTATGATTGTGATTGTATGATTATGATTGTATTATTGTGATTGTATGATTATGATTGTATGGTTGTGGTTGTATGATTGTGATGGTATGATTGTGATTGTATGATTGCGATAGTATGATTGTGATTGTATGATTGTGATTGTATGATTGTGACTGTATGATTGTGATTGTATGATTGTGATTGTATGATTGTGATTGTATGATTGTGATTGTATGATTGTGATAGTATGATTGTGATTGTATGATTGTGATTGTATGATTGTGATTGTATGATTGTATTTGGGTGATTGTATTTGGGAGATTGTAATTGTATGATTGCGATTGTATGATTGTGATTGTATGATTGTGATTGTATGATTGTGATAGTATCATTGTAATTGTATGATTATGATTGTACGATTGTGATTGTATGCTTGCGATTGTATGATTGTGATTGTATGATTGCGATAGTATGATTGTGATTGTATGATTGTGATTGTATGATTGTGATTGCATGATTGTGATTGTATGATTGTGATTGTATGATGGTGATTGTATGATTGTGATTGTATGATTGTATTTGGGTGATTGTATTTGGGAGATTGTAATTGTATGATTGCGATTGTATGATTGTGATTGTATGATTGTGATTGTATGCTTGCGATTGTATGATTGTGATTGTATGATTGTGATTGTATGATTGTAATTGTATGATTATGATTGTATGATTGTGATTGTATGATTGTGACGGTATGATTGTGATTGTATGATTGCGATAGTATGATTGTGATCGTATGATTGTGATTGTATGATTGTGATTGTATGATTGCGATTGTATGATTGTGATTGTATGATTATGATTGTATTATTGTGATTGTATGATTATGATTGTATGGTTGTGATTGTATGATTGTGATGGTATGATTGTGATTGTATGATTGCGATAGTATGATTGTGATTGTATGATTGTGATTGTATGATTGTGATTGTATGATTGTGACTGTATGATTGTGATTGTATGATTGTGATTGTGTGATTGTGATTGTATGATTGCGATTGTATGATTGTGATTGTATGATTGCGATTGTATGATTTTGATTGTATGATTGTGATAGTATCATTGTAATTGTATGTTTATGATTGTATGATTGTGATTGTATGATTGTGATTGTATGATTGTGATAGTATGATTGTGATTGTATGATTGTGATTGTATGATTGTGATTGTATGATTGTGATTGTATCATTGTGATTGTATGATTCTGATTGTATGGTTGTGATTGTATGATTGTGATGGTATGATTGTGATTGTATGATTGTGATTGTATGGAATTGATTGTATGATTGTGATAGTATGATTGTAATTGTATGATTGGGATGGTATGATTGTGATTGTATGATTGCGATTGTATGATTGTGATTGTATGCTTGCGATTGTATGATTGTGATTGTATGATTGCGATAGTATGATTGTGATTGTATGATTGTGATTGTGTGATTGTGACTGTATGATTGTGATTGTGTGATTGCGATTGTATGGTTTTGATTGTATGATTGTGATAGTATCATTGTAATTGTATGATTATGATTGTACGATTGTGATTGTATGCTTGCGATTGTATGATTGTGATTGTATGATTGCGATAGTATGATTGTGATTGTATGATTGTGATTGCATGATTGTGATTGTATGATTGTGATAGTATGATTGTGATTGTATGATTGTGATTGTATGATTGTGATTGTATGATTGTGATAGTATGATTGTGATTGTATGATTATGATTGTACGATTGTGATTGTATGCTTGCGATTGTATGGAATTGATTGTATGATTGTGATAGTATGATTGTAATTGTATGATTGGGATGGTATGATTGTGAATGTATGATTGCGATTGTATGATTGTGATTGTATGCTTGCGATTGTATGATTGTGATTGTATGATTGCGATAGTATGATTGTGATTGTATGATTGTGATTGTATGATTGTGATAGTATGATTGTGATTGTATGATTGTGATTGTAAAATTGTGGTTGTATGATTGTGATAGTATGATTGTGATTGAATGATTGTGATTGTATGATTGTGATTGTATGATTGTGATTGTATGATTGTATTTGGGTGATTGTATTTGGGAGATTGTAATTGTATGATTGCGATTGTATGATTGTGATTGTATGATTGTGATTGTATGCTTGCGATTGTATGATTGTGATTGTATGATTGTGATTGTATGATTGTGATTGTATGATTGTGATTGTATGATTGTGATGGTATGATTGTGATTGTATGATTGTGATTGTATGATTGTGATTGTATGATTGTGATTGTATGATTGTGATTGTATGATTGTGATTGTATGATTGTGATTGTATGATTGTGATTGTACGCTTGCGATTGTATGATTGTGATTGTATGATTGCGATAGTATGATTGTGATTGTATGATTATGATTGTATTATTGTGATTGTATGATTATGATTGTATGGTTGTGATTGTATGATTGTGATTGTATGATTGTGATAGTATGATTGTGATTGTATGATTGTGATTGTAAAATTGTGATTGTATGATTTTGATTGTATGATTGTGATAGTATCATTGTAATTGTATGATTATGATTGTATGATTGTGATTGTATGATTGTGATTGTATGATTGTGATTGTATGATTGTGATAGTATGATTGTAATTGTATGATTATGATTGTATGATTGTGATGGTATGATTGTGATTGTATGATTGTGATTGTATGATTGTATTTGGGTGATTGTATTTGGGAGATTGTAATTGTATGATGGCGATTGTATGATTATGATTGTATGATTGTGATTGTATGATTGTGATTGTATGATTGTGATAGTATCATTGTAATTGTATGATTATGATTGTACGATTGTGATTGTATGCTTGCGATTGTATGATTGTGATTGAATGATTGCGATAGTATGAATGTGATTGTATGATTGTGATTGTATGATTGTGATTGCATGACTGTGATTGTATGATTGTGATAGTATGATTGTGATTGTATGATTGTGATTGTATGATTGTGATTGTATGATTGTGATTGTATGCTTGCGATTGTATGATTGTGATTGTATGATTGCGATAGTATGATTGTGATTGTATGATTGTGATTGTATGATTGTGATTGCATGATTGTGATTGTATGATTGTGATAGTATGATTGTGATTGTATGATTGTGATTGTATGATTGTGATTGTATGATTGTGATCGTATGATTGCGATGGTATGATTGTGATTGCATGATTGTGTTTGTATGATTGTGATCTTATGATTGCGATGGTATGATTGTGATTGTATGATTGTGTTTGTATGATTGTGATTGTATGATTGTGATTGTATGATTGTGATTGTATGATTGTGATTGTATGATTGTGATTGTATCATTGTGATTGTATGATTGTGATTGTATGATTGTGATTGTATGATTGTGATTGTATGATTGTGGTTGTATGATTGTGATTGTATGATTGTGATTGTATGATTGTGATTGTATGATTGTATTTGGGAGATTGTATTTGGGAGATTGTAATTGTATGATTGCGATTGTACGATTGTGATTGTATGATTGTGATTGTATGCTTGCGATTGTATGATTGTGATTGTATGATTGTGATTGTATGATTGTGATTGTATGATTGTGATTGTATGATTGTGATTGTATGATTGCGATAGCATGATTGTGATCGTATGATTGTGATTGTATGATTGTGATAGTATGATTGTGATTGTATGATTGTGATTGTATGATTGTGATTGTATGATTGCGATTGTATGATTTTGATTGTATGATTGTGATAGTATCATTGTAATTGTATGATTATGATTGTATGATTGTGATTGTATGATTGTGAATGTATGATTGTGATTGTATGATTGTGATTGTATGATTGTGATTGTATGACTGTGATTGTATGATTGTGATTGTATGATTGCGATAGTATGATTGTGATCGTATGATTGTGATTGTATGATTGTGATAGTATGATTGTGATTGTATGATTGTGATTGTATGATTGTGATTGTATGATTGTAATTGTATGATTATGATTGTATGCTTGTGATTGTATGATTGTGATGGTATGATTGGGATTGTATGATTGTGATTGTATGATTGTATTTGGGTGATTGTATTTGGGAGATTGTAATTGTATGATTGCGATTGTATGATTGTGATTGTATGATTGTGATTGTATGATTGTGATTGTATGATTGTGATAGTATGATTGTAATTGTATGATTATGATTGTATGCTTGTGATTGTATGATTGTGATGGTATGATTGGGATTGTATGATTGTGATTGTATGATTGTATTTGGGTGATTGTATTTGGGAGATTGTAATTGTATGATTGCGATTGTATGATTGTGATTGTATGATTGTGATTGTATGATTGTGATTGTATGATTGTGATAGTATCATTGTAATTGTATGATTATGATTGTACGATTGTGATTGTATGTTTGCGATTGTATGATTGTGATTGTATGATTGCGATAGTATGATTGTGATTGTATGATTGTGATTGTATGATTGTGATTGCATGATTGTGATTGTATGATTGTGATAGTATGATTGTGATTGTATGATTGTGATTGTATGATTATGATTGTATGATTGTGATAGTATGATTGTGATTGTATGATTGTGATTGTATGATTGTGATTGTATGATTGTGATTGTATGATTGTGATTGTATGATTGCGACTGTATGGTTTTGATTGTATGATTGTGATAGTATCATTGTAATTGTATGATTATGATTGTACGATTGTGATTGTATGCTTGCGATTGTATGATTGTGATTGTATGATTGTGATAGTATGATTGTGATTGTATGATTGCGATTGTATGATTTTGATTGTATGATTGTGATAGTATCATTGTAATTGTATGATTATGATTGTATGATTGTGATTGTATGATTGTGATTGTATGATTGTGATTGTATGATTGTGATTGTATGATTGTGATAGTATGATTGTAATTGTATGATTATGATTGTATGCTTGTGATTGTATGATTGTGATGGTATGATTGTGATTGTATGATTGTGATTGTATGATTGTATTTGGGTGATTGTATTTGGGAGATTGTAATTGTATGATGGCCATTGTATGATTATGATTGTATGATTGTGATTGTATGATTGTGATTGTATGATTGTGATAGTATCATTGTAATTGTATGATTATGATTGTACGATTGTGATTGTATGCTTGCGATTGTATGATTGTGATTGTATGATTGCGATAGTATGAATGTGATTGTATGATTGTGATTGTATGATTGTGATTGCATGATTGTGATTGTATGATTGTGATAGTATGATTGTGATTGTATGATTGTGATTGTATGATTGTGATTGTATGATTGTGATAGTATGATTGTGATTGTATGATTGTGATTGTATGATTGTGATTGTATGATTGTGATTGTATGATTGCGATTGTATGGTTTTGATTGTATGATTGTGATAGTATCATTGTAATTGTATGATTATGATTGTACGATTGTGATTGTATGCTTGCGATTGTATGATTGTGATTGTATAATTGCGATAGTATGATTGTGATTGTATGATTGTGATTGTATGATTGTGATTGCATGATTGTGATTGTATGATTGTGATAGTATGATTGTGATTGTATGATTGTGATTGTATGATTGTGATTGTCTGATTGTGATCGTATGATTGCGATGGTATGATTGTGATTGTATGATTGTGTTTGTATGATTGTGATCTTATGATTGCGATGGTATGATTGTGATTGTATGATTGTGTTTGTATGATTGTGATCTTATGACTGCGATGGTATGATTGTGATTGTATGATTGTGTTTGTATGATTGTGATTGTATGATTGTGATTGTATGATTGTGTTTGTATGATTGTGATTGTATGATTGTGATTGTATGATTGTGATTGTATGCTTGCGATTGTATGATTGTGATTGTATGATTGCGATAGTATGATTGTGATTGTATGATTGTGATTGTATGATTGTGATTGCATGATTGTGATTGTATGATTGTGATAATATGATTGTGATTGTATCATTGTGATTGTATGATTGTGATTGTATGATTGTGATCGTATGATTGCGATGGTATGATTGTGATTGTATGATTGTGTTTGTATGATTGTGACCTTATGATTGCGATGGTATGATTGTGATTGTATGATTGTGTTTGTATGATTGTGATTGTATGATTGTGATTGTATGATTGTGATTGTATGATTGTGATTGTATGATTGTGATTGTATCATTGTGATTGTATGATTGTGATTGTATGATTGTGATTGTATGATTGTGATTGTATGATTGTGATTGTATGATTGTGATTGTATGATTGTATTTGGGAGATTGTATTTGGGAGATTGTAATTGTATGATTGCGATTGTATGATTGTGATTGTATGATTGTGATTGTATGCTTGCGATTGTATGATTGTGATTGTATGATTGTGATTGTATGATTGTGATTGTATGATTGTGATTGTATGATTGTGATTGTATGATTGTGATTGTATGATTGCGATAGCATGATTGTGATCGTATGATTGTGATTGTATGATTGTGATAGTATGATTGTGATTGTATGATTGTGATTGTATGATTGTGATTGTATGATTGCGATTGTATGATTTTGATTGTATGATTGTGATAGTATCATTGTAATTGTATGATTATGATTGTATGATTGTGATTGTATGATTGTGAATGTATGATTGTGATTGTATGATTGTGATTGTATGATTGTGATTGTATGATTGTGATTGTATGATTGTGATTGTATGATTGTGATTGTATGATTGTGATTGTATGATTGTGATTGTATGATTGTGATTGTATGATTGTAATTGTATGATTGTGATTGTATGATTGTGATTGTATGATTGTATTTGGGAGATTGTATTTGGGAGATTGTAATTGTATGATTGCGATTGTATGATTGTGATTGTATGATTGTGATTGTTTGCTTGCGATTGTATGATTGTGATTGTATGATTGTGATTGTATGATTGTGATTGTATGATTGTGATTGTATGATTGTGATTGTATGATTGTGATTGTATGATTGTGATTGTATGATTGTGATTGTATGATTGTGATAGTATGATTGTGATCGTATGATTGCGATGGTATGATTGTGATTGTATGATTGTGTTTGTATGATTGTGATCTTATGACTGCGATGGTATGATTGTGATTGTATGATTGTGTTTGTATGATTGTGATTGTATGATTGTGATTGTATGATTGTGATTGTATGATTGTGATTGTATGATTGTGATTGTATCATTGTGATTGTATGATTGTGATTGTATGATTGTGATTGTATGATTGCGATTGTATGATTGTGATTGTATGATTGTGATTTTATGATTGCGATAGTATGATTGTGATCGTATGATTGTGATTGTATGATTGTGATTGTATGATTGCGATTGTATGATTATGATTGTATTATTGTGATTGTATGATTATGATTGTATGGTTGTGATTGTATGATTGTGATGGTATGATTGTGTTTGTATGATTGTGATTGTATGATTGTGATTGTATGATTGTGATTGTATGATTGTGATTGTATGATTGTGATTGTATCATTGTGATTGTATGATTGTGATTGTATGATTGTGATTGTATGATTGCGATTGTATGATTGTGATTGTATGATTGTGATTGTATGATTGTGATTGCATGATTGTGATTGTATGATTGTGATTGTATGATTGTGATCGTATGATTGCGATGGTATGATTGTGATTGTATGATTGTGTTTGTATGACTGTGATTGTATGATTTTGATTGTATGATTGTGATTGTATGATTGTATTTGGGAGATTGTATTTGGGAGATTGTAATTGTATGATTGCGATGGTATGATTGTGATTGTATGATTGTGATTGTATGATTGTGATTGTATGATTGCGATTGTATGATTTTGATTGTATGATTGTGATAGTATGATTGTGATTGTATGATTGTGATTGTATGATTGTATTTGGGAGATTGTATTTGGGAGATTGTAATTGTATGATTGCGATTGTATGATTGTGATTGTATGATTGTGATTGTTTGCTTGTGATTGTATGATTGTGATTGTATGATTGTGATTGTATGATTGTATTTGGGAGATTGTATTTGGGAGATTGTAATTGTATGATTGCGATTGTATGATTGTGATTGTAATATTGTGATTGTTTGCTTGCGATTGTATGATTGTGATTGTATGATTGTGATTGTATGATTGTGATTGTATGATTGTGATTGTATGATTGTGATTGCATGATTGTGATTGTATGATTGTGATTGTATGATTGTGATCGTATGATTGCGATGGTATGATTGTGATTGTATGATTGTGTTTCTATGATTGTGATTGTATGATTGTGATTGTATGATTGTGATTGTATGATTGTGATTGTATGATTGTGATTGTATGATTGTGATCTTATGACTGCGATGGTATGATTGTGATTGTATGATTGTGTTTGTATGATTGTGATTGTATGATTGTGATCTTATGATTGCGATGGTATGATGGTGATTGTATGATTGTGTTTGTATGATTGTGATTGTATGATTGTGATTGTATGATTGTGATTGTATGATTGTGATTGTATCATTGTGATTGTATGATTGCGATTGTATGATTGTGATTGTATGATTGTGATTGTATGATTGTGATTGTATGATTGTGATTGTATGATTGTATTTGGGAGATTGTATTTGGGAGATTGTAATTGTATGATTGCGATTGTATGATTGTGATTGTATGATTGCGATGGTATGATTGTGATTGTATGATTGTGATTGTATGATTGTGATTGTATGATTGTGATTGTATGATTGTGATCGTATGATTGTGATTGTATGATTGTATTTGGGAGATTGTAATTGTATGATTGCGATTGTATTGTTGTGATTGTATGATTGTGACTGTATGATTGTGATAGTATCATTGTAATTGTATGATTATGATTGTATGATTGTGATTGTATGATTGTGATTGTATGATTATGATTGTATTATTGTGATTGTATGATTATGATTCTATGGTTGTGATTGTATGATTGTGATGGTATGATTGTGATTGTATGATTGCGATAGTATGATTGTGATTGTATGATTGTGATTGTATGATTGTGATTGCATGATTGCGATTGTATGATTTTGATTGTATGATTGTGATTGTATGATTGTGATTGTATGATTGTGATTGTATGACTGTGATTGTATGATTGTGATTGTATGATTGTGATTGTATGATTGTGATAGTATGATTGTGATTGTATGATTGTGATTGTATGATTGTGAATGTATGATTGTGATTGTATGATTGTGATTGTATGATTGTGATTGTATGATTGTGATTGTATGATTGTATTTGGGAGATTGTATTTGGGAGATTGTAATTGTATGATTGCGATTGTATGATTTTGATTGTATGATTGTGATAGTATCATTGTAATTGTATGATTATGATTGTATGATTGTGATTGTATGATTGTGAATGTATGATTGTGATTGTATGATTGTGATTGTATGATTGTGATTGTATGATTGTGATTGTTTGCTTGCGATTGTATGATTGTGATTGTATGATTGTGATTGTATGATTGTGATTGTATGATTGTGATAGTATGATTGTAATTGTATGATTATGATTGTATGATTGTGATTGTATGATTGTCATGGTATGATTGTGATTGTATGATTGTCATTGTATGATTGTGATTGTATGATTGTGATTGTATGATTGTGATTGTATGATTGTGATAGTATGATTGTGATTGTAAGATTGGGATTGTATGACTGTGATTGTATGATTGTGATTGTATGATTGTGATTGTATGATTATGATTGTATGATTGTGATTGTATGATTATGATTGTACGGTTGTGATTGTATGATTGTGATGGTATGATTGCGATTGTATGATTGCGATAGTATGATTGTGATTGTATGATTGTGATTGTATGATTGTGATTGTATGATTGTGATTGTATGATTGTGATTGTATGATTGTGATTGTATGATTACGATTGTATGATTGTGATTGTATGATTGCGATTGTATGATTGCGATAGTATGATTGTGATCGTATGATTGTGATTATATGATTGTGATTGTATGATTGCGATTGTATGATTGCGATTGTATGATTATGATTGTATTATTGTGATTGTATGATTATGATTGTATGGTTGTGATTGTATGATTGTGATGGTATGATTGTGATAGTATCATTGTAATTGTATGTTTATGATTGTATGATTGTGATTGTATGATTGTGATTGTATGATTGTGATTGTATGATTGTGATAGTATGATTGTGATTGTATGATTGTGATTGTATGATTGTGATTGTATGATTGTGATTGTATGATTGTGTTTGTGTGATTGCGATTGTATGATTTTGGTTGTATGATTGTGATAGTATGATTGTGATTGTATGATTGTGATTGTATGATTGTGATTGTATGATTGTGATTGTATTATTGTGATTGTATGATTATGATTGTATGGTTGTGATTGTATGATTGTGATGGTATGATTGTGATTGTATGATTGCGATAGTATGATTGTGATTGTATGATTGTGATTGTATGATTGTGACTGTATGATTGTGATTGTATGATTGTGATTGTGTGATTGTGATTGTATGATTGCGATTGTATGATTGTGATTGTATGATTGCGATTGTATGATTTTGATTGTATGATTGTGATAGTATCATAGTAATTGTATGTTTATGATTGTATGATTGTGATTGTATGATTGTGATTGTATGATTGTGATTGTATGATTGCGATAGTATGATTGTGATTGTATGATTGTGATTGTATGATTGTGATTGTATGATTGTGATTGTATGACTGTGATTGTATGATTGTGATTGTATGATTGTGATTGTATGATTGTATTTGGGAGAATGTATTTGGGAGATTGTAATTGTATGATTGTGAATGTATGATTGTGATTGTATGATTGTGATTGTATGATTGTGATTGTATGATTGTGATTGTATGATTGTGATTGTATGATTGTATTTGGGAGATTGTATTTGGGAGATTGTAATTGTATGATTGCGATTGTATGATTTTGATTGTATGATTGTGATAGTATCATTGTAATTGTATGATTATGATTGTATGATTGTGATTGTATGATTGTGAATGTATGATTGTGATTGTATGATTGTGATTGTATGATTGTGATTGTATGATTGTGATTGTATGATTGTGATTGTATGATTGTGATTGTATGATTGTATTTGGGAGATTGTATTTGGGAGATTGTAATTGTATGATTGTGATTGTATGATTGTGATTGTTTGCTTGCGATTGTATGATTGTGATTGTATGATTGTGATTGTATGATTGTGATTGTATGATTGTGATAGTATGATTGTAATTGTATGATTATGATTGTATGATTGTGATTGTATGATTGTCATGGTATGATTGTGATTGTATGATTGTCATTGTATGATTGTGATTGTATGATTGTGATTGTATGATTGTGATTGTATGATTGTGATAGTATGATTGTGATTGTAAGATTGGGATTGTATGACTGTGATTGTATGATTGTGATTGTATGATTGTGATTGTATGATTATGATTGTATGATTGTGATTGTATGATTATGATTGTACGGTTGTGATTGTATGATTGTGATGGTATGATTGCGATTGTATGATTGCGATAGTATGATTGTGATTGTATGATTGTGATTGTATGATTGTGATTGTATGATTGTGATTGTATGATTGTGATTGTATGATTGTGATTGTCTGATTACGATTGTATGATTGTGATTGTATGATTGCGATTGTATGATTGCGATAGTATGATTGTGATCGTATGATTGTGATTATATGATTGTGATTGTATGATTGCGATTGTATGATTGCGATTGTATGATTATGATTGTATTATTGTGATTGTATGATTATGATTGTATGGTTGTGATTGTATGATTGTGATGGTATGATTGTGATAGTATCATTGTAATTGTATGTTTATGATTGTATGATTGTGATTGTATGATTGTGATTGTATGATTGTGATTGTATGATTGTGATAGTATGATTGTGATTGTATGATTGTGATTGTATGATTGTGATTGTATGATTGTGATTGTATGATTGTGTTTGTATGATTGCGATTGTATGATTTTGGTTGTATGATTGTGATAGTATGATTGTGATTGTATGATTGTGATTGTATGATTGTGATTGTATGATTGTGATTGTATTATTGTGATTGTATGATTATGATTGTATGGTTGTGATTGTATGATTGTGATGGTATGATTGTGATTGTATGATTGCGATAGTATGATTGTGATTGTATGATTGTGATTGTATGATTGTGACTGTATGATTGTGATTGTATGATTGTGATTGTGTGATTGTGATTGTATGATTGCGATTGTATGATTGTGATTGTATGATTGCGATTGTATGATTTTGATTGTATGATTGTGATAGTATCATAGTAATTGTATGTTTATGATTGTATGATTGTGATTGTATGATTGTGATTGTATGATTGTGATTGTATGATTGCGATAGTATGATTGTGATTGTATGATTGTGATTGTATGATTGTGATTGTATGATTGTGATTGTATGACTGTGATTGTATGATTGTGATTGTATGATTGTGATTGTATGATTGTATTTGGGAGATTGTATTTGGGAGATTGTAATTGTATGATTGTGAATGTATGATTGTGATTGTATGATTGTGATTGTATGATTGTGATTGTATGATTGTGATTGTATGATTGTATTTGGGAGATTGTATTTGGGAGATTGTAATTGTATGATTGCGATTGTATGATTTTGATTGTATGATTGTGATAGTATCATTGTAATTGTATGATTATGATTGTATGATTGTGATTGTATGATTGTGAATGTATGATTGTGATTGTATGATTGTGATTGTATGATTGCGATTGTATGATTGTGATTGTATGATTGTGATTGTATGATTGTATTTGGGAGATTGTATTTGGGAGATTGTAATTGTATGATTGTGATTGTATGATTGTGATTGTATGATTGTGATTGTTTGCTTGCGATTGTATGATTGTGATTGTATGATTGTGATTGTATGATTGTGATTGTATGATTGTGATAGTATGATTGTAATTGTATGATTATGATTGTATGATTGTGATTGTATGATTGTCATGGTATGATTGTGATTGTATGATTGTCATTGTATGATTGTGATTGTATGATTGTGATTGTATGATTGTGATTGTATGATTGTGATAGTATGATTGTGATTGTAAGATTGGGATTGTATGACTGTGATTGTATGATTGTGATTGTATGATTGTGATTGTATGATTATGATTGTATGATTGTGATTGTATGATTATGATTGTACGGTTGTGATTGTATGATTGTGATGGTATGATTGCGATTGTATGATTGCGATAGTATGATTGTGATTGTATGATTGTGATTGTATGATTGTGATTGTATGATTGTGATTGTATGATTGTGATTGTATGATTGTGATTGTATGATTACGATTGTATGATTGTGATTGTATGATTGCGATAGTATGATTGTGATCGTATGATTGTGATTATATGATTGTGATTGTATGATTGCGATTGTATGATTGCGATTGTATGATTATGATTGTATTATTGTGATTGTATGATTATGATTGTATGGTTGTGATTGTATGATTGTGATGGTATGATTGTGATAGTATCATTGTAATTGTATGTTTATGATTGTATGATTGTGATTGTATGATTGTGATTGTATGATTGTGATTGTATGATTGTGATAGTATGATTGTGATTGTATGATTGTGATTGTATGATTGTGATTGTATGATTGTGATTGTATGATTGTGTTTGTATGATTGCGATTGTATGATTTTGGTTGTATGATTGTGATAGTATGATTGTGATTGTATGATTGTGATTGTATGATTGTGATTGTATGATTGTGATTGTATTATTGTGATTGTATGATTATGATTGTATGGTTGTGATTGTATGATTGTGATGGTATGATTGTGATTGTATGATTGCGATAGTATGATTGTGATTGTATGATTGTGATTGTATGATTGTGACTGTATGATTGTGATTGTATGATTGTGATTGTGTGATTGTGATTGTATGATTGCGATTGTATGATTGTGATTGTATGATTGCGATTGTATGATTTTGATTGTATGATTGTGATAGTATCATAGTAATTGTATGTTTATGATTGTATGATTGTGATTGTATGATTGTGATTGTATGATTGCGATAGTATGATTGTGATTGTATGATTGTGATTGTATGATTGTGATTGTATGATTGTGATTGTATGATTGTGATTGTATGATTGTGATTGTATGACTGTGATTGTATGATTGTGATTGTATGACTGTGATTGTATGATTGAGATTGCATGATTTTGAATGTATTATTGTGAGTGTAAGATTGTGATTGTATGACAGTGATTGTATGATTGTGATTGTGCGATTGTGATTGTACGATTGTGATTGTACGATTGTGATTGTATGATTGTGATTGTATGATTGTGATTGTATGATTGTATTTGGGTGATTGTATTTGGGAGATTGTAATTGTATGATTGCGATTGTATGATTGTGATTGTATGATTGTGATTGTATGATTGTGATTGTATGATTGTGATAGTATGATTGTGATTGTATGATTGTGATTGTGTGATTGTGATTGTATGATTGTGATTGTGTGATTGCGATTGTATGGTTTTGATTGTATGATTGTGATAGTATCATTGTAATTGTATGATTATGATTGTACGATTGTGATTGTATGCTTGCGATTGTATGATTGTGATTGTATGATTGCGATAGTATGATTGTGATTGTATGATTGTGATAGTATGATTGTGATTGTATGATTGTGATTGTATGATTGTGATTGTATGATTGTGATAGTATGATTGTGATTGTATGATTGTGATTGTATGGAATTGATTGTATGATTGTGATAGTATGATTGTAATTGTATGATTGGGATGGTATGATTGTGATTGTATGATTGCGATTGTATGATTGTGATTGTATGCTTGCGATTGTATGATTGTGATTGTATGATTGCGATAGTATGATTGTGATTGTATGATTGTGATTGTATGATTGTGATAGTATGATTGTGATTGTATGATTGTGATTGTAAAATTGTGGTTGTATGATTGTGATAGTATGATTGTGATTGTATGATTGTGATTGTATGATTGTGATTGTATGATTGTGATTGTATGATTGTATTTGGGTGATTGTATTTGGGAGATTGTAATTGTATGATTGCGATTGTATGATTGTGATTGTATGATTGTGATTGTATGATTGTGATGGTATGATTGTGATTGTATGATTGCGATAGTATGATTGTGATCGTATGATTGTGATTGTATGATTGTGATTGTATGATTGCGATTGTATGATTGTGATTGTATGATTATGATTGTATTATTGTGATTGTATGATTATGATTGTATGGTTGTGATTGTATGATTGTGATGGTATGATTGTGATTGTATGATTGCGATAGTATGATTGTGATTGCATGATTGTGATTGTATGATTGTGACTGTATGATTGTGATTGTATGATTGTGATTGTGTGATTGTGATTGTATGATTGCGATTGTATGATTGTGATTGTATGATTGCGATTGTATGATTTTGATTGTATGATTGTGATAGTATCATTGTAATTGTATGATTACGATTGTATGATTGTGATTGTATGATTGTGATTGTATGATTGTGATTGTATGATTGTGATTGTATGATTGTGATTGTATGATTGTGATTGTATGATTGTGATTGTATGATTGTGATTGTATGATTGTGATTGTATGATTGTGATTGTATGATTGTGATTGTATGATTGTGATTGTACGCTTGCGATTGTATGATTGTGATTGTATGATTGCGATAGTATGATTGTGATTGTATGATTATGATTGTATTATTGTGATTGTATGATTATGATTGTATGGTTGTGATTGTATGATTGTGATTGTATGATTGTGATAGTATGATTGTGATTGTATGATTGTGATTGTAAAATTGTGGTTGTATGATTGTGATAGTATGATTGTGATTGTATGATTGTGATTGTAATTGTGATTGTATGATTGTGATTGTATGATTGTATTTGGGTGATTGTATTTGGGAGATTGTAATTGTATGATTGCGATTGTATGATTGTGATTGTATGATTGTGATTGTATGCTTGCGATTGTATGATTGTGATTGTATGATTTTGATTGTATGATTTTGATTGTATGATTGTGATTGTATGATTGTGATGGTATGATTGTGATTGTATGATTGCGTAGTATGATTGTGATCGTATGATTGTGATTGTATGATTGTGATTGTATGATTGCGATTGTATGATTGCGATAGTATGATTGTGATCGTATGATTGTGATTGTATGATTGTGATTGTATGATTGCGATTGTATGATTGCGATTGTATGATTGTGATTGTATGATTATGATTGTATTATTGTGATTGTATGGTTGTGATTGTATGATTATGATTGTATTATTGTGATTGTATGATTATGATTGTATGGTTGTGATTGTATGATTGTGATGGTATGATTGTGATTGTATGATTGCGATAGTATGATTGTGATTGTATGTTTGTGATTGTATGATTGTGATTGTATGATTGTGTTTGTATGATTGCGATTGTATGATTTTGGTTGTATGATTGTGATAGTATCATTGTAATTGTATGATTATGATTGTATGATTGTGATTGTATCATTGTGATTGTATGATTGTGATAGTATGATTGTGATTGTATGATTGTGATTGTATGATTGTGATTGTATGATTGTGATTGTATGATTGTGATTGTATGATTGTGATTGTATGCTTGCGATTGTATGATTGTGATTGTATGATTGCGATAGTATGATTGTGATTGTATGATTGTGATTGTATGATTATGATTGTATTATTGTGATTGTATGATTATGATTGTATTATTGTGATTGTATGATTATGATTGTATGGTTGTGATTGTATGATTGTGATTGTATGATTGCGATTGTATGATTTTGATTGTATGATTGTGATAGTATCATTGTAATTGTATGATTATAATTGTATGATTTTGATTGTATGATTGTGATTGTATGATTGTGATTGTATGATTGTAATTGTATGATTATAATTGTATGATTATAATTGTATGATTGTGATTGTATGATTGTGATTGTATGATTGTGATTGTATGATTGTGATAGTATGATTGTAATTGTATGATTATGATTGTATGCTTGTGATTGTATGATTGTGATGGTATGATTGGGATTGTATGATTGTGATTGTATGATTGTATTTGGGTGATTGTATTTGGGAGATTGTAATTGTATGATTGCGATTGTATGATTGTGATTGTATGATTGTGATTGTATGATTGTGATTGTATGATTGTGATAGTATCATTGTAATTGTATGATTATGATTGTACGATTGTGATTGTATGTTTGCGATTCTATGATTGTGATTGTATGATTGCGATAGTATGATTGTGATTGTATGATTGTGATTGTATGATTGTGATTGCATGATTGTGATTGTATGATTGTGATAGTATGATTGTGATTGTATGATTGTGATTGTATGATTGTGATTGTATGATTGTGATAGTATGATTGTGATTGTATGATTGTGATTGTATGATTGTGATTGTATGATTGCGACTGTATGGTTTTGATTGTATGATTGTGATAGTATCATTGTAATTGTATGATTATGATTGTACGATTGTGATTGTATGCTTGCGATTGTATGATTGTGATTGTATGATTGTGATTGTATGATTGTGACGGTATGATTGTGATTGTATGATTGCGATAGTATGATTGTGATCGTATGATTGTGATTGTATGATTGTGATTGTATGATTGCGATTGTATGATTGTGATTGTATGATTATGATTGTATTATTGTGATTGTATGACTGTGATTGTATGATTGTGATTGTATGATTGTGATTGTATGATTGAGATTGCATGATTTTGAATGTATTATTGTGATTGTAAGATTGTGATTGTATGACAGTGATTGTATGATTGTGATTGTGCGATTGTGATTGTACGATTGTGATTGTACGATTGTGATTGTATGATTGTGATTGTATGATTGTGATTGTATGATTGTATTTGGGTGATTGTATTTGGGAGATTGTAATTGTATGATTGCGATTGTATGATTGTGATTGTACGCTTGCGATTGTATGATTGTGATTGTATGATTGCGATAGTATGATTGTGATTGTATGATTATGATTGTATTATTGTGATTGTATGATTATGATTGTATGGTTGTGATTGTATGATTGTGATTGTATGATTGTGATAGTATGATTGTGATTGTATGATTGTGATTGTAAAATTGTGGTTGTATGATTGTGATAGTATGATTGTGATTGTATGATTGTGATTGTAATTGTGATTGTATGATTGTGATTGTATGATTGTATTTGGGTGATTGTATTTGGGAGATTGTAATTGTATGATTGCGATTGTATGATTGTGATTGTATGATTGTGATTGTATGCTTGCGATTGTATGATTGTGATTGTATGATTTTGATTGTATGATTTTGATTGTATGATTGTGATTGTATGATTGTGATGGTATGATTGTGATTGTATGATTGCGTAGTATGATTGTGATCGTATGATTGTGATTGTATGATTGTGATTGTATGATTGCGATTGTATGATTGCGATAGTATGATTGTGATCGTATGATTGTGATTGTATGATTGTGATTGTATGATTGCGATTGTATGATTGCGATTGTATGATTGTGATTGTATGATTATGATTGTATTATTGTGATTGTATGGTTGTGATTGTATGATTATGATTGTATTATTGTGATTGTATGATTATGATTGTATGGTTGTGATTGTATGATTGTGATGGTATGATTGTGATTGTATGATTGCGATAGTATGATTGTGATTGTATGTTTGTGATTGTATGATTGTGATTGTATGATTGTGTTTGTATGATTGCGATTGTATGATTTTGGTTGTATGATTGTGATAGTATCATTGTAATTGTATGATTATGATTGTATGATTGTGATTGTATCATTGTGATTGTATGATTGTGATAGTATGATTGTGATTGTATGATTGTGATTGTATGATTGTGATTGTATGATTGTGATTGTATGATTGTGATTGTATGATTGTGATTGTATGCTTGCGATTGTATGATTGTGATTGTATGATTGCGATAGTATGATTGTGATTGTATGATTGTGATTGTATGATTATGATTGTATTATTGTGATTGTATGATTATGATTGTATTATTGTGATTGTATGATTATGATTGTATGGTTGTGATTGTATGATTGTGATTGTATGATTGCGATTGTATGATTTTGATTGTATGATTGTGATAGTATCATTGTAATTGTATGATTATAATTGTATGATTTTGATTGTATGATTGTGATTGTATGATTGTGATTGTATGATTGTAATTGTATGATTATAATTGTATGATTATAATTGTATGATTGTGATTGTATGATTGTGATTGTATGATTGTGATTGTATGATTGTGATAGTATGATTGTAATTGTATGATTATGATTGTATGCTTGTGATTGTATGATTGTGATGGTATGATTGGGATTGTATGATTGTGATTGTATGATTGTATTTGGGTGATTGTATTTGGGAGATTGTAATTGTATGATTGCGATTGTATGATTGTGATTGTATGATTGTGATTGTATGATTGTGATTGTATGATTGTGATAGTATCATTGTAATTGTATGATTATGATTGTACGATTGTGATTGTATGTTTGCGATTCTATGATTGTGATTGTATGATTGCGATAGTATGATTGTGATTGTATGATTGTGATTGTATGATTGTGATTGCATGATTGTGATTGTATGATTGTGATAGTATGATTGTGATTGTATGATTGTGATTGTATGATTGTGATTGTATGATTGTGATAGTATGATTGTGATTGTATGATTGTGATTGTATGATTGTGATTGTATGATTGCGACTGTATGGTTTTGATTGTATGATTGTGATAGTATCATTGTAATTGTATGATTATGATTGTACGATTGTGATTGTATGCTTGCGATTGTATGATTGTGATTGTATGATTGTGATTGTATGATTGTGACGGTATGATTGTGATTGTATGATTGCGATAGTATGATTGTGATCGTATGATTGTGATTGTATGATTGTGATTGTATGATTGCGATTGTATGATTGTGATTGTATGATTATGATTGTATTATTGTGATTGTATGACTGTGATTGTATGATTGTGATTGTATGATTGTGATTGTATGATTGAGATTGCATGATTTTGAATGTATTATTGTGATTGTAAGATTGTGATTGTATGACAGTGATTGTATGATTGTGATTGTGCGATTGTGATTGTACGATTGTGATTGTACGATTGTGATTGTATGATTGTGATTGTATGATTGTGATTGTATGATTGTATTTGGGTGATTGTATTTGGGAGATTGTAATTGTATGATTGCGATTGTATGATTGTGATTGTATGATTGTGATTGTATTATTGTGATTGTATGATTGTGATAGTATGATTGTGATTGTATGATTGTGATTGTGTGATTGTGATTGTATGATTGTGATTGTGTGATTGCGATTGTATGATTGTGATTGTATGATTGCGATAGTATGATTGTGATTGTATGATTGTGATTGTATGATTGTGATTGCATGATTGTGATTGTATGATTGTGATAGTATGATTGTGATTGTATGATTGTGATTGTATGATTGTGATGGTATGATTGTGATTGTATGATTGTGATTGTATGTTTGCGATTGTATGATTATGATTGTATTATTGTGATTGTATGATTATGATTGGATGGTTGTGATTGTATGATTTTGATGGTATGATTGTGATTGTATGATTGTGATTGTATGATTGTGATTGTATGATTGTGATAGTATGATTGTGATTGTATGATTGTGATTGTATGATTGTGATTGTATGATTGTATTTGGGAGATTGTATTTGGGAGATTGTAATTGTATGATTGCGATTGTATGATTGTGATTGTATGATTGTAATTGTATGATTATGATTGTATGATTGTGATTGTATGATTGTCATGGTATGATTGTGATTGTATGATTGCGATAGTATGATTGTGATCGTATGATTGTGATTGTATGATTGTGATTGTATGATTGTGATAGTATGATTGTGATCGTATGATTGCGATGGTATGATTGTGATTGTATGATTGTGATAGTATGATTGTGATTGTATGATTGTGATTGTATGATTGTGATCGTATGATTGCGATGGTATGATTGTGATTGTATGATTGTGATTGTATGTTTGCGATTGTATGATTATGATTGTATTATTGTGATTGTATGATTATGATTGGATGGTTGTGATTGTATGATTTTGATGGTATGATTGTGATTGTATGATTGTGATTGTATGATTGTGATTGTATGATTGTGATAGTATGATTGTGATTGTATGATTGTGATTGTATGATTGTGATTGTATGATTGTATTTGGGAGATTGTATTTGGGAGATTGTAATTGTATGATTGCGATTGTATGATTGTGATTGTATGATTGTAATTGTATGATTATGATTGTATGATTGTCATGGTATGATTGTGATTGTATGATTGCGATAGTATGATTGTGATCGTATGATTGTGATTGTATGATTGTGATTGTATGATTGTGATTGTATGATTGCGATTGTATGATTTTGATTGTATGATTGTGATAGTATCATTGTAATTGTATGATTATGATTGTATGATTGTGATTGTATGATTGTGAATGTATGATTGTGATTGTATGCTTGCGATTGTATGATTGTGATTGTATGATTGCGATAGTATGATTGTGATTGTATGATTGTGATTGTATGATTATGATTGTATTATTGTGATTGTATGATTATGATTGTATTATTGTGATTGTATGATTATGATTGTATGATTGTGATTGTATGATTGTGATAGTATCATTGTAATTGTATGATTATGATTGTATGATTGTGATTGTATGATTGTGATTGTATGATTGTGATTGTATGATTGTGATAGTATGATTGTAATTGTATGATTATGATTGTATGCTTGTGATTGTATGATTGTGATGGTATGATTGTGATTGTATGATTGTGATTGTATGATTGTATTTGGGTGATTGTATTTGGGAGATTGTAATTGTATGATGGCGATTGTATGATTATGATTGTATGATTGTGATTGTATGATTGTGATTGTATGATTGTGATAGGATCATTGTAATTGTATGATTATGATTGTACGATTGTGATTGTATGCTTGCGATTGTATGATTGTGATTGTATGATTGCGATAGTATGAATGTGATTGTATGATTGTGATTGTATGATTGTGATTGCATGATTCTGATTGTATGATTGTGATAGTATGATTGTGATTGTATGATTGTGATTGTATGATTGTGATTGTATGATTGTGATAGTATGATTGTGATTGTATGATTGTGATTGTATGATTGTGATTGTATGATTGTGATTGTATGATTGTGATTGTATGATTGCGATTGTATGGTTTTGATTGTATGATTGTGATAGTATCATTGTAATTGTATGATTATGATTGTACGATTGTGATTGTATGCTTGCGATTGTATGATTGTGATTGTATAATTGCGATAGTATGATTGTGATTGTATGATTGTGATTGTATGATTGCGACTGTATGGTTTTTATTGTATGATTGTGATAGTATCATTGTAATTGTATGATTATGATTGTACGATTGTGATTGTATGCTTGCGATTGTATGATTGTGATTGTATGATTGCGATAGTATGATTGTGATTGTATGATTGCGATTGTATGATTTTGATTGTATGATTGTGATAGTATCATTGTAATTGTATGATTATGATTGTATGATTGTGATTGTATGATTGTGATTGTATGATTGTGATTGTATGATTGTGATAGTATGATTGTAATTGTATGATTATGATTGTATGCTTGTGATTGTATGATTGTGATGGTATGATTGTGATTGTATGATTGTGATTGTATGATTGTATTTGGGTGATTGTATTTGGGAGATTGTAATTGTATGATGGCGATTGTATGATTATGATTGTATGATTGTGATTGTATGATTGTGATTGTATGATTGTGATAGGATCATTGTAATTGTATGATTATGATTGTACGATTGTGATTGTATGCTTGCGATTGTATTATTGTGATTGTATGATTGCGATAGTATGAATGTGATTGTATGATTGTGATTGTATGATTGTGATTGCATGATTGTGATTGTATGATTGTGATAGTATGATTGTGATTGTATGATTGTGATTGTATGATTGTGATTGTATGATTGTGATAGTATGATTGTGATTGTATGATTGTGATTGTATGATTGTGATTGTATGATTGTGATTGTATGATTGTGATTGTATGATTGCGATTGTATGGTTTTGTTTGTATGATTGTGATAGTATCATTGTAATTGTATGATTATGATTGTACGATTGTGATTGTATGCTTGCGATTGTATGATTGTGATTGTATAATTGCGATAGTATGATTGTGATTGTATGATTGTGATTGTATGATTGTGATTGTATGATTGTGATTGCATGATTGTGATTGTATGATTGTGATAGTATGATTGTGATTGTATGATTGTGATTGTATGATTGTGATTGTATGATTGTGATCGTATGATTGCGATGGTATGATTGTGATTGTATGATTGTGTTTGTATGATTGTGATCTTATGATTGCGATGGTATGATTGTGATTGTATGATTGTGTTTGTATGATTGTGATCTTATGACTGCGATGGTACGATTGTGATTGTATGATTGTGATTGTATGATTGTGATTGTATGATTGTATTTGGGTGATTGTATTTGGGAGATTGTAATGGTATGATTGCGATTGTATGATTATGATTGTATGATTGTGATTATATGATTGTGATAGTATCATTGTAATTGTATGATTATGATTGTACGATTGTGATTGTATGCTTGCGATTGTATGATTGTGATTGTATGATTGCGATAGTATGATTGTGATTGTATGATTGTGATTGTATGATTGTGATTGTATGATTGTGACGGTATGATTGTGATTGTATGATTGCGATAGTATGATTGTGATCGTATGATTGTGGTTGTATGATTGTGATTGTATGATTGAGATTGCATGATTTTGAATGTATTATTGTGATTGTAAGATTGTGATTGTATGACAGTGATTGTATGATTGTGATTGTGCGATTGTGATTGTACGATTGTGATTGTACGATTGTGATTGTATGATTGTGATTGTATGATTGTGATTGTATGATTGTATTTGGGTGATTGTATTTGGGAGATTGTAATTGTATGATTGCGATTGTATGATTGTGATTGTATGATTGTGATTGTATGATTGTGATTGTATGATTGTGATAGTATGATTGTGATTGTATGATTGTGATTGTGTGATTGTGATTGTATGATTGTGATTGTGTGATTGCGATTGTATGATTGTGATTGTATGATTGCGATAGTATGATTGTGATTGTATGATTGTGATTGTATGATTGTGATTGCATGATTGTGATTGTATGATTGTGATAGTATGATTGTGATTGTATGATTGTGATTGTATGATTGTGATTGTATGATTGTGATAGTATGATTGTGATTGTATGATTGTGATTGTATGGAATTGATTGTATGATTGTGATAGTGTGATTGTAATTGTATGATTGGGATGTTATGATTGTGATTGTATGATTGCGATTGTATGATTGTGATTGTATGCTTGCGATTGTATGATTGTGATTGTATGATTGCGATAGTATGATTGTGATTGTATGATTGTGATTGTATGATTGGGATAGTATGATTGTGATGGTATGATTGTGGTTGTATGATTGTGATAGTATGATTGTGATTGTATGACTGTGATTGTATGATTGTGATTGTATGATTGTGATTGTATGATTGTATTTGGGTGATTGTATTTGGGAGATTGTAATTGTATGATTGCGATTGTATGATTGTGATTGTATGATTGTGATTGTATGCTTGCGATTGTATGATTGTGATTGTATGATTGTGATTGTATGATTGTGATTGTATGATTGTGATTGTATGATTGTGATGGTATGATTGTGATTGTATGATTGCGATAGTATGATTGTGATCGTATGATTGTGATTGTATGATTGTGATTGTATGATTGCGATTGTATGATTGTGATTGTATGATTATGATTGTATTATTGTGACTGTATGATTATGATTGTATGGTTGTGATTGTATGATTGTGATGGTATGATTGTGATTGTATGATTGCGATAGTATGATTGTGATTGCATGATTGTGATTGTATGATTGTGACTGTATGATTGTGATTGTATGATTGTGATTGTGTGATTGTGATTGTATGATTGCGATAGTATGATTGTGATCGTATGATTGTGATTGTATGATTGTGATTGTATGATTGCGATTGTATGATTGTGATTGTATGATTATGATTGTATTATTGTGATTGTATGATTATGATTGTATGGTTGTGGTTGTATGATTGTGATGGTATGATTGTGATTGTATGATTGCGATAGTATGATTGTGATTGTATGATTGTGATTGTATGATTGTGACTGTATGATATTGATTGTATGATTGTGATTGTATGATTGTGATTGTATGATTGTGATTGTATGATTGTGATAGTATGATTGTGATTGTATGATTGTGATTGTATGATTGTGATTGTATGATTGTATTTGGGTGATTGTATTTGGGAGATTGTAATTGTATGATTGCGATTGTATGATTGTGATTGTATGATTGTGATTGTATGATTGTGATAGTATCATTGTAATTGTATGATTATGATTGTACGATTGTGATTGTATGCTTGCGATTGTATGATTGTGATTGTATGATTGCGATAGTATGATTGTGATTGTATGATTGTGATTGTATGATTGTGATTGCATGATTGTGATTGTATGATTGTGATTGTATGATGGTGATTGTATGATTGTGATTGTATGATTGTATTTGGGTGATTGTATTTGGGAGATTGTAATTGTATGATTGCGATTGTATGATTGTGATTGTATGATTGTGATTGTATGCTTGCGATTGTATGATTGTGATTGTATGATTGTGATTGTATGATTGTAATTGTATGATTATGATTGTATGATTGTGATTGTATGATTGTGACGGTATGATTGTGATTGTATGATTGCGATAGTATGATTGTGATCGTATGATTGTGATTGTATGATTGTGATTGTATGATTGCGATTGTATGATTGTGATTGTATGATTATGATTGTATTATTGTGATTGTATGATTATGATTGTATGGTTGTGATTGTATGATTGTGATGGTATGATTGTGATTGTATGATTGCGATAGTATGATTGTGATTGTATGATGGTGATTGTATGATTGTGATTGTATGATTGTGACTGTATGATTGTGATTGTATGATTGTGATTGTGTGATTGTGATTGTATGATTGCGATTGTATGATTGTGATTGTATGATTGCGATTGTATGATTTTGATTGTATGATTGTGATAGTATCATTGTAATTGTATGTTTATGATTGTATGATTGTGATTGTATGATTGTGATTGTATGATTGTGATAGTATGATTGTGATTGTATGATTGTGATTGTATGATTGTGATTGTATGATTGTGATTGTATCATTGTGATTGTATGATTCTGATTGTATGGTTGTGATTGTATGATTGTGATGGTATGATTGTGATTGTATGATTGTGATTGTATGGAATTGATTGTATGATTGTGATAGTATGATTGTAATTGTATGATTGGGATGGTATGATTGTGATTGTATGATTGCGATTGCATGATTGTGATTGTATGCTTGCGATTGTATGATTGTGATTGTATGATTGCGATAGTTTGATTGTGATTGTATGCTTGCGATTGTATGATTGTGATTGTATGATTGCGATAGTTTGATTGTGATTGTGTGATTGTGATTGTATGATTGCGATTGTATGATTGTGATTGTATGATTGCGATTGTATGATTTTGATTGTATGATTGTGATAGTATCATTGTAATTGTATGTTTATGATTGTATGATTGTGATTGTATGATTGTGATTGTATGATTGTGATAGTATGATTGTGATTGTATGATTGTGATTGTATGATTGTGATTGTATGATTGTGATTGTATCATTGTGATTGTATGATTCTGATTGTATGGTTGTGATTGTATGATTGTGATGGTATGATTGTGATTGTATGATTGTGATTGTATGGAATTGATTGTATGATTGTGATAGTATGATTGTAATTGTATGATTGGGATGGTATGATTGTGATTGTATGATTGCGATTGCATGATTGTGATTGTATGCTTGCGATTGTATGATTGTGATTGTATGATTGCGATAGTATGATTGTGATTGTATGATTGTGATTGTATGATTGTGATTGCATGATTGTGATTGTATGATTGTGATAGTATGATTGTGATTGTATGATTGTGATTGTATGATTGTGATTGTATGATTGTGATAGTATGATTGTGATTGTATGATTATGATTGTACGATTGTGATTGTATGCTTGCGATTGTATGGAATTGATTGTATGATTGTGATAGTATGATTGTAATTGTATGATTGGGATGGTATGATTGTGAATGTATGATTGCGATTGTATGATTGTGATTGTATGCTTGCGATTGTATGATTGTGATTGTATGATTGCGATAGTATGATTGTGATTGTATGATTGTGATTGTATGATTGTGATAGTATGATTGTGATTGTATGATTGTGATTGTAAAATTGTGGTTGTATGATTGTGATAGTATGATTGTGATTGTATGATTGTGATTGTATGATTGTGATTGTATGATTGTGATTGTATGATTGTATTTGGGTGATTGTATTTGGGAGATTGTAATTGTATGATTGCGATTGTATGATTGTGATTGTATGATTGTGATTGTATGCTTGCGATTGTATGATTGTGATTGTATGATTGTGATTGTATGATTGTGATTGTATGATTGTGATTGTATGATTGTGATGGTATGATTGTGATTGTATGATTGCGATAGTATGATTGTGATCGTATGATTGTGATTGTATGATTGTGATTGTATGATTGCGATTGTATGATTGTGATTGTATGATTATGATTGTATTATTGTGATTGTATGATTATGATTGTATGGTTGTGATTGTATGATTGTGATGGTATGATTGTGATTGTATGATTGCGATAGCATGATTGTGATTGCATGATTGTGATTGTATGATTGTGACTGTATGATTGTGATTGTATGATTGTGATTGTGTGATTGTGATTGTATGATTGCGATTGTATGATTGTGATTGTATGATTGCGATTGTATGATTTTGATTGTATGATTGTGATAGTATCATTGTAATTGTATGATTACGATTGTATGATTGTGATTGTATGATTGTGATTGTATGATTGTGATTGTATGATTGTGATTGTATGATTGTGATTGTATGATTGTGATTGTATGATTGTGATTGTATGATTGTGATTGTATGATTGTGATTGTATGATTGTGATTGTATGATTGTGATTGTATGATTGTGATTGTATGATTGTGATTGTACGCTTGCGATTGTATGATTGTGATTGTATGATTGCGATAGTATGATTGTGATTGTATGATTATGATTGTATTATTGTGATTGTATGATTATGATTGTATGGTTGTGATTGTATGATTGTGATGGTATGATTGTGATTGTATGATTGTGATTGTATGATTGTATTTGGGTGATTGTATTTGGGAGATTGTAATTGTATGATGGCGATTGTATGATTGTGATTGTATGATTGTGATAGTATGATTGTGATTGTATGATTGTGATTGTAAAATTGTGATTGTATGATTTTGATTGTATGATTGTGATAGTATCATTGTAATTGTATGATTATGATTGTATGATTGTGATTGTATGATTGTGATTGTATGATTGTGATTGTATGATTGTGATAGTATGATTGTAATTGTATGATTATGATTGTATGCTTGTGATTGTATGATTGTGATGGTATGATTGTGATTGTATGATTGTGATTGTATGATTGTATTTGGGTGATTGTATTTGGGAGATTGTAATTGTATGATGGCGATTGTATGATTATGATTGTATGATTGTGATTGTATGATTGTGATTGTATGATTGTGATAGTATCATTGTAATTGTATGATTATGATTGTACGATTGTGATTGTATGCTTGCGATTGTATGATTGTGATTGAATGATTGCGATAGTATGAATGTGATTGTATGATTGTGATTGTATGATTGTGATTGCATGATTGTGATTGTATGATTGTGATAGTATGATTGTGATTGTATGATTGTGATTGTATGATTGTGATTGTATGATTGTGATTGTATGCTTGCGATTGTATGATTGTGATTGTATGATTGCGATAGTATGATTGTGATTGTATGATTGTGATTGTATGATTGTGATTGCATGATTGTGATTGTATGATTGTGATAGTATGATTGTGATTGTATGATTGTGATTGTATGATTGTGATTGTATGATTGTGATCGTATGATTGCGATGGTATGATTGTGATTGCATGATTGTGTTTGTATGATTGTGATCTTATGATTGCGATGGTATGATTGTGATTGTATGATTGTGTTTGTATGATTGTGATTGTATGATTGTGATTGTATGATTGTGATTGTATGATTGTGATTGTATGATTGTGATTGTATCATTGTGATTGTATGATTGTGATTGTATGATTGTGATTGTATGATTGTGATTGTATGATTGTGGTTGTATGATTGTGATTGTATGATTGTGATTGTATGATTGTGATTGTATGATTGTATTTGGGAGATTGTATTTGGGAGATTGTAATTGTATGATTGCGATTGTATGATTGTGATTGTATGATTGTGATTGTATGCTTGCGATTGTATGATTGTGATTGTATGATTGTGATTGTATGATTGTGATTGTATGATTGTGATTGTATGATTGTGATTGTATGATTGCGATAGCATGATTGTGATCGTATGATTGTGATTGTATGATTGTGATAGTATGATTGTGATTGTATGATTGTGATTGTATGATTGTGATTGTATGATTGCGATTGTATGATTTTGATTGTATGATTGTGATAGTATCATTGTAATTGTATGATTATGATTGTATGATTGTGATTGTATGATTGTGAATGTATGATTGTGATTGTATGATTGTGATTGTATGATTGTGATTGTATGACTGTGATTGTATGATTGTGATTGTATGATTGCGATAGTATGATTGTGATCGTATGATTGTGATTGTATGATTGTGATAGTATGATTGTGATTGTATGATTGTGATTGTATGATTGTGATTGTATGATTGTAATTGTATGATTATGATTGTATGCTTGTGATTGTATGATTGTGATGGTATGATTGGGATTGTATGATTGTGATTGTATGATTGTATTTGGGTGATTGTATTTGGGAGATTGTAATTGTATGATTGCGATTGTATGATTGTGATTGTATGATTGTGATTGTATGATTGTGATTGTATGATTGTGATTGTATGATTGTGATAGTATGATTGTAATTGTATGATTATGATTGTATGCTTGTGATTGTATGATTGTGATGGTATGATTGGGATTGTATGATTGTGATTGTATGATTGTATTTGGGTGATTGTATTTGGGAGATTGTAATTGTATGATTGCGATTGTATGATTGTGATTGTATGATTGTGATTGTATGATTGTGATTGTATGATTGTGATAGTATCATTGTAATTGTATGATTATGATTGTACGATTGTGATTGTATGTTTGCGATTGTATGATTGTGATTGTATGATTGCGATAGTATGATTGTGATTGTATGATTGTGATTGTATGATTGTGATTGCATGATTGTGATTGTATGATTGTGATAGTATGATTGTGATTGTATGATTGTGATTGTATGATTATGATTGTATGATTGTGATAGTATGATTGTGATTGTATGATTGTGATTGTATGATTGTGATTGTATGATTGTGATTGTATGATTGTGATTGTATGATTGCGACTGTATGGTTTTGATTGTATGATTGTGATAGTATCATTGTAATTGTATGATTATGATTGTACGATTGTGATTGTATGCTTGCGATTGTATGATTGTGATTGTATGATTGCGATAGTATGATTGTGATTGTATGATTGCGATTGTATGATTTTGATTGTATGATTGTGATAGTATCATTGTAATTGTATGATTATGATTGTATGATTGTGATTGTATGATTGTGATTGTATGATTGTGATTGTATGATTGTGATAGTATGATTGTAATTGTATGATTATGATTGTATGCTTGTGATTGTATGATTGTGATGGTATGATTGTGATTGTATGATTGTGATTGTATGATTGTATTTGGGTGATTGTATTTGGGAGATTGTAATTGTATGATGGCCATTGCATGATTATGATTGTATGATTGTGATTGTATGATTGTGATTGTATGATTGTGATAGTATCATTGTAATTGTATGATTATGATTGTACGATTGTGATTGTATGCTTGCGATTGTATGATTGTGATTGTATGATTGCGATAGTATGAATGTGATTGTATGATTGTGATTGTATGATTGTGATTGCATGATTGTGATTGTATGATTGTGATAGTATGATTGTGATTGTATGATTGTGATTGTATGATTGTGATTGTATGATTGTGATAGTATGATTGTGATTGTATGATTGTGATTGTATGATTGTGATTGTATGATTGTGATTGTATGATTGCGATTGTATGGTTTTGATTGTATGATTGTGATAGTATCATTGTAATTGTATGATTATGATTGTACGATTGTGATTGTATGCTTGCGATTGTATGATTGTGATTGTATAATTGCGATAGTATGATTGTGATTGTATGATTGTGATTGTATGATTGTGATTGCATGATTGTGATTGTATGATTGTGATAGTATGATTGTGATTGTATGATTGTGATTGTATGATTGTGATTGTATGATTGTGATCGTATGATTGCGATGGTATGATTGTGATTGTATGATTGTGTTTGTATGATTGTGATCTTATGATTGCGATGGTATGATTGTGATTGTATGATTGTGTTTGTATGATTGTGATCTTATGACTGCGATGGTATGATTGTGATTGTATGATTGTGTTTGTATGATTGTGATTGTATGATTGTGATTGTATGATTGTGTTTGTATGATTGTGATTGTATGATTGTGATTGTATGATTGTGATTGTGTGCTTGCGATTGTATGATTGTGATTGTATGATTGCGATAGTATGATTGTGATTGTATGATTGTGATTGTATGATTGTGATTGCATGATTGTGATTGTATGATTGTGATAATATGATTGTGATTGTATCATTGTGATTGTATGATTGTGATTGTATGATTGTGATCGTATGATTGCGATGGTATGATTGTGATTGTATGATTGTGTTTGTATGATTGTGATCTTATGATTGCGATGGTATGATTGTGATTGTATGATTGTGTTTGTATGATTGTGATTGTATGATTGTGATTGTATGATTGTGATTGTATGATTGTGATTGTATGATTGTGATTGTATCATTGTGATTGTATGATTGTGATTGTATGATTGTGATTGTATGATTGTGATTGTATGATTGTGATTGTATGATTGTGATTGTATGATTGTGATTGTATGATTGTATTTGGGAGATTGTATTTGGGAGATTGTAATTGTATGATTGCGATTGTATGATTGTGATTGTATGATTGTGATTGTATGCTTGCGATTGTATGATTGTGATTGTATGATTGTGATTGTATCATTGTGATTGTATGATTGTGATTGTATGATTGTGATCGTATGATTGCGATGGTATGATTGTGATTGTATGATTGTGTTTGTATGATTGTGATCTTATGATTGCGATGGTATGATTGTGATTGTATGATTGTGTTTGTATGATTGTGATTGTATGATTGTGATTGTATGATTGTGATTGTATGATTGTGATTGTATGATTGTGATTGTATCATTGTGATTGTATGATTGTGATTGTATGATTGTGATTGTATGATTGTGATTGTATGATTGTGATTGTATGATTGTGATTGTATGATTGTGATTGTATGATTGTATTTGGGAGATTGTATTTGGGAGATTGTAATTGTATGATTGCGATTGTATGATTGTGATTGTATGATTGTGATTGTATGCTTGCGATTGTATGATTGTGATTGTATGATTGTGATTGTATGATTGTGATTGTATGATTGTGATTGTATGATTGTGATTGTATGATTGCGATAGCATGATTGTGATCGTATGATTGTGATTGTATGATTGTGATAGTATGATTGTGATTGTATGATTGTGATTGTATGATTGTGATTGTATGATTGCGATTGTATGATTTTGATTGTATGATTGTGATAGTATCATTGTAATTGTATGATTATGATTGTATGATTGTGATTGTATGATTGTGAATGTATGATTGTGATTGTATGATTGTGATTGTATGATTGTGATTGTATGATTGTGATTGTATGATTGTGATTGTATGATTGTGATTGTATGATTGTGATTGTATGATTGTGATTGTATGATTGTGATTGTATGATTGTGATTGTATGATTGTATTTGGGAGATTGTATTTGGGAGATTGTAATTGTATGATTGCGATTGTATGATTGTGATTGTATGATTGTGATTGTTTGCTTGCGATTGTATGATTGTGATTGTATGATTGTGATTGTATGATTGTGATTGTATGATTGTGATTGTATGATTGTGATTGTATGATTGTGATTGTATGATTGTGATTGTATGATTGTGATTGTATGATTGTGATAGTATGATTGTGATCGTATGATTGCGATGGTATGATTGTGATTGTATGATTGTGTTTGTATGATTGTGATCTTATGACTGCGATGGTATGATTGTGATTGTATGATTGTGTTTGTATGATTGTGATTGTATGATTGTGATTGTATGATTGTGATTGTATGATTGTGATTGTATGATTGTGATTGTATGATTGTGATTGTATGATTGTGATTGTATGATTGTGATTGTATGATTGTGATTGTATGATTGTGATTGTATGATTGTGATTGTATGATTGTGTTTGTATGACTGTGATTGTATGATTTTGATTGTATGATTGTGATTGTATGATTGTATTTGGGAGATTGTATTTGGGAGATTGTAATTGTATGATTGCGATGGTATGATTGTGATTGTATGATTGTGATTGTATGATTGTGATTGTATGATTGCGATTGTATGATTTTGATTGTATGATTGTGATAGTATGATTGTGATTGTATGATTGTGATTGTATGATGGTATTTGGGAGATTGTATTTGGGAGATTGTAATTGTATGATTGCGCTTGTATGATTGTGATTGTATGATTGTGATTGTTTGCTTGTGATTGTATGATTGTGATTGTATGATTGTGATTGTATGATTGTATTTGGGAGATTGTATTTGGGAGATTGTAATTGTATGATTGCGATTGTATGATTGTGATTGTAATATTGTGATTGTTTGCTTGCGATTGTATGATTGTGATTGTATGATTGTGATTGTATGATTGTGATTGTATGATTGTGATTGTATGATTGTGATTGCATGATTGTGATTGTATGATTGTGATTGTATGATTGTGATCGTATGATTGCGATGGTATGATTGTGATTGTATGATTGTGTTTGTATGATTGTGATTGTATGATTGTGATTGTATGATTGTGATTGTGTGATTGTGATTGTATGATTGTGATTGTGTGATTGTGATCTTATGACTGCGATGGTATGATTGTGATTGTATGATTTTGTTTGTATGATTGTGATTGTATGATTGTGATCTTATGATTGCGATGGTATGATGGTGATTGTATGATTGTGTTTGTATGATTGTGATTGTATGATTGTGATTGTATGATTGTGATTTTATGATTGTGATTGTATCATTGTGATTGTATGATTGCGATTGTATGATTGTGATTGTATGATTGTGATTGTATGATTGTGATTGTATGATTGTGATTGTATGATTGTATTTGGGAGATTGTATTTGGGAGATTGTAATTGTATGATTGCGATTGTATGATTGTGATTGTATGATTGCGATGGTATGATTGTGATTGTATGATTGTGATTGTATGATTGTGATTATATGATTGTGATTGTATGATTGTGATCGTATGATTGTGATTGTATGATTGTATTTGGGAGATTGTAATTGTATGATTGCGATTGTATTGTTGTGATTGTATGATTGTGACTGTATGATTGTGATAGTATCATTGTAATTGTATGATTATGATTGTATGATTGTGATTGTATGATTGTGATTGTATGATTATGATTGTATTATTGTGATTGTATGATTATGATTCTATGGTTGTGATTGTATGATTGTGATGGTATGATTGTGATTGTATGATTGCGATAGTATGATTGTGATTGTATGATTGTGATTGTATGATTGTGATTGCATGATTGCGATTGTATGATTTTGATTGTATGATTGTGATTGTATGATTGTGATTGTATGACTGTGATTCTATGATTGTGATTGTATGATTGTGATTGTATGATTGTGATAGTATGATTGTGATTGTATGATTGTGATTGTATGATTGTGAATGTATGATTGTGATTGTATGATTGTGATTGTATGATTGTGATTGTATGATTGTGATTGTATGATTGTATTTGGGAGATTGTATTTGGGAGATTGTAATTGTATGATTGCGATTGTATGATTTTGATTGTATGATTGTGATAGTATCATTGTAATTGTATGATTATGATTGTATGATTGTGATTGTATGATTGTGAATGTATGATTGTGATTGTATGATTGTGATTGTATGATTGTGATTGTATGATTGTGATTGTATGATTGTGATTGTATGATTGTATTTGGGAGATTGTATTTGGGAGATTGTAATTGTATGATTGTGATTGTATGATTATGATTGTATGATTGTGATTGTTTGCTTGCGATTGTATGATTGTGATTGTATGATTGTGATTGTATGATTGTGATTGTATGATTGTGATAGTATGATTGTAATTGTATGATTATGATTGTATGATTGTGATTGTATGATTGTCATGGTATGATTGTGATTGTATGATTGTCATTGTATGATTGTGATTGTATGATTGTGATTGTATGATTGTGATTGTATGATTATGATTGTACGGTTGTGATTGTATGATTGTGATGGTGTGATTGCGATTGTATGATTGCGATAGTATGATTGTGATTGTATGATTGTGATTGTATGATTGTGATTGTATGATTGTGATTGTATGATTGTGATTGTATGATTGTGATTGTATGATTACGATTGTATGATTGTGATTGTATGATTGCGATTGTATGATTGCGATAGTATGATTGTGATCGTATGATTGTGATTATATGATTGTGATTGTATGATTGCGATTGTATGATTGCGATTGTATGATTATGATTGTATTATTGTGATTGTATGATTATGATTGTATGGTTGTGATTGTATGATTGTGATGGTATGATTGTGATAGTATCATTGTAATTGTATGTTTATGATTGTATGATTGTGATTGTATGATTGTGATTGTATGATTGTGATTGTATGATTGTGATTGTATGATTGTGATAGTATGATTGTGATTGTATGATTGTGATTGTATGATTGTGATTGTATGATTGTGATTGTATGATTGTGTTTGTATGATTGCGATTGTATGATTTTGGTTGTATGATTGTGATAATATGATTGTGATTGTATGATTGTGATTGTATGATTGTGATTGTATGATTGTGATTGTATTATTGTGATTGTATGATTATGATTGTATGGTTGTGATTGTATGATTGTGATGGTATGATTGTGATTGTATGATTGCGATAGTATGATTGTGATTGTATGATTGTGATTGTATGATTGTGACTGTATGATTGTGATTGTATGATTGTGATTGTGTGATTGTGATTGTATGATTGCGATTGTATGATTGTGTTTGTATGATTGCGATTGTATGATTTTGATTGTATGATTGTGATAGTATCATAGTAATTGTATGTTTATGATTGTATGATTGTGATTGTATGATTGTGATTGTATGATTGTGATTGTATGATTGCGATAGTATGATTGTGATTGTATGATTGTGATTGTATGATTGTGATTGTATGATTGTGATTGTATGACTGTGATTGTATGATTGTGATTGTATGATTGTGATTGTATGATTGAGATTGCATGATTTTGAATGTATTATTGTGATTGTAAGATTGTGATTGTATGACAGTGATTGTATGATTGTGATTGTGCGATTGTGATTGTACGATTGTGATTGTACGATTGTGATTGTATGATTGTGATTGTATGATTGTGATTGTATGATTGTATTTGGGTGATTGTATTTGGGAGATTGTAAGTGTATGATTGCGTTTGTATGATTGTGATTGTATGATTGTGATTGTATGATTGTGATTGTATGATTGTGATTGTATGATTGTGATAGTATGATTGTGATTGTATGATTGTGATTGTGTGATTGTGATTGTATGATTGTGATTGTGTGATTGCGATTGTATGGTTTTGATTGTATGATTGTGATAGTATCATTGTAATTGTATGATTATGATTGTACGATTGTGATTGTATGCTTGCGATTGTATGATTGTGATTGTATGATTGCGATAGTATGATTGTGATTGTATGATTGTGATTGTATGATTGTGATTGCATGATTGTGATTGTATGATTGTGATAGTATGATTGTGATTGTATGATTGTGATTGTATGATTGTGATTGTATGATTGTGATAGTATGATTGTGATTGTATGATTGTGATTGTATGGAATTGATTGTATGATTGTGATAGTATGATTGTAATTGTATGATTGGGATGGTTTGATTGTGATTGTATGATTGCGATTGTATGATTGTGATTGTATGCTTGCGATTGTATGATTGTGATTGTATGATTGCGATAGTATGATTGTGATTGTATGATTGTGATTGTATGATTGTGATAGTAAGATTGTGATTGTATGATTGTGATTGTAAAATTGTGGTTGTATGATTGGGATAGTATGATTGTGATTGTATGATTGTGATTGTATGATTGTGATTGTATGATTGTGATTGTATGATTGTATTTGGGTGATTGTATTTGGGAGATTGTAATTGTATGATTGCGATTGTATGATTGTGATTGTATGATTGTGATTGTATGATTGTGATTGTATGATTGTGATTGTATGATTGTGATGGTATGATTGCGATTGTATGATTGCGATAGTATGATTGTGATTGTATGATTGTGATTGTATGATTGTGATTGTATGCTTGCGATTGTATGATTGTGATTGTATGATTGCGATAGTATGATTGTGATTGTATGATTGTGATTGTATGATTGTGATTGCATGATTGTGATTGTATGATTGTGATAGTATGATTGTGATTGTATGATTGTGATTGTATGATTGTGATTGTATGATTGTGATAGTATGATTGTGATTGTATGATTGTGATTGTATGGAATTGATTGTATGATTGTGATAGTATGATTGTAATTGTATGATTGGGATGGTATGATTGTGATTGTATGATTGCGATTGTATGATTGTGATTGTATGCTTGCGATTGTATGATTGTGATTGTATGATTGCGATAGTATGATTGTGAATGTATGATTGTGATTGTATGATTGTGATAGTATGATTGTGATTGTATGATTGCGATTGTATGATTTTGGTTGTATGATTGTGATAGTATCATTGTAATTGTATGATTATGATTGTATGATTGTGATTGTATGATTGTGATTGTATGATTGTGATTGTATGATTGTGATTGTATGATTGTGATTGTATGATTGTGATTGTATGATTGTGATTGTATGATTGTATTTGGGTGATTGTATTTGGGAGATTGTAATTGTATGATTGCGATTGTATGATTGTGATTGTATGATTATGATTGTATGATTGTGATTGTATGATTATGATTGTACGGTTGTGATTGTATGATTGTGATGCTATGATTGCGATTGTATGATTGCGATAGTATGATTGTGATTGTATGATTGTGATTGTATGATCGTGATTGTATGCTTGCGATTGTATGATTGTGATTGTATGATTGTGATTGTATGATTACGATTGTATGATTGTGATTGTATGATTGCGATAGTATGATTGTGATCGTATGATTGTGATTATATGATTGTGATTGTATGATTGCGATTGTATGATTGCGATTGTATGATTATGATTGTATTATTGTGATTGTATGATTATGATTGTATGGTTGTGATTGTATGATTGTGATGGTATGATTGTGATAGTATCATTGTAATTGTATGTTTATGATTGTATGATTGTGATTGTATGATTGTGATTGTATGATTGTGATTGTATGATTGTGATAGTATGATTGTGACTGTATGATTGTGATTGTATGATTGTGATTGTATGATTGTGATTGTATGATTGTGTTTGTATGATTGCGATTGTATGATTTTGGTTGTATGATTGTGATAGTATCATTGTAATTGTATGATTATGATTGTATGATTGTGATTGTATGATTGTGATTGTATGATTGTGATTGTATGATTGTGATTGTATGATTGTGATTGTATGATTGTGATTGTATGATTGTGATTGTATGATTGTATTTGGGTGATTGTATTTGGGAGATTGTAATGGTATGATTGCGATTGTATGATTATGATTGTATGATTGTGATTATATGATTGTGATAGTATCATTGTAATTGTATGATTATGATTGTACGATTGTGATTGTATGCTTGCGATTGTATGATTGTGATTGTATGATTGCGATAGTATGATTGTGATTGTATGATTGTGATTGTATGATTGTGATTGTATGTTTGTGACGGTATGATTGTGATTGTATGATTGCGATAGTATGATTGTGATCGTATGATTGTGATTGTATGATTGTGATTGTATGATTGCGATTGTATGATTGTGATTGTATGATTATGATTGCATTATTGTGATTGTATGATTATGATTGTATGGTTGTGATTGTATGATTGTGATGGTATGATTGTGATTGTATGATTGCGATAGTATGATTGTGATTGTATGATTGTGATTGTATGATTGTGACTGTATGATTGTGATTGTATGATTGTGATTGTGTGATTGTGATTGTATGATTGCGATTGTATGATTGTGATTGTATGATTGCGATTGTATGATTTTGATTGTATGATTGTGATAGTATCATTGTAATTGTATGTTTATGATTGTATGATTGTGATTGTATGATTGTGATTGTATGATTGTGATAGTATGATTGTGATTGTATGATTGTGATTGTATGATTGTGATTGTATGATTGTGATTGTATTATTGTGATTGTATGATTATGATTGTATGGTTGTGATTGTATGATTGTGATGGTATGATTGTGATTGTATGATTGCGATAGTATGATTGTGATTGTATGATTGTGATTGTATGATTGTGACTGTATGATTGTGATTGTATGATTGTGATTGTGTGATTGTGATTGTATGATTGCGATTGTATGATTGTGATTGTATGATTGCGATTGTATGATTTTGATTGTATGATTGTGATAGTATCATAGTAATTGTATGTTTATGATTGTATGATTGTGATTGTATGATTGTGATTGTATGATTGCGATAGTATGATTGTGATTGTATGATTGTGATTGTATGATTGTGATTGTATGATTGTGATTGTATGCTTGCGATTGTATGATTGTGATTGTATGATTTTGATTGTATGATTTTGATTGTATGATTGTGATTGTATGATTGTGATGGTATGATTGTGATTGTATGATTGCGTAGTATGATTGTGATCGTATGATTGTGATTGTATGATTGTGATTGTATGATTGCGATTGTATGATTGCGATAGTATGATTGTGATCGTATGATTGTGATTGTATGATTGTGATTGTATGATTGCGATTGTATGATTGCGATAGTATGATTGTGATTGTATGATTGTGATTGTATGATTGTGATTGTATGATTGTGTTTGTATGATTGCGATTGTATGATTTTGGTTGTATGATTGTGATAGTATCATTGTAATTGTATGATTATGATTGTATGATTGTGATTGTATGATTGTGATTGCATGATTGTGATAGTATGATTGTGATTGTATGATTGTGATTGTTTGATTGTGATTGTATGATTGTGATTGTATGATTGTGATTGTATGATTGTGATTGTATGCTTGCGATTGTATGATTGTGATTGTATGATTGCGATAGTATGATTGTGATTGTATGATTGTGATTGTATGATTATGATTGTATTATTGTGATTGTATGATTATGATTGTATTATTGTGATTGTATGATTATGATTGTATGGTTGTGATTGTATGATTGTGATTGTATGATTGCGATTGTATGATTTTGATTGTATGATTGTGATAGTATCATTGTAATTGTATGATTATAATTGTATGATTGTGATTGTATGATTGTGATTGTATGATTGTGATTGTATGATTGTAATTGTATGATTATAATTGTATGATTATAATTGTATGATTGTGATTGTATGATTGTGATTGTATGATTGTGATTGTATGATTGTGATAGTATGATTGTAATTGTATGATTATGATTGTATGCTTGTGATTGTATGATTGTGATGGTATGATTGGGATTGTATGATTGTGATTGTATGATTGTATTTGGGTGATTGTATTTGGGAGATTGTAATTGTATGATTGCGATTGTATGATTGTGATTGTATGATTGTGATTGTATGATTGTGATTGTATGATTGTGATAGTATCATTGTAATTGTATGATTATGATTGTACGATTGTGATTGTATGTTTGCGATTCTATGATTGTGATTGTATGATTGCGATAGTATGATTGTGATTGTATGATTGTGATTGTATGATTGTGATTGCATGATTGTGATTGTATGATTGTGATAGTATGATTGTGATTGTATGATTGTGATTGTATGATTGTGATTGTATGATTGTGATAGTATGATTGTGATTGTATGATTGTGATTGTATGATTGTGATTGTATGATTGCGACTGTATGGTTTTGATTGTATGATTGTGATTGTATGATTGTGATTGTATGATTGAGATTGCATGATTTTGAATGTATTATTGTGATTGTAAGATTGTGATTGTATGACAGTGATTGTATGATTGTGATTGTGCGATTGTGATTGTACGATTGTGATTGTACGATTGTGATTGTATGATTGTGATTGTATGATTGTGATTGTATGATTGTGATTGTATGATTGTATTTGGGAGATTGTAATTGTATGATTGCGATTGTATGATTGTGATTGTATGATTGTGATTGTATTATTGTGATTGTATGATTGTGATAGTATGATTGTGATTGTATGATTGTGATTGTGTGATTGTGATTGTATGATTGTGATTGTGTGATTGCGATTGTATGATTGTGATTGTATGATTGCGATAGTATGATTGTGATTGTATGATTGTGATTGTATGATTGTGATTGCATGATTGTGATTGTATGATTGTGATAGTATGATTGTGATTGTATGATTGTGATTGTATGATTGTGATTGTATGATTGTGATAGTATGATTGTGATTGTATGATTGTGATTGTATGGAATTGATTGTATGATTGTGATAGTATGATTGTAATTGTATGATTGGGATGGTATGATTGTGATTGTATGATTGCGATTGTATGATTGTGATTGTATGCTTGCGATTGTATGATTGTGATTGTATGATTGCGATAGTATGATTGTGATTGTATGATTGTGATTGTATGATTGTGATAGTATGATTGTGATTGTATGATTGTGATTGTAAAATTGTGGTTGTATGATTGTGATAGTATGATTGTGATTGTATGATTGTGATTGTATGATTGTGATTGTATGATTGTGATTGTATGACTGCGACTGTATGGTTTTGATTGTATGATTGTGATAGTATCATTGTAATTGTATGATTATGATTGTATGATTGTGATTGTATGATTGTGATTGTATGATTGTGATTGTATGATTGTGATAGTATGATTGTGATTGTATGATTGTGATTGTAAAATTGTGGTTGTATGATTGTGATAGTATGATTGTGATTGTATGATTGTGATTGTATGATTGTGATTGTATGATTGTGATTGTATGATTGCGACTGTATGGTTTTGATTGTATGATTGTGATTGTATGATTGTGATTGTATGATTGAGATTGCATGATTTTGAATGTATTATTGTGATTGTAAGATTGTGATTGTATGACAGTGATTGTATGATTGTGATTGTGCGATTGTGATTGTACGATTGTGATTGTACGATTGTGATTATATGATTGTGATTGTATGATTGTGATTGTATGATTGTATTTGGGTGATTGTATTTGGGAGATTGTAATTGTATGATTGCGATTGTATGATTGTGATTGTATGATTGTGATTGTATTATTGTGATTGTATGATTGTGATAGTATGATTGTGATTGTATGATTGTGATTGTGTGATTGTGATTGTATGATTGTGATTGTGTGATTGCGATTGTATGATTGTGATTGTATGATTGCGATAGTATGATTGTGATTGTATGATTGTGATTGTATGATTGTGATTGCATGATTGTGATTGTATGATTGTGATAGTATGATTGTGATTGTATGATTGTGATTGTATGATTGTGATTGTATGATTGTGATAGTATGATTGTGATTGTATGATTGTGATTGTATGGAATTGATTGTATGATTGTGATAGTATGATTGTAATTGTATGATTGGGATGGTATGATTGTGATTGTATGATTGCGATTGTACGATTGTGATTGTATGCTTGCGATTGTATGGAATTGATTGTATGATTGTGATAGTATGATTGTAATTGTATGATTGGGATGGTATGATTGTGAATGTATGATTGCGATTGTATGATTGTGATTGTATGCTTGCGATTGTATGATTGTGATTGTATGATTGCGATAGTATGATTGTGATTGTATGATTGTGATTGTATGATTGTGATAGTATGATTGTGATTGTATGATTGTGATTGTAAAATTGTGGTTGTATGATTGTGATAGTATGATTGTGATTGTATGATTGTGATTGTATGATTGTGATTGTATGATTGTGATTGTATGATTGTATTTGGGTGATTGTATTTGGGAGATTGTAATTGTATGATTGCGATTGTATGATTGTGATTGTATGATTGTGATTGTATGCTTGCGATTGTATGATTGTGATTGTATGATTGTGATTGTATGATTGTGATTGTATGATTGTGATTGTATGATTGTGATGGTATGATTGTGATTGTATGATTGCGATAGTATGATTGTGATCGTATGATTGTGATTGTATGATTGTGATTGTATGATTGCGATTGTATGATTGTGATTGTATGATTATGATTGTATTATTGTGATTGTATGATTATGATTGTATGGTTGTGATTGTATGATTGTGATGGTATGATTGTGATTGTATGATTGCGATAGCATGATTGTGATTGCATGATTGTGATTGTATGATTGTGACTCTATGATTGTGATTGTATGATTGTGATTGTGTGATTGTGATTGTATGATTGCGATTGTATGATTGTGATTGTATGATTGCGATTGTATGATTTTGATTGTATGATTGTGATAGTATCATTGTAATTGTATGATTACGATTGTATGATTGTGATTGTATGATTGTGATTGTATGATTGTGATTGTATGATTGTGATTGTATGATTGTGATTGTATGATTGTGATTGTATGATTGTGATTGTATGATTGTGATTGTATGATTGTGATTGTATGATTGTGATTGTATGATTGTGATTGTATGATTGTGATTGTATGATTGTGATTGTATGATTGTGATTGTACGCTTGCGATTGTATGATTGTGATTGTATGATTGCGATAGTATGATTGTGATTGTATGATTATGATTGTATTATTGTGATTGTATGATTATGATTGTATGGTTGTGATTGTATGATTGTGATTGTATGATTGTGATAGTATGATTGTGATTGTATGATTGTGATTGTAAAATTGTGATTGTATGATTTTGATTGTATGATTGTGATAGTATCATTGTAATTGTATGATTATGATTGTATGATTGTGATTGTATGATTGTGATTGTATGATTGTGATTGTATGATTGTGATAGTATGATTGTAATTGTATGATTATGATTGTATGCTTGTGATTGTATGATTGTGATGGTATGATTGTGATTGTATGATTGTGATTGTATGATTGTATTTGGGTGATTGTATTTGGGAGATTGTAATTGTATGATGGCGATTGTATGATTATGATTGTACGATTGTGATTGTATGCTTGCGATTGTATGATTGTGATTGAATGATTGCGATAGTATGAATGTGATTGTATGATTGTGATTGTATGATTGTGATTGCATGATTGTGATTGTATGATTGTGATAGTATGATTGTGATTGTATGATTGTGATTGTATGATTGTGATTGTATGATTGTGATTGTATGCTTGCGATTGTATGATTGTGATTGTATGATTGCGATAGTATGATTGTGATTGTATGATTGTGATTGTATGATTGTGATTGCATGATTGTGATTGTATGATTGTGATAGTATGATTGTGATTGTATGATTGTGATTGTATGATTGTGATTGTATGATTGTGATCGTATGATTGCGATGGTATGATTGTGATTGCATGATTGTGTTTGTATGATTGTGATCTTATGATTGCGATGGTATGATTGTGATTGTATGATTGTGTTTGTATGATTGTGATTGTATGATTGTGATTGTATGATTGTGATTGTATGATTGTGATTGTATGATTGTGATTGTATCATTGTGATTGTATGATTGTGATTGTATGATTGTGATTGTATGATTGTGATTGTATGATTGTGGTTGTATGATTGTGATTGTATGATTGTGATTGTATGATTGTGATTGTATGATTGTATTTGGGAGATTGTATTTGGGAGATTGTAATTGTATGATTGCGATTGTATGATTGTGATTGTATGATTGTGATTGTATGCTTGCGATTGTATGATTGTGATTGTATGATTGTGATTGTATGATTGTGATTGTATGATTGTGATTGTATGATTGTGATTGTATGATTGCGATAGCATGATTGTGATCGTATGATTGTGATTGTATGATTGTGATAGTATGATTGTGATTGTATGATTGTGATTGTATGATTGTGATTATATGATTGCGATTGTATGATTTTGATTGTATGATTGTGATAGTATCATTGTAATTGTATGATTCTGATTGTATGACTGTGATTGTATGATTGTGAATGTATGATTGTGATTGTATGATTGTGATTGTATGATTGTGATTGTATGACTGTGATTGTATGATTGTGATTGTATGATTGCGATAGTATGATTGTGATCGTATGATTGTGATTGTATGATTGTGATAGTATGATTGTGATTGTATGATTGTGATTGTATGATTGTGATTGTATGATTGTAATTGTATGATTATGATTGTATGCTTGTGATTGTATGATTGTGATGGTATGATTGGGATTGTATGATTGTGATTGTATGATTGTATTTGGGTGATTGTATTTGGGAGATTGTAATTGTATGATTGCGATTGTATGATTGTGATTGTATGATTGTGATTGTATGATTGTGATTGTATGATTGTGATTGTATGATTGTGATAGTATGATTGTAATTGTATGATTATGATTGTATGCTTGTGATTGTATGATTGTGATGGTATGATTGGGATTGTATGATTGTGATTGTATGATTGTATTTGGGTGATTGTATTTGGGAGATTGTAATTGTATGATTGCGATTGTATGATTGTGATTGTATGATTGTGATTGTATGATTGTGATTGTATGATTGTGATAGTATCATTGTAATTGTATGATTATGATTGTACGATTGTGATTGTATGTTTGCGATTGTATGATTGTGATTGTATGATTGCGATAGTATGATTGTGATTGTATGATTGTGATTGTATGATTGTGATTGCATGATTGTGATTGTATGATTGTGATAGTATGATTGTGATTGTATGATTGTGATTGTATGATTATGATTGTATGATTGTGATAGTATGATTGTGATTGTATGATTGTGATTGTATGATTGTGATTGTATGATTGTGATTGTATGATTGTGATTGTATGATTGTGATTGTATGATTGTGATTGTATGATTGTAATTGTATGATTATGATTGTATGCTTGTGATTGTATGATTGTGATGGTATGATTGGGATTGTATGATTGTGATTGTATGATTGTATTTGGGTGATTGTATTTGGGAGATTGTAATTGTATGATTGCGATTGTATGATTGTGATTGTATGATTGTGATTGTATGATTGTGATTGTATGATTGTGATTGTATGATTGTGATAGTATGATTGTAATTGTATGATTATGATTGTATGCTTGTGATTGTATGATTGTGATGGTATGATTGGGATTGTATGATTGTGATTGTATGATTGTATTTGGGTGATTGTATTTGGGAGATTGTAATTGTATGATTGCGATTGTATGATTGTGATTGTATGATTGTGATTGTATGATTGTGATTGTATGATTGTGATAGTATCATTGTAATTGTATGATTATGATTGTACGATTGTGATTGTATGTTTGCGATTGTATGATTGTGATTGTATGATTGCGATAGTATGATTGTGATTGTATGATTGTGATTGTATGATTGTGATTGTATGATTGTGATAGTATCATTGTAATTGTATGATTATGATTGTACGATTGTGATTGTATGTTTGCGATTGTATGATTGTGATTGTATGATTGCGATAGTATGATTGTGATTGTATGATTGTGATTGTATGATTGTGATTGCATGATTGTGATTGTATGATTGTGATAGTATGATTGTGATTGTATGATTGTGATTGTATGATTATGATTGTATGATTGTGATAGTATGATTGTGATTGTATGATTGTGATTGTATGATTGTGATTGTATGATTGTGATTGTATGATTGTGATTGTATGATTGTGATTGTATGATTGTGATTGTATGATTGTGATTGTATGATTGTGATTGTATGATTGTGATTGTATGATTGTGATTTGTATGATTGTAATTGTATGATTATGATTGTATGCTTGTGATTGTATGATTGTGATGGTTATGATTGGGATTGTATGATTGTGATTGTATGATTGTATTTGGGTGATTGTATTTGGGAGATTGTAATTGTATGATTGCGATTGTATGATTGTGATTGTATGATTGTGATTGTATGATTGTGATTGTATGATTGTGATTGTATGATTGTGATAGTATGATTGTAATTGTATGATTATGATTGTATGCTTGTGATTGTATGATTGTGATGGTATGATTGGGATTGTATGATTGTGATTGTATGATTGTATTTGGGTGATTGTATTTGGGAGATTGTAATTGTATGATTGAGATTGTATGATTGTGATTGTATGATTGTGATTGTATGATTGTGATTGTATGATTGTGATAGTATCATTGTAATTGTATGATTATGATTGTACGATTGTGATTGTATGTTTGAGATTGTATGATTGTGATTGTATGATTGCGATAGTATGATTGTGATTGTATGATTGTGATTGTATGATTGTGATTGCATGATTGTGATTGTATGATTGCGATTGTATGATTTTGATTGTATGATTGTGATTGTATGATTGTGATTGTATGATTGTGATTGTATGATTGTATTTGGGAGATTGTATTGGGAGATTGTAATTGTATGATTGCGATTGTATGATTGTGATTGTATGATTGTGATTGTTTGCTTGCGATTGTATGATTTGTGATTGTATGATTGTGATTGTATGATTGTGATTGTATGATTGTGATTGTATGATTGTGATTGTATGATTGTGATTGTATGATTGTGATTGTATGATTGTGATAGTATGATTGTGATCGTATGATTGCGATGGTATGATTGTGATTGTATGATTGTGTTTGTATGATTGTGATCTTATGACATGCGATGTATGATTGTGATTGTATGATTGTGTTGTATGATTGTGATTGTATGATTGTGATTGTATGATTGTGATTGTATGATTGTGATTGTATGATTGTGATTGTATGATTGTGCATTGTATGATTGTGATTGTATGATTGTATTGTATGATTGTGATTGTATGATTGTGATTGTATGATTGTGATTGTATGATTGTGATTGTATCATTGTGATTGTATGATTGTGATTGTATGATTGTGATTGTATGATTGCGATTGTATGATTGTGATTGTGATGATTGTGATTGTATGATTGTGATTGCATGATTGTGATTGTATGATTGTGATTGTATGATTGTGATCGTATGATTGCGATGGTATGATTGTGATTGTATGATTGTGTTTGTATGACTCTGATTGTAATGATTTTGATTGTATGATTGTGATTGTATGATTGTATTTGGGAGATTGTATTTGGGAGATTGTAATTGTATGATTGCGATGTATGATTGTGATTGTATGATTGTGATTGTATGATTGTGATTGTATGATTGCGATTGTATGATTTTGATTGTATGATTGTGATAGTATGATTGTGATTGTATGATTGTGATTGTATGATTGTATTTGGGAGATTGTATTTGGAGATTGTAATTGTATGATTGCGCTTGTATGATTGTGGACTGTATGATTGTGATTGTTTTGCTTGTGATTGTATGATTGTGATTGTATGATTGTGATTGTATGATTGTATTTGGGGAGATTGTATTTGGGAGATTGTAATTGTATGATTGCGATTGTATGATTGTGATTGTAATATTGTGATTGTTTGCTTGCGATTGTATGATTGTTGATTGTATGATTGTGATTGTATGATTGTGATTGTATGATTGTGATTGTATGATTGTGATTGCATGATTGTGATTGTATGATTGTGATTGTATGATTGTGATCGTATGATTGCGATGGTATGATTGTTGATTGTATGATTGTGTTGTATGATTGTGATTGTTATGATTGTGATTGTATGATTGTGATTGTGTGATTGTGATTGTATGATTGTGATTGTGTGATTGTGATCTTATGACTGCGATGGTATGATTGTGATTGTATGATTGTGTTTGTATGATTGTGATTGTATGATTGTGATCTTATGATTGCGATGGTATGATGGTGATTGTATGATTGTGTTTGTATGATTGTGATTGTATGATTGTGATTGTATGATTGTGATTTTATGATTGTGATTGTATCATTGTGATTGTATGATTGCGATTGTATGATTGTGATTGTATGATTTGTGATTGTATGATTGTGATTGTATGATTGTGATTGTATGATTGTATTTGGGAGATTGTATTTGGGAGATTGTAATTGTATGATCGCGATTGTATGATTGTGATTGTATGATTGCGATGTATGATTGTGATGTATGATTGTGATTGTATGATTGTGATTGTATGATTGTGATTGTATGATTGTGATTGTATGATTGTGATCGTATGATTGTGATTGTATGATTGTATTTGGGAGATTGTAATTGTATGATTGCGATTGTATTGTTGTGATTGTATGATTGTGACTGTATGATTGTGATAGTATCATTGTATTGTATGATTATGATTGTATGATTGTGATTGTATGATTGTGATTTGTATGATTATGATTGTATTATTGTGATTGTATGATTATGATTCTATGGTTGTGATTGTATGATTGTGATGGTATGATTGTGATTGTATGATTGCGATAGTATGATTGTGATTGTAAGATTGTGATTGTATGATTGTGATTGCATGATTGCGATTGTATGATTTTGATTGTATGATTGTGATTGTATGATTGTGATTGTATGACTGTGATTGTATGATTGTGATTGTATGATTGTGATTGTATGATTGTGATAGTATGATTGTGATTGTATGATTGTGATTGTATGATTGTGTAATGTATGATTGTGATTGTATGATTGTGATTGTATGATTGTGATTGTATGATTGTGATTGTATGATTGTATTTGGGAGATTGTATTTGGGAGATTGTAATTGTATGATTGCGATTGTATGATTTTGATTGTTGATTGTGATAGTATCATTGTAATTGTATGATTATGATTGTATGATTGTGATTGTATGATTGTGAATGTATGATTGTGATTGTATGATTGTGATTGTATGATTGTGAATGTATGATTGTGATTGTATGATTGTGATTGTATGATTGTATTTGGGAGATTGTATTTGGGAGATTGTAATTGTATGATTGTGATTGTATGATTATGATTGTATGATTGTGATTGTTTGCTTGCGATTGTATGATTGTGATTGTATGATTGTGATTGTATGATTGTGATTGTATGATTGTGATAGTATGATTGTAATTGTATGATTATGATTGTATGATTGTGATTGTATGATTGTCATGGTATGATTGTGATTGTATGATTGTCATTGTATGATTGTGATTGTATGATTGTGATTGTATGATTGTGATTGTATGATTGTGATAGTATGATTGTGATTGTAAGATTGGGATTGTATGACTGTGATTGTATGATTGTGATTGTATGATTGTGATTGTATGATTATGATTGTATGATTGTGATTGTATGATTATGATTGTACGGTTGTGATTGTATGATTGTGATGGTGTGATTGCGATTGTATGATTGCGATAGTATGATTGTGATTGTATGATTGTGATTGTATGATTGTGATTGTATGATTGTGATTGTATGATTGTGATTGTATGATTGTGATTGTATGATTACGATTGTATGATTGTGATTGTATGATTGCGATTGTATGATTGCGATAGTATGATTGTGATCGTATGATTGTGATTATATGATTGTGATTGTATGATTGCGATTGTATGATTGCGATTGTATGATTATGATTGTATTATTGTGATTGTATGATTATGATTGTATGGTTGTGATTGTATGATTGTGATGGTATGATTGTGATAGTATCATTGTAATTGTATGTTTATGATTGTATGATTGTGATTGTATGATTGTGATTGTATGATTGTGATTGTATGATTGTGATTGTATGATTGTGATAGTATGATTGTGATTGTATGATTGTGATTGTATGATTGTGATTGTATGATTGTGATTGTATGATTGTGTTTGTATGATTGCGATTGTATGATTTTGGTTGTATGATTGTGATAATATGATTGTGATTGTATGATTGTGATTGTATGATTGTGATTGTATGATTGTGATTGTATTATTGTGATTGTATGATTATGATTGTATGGTTGTGATTGTATGATTGTGATGGTATGATTGTGATTGTATGATTGCGATAGTATGATTGTGATTGTATGATTGTGATTGTATGATTGTGACTGTATGATTGTGATTGTATGATTGTGATTGTGTGATTGTGATTGTATGATTGCGATTGTATGATTGTGATTGTATGATTGCGATTGTATGATTTTGATTGTATGATTGTGATAGTATCATAGTAATTGTATGTTTATGATTGTATGATTGTGATTGTATGATTGTGATTGTATGATTGTGATTGTATGATTGCGATAGTATGATTGTGATTGTATGATTGTGATTGTATGATTGTGATTGTATGATTGTGATTGTATGACTGTGATTGTATGATTGTGATTGTATGATTGTGATTGTATGATTGAGATTGCATGATTTTGAATGTATTATTGTGATTGTAAGATTGTGATTGTATGACAGTGATTGTATGATTGTGATTGTGCGATTGTGATTGTACGATTGTGATTGTACGATTGTGATTGTATGATTGTGATTGTATGATTGTGATTGTATGATTGTATTTGGGTGATTGTATTTGGGAGATTGTAAGTGTATGATTGCGATTGTATGATTGTGATTGTATGATTGTGATTGTATGATTGTGATTGTATGATTGTGATTGTATGATTGTGATTGTATGATTGCGATTGTATGATTTTGATTGTATGATTGTGATAGTATGATTGTGATTGTATGATTGTGATTGTATGATTGTATTTGGGAGATTGTATTTGGGAGATTGTAATTGTATGATTGCGCTTGTATGATTGTGACTGTATGATTGTGATTGTTTGCTTGTGATTGTATGATTGTGATTGTATGATTGTGATTGTATGATTGTATTTGGGAGATTGTATTTGGGAGATTGTAATTGTATGATTGCGATTGTATGATTGTGATTGTAATATTGTGATTGTTTGCTTGCGATTGTATGATTGTGATTGTATGATTGTGATTGTATGATTGTGATTGTATGATTGTGATTGTATGATTGTGATTGCATGATTGTGATTGTATGATTGTGATTGTATGATTGTGATCGTATGATTGCGATGGTATGATTGTGATTGTATGATTGTGTTTGTATGATTGTGATTGTATGATTGTGATTGTATGATTGTGATTGTGTGATTGTGATTGTATGATTGTGATTGTGTGATTGTGATCTTATGACTGCGATGGTATGATTGTGATTGTATGATTGTGTTTGTATGATTGTGATTGTATGATTGTGATCTTATGATTGCGATGGTATGATGGTGATTGTATGATTGTGTTTGTATGATTGTGATTGTATGATTGTGATTGTATGATTGTGATTTTATGATTGTGATTGTATCATTGTGATTGTATGATTGCGATTGTATGATTGTGATTGTATGATTGTGATTGTATGATTGTGATTGTATGATTGTGATTGTATGATTGTATTTGGGAGATTGTATTTGGGAGATTGTAATTGTATGATCGCGATTGTATGATTGTGATTGTATGATTGCGATGGTATGATTGTGATTGTATGATTGTGATTGTATGATTGTGATTGTATGATTGTGATTGTATGATTGTGATTGTATGATTGTGATCGTATGATTGTGATTGTATGATTGTATTTGGGAGATTGTAATTGTATGATTGCGATTGTATTGTTGTGATTGTATGATTGTGACTGTATGATTGTGATAGTATCATTGTAATTGTATGATTATGATTGTATGATTGTGATTGTATGATTGTGATTGTATGATTATGATTGTATTATTGTGATTGTATGATTATGATTCTATGGTTGTGATTGTATGATTGTGATGGTATGATTGTGATTGTATGATTGCGATAGTATGATTGTGATTGTATGATTGTGATTGTATGATTGTGATTGCATGATTGCGATTGTATGATTTTGATTGTATGATTGTGATTGTATGATTGTGATTGTATGACTGTGATTGTATGATTGTGATTGTATGATTGTGATTGTATGATTGTGATAGTATGATTGTGATTGTATGATTGTGATTGTATGATTGTGAATGTATGATTGTGATTGTATGATTGTGATTGTATGATTGTGATTGTATGATTGTGATTGTATGATTGTATTTGGGAGATTGTATTTGGGAGATTGTAATTGTATGATTGTGATTGTATGATTATGATTGTATGATTGTGATTGTTTGCTTGCGATTGTATGATTGTGATTGTATGATTGTGATTGTATGATTGTGATTGTATGATTGTGATAGTATGATTGTAATTGTATGATTATGATTGTATGATTGTGATTGTATGATTGTCATGGTATGATTGTGATTGTATGATTGTCATTGTATGATTGTGATTGTATGATTGTGATTGTATGATTGTGATTGTATGATTGTGATAGTATGATTGTGATTGTAAGATTGGGATTGTATGACTGTGATTGTATGATTGTGATTGTATGATTGTGATTGTATGATTATGATTGTATGATTGTGATTGTATGATTATGATTGTACGGTTGTGATTGTATGATTGTGATGGTGTGATTGCGATTGTATGATTGCGATAGTATGATTGTGATTGTATGATTGTGATTGTATGATTGTGATTGTATGATTGTGATTGTATGATTGTGATTGTATGATTGTGATTGTATGATTACGATTGTATGATTGTGATTGTATGATTGCGATTGTATGATTGCGATAGTATGATTGTGATCGTATGATTGTGATTATATGATTGTGATTGTATGATTGCGATTGTATGATTGCGATTGTATGATTATGATTGTATTATTGTGATTGTATGATTATGATTGTATGGTTGTGATTGTATGATTGTGATGGTATGATTGTGATAGTATCATTGTAATTGTATGTTTATGATTGTATGATTGTGATTGTATGATTGTGATTGTATGATTGTGATTGTATGATTGTGATTGTATGATTGTGATAGTATGATTGTGATTGTATGATTGTGATTGTATGATTGTGATTGTATGATTGTGATTGTATGATTGTGTTTGTATGATTGCGATTGTATGATTTTGGTTGTATGATTGTGATAATATGATTGTGATTGTATGATTGTGATTGTATGATTGTGATTGTATGATTGTGATTGTATTATTGTGATTGTATGATTATGATTGTATGGTTGTGATTGTATGATTGTGATGGTATGATTGTGATTGTATGATTGCGATAGTATGATTGTGATTGTATGATTGTGATTGTATGATTGTGACTGTATGATTGTGATTGTATGATTGTGATTGTGTGATTGTGATTGTATGATTGCGATTGTATGATTGTGATTGTATGATTGCGATTGTATGATTTTGATTGTATGATTGTGATAGTATCATAGTAATTGTATGTTTATGATTGTATGATTGTGATTGTATGATTGTGATTGTATGATTGTGATTGTATGATTGCGATAGTATGATTGTGATTGTATGATTGTGATTGTATGATTGTGATTGTATGATTGTGATTGTATGACTGTGATTGTATGATTGTGATTGTATGATTGTGATTGTATGATTGAGATTGCATGATTTTGAATGTATTATTGTGATTGTAAGATTGTGATTGTATGACAGTGATTGTATGATTGTGATTGTGCGATTGTGATTGTACGATTGTGATTGTACGATTGTGATTGTATGATTGTGATTGTATGATTGTGATTGTATGATTGTATTTGGGTGATTGTATTTGGGAGATTGTAAGTGTATGATTGCGATTGTATGATTGTGATTGTATGATTGTGATTGTATGATTGTGATTGTATGATTGTGATTGTATGATTGTGATTGTATGATTGTGATAGTATGATTGTGATTGTATGATTGTGATTGTGTGATTGTGATTGTATGATTGTGATTGTGTGATTGCGATTGTATGGTTTTGATTGTATGATTGTGATAGTATCATTGTAATTGTATGATTATGATTGTACGATTGTGATTGTATGCTTGCGATTGTATGATTGTGATTGTATGATTGCGATAGTATGATTGTGATTGTATGATTGTGATTGTATGATTGTGATTGTATGATTGTGATTGCATGATTGTGATTGTATGATTGTGATAGTATGATTGTGATTGTATGATTGTGATTGTATGATTGTGATTGTATGATTGTGATAGTATGATTGTGATTGTATGATTGTGATTGTATGGAATTGATTGTATGATTGTGATAGTATGATTGTAATTGTATGATTGGGATGGTTTGATTGTGATTGTATGATTGCGATTGTATGATTGTGATTGTATGCTTGCGATTGTATGATTGTGATTGTATGATTGCGATAGTATGATTGTGATTGTATGATTGTGATTGTATGATTGTGATAGTAAGATTGTGATTGTATGATTGTGATTGTAAAATTGTGGTTGTATGATTGGGATAGTATGATTGTGATTGTATGATTGTGATTGTATGATTGTGATTGTATGATTGTGATTGTATGATTGTGATTGTATGATTGTGATAGTATGATTGTGATTGTATGATTGTGATTGTATGATTGTGATTGTATGATTGCGACTGTATGGTTTTGATTGTATGATTGTGATAGTATCATTGTAATTGTATGATTATGATTGTACGATTGTGATTGTATGCTTGCGATTGTATGATTGTGATTGTATGATTGCGATAGTATGATTGTGATTGTATGATCGCGATTGTATGATTTTGATTGTATGATTGTGATTGTATGATTATGATTGCATTATTGTGATTGTATGATTATGATTGTATGGTTGTGATTGTATGATTGTGATGGTATGATTGTGATTGTATGATTGCGATAGTATGATTGTGATTGTATGATTGTGATTGTATGATTGTGACTGTATGATTGTGATTGTATGATTGTGATTGTGTGATTGTGATTGTATGATTGCGATTGTATGATTGTGATTGTATGATTGCGATTGTATGATTTTGATTGTATGATTGTGATAGTATCATTGTAATTGTATGTTTATGATTGTATGATTGTGATTGTATGATTGTGATTGTATGATTGTGATAGTATGATTGTGATTGTATGATTGTGATTGTATGATTGTGATTGTATGATTGTGATTGTATTAGTGTGATTGTATGATTATGATTGTATGGTTGTGATTGTATGATTGTGATGGTATGATTGTGATTGTATGATTGCGATAGTATGATTGTGATTGTATGATTGTGATTGTATGATTGTGACTGTATGATTGTGATTGTATGATTGTGATTGTGTGATTGTGATTGTATGATTGCGATTGTATGATTGTGATTGTATGATTGCGATTGTATGATTTTGATTGTATGATTGTGATAGTATCATAGTAATTGTATGTTTATGATTGTATGATTGTGATTGTATGATTGTGATTGTATGATTGCGATAGTATGATTGTGATTGTATGATTGTGATTGTATGATTGTGATTGTATGATTGTGATTGTATGCTTGCGATTGTATGATTGTGATTGTATGATTTTGATTGTATGATTTTGATTGTATGATTGTGATTGTATGATTGTGATGGTATGATTGTGATTGTATGATTGCGTAGTATGATTGTGATCGTATGATTGTGATTGTATGATTGTGATTGTATGATTGCGATTGTATGATTGCGATAGTATGATTGTGATCGTATGATTGTGATTGTATGATTGTGATTGTATGATTGCGATTGTATGATTGCGATAGTATGATTGTGATTGTATGATTGTGATTGTATGATTGTGATTGTATGATTGTGTTTGTATGATTGCGATTGTATGATTTTGGTTGTATGATTGTGATAGTATCATTGTAATTGTATGATTATGATTGTATGATTGTGATTGTATGATTGTGATTGTATGATTGTGATAGTATGATTGTGATTGTATGATTGTGATTGTTTGATTGTGATTGTATGATTGTGATTGTATGATTGTGATTGTATGATTGTGATTGTATGCTTGCGATTGTATGATTGTGATTGTATGATTGCGATAGTATGATTGTGATTGTATGATTGTGATTGTATGATTATGATTGTATTATTGTGATTGTATGATTATGATTGTATTATTGTGATTGTATGATTATGATTGTATGGTTGTGATTGTATGATTGTGATTGTATGATTGCGATTGTATGATTTTGATTGTATGATTGTGATAGTATCATTGTAATTGTATGATTATAATTGTATGATTGTGATTGTATGATTGTGATTGTATGATTGTGATTGTATGATTGTAATTGTATGATTATAATTGTATGATTATAATTGTATGATTGTGATTGTATGATTGTGATTGTATGATTGTGATTGTATGATTGTGATAGTATGATTGTAATTGTATGATTATGATTGTATGCTTGTGATTGTATGATTGTGATAGTATGATTGTGATTGTATGATTGTGATTGTATGGAATTGATTGTATGATTGTGATAGTATGATTGTAATTGTATGATTGGGATGGTTTGATTGTGATTGTATGATTGCGATTGTATGATTGTGATTGTATGCTTGCGATTGTATGATTGTGATTGTATGATTGCGATAGTATGATTGTGATTGTATGATTGTGATTGTATGATTGTGATAGTAAGATTGTGATTGTATGATTGTGATTGTAAAATTGTGGTTGTATGATTGGGATAGTATGATTGTGATTGTATGATTGTGATTGTATGATTGTGATTGTATGATTGTGATTGTATGATTGTGATTGTATGATTGTGATAGTATGATTGTGATTGTATGATTGTGATTGTATGATTGTGATTGTATGATTGCGACTGTATGGTTTTGATTGTATGATTGTGATAGTATCATTGTAATTGTATGATTATGATTGTACGATTGTGATTGTATGCTTGCGATTGTATGATTGTGATTGTATGATTGCGATAGTATGATTGTGATTGTATGATTGCGATTGTATGATTTTGATTGTATGATTGTGATTGTATGATTATGATTGCATTATTGTGATTGTATGATTATGATTGTATGGTTGTGATTGTATGATTGTGATGGTATGATTGTGATTGTATGATTGCGATAGTATGATTGTGATTGTATGATTGTGATTGTATGATTGTGACTGTATGATTGTGATTGTATGATTGTGATTGTGTGATTGTGATTGTATGATTGCGATTGTATGATTGTGATTGTATGATTGCGATTGTATGATTTTGATTGTATGATTGTGATAGTATCATTGTAATTGTATGTTTATGATTGTATGATTGTGATTGTATGATTGTGATTGTATGATTGTGATAGTATGATTGTGATTGTATGATTGTGATTGTATGATTGTGATTGTATGATTGTGATTGTATTAGTGTGATTGTATGATTATGATTGTATGGTTGTGATTGTATGATTGTGATGGTATGATTGTGATTGTATGATTGCGATAGTATGATTGTGATTGTATGATTGTGATTGTATGATTGTGACTGTATGATTGTGATTGTATGATTGTGATTGTGTGATTGTGATTGTATGATTGCGATTGTATGATTGTGATTGTATGATTGCGATTGTATGATTTTGATTGTATGATTGTGATAGTATCATAGTAATTGTATGTTTATGATTGTATGATTGTGATTGTATGATTGTGATTGTATGATTGCGATAGTATGATTGTGATTGTATGATTGTGATTGTATGATTGTGATTGTATGATTGTGATTGTATGCTTGCGATTGTATGATTGTGATTGTATGATTTTGATTGTATGATTTTGATTGTATGATTGTGATTGTATGATTGTGATGGTATGATTGTGATTGTATGATTGCGTAGTATGATTGTGATCGTATGATTGTGATTGTATGATTGTGATTGTATGATTGCGATTGTATGATTGCGATAGTATGATTGTGATCGTATGATTGTGATTGTATGATTGTGATTGTATGATTGCGATTGTATGATTGCGATAGTATGATTGTGATTGTATGATTGTGATTGTATGATTGTGATTGTATGATTGTGTTTGTATGATTGCGATTGTATGATTTTGGTTGTATGATTGTGATAGTATCATTGTAATTGTATGATTATGATTGTATGATTGTGATTGTATGATTGTGATTGTATGATTGTGATAGTATGATTGTGATTGTATGATTGTGATTGTTTGATTGTGATTGTATGATTGTGATTGTATGATTGTGATTGTATGATTGTGATTGTATGCTTGCGATTGTATGATTGTGATTGTATGATTGCGATAGTATGATTGTGATTGTATGATTGTGATTGTATGATTATGATTGTATTATTGTGATTGTATGATTATGATTGTATTATTGTGATTGTATGATTATGATTGTATGGTTGTGATTGTATGATTGTGATTGTATGATTGCGATTGTATGATTTTGATTGTATGATTGTGATAGTATCATTGTAATTGTATGATTATAATTGTATGATTGTGATTGTATGATTGTGATTGTATGATTGTGATTGTATGATTGTAATTGTATGATTATAATTGTATGATTATAATTGTATGATTGTGATTGTATGATTGTGATTGTATGATTGTGATTGTATGATTGTGATAGTATGATTGTAATTGTATGATTATGATTGTATGCTTGTGATTGTATGATTGTGATGGTATGATTGGGATTGTATGATTGTGATTGTATGATTGTATTTGGGTGATTGTATTTGGGAGATTGTAATTGTATGATTGCGATTGTATGATTGTGATTGTATGATTGTGATTGTATGATTGTGATTGTATGATTGTGATAGTATCATTGTAATTGTATGATTATGATTGTACGATTGTGATTGTATGTTTGCGATTCTATGATTGTGATTGTATGATTGCGATAGTATGATTGTGATTGTATGATTGTGATTGTATGATTGTGATTGCATGATTGTGATTGTATGATTGTGATAGTATGATTGTGATTGTATGATTGTGATTGTATGATTGTGATTGTATGATTGTGATAGTATGATTGTGATTGTATGATTGTGATTGTATGATTGTGATTGTATGATTGCGACTGTATGGTTTTGATTGTATGATTGTGATTGTATGATTGTGATTGTATGATTGAGATTGCATGATTTTGAATGTATTATTGTGATTGTAAGATTGTGATTGTATGACAGTGATTGTATGATTGTGATTGTGCGATTGTGATTGTACGATTGTGATTGTACGATTGTGATTGTATGATTGTGATTGTATGATTGTGATTGTATGATTGTATTTGGGTGATTGTATTTGGGAGATTGTAATTGTATGATTGCGATTGTATGATTGTGATTGTATGATTGTGATTGTATTATTGTGATTGTATGATTGTGATAGTATGATTGTGATTGTATGATTGTGATTGTGTGATTGTGATTGTATGATTGTGATTGTGTGATTGCGATTGTATGATTGTGATTGTATGATTGCGATAGTATGATTGTGATTGTATGATTGTGATTGTATGATTGTGATTGCATGATTGTGATAGTATGATTGTGATTGTATGATTGTGATTGTATGGAATTGATTGTATGATTGTGATAGTATGATTGTAATTGTATGATTGGGATGGTATGATTGTGATTGTATGATTGCGATTGTATGATTGTGATTGTATGCTTGCGATTGTATGATTGTGATTGTATGATTGCGATAGTATGATTGTGATTGTATGATTGTGATTGTATGATTGTGATAGTATGATTGTGATTGTATGATTGTGATTGTAAAATTGTGGTTGTATGATTGTGATAGTATGATTGTGATTGTATGATTGTGATTGTATGATTGTGATTGTATGATTGTGATTGTATGACTGCGACTGTATGGTTTTGATTGTATGATTGTGATAGTATCATTGTAATTGTATGATTATGATTGTATGATTGTGATTGTATGATTGTGATTGTATGATTGTGATTGTATGATTGCGTTAGTATGATTGTAATTGTATGATTATGATTGTATGCTTGTGATTGTATGATTGTGATGGTATGATTGTGATTGTATGATTGTGATTGTATGATTCTATTTGGGTGATTGTATTTGGGAGATTGTAATTGTATGATGGCGATTGTATGATTATGATTGTATGATTGTGATTGTATGATTGTGATTGTATGATTGTGATAGTATGATTGTGATTGTATGATTGTGATTGTATGATTGTGATTGTATCATTGTGATTGTATGATTGTGATTGTATGATTGTGATTGTATGATTGTGATTGTATGATTGTGATTGTATGATTGTGATTGTATGATTGTGATTGTATGATTGTGATTGTATGATTGTGATTGTATGATTGCGATAGCATGATTGTGATCGTATGACTGTGATTGTATGATTGTGATAGTATGATTGTGATTGTATGATTGTGATTGTATGATTGTGATTGTATGATTGCGATTGTATGATTTTGATTGTATGATTGTGATAGTATCATTGTAATTGTATGATTATGATTGTATGATTGTGATTGTATGATTGTGAATGTATGATTGTGATTGTATGATTGTGATTGTATGATTGTGATTGTATGATTGTGATTGTATGATTGTGATTGTATGATTGCGATAGTATGATTGTGATCGTATGATTGTGATTGTATGATTGTGATAGTATGATTGTGATTGTATGATTGTGATTGTATGATTGTGATTGTATGATTGCGATTGTATGATTTTGATTGTATGATTGTGATAGTATCATTGTAATTGTATGATTATGATTGTATGATTGTGATTGTATGATTGTGAATGTATGATTGTGATTGTATGATTGTGATTGTATGATTGTGATTGTATGATAGTGATTGTATGATTGTGATTGTATGATTGTATTTGGGAGATTGTATTTGGGAGATTGTAATTGTATGATTGCGATTGTATGATTGTGATTGTATGATTGTGATTGTTTGCTTGCGATTGTATGATTGTGATTGTATGATTGTGATTGTATGATTGTGATTGTATGATTGTGATTGTATGATTGTGATTGTATGATTGTGATTGTATGATTGTGATAGTATGATTGTGATCGTATGATTGCGATGGTATGATTGTGATTGTATGATTGTGATTGTATGATTGCGATTGTATGATTATGATTGTATTATTGTGATTGTATGATTATGATTGGATGGTTGTGATTGTATGATTGTGATGGTATGATTGTGATTGTATGATTGTGATTGTATGATTGTGATTGTATGATTGTGATAGTATGATTGTGATTGTATGATTGTGATTGTATGATTGTGATTGTATGATTGTATTTGGGAGATTGTATTTGGGAGATTGTAATTGTATGATTGCGATTGTATGATTGTGATTGTATGATTGTAATTGTATGATTATGATTGTATGATTGTGATTGTATGATTGTCATGGTATGATTGTGATTGTATGATTGCGATAGTATGATTGTGATCGTATGATTGTGATTGTATGATTGTGATTGTATGATTGTGATTGTATGATTGCGATTGTATGATTTTGATTGTATGATTGTGATAGTATCATTGTAATTGTATGATTATGATTGTATGATTGTGATTGTATGATTGTGAATGTATGATTGTGATTGTATGCTTGCGATTGTATGATTGTGATTGTATGATTGCGATAATATGATTGTGATTGTATGATTGTGATTGTATGATTATGATTGTATTATTGTGATTGTATGATTATGATTGTATTATTGTGATTGTATGATTATGATTGTATGGTTGTGATTGTATGATTGTGATTGTATGATTGCGATTGTATGATTTTGATTGTATGATTGTGATAGTATCATTGTAATTGTATGATTATAATTGTATGATTGTGATTGTATGATTGTGATTGTATGATTGTGATTGTATGATTGTAATTGTATGATTATAATTGTATGATTATAATTGTATGATTGTGATTGTATGATTGTGATTGTATGATTGTGATTGTATGATTGTGATAGTATGATTGTAATTGTATGATTATGATTGTATGCTTGTGATTGTATGATTGTGATGGTATGATTGGGATTGTATGATTGTGATTGTATGATTGTATTTGGGTGATTGTATTTGGGAGATTGTAATTGTATGATTGCGATTGTATGATTGTGATTGTATGATTGTGATTGTATGATTGTGATTGTATGATTGTGATAGTATCATTGTAATTGTATGATTATGATTGTACGATTGTGATTGTATGTTTGCGATTGTATGATTGTGATTGTATGATTGCGATAGTATGATTGTGATTGTATGATTGTGATTGTATGATTGTGATTGCATGATTGTGATTGTATGATTGTGATAGTATGATTGTGATTGTATGATTGTGATTGTATGATTGTGATTGTATGATTGTGATAGTATGATTGTGATTGTATGATTGTGATTGTATGATTGTGATTGTATGATTGCGACTGTATGGTTTTGATTGTATGATTGTGATAGTATCATTGTAATTGTATGATTATGATTGTACGATTGTGATTGTATGCTTGCGATTGTATGATTGTGATTGTATGATTGCGATAGTATGATTGTGATTGTATGATTGCGATTGTATGATTTTGATTGTATGATTGTGATAGTATCATTGTAATTGTATGATTATGATTGTATGATTGTGATTGTATGATTGTGATTGTATGATTGTGATTGTATGATTGTGATAGTATGATTGTAATTGTATGATTATGATTGTATGATTGTGATTGTATGATTGTGATTGTATGATTGTGATTGTATGATTGTGATTGTATGATTGTGATTGTATGATTGTGATTGTATGATTGTGATTGTATGATTGTGATTGTATGATTGTGATTGTATGATTGTGATAGTATGATTGTGATCGTATGATTGCGATGGTATGATTGTGATTGTATGATTGTGATTGTATGATTGCGATTGTATGATTATGATTGTATTATTGTGATTGTATGATTATGATTGGATGGTTGTGATTGTATGATTGTGATGGTATGATTGTGATTGTATGATTGTGATTGTATGATTGTGATTGTATGATTGTGATAGTATGATTGTGATTGTATGATTGTGATTGTATGATTGTGATTGTATGATTGTATTTGGGAGATTGTATTTGGGAGATTGTAATTGTATGATTGCGATTGTATGATTGTGATTGTATGATTGTAATTGTATGATTATGATTGTATGATTGTGATTGTATGATTGTCATGGTATGATTGTGATTGTATGATTGCGATAGTATGATTGTGATTGTATGATTGCGATTGTATGATTATGATTGTATTATTGTGATTGTATGATTATGATTGGATGGTTGTGATTGTATGATTGTGATGGTATGATTGTGATTGTATGATTGTGATTGTATGATTGTGATTGTATGATTGTGATAGTATGATTGTGATTGTATGATTGTGATTGTATGATTGTGATTGTATGATTGTATTTGGGAGATTGTATTTGGGAGATTGTAATTGTATGATTGCGATTGTATGATTGTGATTGTATGATTGTAATTGTATGATTATGATTGTATGATTGTGATTGTATGATTGTCATGGTATGATTGTGATTGTATGATTGCGATAGTATGATTGTGATCGTATGATTGTGATTGTATGATTGTGATTGTATGATTGTGATTGTATGATTGCGATTGTATGATTTTGATTGTATGATTGTGATAGTATCATTGTAATTGTATGATTATGATTGTATGATTGTGATTGTATGATTGTGAATGTATGATTGTGATTGTATGCTTGCGATTGTATGATTGTGATTGTATGATTGCGATAGTATGATTGTGATTGTATGATTGTGATTGTATGATTATGATTGTATTATTGTGATTGTATGATTATGATTGTATTATTGTGATTGTATGATTATGATTGTATGGTTGTGATTGTATGATTGTGATTGTATGATTGCGATTGTATGATTTTGATTGTATGATTGTGATAGTATCATTGTAATTGTATGATTATAATTGTATGATTGTGATTGTATGATTGTGATTGTATGATTGTGATTGTATGATTGTAATTGTATGATTATAATTGTATGATTATAATTGTATGATTGTGATTGTATGATTGTGATTGTATGATTGTGATTGTATGATTGTGATAGTATGATTGTAATTGTATGATTATGATTGTATGCTTGTGATTGTATGATTGTGATGGTATGATTGGGATTGTATGATTGTGATTGTATGATTGTATTTGGCTGATTGTATTTGGGAGATTGTAATTGTATGATTGCGATTGTATGATTGTGATTGTATGATTGTGATTGTATGATTGTGATTGTATGATTGTGATAGTATCATTGTAATTGTATGATTATGATTGTACGATTGTGATTGTATGTTTGCGATTGTATGATTGTGATTGTATGATTGCGATAGTATGATTGTGATTGTATGATTGTGATTGTATGATTGTGATTGTATGATTGTGATTGCATGATTGTGATTGTATGATTGTGATAGTATGATTGTGATTGTATGATTGTGATTGTATGATTGTGATTGTATGATTGTGATAGTATGATTGTGATTGTATGATTGTGATTGTATGATTGTGATTGTATGATTGCGACTGTATGGTTTTGATTGTATGATTGTGATAGTATCATTGTAATTGTATGATTATGATTGTACGATTGTGATTGTATGCTTGCGATTGTATGATTGTGATTGTATGATTGCGATAGTATGATTGTGATTGTATGATTGCGATTGTATGATTTTGATTGTATGATTGTGATAGTATCATTGTAATTGTATGATTATGATTGTATGATTGTGATTGTATGATTGTGATTGTATGATTGTGATTGTATGATTGTGATAGTATGATTGTAATTGTATGATTATGATTGTATGCTTGTGATTGTATGATTGTAATGGTATGATTGTGATTGTATGATTGTATTTGGGTGATTGTATTTGGGAGATTGTAATTGTATGATGGCGATTCTATGATTATGATTGTATGATTGTGATTGTATGATTGTGATTGTATGATTGTGATAGGATCATTGTAATTGTATGATTACGATTGTACGATTGTGATTGTATGCTTGCGATTGTATGATTGTGATTGTATGATTGCGATAGTATGAATGTGATTGTATGATTGTGATTGTATGATTGTGATTGCATGATTCTGATTGTATGATTGTGATAGTATGATTGTGATTGTATGATTGTGATTGTATGATTGTGATTGTATGATTGTGATAGTATGATTGTGATTGTATGATTGTGATTGTATGATTGTGATTGTATGATTGTGATTGTATGATTGTGATTGTATGATTGCGATTGTATGGTTTTGATTGTATGATTGTGATAGTATCATTGTAATTGTATGATTATGATTGTACGATTGTGATTGTATGCTTGCGATTGTATGATTGTGATTGTATAATTGCGATAGTATGATTGTGATTGTATGATTGTGATTGTATGATTGCGACTGTATGGTTTTGATTGTATGATTGTGATAGTATCATTGTAATTGTATGATTATGATTGTACGATTGTGATTGTATGCTTGCGATTGTATGATTGTGATTGTATGATTGCGATAGTATGATTGTGATTGTATGATTGCGATTGTATGATTTTGATTGTATGATTGTGATAGTATCATTGTAATTGTATGATTATGATTGTATGATTGTGATTGTATGATTGTGATTGTATGATTGTGATTGTATGATTGTGATAGTATGATTGTAATTGTATGATTATGATTGTATGCTTGTGATTGTATGATTGTGATGGTATGATTGTGATTGTATGATTGTGATTGTATGATTGTATTTGGGTGATTGTATTTGGGAGATTGTAATTGTATGATGGCGATTGTATGATTATGATTGTATGATTGTGATTGTATGATTGTGATTGTATGATTGTGATAGGATCATTGTAATTGTATGATTATGATTGTACGATTGTGATTGTATGCTTGCGATTGTATGATTGTGATTGTATGATTGCGATAGTATGAATGTGATTGTATGATTGTGATTGTATGATTGTGATTGCATGATTGTGATTGTATGATTGTGATAGTATGATTGTGATTGTATGATTGTGATTGTATGATTGTGATTGTATGATTGTGATAGTATGATTGTGATTGTATGATTGTGATTGTATGATTGTGATTGTATGATTGTGATTGTATGATTGCGATTGTATGGTTTTGTTTGTATGATTGTGATAGTATCATTGTAATTGTATGATTATGATTGTACGATTGTGATTGTATGCTTGCGATTGTATGATTGTGATTGTATAATTGCGATAGTATGATTGTGATTGTATGATTGTGATTGTATGATTGTGATTGCATGATTGTGATTGTATGATTGTGATAGTATGATTGTGATTGTATGATTGTGATTGTATGATTGTGATTGTATGATTGTGATCGTATGATTGCGATGGTATGATTGTGATTGTATGATTGTGTTTGTATGATTGTGATCTTATGATTGCGATGGTATGATTGTGATTGTATGATTGTGTTTGTATGATTGTGATCTTATGACTGCGATGGTATGATTGTGATTGTATGATTGTGATTGTATGATTGTGATTGTATGATTGTGATTGTATGATTGTATTTGGGTGATTGTATTTGGGAGATTGTAATGGTATGATTGCGATTGTATGATTATGATTGTATGATTGTGATTACATGATTGTGATAGTATCATTGTAATTGTATGATTATGATTGTACGATTGTGATTGTATGCTTGCGATTGTATGATTGTGATTGTATGATTGCGATAGTATGATTGTGATTGTATGATTGTGATTGTATGATTGTGATTGTATGATTGTGACGGTATGATTGTGATTGTATGATTGCGATAGTATGATTGTGATCGTATGATTGTGATTGTATGATTGTGATTGTATGATTGCGATTGGATGATTGTGATTGTATGATTATGATTGTATTATTGTGATTGTATGACTGTGATTGTATGATTGTGATTGTATGATTGTGATTGTATGATTGTGATTGTATGATTGTGATAGTATGATTGTGATTGTATGATTGTGATTGTGTGATTGTGATTGTATGATTGTGATTGTGTGATTGCGATTGTATGATTGTGATTGTATGATTGCGATAGTATGATTGTGATTGGATGATTGTGATTGTATGATTGTGATTGCATGATTGTGATTGTATGATTGTGATAGTATGATTGTGATTGTATGATTGTGATTGTATGATTGTGATTGTATGATTGTGATAGTATGATTGTGATTGTATGATTGTGATTGTATGATTGGGATAGTATGATTGTGATGGTATGATTGTGGTTGTATGATTGTGATAGTATGATTGTGATTGTATGACTGTGATTGTATGATTGTGATTGTATGATTGTGATTGTATGATTGTGATTGTGTGATTGTGATTGTATGATTGCGATTGTATGATTGTGATTGTATGATTGCGATTGTATGATTTTGATTGTATGATTGTGATAGTATCATTGTAATTGTATGATTACGATTGTATGATTGTGATTGTATGATTGTGATTGTATGATTGTGATTGTATGATTGTGATTGTATGATTGTGATTGTATGATTGTGATTGTATGATTGTAATTGTATGATTGTGATTGTATGATTGTGATTGTATGATTGTGATTGTATGATTGTGATTGTATGATTGTGATTGTACGCTTGCGATTGTATGATTGTGATTGTATGATTGCGATAGTATGATTGTGATTGTATGATTATGATTGTATTATTTTGATTGTATGATTATGATTGTATGGTTGTGATTGTATGATTGTGGTTGTATGATTGTGATAGTATGATTGTGATTGTATGATTGTGATTGTAAAATTGTGGTTGTATGATTGTGATAGTATGATTGTGATTGTATGATTGTGATTGTATGATTGTGATTGTATGATTGTGATTGTATGATTGTATTTGGGTGATTGTATTTGGGAGATTGTAATTGTATGATTGCGATTGTATGATTGTGATTGTATGATTGTGATTGTATGCTTGCGATTGTATGATTGTGATTGTGTGATTGTGATTGTATGATTTTGATTGTATGATTGTGATTGTATGATTGTGATGGTATGATTGTGATTGTATGATTGCGTAGTATGATTGTGATCGTATGATTGTGACTGTATGATTGTGATTGTATGATTGCGATTGTATGATTGCGATAGTATGATTGTGATCGTATGATTGTGATTGTATGATTGTGATTGTATGATTGCGATTGTATGATTGCGATTGTATGATTGTGATTGTATGATTATGATTGTATTATTGTGATTGTATGGTTGTGATTGTATGATTATGATTGTATTATTGTGATTGTATGATTATGATTGTATGGTTGTGATTGTATGATTGTGATGGTATGATTGTGATTGTATGATTGCGATAGTATGATTGTGATTGTATGATTGTGATTGTATGATTGTGATTGTATGATTGTGTTTGTATGATTGCGATTGTATGATTTTGGTTGTATGATTGTGATAGTATCATTGTAATTGTATGATTATGATTGTATGATTGTGATTGTATGATTGTGATTGTATGATTGTGATAGTATGATTGTGATTGTATGATTGTGATTGTATGATTGTGATTGTATGATTGTGATTGTATGATTGTGATTGTATGCTTGCGATTGTATGATTGTGATTGTATGATTGCGATAGTATGATTGTGATTGTATGATTGTGATTGTATGATTATGATTGTATTATTGTGATTGTATGATTATGATTGTATTATTGTGATTGTATGATTATGATTGTATGGTTGTGATTGTATGATTGTGATTGTATGATTGCGATTGTATGATTTTGATTGTATGATTGTGATAGTATCATTGTAATTGTATGATTATAATTGTATGATTGTGATTGTATGATTGTGATTGTATGATTGTGATTGTATGATTGTGATTGTATGATTGTGATTGTATGATTGTAATTGTATGATTATAATTGTATGATTATAATTGTATGATTGTGATTGTATGATTGTGATTGTATGATTGTGATTGTATGATTGTGATAGTATGATTGTAATTGTATGATTATGATTGTATGCTTGTGATTGTATGATTGTGATGGTATGATTGGGATTGTATGATTGTGATTGTATGATTGTATTTGGGTGATTGTATTTGGGAGATTGTAATTGTATGATTGCGATTGTATGATTGTGATTGTATGATTGTGATTGTATGATTGTGATTGTATGATTGTGATAGTATCATTGTAATTGTATGATTATGATTGTACGATTGTGATTGTATGTTTGCGATTGTATGATTGTGATTGTATGATTGCGATAGTATGATTGTGATTGTATGATTGTGATTGTATGATTGTGATTGCATGATTGTGATTGTATGATTGTGATAGTATGATTGTGATTGTATGATTGTGATTGTATGATTGTGATTGTATGATTGTGATAGTATGATTGTGATTGTATGATTGTGATTGTATGATTGTGATTGTATGATTGCGACTGTATGGTTTTGATTGTATGATTGTGATAGTATCATTGTAATTGTATGATTATGATTGTACGATTGTGATTGTATGCTTGCGATTGTATGATTGTGATTGTATGATTGCGATAGTATGATTGTGATTGTATGATTGCGATTGTATGATTTTGATTGTATGATTGTGATAGTATCATTGTAATTGTATGATTATGATTGTATGATTGTGATTGTATGATTGTGATTGTATGATTGTGATTGTATGATTGTGATAGTATGATTGTAATTGTATGATTATGATTGTATGATTGTGATTGTATGATTGTGATTGTATGATTGTGATTGTATGATTGTGATTGTATGATTGTGATTGTATGATTGTGATTGTATGATTGCGATTGTATGGTTTTGTTTGTATGATTGTGATAGTATCATTGTAATTGTATGATTATGATTGTACGATTGTGATTGTATGCTTGCGATTGTATGATTGTGATTGTATAATTGCGATAGTATGATTGTGATTGTATGATTGTGATTGTATGATTGTGATTGCATGATTGTGATTGTATGATTGTGATAGTATGATTGTGATTGTATGATTGTGATTGTATGATTGTGATTGTATGATTGTGATCGTATGATTGCGATGGTATGATTGTGATTGTATGATTGTGTTTGTATGATTGTGATCTTATGATTGCGATGGTATGATTGTGATTGTATGATTGTGTTTGTATGATTGTGATCTTATGACTGCGATGGTATGATTGTGATTGTATGATTGTGATTGTATGATTGTGATTGTATGATTGTGATTGTATGATTGTATTTGGGTGATTGTATTTGGGAGATTGTAATGGTATGATTGCGATTGTATGATTATGATTGTATGATTGTGATTATATGATTGTGATAGTATCATTGTAATTGTATGATTATGATTGTACGATTGTGATTGTATGCTTGCGATTGTATGATTGTGATTGTATGATTGCGATAGTATGATTGTGATTGTATGATTGTGATTGTATGATTGTGATTGTATGATTGTGACGGTATGATTGTGATTGTATGATTGCGATAGTATGATTGTGATCGTATGATTGTGATTGTATGATTGTGATTGTATGATTGCGATTGGATGATTGTGATTGTATGATTATGATTGTATTATTGTGATTGTATGACTGTGATTGTATGATTGTGATTGTATGATTGTGATTGTATGATTGTGATTGTATGATTGTGATAGTATGATTGTGATTGTATGATTGTGATTGTGTGATTGTGATTGTATGATTGTGATTGTGTGATTGCGATTGTATGATTGTGATTGTATGATTGCGATAGTATGATTGTGATTGTATGATTGTGATTGTATGATTGTGATTGCATGATTGTGATTGTATGATTGTGATAGTATGATTGTGATTGTATGATTGTGATTGTATGATTGTGATTGTATGATTGTGATAGTATGATTGTGATTGTATGATTGTGATTGTATGATTGTGATTGTAAAATTGTGGTTGTATGATTGTGATAGTATGATTGTGATTGTATGATTGTGATTGTATGATTGTGATTGTATGATTGTGATTGTATGACTGCGACTGTATGGTTTTGATTGTATGATTGTGATAGTATCATTGTAATTGTATGATTATGATTGTATGATTGTGATTGTATGATTGTGATTGTATGATTGTGATTGTATGATTGCGATAGTATGATTGTAATTGTATGATTATGATTGTATGCTTGTGATTGTATGATTGTGATGGTATGATTGTGATTGTATGATTGTGATTGTATGATTCTATTTGGGTGATTGTATTTGGGAGATTGTAATTGTATGATGGCGATTGTATGATTATGATTGTATGATTGTGATTGTATGATTGTGATTGTATGATTGTGATAGTATGATTGTGATTGTATGATTGTGATTGTATGATTGTGATTGTATCATTGTGATTGTATGATTGTGATTGTATGATTGTGATTGTATGATTGTGATTGTATGATTGTGATTGTATGATTGTGATTGTATGATTGTGATTGTATGATTGTGATTGTATGATTGTGATTGTATGATTGCGATAGCATGATTGTGATCGTATGACTGTGATTGTATGATTGTGATAGTATGATTGTGATTGTATGATTGTGATTGTATGATTGTGATTGTATGATTGCGATTGTATGATTTTGATTGTATGATTGTGATAGTATCATTGTAATTGTATGATTATGATTGTATGATTGTGATTGTATGATTGTGAATGTATGATTGTGATTGTATGATTGTGATTGTATGATTGTGATTGTATGATTGTGATTGTATGATTGTGATTGTATGATTGCGATAGTATGATTGTGATCGTATGATTGTGATTGTATGATTGTGATAGTATGATTGTGATTGTATGATTGTGATTGTATGATTGTGATTGTATGATTGCGATTGTATGATTTTGATTGTATGATTGTGATAGTATCATTGTAATTGTATGATTATGATTGTATGATTGTGATTGTATGATTGTGAATGTATGATTGTGATTGTATGATTGTGATTGTATGATTGTGATTGTATGATAGTGATTGTATGATTGTGATTGTATGATTGTATTTGGGAGATTGTATTTGGGAGATTGTAATTGTATGATTGCGATTGTATGATTGTGATTGTATGATTGTGATTGTTTGCTTGCGATTGTATGATTGTGATTGTATGATTGTGATTGTATGATTGCGATAGTATGATTGTGATTGTATGATTGTGATTGTATGATTGTGATTGTATGATTGTGACGGTATGATTGTGATTGTATGATTGCGATAGTATGATTGTGATCGTATGATTGTGATTGTATGATTGTGATTGTATGATTGCGATTGGATGATTGTGATTGTATGATTATGATTGTATTATTGTGATTGTATGACTGTGATTGTATGATTGTGATTGTATGATTGTGATTGTATGATTGTGATTGTATGATTGTGATAGTATGATTGTGATTGTATGATTGTGATTGTGTGATTGTGATTGTATGATTGTGATTGTGTGATTGCGATTGTATGATTGTGATTGTATGATTGCGATAGTATGATTGTGATTGTATGATTGTGATTGTATGATTGTGATTGCATGATTGTGATTGTATGATTGTGATAGTATGATTGTGATTGTATGATTGTGATTGTATGATTGTGATTGTATGATTGTGATAGTATGATTGTGATTGTATGATTGTGATTGTATGATTGTGATTGTAAAATTGTGGTTGTATGATTGTGATAGTATGATTGTGATTGTATGATTGTGATTGTATGATTGTGATTGTATGATTGTGATTGTATGACTGCGACTGTATGGTTTTGATTGTATGATTGTGATAGTATCATTGTAATTGTATGATTATGATTGTATGATTGTGATTGTATGATTGTGATTGTATGATTGTGATTGTATGATTGCGATAGTATGATTGTAATTGTATGATTATGATTGTATGCTTGTGATTGTATGATTGTGATGGTATGATTGTGATTGTATGATTGTGATTGTATGATTCTATTTGGGTGATTGTATTTGGGAGATTGTAATTGTATGATGGCGATTGTATGATTATGATTGTATGATTGTGATTGTATGATTGTGATTGTATGATTGTGATAGTATGATTGTGATTGTATGATTGTGATTGTATGATTGTGATTGTATCATTGTGATTGTATGATTGTGATTGTATGATTGTGATTGTATGATTGTGATTGTATGATTGTGATTGTATGATTGTGATTGTATGATTGTGATTGTATGATTGTGATTGTATGATTGTGATTGTATGATTGCGATAGCATGATTGTGATCGTATGACTGTGATTGTATGATTGTGATAGTATGATTGTGATTGTATGATTGTGATTGTATGATTGTGATTGTATGATTGCGATTGTATGATTTTGATTGTATGATTGTGATAGTATCATTGTAATTGTATGATTATGATTGTATGATTGTGATTGTATGATTGTGAATGTATGATTGTGATTGTATGATTGTGATTGTATGATTGTGATTGTATGATTGTGATTGTATGATTGTGATTGTATGATTGCGATAGTATGATTGTGATCGTATGATTGTGATTGTATGATTGTGATAGTATGATTGTGATTGTATGATTGTGATTGTATGATTGTGATTGTATGATTGCGATTGTATGATTTTGATTGTATGATTGTGATAGTATCATTGTAATTGTATGATTATGATTGTATGATTGTGATTGTATGATTGTGAATGTATGATTGTGATTGTATGATTGTGATTGTATGATTGTGATTGTATGATAGTGATTGTATGATTGTGATTGTATGATTGTATTTGGGAGATTGTATTTGGGAGATTGTAATTGTATGATTGCGATTGTATGATTGTGATTGTATGATTGTGATTGTTTGCTTGCGATTGTATGATTGTGATTGTATGATTGTGATTGTATGATTGTGATTGTATGATTGTGATTGTATGATTGTGATTGTATGATTGTGATTGTATGATTGTGATAGTATGATTGTGATCGTATGATTGCGATGGTATGATTGTGATTGTATGATTGTGATTGTATGATTGCGATTGTATGATTATGATTGTATTATTGTGATTGTATGATTATGATTGGATGGTTGTGATTGTATGATTGTGATGGTATGATTGTGATTGTATGATTGTGATTGTATGATTGTGATTGTATGATTGTGATAGTATGATTGTGATTGTATGATTGTGATTGTATGATTGTGATTGTATGATTGTATTTGGGAGATTGTATTTGGGAGATTGTAATTGTATGATTGCGATTGTATGATTGTGATTGTATGATTGTAATTGTATGATTATGATTGTATGATTGTGATTGTATGATTGTCATGGTATGATTGTGATTGTATGATTGCGATAGTATGATTGTGATCGTATGATTGTGATTGTATGATTGTGATTGTATGATTGTGATTGTATGATTGCGATTGTATGATTTTGATTGTATGATTGTGATAGTATCATTGTAATTGTATGATTATGATTGTATGATTGTGATTGTATGATTGTGAATGTATGATTGTGATTGTATGCTTGCGATTGTATGATTGTGATTGTATGATTGCGATAGTATGATTGTGATTGTATGATTGTGATTGTATGATTATGATTGTATTATTGTGATTGTATGATTATGATTGTATTATTGTGATTGTATGATTATGATTGTATGGTTGTGATTGTATGATTGTGATTGTATGATTGCGATTGTATGATTTTGATTGTATGATTGTGATAGTATCATTGTAATTGTATGATTATAATTGTATGATTGTGATTGTATGATTGTGATTGTATGATTGTGATTGTATGATTGTAATTGTATGATTATAATTGTATGATTATAATTGTATGATTGTGATTGTATGATTGTGATTGTATGATTGTGATTGTATGATTGTGATAGTATGATTGTAATTGTATGATTATGATTGTATGCTTGTGATTGTATGATTGTGATGGTATGATTGGGATTGTATGATTGTGATTGTATGATTGTATTTGGGTGATTGTATTTGGGAGATTGTAATTGTATGATTGCGATTGTATGATTGTGATTGTATGATTGTGATTGTATGATTGTGATTGTATGATTGTGATTGTATGATTGTGATAGTATCATTGTAATTGTATGATTATGATTGTACGATTGTGATTGTATGTTTGCGATTGTATGATTGTGATTGTATGATTGCGATAGTATGATTGTGATTGTATGATTGTGATTGTATGATTGTGATTGCATGATTGTGATTGTATGATTGTGATAGTATGATTGTGATTGTATGATTGTGATTGTATGATTGTGATTGTATGATTGTGATAGTATGATTGTGATTGTATGATTGTGATTGTATGATTGTGATTGTATGATTGCGACTGTATGGTTTTGATTGTATGATTGTGATAGTATCATTGTAATTGTATGATTATGATTGTACGATTGTGATTGTATGCTTGCGATTGTATGATTGTGATTGTATGATTGCGATAGTATGATTGTGATTGTATGATTGCGATTGTATGATTTTGATTGTATGATTGTGATAGTATCATTGTAATTGTATGATTATGATTGTATGATTGTGATTGTATGATTGTGATTGTATGATTGTGATTGTATGATTGTGATAGTATGATTGTAATTGTATGATTATGATTGTATGCTTGTGATTGTATGATTGTGATGGTATGATTGTGATTGTATGATTGTATTTGGGTGATTGTATTTGGGAGATTGTAATTGTATGATGGCGATTGTATGATTATGATTGTATGATTGTGATTGTATGATTGTGATTGTATGATTGTGATAGGATCATTGTAATTGTATGATTACGATTGTACGATTGTGATTGTATGCTTGCGATTGTATGATTGTGATTGTATGATTGCGATAGTATGAATGTGATTGTATGATTGTGATTGTATGATTGTGATTGCATGATTCTGATTGTATGATTGTGATAGTATGATTGTGATTGTATGATTGTGATTGTATGATTGTGATTGTATGATTGTGATAGTATGATTGTGATTGTATGATTGTGATTGTATGATTGTGATTGTATGATTGTGATAGTATGATTGTGATTGTATGATTGTGATTGTATGATTGTGATTGTATGATTGTGATTGTATGATTGTGATTGTATGATTGTGATTGTATGATTGTGATAGTATGATTGTGATCGTATGATTGCGATGGTATGATTGTGATTGTATGATTGTGATTGTATGATTGCGATTGTATGATTATGATTGTATTATTGTGATTGTATGATTATGATTGGATGGTTGTGATTGTATGATTGTGATGGTATGATTGTGATTGTATGATTGTGATTGTATGATTGTGATTGTATGATTGTGATAGTATGATTGTGATTGTATGATTGTGATTGTATGATTGTGATTGTATGATTGTATTTGGGAGATTGTATTTGGGAGATTGTAATTGTATGATTGCGATTGTATGATTGTGATTGTATGATTGTAATTGTATGATTATGATTGTATGATTGTGATTGTATGATTGTCATGGTATGATTGTGATTGTATGATTGCGATAGTATGATTGTGATCGTATGATTGTGATTGTATGATTGTGATTGTATGATTGTGATTGTATGATTGCGATTGTATGATTTTGATTGTATGATTGTGATAGTATCATTGTAATTGTATGATTATGATTGTATGATTGTGATTGTATGATTGTGAATGTATGATTGTGATTGTATGCTTGCGATTGTATGATTGTGATTGTATGATTGCGATAGTATGATTGTGATTGTATGATTGTGATTGTATGATTATGATTGTATTATTGTGATTGTATGATTATGATTGTATTATTGTGATTGTATGATTATGATTGTATGGTTGTGATTGTATGATTGTGATTGTATGATTGCGATTGTATGATTTTGATTGTATGATTGTGATAGTATCATTGTAATTGTATGATTATAATTGTATGATTGTGATTGTATGATTGTGATTGTATGATTGTGATTGTATGATTGTAATTGTATGATTATAATTGTATGATTATAATTGTATGATTGTGATTGTATGATTGTGATTGTATGATTGTGATTGTATGATTGTGATAGTATGATTGTAATTGTATGATTATGATTGTATGCTTGTGATTGTATGATTGTGATGGTATGATTGGGATTGTATGATTGTGATTGTATGATTGTATTTGGGTGATTGTATTTGGGAGATTGTAATTGTATGATTGCGATTGTATGATTGTGATTGTATGATTGTGATTGTATGATTGTGATTGTATGATTGTGATAGTATCATTGTAATTGTATGATTATGATTGTACGATTGTGATTGTATGTTTGCGATTGTATGATTGTGATTGTATGATTGCGATAGTATGATTGTGATTGTATGATTGTGATTGTATGATTGTGATTGCATGATTGTGATTGTATGATTGTGATAGTATGATTGTGATTGTATGATTGTGATTGTATGATTGTGATTGTATGATTGTGATAGTATGATTGTGATTGTATGATTGTGATTGTATGATTGTGATTGTATGATTGCGACTGTATGGTTTTGATTGTATGATTGTGATAGTATCATTGTAATTGTATGATTATGATTGTACGATTGTGATTGTATGCTTGCGATTGTATGATTGTGATTGTATGATTGCGATAGTATGATTGTGATTGTATGATTGCGATTGTATGATTTTGATTGTATGATTGTGATAGTATCATTGTAATTGTATGATTATGATTGTATGATTGTGATTGTATGATTGTGATTGTATGATTGTGATTGTATGATTGTGATAGTATGATTGTAATTGTATGATTATGATTGTATGCTTGTGATTGTATGATTGTGATGGTATGATTGTGATTGTATGATTGTATTTGGGTGATTGTATTTTGGGAGATTGTAATTGTATGATGGCGATTGTATGATTATGATTGTATGATTGTGATTGTATGATTGTGATTGTATGATTGTGATAGGATCATTGTAATTGTATGATTACGATTGTACGATTGTGATTGTATGCTTGCGATTGTATGATTGTGATTGTATGATTGCGATAGTATGAATGTGATTGTATGATTGTGATTGTATGATTGTGATTGCATGATTCTGATTGTATGATTGTGATAGTATGATTGTGATTGTATGATTGTGATTGTATGATTGTGATTGTATGATTGTGATAGTATGATTGTGATTGTATGATTGTGATTGTATGATTGTGATTGTATGATTGTGATTGTATGATTGTGATTGTATGATTGCGATTGTATGGTTTTGATTGTATGATTGTGATAGTATCATTGTAATTGTATGATTATGATTGTACGATTGTGATTGTATGCTTGCGATTGTATGATTGTGATTGTATAATTGCGATAGTATGATTGTGATTGTATGATTGTGATTGTATGATTGCGACTGTATGGTTTTGATTGTATGATTGTGATAGTATCATTGTAATTGTATGATTATGATTGTACGATTGTGATTGTATGCTTGCGATTGTATGATTGTGATTGTATGATTGCGATAGTATGATTGTGATTGTATGATTGCGATTGTATGATTTTGATTGTATGATTGTGATAGTATCATTGTAATTGTATGATTATGATTGTATGATTGTGATTGTATGATTGTGATTGTATGATTGTGATTGTATGATTGTGATAGTATGATTGTAATTGTATGATTATGATTGTATGCTTGTGATTGTATGATTGTGATGGTATGATTGTGATTGTATGATTGTGATTGTATGATTGTATTTGGGTGATTGTATTTGGGAGATTGTAATTGTATGATGGCGATTGTATGATTATGATTGTATGATTGTGATTGTATGATTGTGATTGTATGATTGTGATAGGATCATTGTAATTGTATGATTATGATTGTACGATTGTGATTGTATGCTTGCGATTGTATGATTGTGATTGTATAATTGCGATAGTATGATTGTGATTGTATGATTGTGATTGTATGATTGCGACTGTATGGTTTTGATTGTATGATTGTGATAGTATCATTGTAATTGTATGATTATGATTGTACGATTGTGATTGTATGCTTGCGATTGTATGATTGTGATTGTATGATTGCGATAGTATGATTGTGATTGTATGATTGCGATTGTATGATTTTGATTGTATGATTGTGATAGTATCATTGTAATTGTATGATTATGATTGTATGATTGTGATTGTATGATTGTGATTGTATGATTGTGATTGTATGATTGTGATAGTATGATTGTAATTGTATGATTATGATTGTATGCTTGTGATTGTATGATTGTGATGGTATGATTGTGATTGTATGATTGTGATTGTATGATTGTATTTGGGTGATTGTATTTGGGAGATTGTAATTGTATGATGGCGATTGTATGATTATGATTGTATGATTGTGATTGTATGATTGTGATTGTATGATTGTGATAGGATCATTGTAATTGTATGATTATGATTGTACGATTGTGATTGTATGCTTGCGATTGTATGATTGTGATTGTATGATTGCGATAGTATGAATGTGATTGTATGATTGTGATTGTATGATTGTGATTGCATGATTGTGATTGTATGATTGTGATAGTATGATTGTGATTGTATGATTGTGATTGTATGATTGTGATTGTATGATTGTGATAGTATGATTGTGATTGTATGATTGTGATTGTATGATTGTGATTGTATGATTGTGATTGTATGATTGCGATTGTATGGTTTTGTTTGTATGATTGTGATAGTATCATTGTAATTGTATGATTATGATTGTACGATTGTGATTGTATGCTTGCGATTGTATGATTGTGATTGTATAATTGCGATAGTATGATTGTGATTGTATGATTGTGATTGTATGATTGTGATTGCATGATTGTGATTGTATGATTGTGATAGTATGATTGTGATTGTATGATTGTGATTGTATGATTGTGATTGTATGATTGTGATCGTATGATTGCGATGGTATGATTGTGATTGTATGATTGTGTTTGTATGATTGTGATCTTATGATTGCGATGGTATGATTGTGATTGTATGATTGTGTTTGTATGATTGTGATCTTATGACTGCGATGGTATGATTGTGATTGTATGATTGTGATTGTATGATTGTGATTGTATGATTGTGATTGTATGATTGTATTTGGGTGATTGTATTTGGGAGATTGTAATGGTATGATTGCGATTGTATGATTATGATTGTATGATTGTGATTATATGATTGTGATAGTATCATTGTAATTGTATGATTATGATTGTACGATTGTGATTGTATGCTTGCGATTGTATGATTGTGATTGTATGATTGCGATAGTATGATTGTGATTGTATGATTGTGATTGTATGATTGTGATTGTATGATTGTGACGGTATGATTGTGATTGTATGATTGCGATAGTATGATTGTGATCGTATGATTGTGATTGTATGATTGTGATTGTATGATTGCGATTGGATGATTGTGATTGTATGATTATGATTGTATTATTGTGATTGTATGACTGTGATTGTATGATTGTGATTGTATGATTGTGATTGTATGATTGTGATTGTATGATTGTGATAGTATGATTGTGATTGTATGATTGTGATTGTGTGATTGTGATTGTATGATTGTGATTGTGTGATTGCGATTGTATGATTCTGATTGTATGATTGCGATAGTATGATTGTGATTGTATGATTGTGATTGTATGATTGTGATTGCATGATTGTGATTGTATGATTGTGATAGTATGATTGTGATTGTATGATTGTGATTGTATGATTGTGATTGTATGATTGTGATAGTATGATTGTGATTGTATGATTGTGATTGTATGGAATTGATTGTATGATTGTGATAGTATGATTGTAATTGTATGATTGGGATGTTATGATTGTGATTGTATGATTGCGATTGTATGATTGTGATTGTATGCTTGCGATTGTATGATTGTGATTGTATGATTGCGATAGTATGATTGTGATTGTATGATTGTGATTGTATGATTGGGATAGTATGATTGTGATGGTATGATTGTGGTTGTATGATTGTGATAGTATGATTGTGATTGTATGACTGTGATTGTATGATTGTGATTGTATGATTGTGATTGTATGATTGTGATTGTGTGATTGTGATTGTATGATTGCGATTGTATGATTGTGATTGTATGATTGCGATTGTATGATTTTGATTGTATGATTGTGATAGTATCATTGTAATTGTATGATTACGATTGTATGATTGTGATTGTATGATTGTGATTGTATGATTGTGATTGTATGATTGTGATTGTATGATTGTGATTGTATGATTGTGATTGTATGATTGTGATTGTATGATTGTGATTGTATGATTGTGATTGTATGATTGTGATTGTATGATTGTGATTGTACGCTTGCGATTGTATGATTGTGATTGTATGATTGCGATAGTATGATTGTGATTGTATGATTATGATTGTATTATTTTGATTGTATGATTATGATTGTATGGTTGTGATTGTATGATTGTGGTTGTATGATTGTGATAGTATGATTGTGATTGTATGATTGTGATTGTAAAATTGTGGTTGTATGATTGTGATAGTATGATTGTGATTGTATGATTGTGATTGTATGATTGTGATTGTATGATTGTGATTGTATGATTGTATTTGGGTGATTGTATTTGGGAGATTGTAATTGTATGATTGCGATTGTATGATTGTGATTGTATGATTGTGATTGTATGCTTGCGATTGTATGATTGTGATTGTGTGATTGTGATTGTATGATTTTGATTGTATGATTGTGATTGTATGATTGTGATGGTATGATTGTGATTGTATGATTGCGTAGTATGATTGTGATCGTATGATTGTGACTGTATGATTGTGATTGTATGATTGCGATTGTATGATTGCGATAGTATGATTGTGATCGTATGATTGTGATTGTATGATTGTGATTGTATGATTGCGATTGTATGATTGCGATTGTATGATTGTGATTGTATGATTATGATTGTATTATTGTGATTGTATGGTTGTGATTGTATGATTATGATTGTATTATTGTGATTGTATGATTATGATTGTATGGTTGTGATTGTATGATTGTGATGGTATGATTGTGATTGTATGATTGCGATAGTATGATTGTGATTGTATGATTGTGATTGTATGATTGTGATTGTATGATTGTGTTTGTATGATTGCGATTGTATGATTTTGGTTGTATGATTGTGATAGTATCATTGTAATTGTATGATTATGATTGTATGATTGTGATTGTATGATTGTGATTGTATGATTGTGATAGTATGATTGTGATTGTATGATTGTGATTGTATGATTGTGATTGTATGATTGTGATTGTATGATTGTGATTGTATGCTTGCGATTGTATGATTGTGATTGTATGATTGCGATAGTATGATTGTGATTGTATGATTGTGATTGTATGATTATGATTGTATTATTGTGATTGTATGATTATGATTGTATTATTGTGATTGTATGATTATGATTGTATGGTTGTGATTGTATGATTGTGATTGTATGATTGCGATTGTATGATTTTGATTGTATGATTGTGATAGTATCATTGTAATTGTATGATTATAATTGTATGATTGTGATTGTATGATTGTGATTGTATGATTGTGATTGTATGATTGTAATTGTATGATTATAATTGTATGATTATAATTGTATGATTGTGATTGTATGATTGTGATTGTATGATTGTGATTGTATGATTGTGATAGTATGATTGTAATTGTATGATTATGATTGTATGCTTGTGATTGTATGATTGTGATGGTATGATTGGGATTGTATGATTGTGATTGTATGATTGTATTTGGGTGATTGTATTTGGGAGATTGTAATTGTATGATTGCGATTGTATGATTGTGATTGTATGATTGTGATTGTATGATTGTGATTGTATGATTGTGATAGTATCATTGTAATTGTATGATTATGATTGTACGATTGTGATTGTATGTTTGCGATTGTATGATTGTGATTGTATGATTGCGATAGTATGATTGTGATTGTATGATTGTGATTGTATGATTGTGATTGCATGATTGTGATTGTATGATTGTGATTGTATGCTTGCGATTGTATGATTGTGATTGTATGATTGCGATAGTATGAATGTGATTGTATGATTGTGATTGTATGATTGTGATTGTATGATTGCGATTGTATGATTTTGATTGTATGATTGTGATAGTATCATTGTAATTGTATGATTACGATTGTATGATTGTGATTGTATGATTGTGATTGTATGATTGTGATTGTATGATTGTGATTGTATGATTGTGATTGTATGATTGTGATTGTATGATTGTAATTGTATAATTGTGATTGTATGATTGTGATTGTATGATTGTGATTGTATGATTGCGATTGTATGGTTTTGATTGTATGATTGTGATGGTATCATTGTAATTGTATGATTATGATTGTACGATTGTGATTGTATGCTTGCGATTGTATGATTGTGATTGTATAATTGCGATAGTATGATTGTGATTGTATGATTGTGATTGTATGATTGTGATTGCATGATTGTGATTGTATGATTGTGATAGTATGATTGTGATTGTATGATTGTGATTGTATGATTGTGATTGTATGATTGTGATCGTATGATTGCGATGGTATGATTGTGATTGTATGATTGTGTTTGTATGATTGTGATCTTATGATTGCGATGGTATGATTGTGATTGTATGATTGTGTTTGTATGGTTGTGATCTTATGACTGCGATGGTATGATTGTGATTGTATGATTGTGATTGTATGATTGTGATTGTATGATTGTGATTGTATGATTGTATTTGGGTGATTGTATTTGGGAGATTGTAATGGTATGATTGCGATTGTATGATTATGATTGTATGATTGTGATTATATGATTGTGATAGTATCATTGTAATTGTATGATTATGATTGTACGATTGTGATTGTATGCTTGCGATTGTATGATTGTGATTGTATGATTGCGATAGTATGATTGTGATTGTATGATTGTGATTGTATGATTGTGATTGTATGATTGTGACGGTATGATTGTGATTGTATGATTGCGATAGTATGATTGTGATCGTATGATTGTGATTGTATGATTGTGATTGTATGATTGCGATTGTATGATTGTGATTGTATGATTATGATTGTATTATTGTGATTGTATGACTGTGATTGTATGATTGTGATTGTATGATTGTGATTGTATGATTGAGATTGCATGATTTTGAATGTATTATTGTGATTGTAAGATTGTGATTGTATGACAGTGATTGTATGATTGTGATTGTGCGATTGTGATTGTACGATTGTGACTGTACGATTGTGATTGTATGATTGTGATTGTATGATTGTGATTGTATGATTGTATTTGGGTGATTGTATTTGGGAGATTGTAATTGTATGATTGCGATTGTATGATTGTGATTGTATGATTGTGATTGTATGATTGTGATTGTATGATTGTGATAGTATGATTGTGATTGTATGATTGTGATTGTGTGATTGTGATTGTATGATTGTGATTGTGTGATTGCGATTGTATGATTGTGATTGTATGATTGCGATAGTATGATTGTGATTGTATGATTGTGATTGTATGATTGTGATTGCATGATTGTGATTGTATGATTGTGATAGTATGATTGTGATTGTATGATTGTGATTGTATGATTGTGATTGTATGATTGTGATAGTATGATTGTGATTGTATGATTGTGATTGTATGGAATTGATTGTATGATTGTGATAGTATGATTGTAATTGTATGATTGGGATGGTATGATTGTGATTGTATGATTGCGATTGTATGATTGTGATTGTATGCTTGCGATTGTATGATTGTGATTGTATGATTGCGATAGTATGATTGTGATTGTATGATTGTGATTGTATGATTGTGATAGTATGATTGTGATTGTATGATTGTGATTGTAAAATTGTGGTTGTATGATTGTGATAGTATGATTGTGATTGTATGATTGTGATTGTATGATTGTGATTGTATGATTGTGATTGTATGATTGTGATTGTATGATTGTGATTGTATGATTGTATTTGGGTGATTGTATTTGGGAGATTGTAATTGTATGATTGCGATTGTATGATTGTGATTGTATGATTGTGATTGTATGCTTGCGATTGTATGATTGTGATTGTATGATTGTGATTGTATGATTGTGATTGTATGATTGTGATTGTATGATTGTGATGGTATGATTGTGATTGTATGATTGCGATAGTATGATTGTGATCGTATGATTGTGATTGTATGATTGTGATTGTATGATTGCGATTGTATGATTGTGATTGTATGATTATGATTGTATTATTGTGATTGTATGATTATGATTGTATGGTTGTGATTGTATGATTGTGATGGTATGATTGTGATTGTATGATTGCGATAGTATGATTATGATTGAATTATTGTGATTGTATGATTATGATTGTATTATTGTGATTGTATGATTATGATTGTATGGTTGTGATTGTATGATTGTGATTGTATGATTGCGATTGTATGATTTTGATTGTATGATTGTGATAGTATCATTGTAATTGTATGATTATAATTGTATGATTGTGATTGTATGATTGTGATTGTATGATTGTGATTGTATGATTGTAATTGTATGATTATAATTGTATGATTATAATTGTATGATTGTGATTGTATGATTGTGATTGTATGATTGTGATTGTATGATTGTGATAGTATGATTGTAATTGTATGATTATGATTGTATGCTTGTGATTGTATGATTGTGATGGTATGATTGGGATTGTATGATTGTGATTGTATGATTGTATTTGGGTGATTGTATTTGGGAGATTGTAATTGTATGATTGCGATTGTATGATTGTGATAGTATGATTGTGATTGTATGATTGTGATTGTATGATTGTGATTGTATGATTGTGATAGTATGATTGTGATTGTACGATTGTGATTGTATGGAATTGATTGTATGATTGTGATAGTATGATTGTAATTGCATGATTGGGATGGTATGATTGTGATTGTATGATTGCGATTGTATGATTGTGATTGTCAGCTTGCGATTGTATGATTGTGATTGTATGATTGTGATTGTATGATTGTGATTGTATGATTGTATTTGGGTGATTGTATTTGGGAGATTGTAATTGTATGATTGCGATTGTATGATTGTGATTGTATGATTGTGATTGTATGCTTGCGATTGTATGATTGTGATTGTATGATTGTGATTGTATGATTGTGATTGTATGATTGTGATTGTATGATTGTGATTGTATGATTGTGATTGTATGATTGTGATGGTATGATTGTGATTGTATGATTGCGATAGTATGATTGTGATCGTATGATTGTGATTGTATGATTGTGATTGTATGATTGCGATAGTATGATTGTGATTGTATGATTGTGATTGTATGATTCTGATTGTATTATTGTGATTGTATGATTATGATTGTATTATTGTGATTGTATGATTATGATTGTATGGTTGTGATTGTATGATTGTGATTGTATGATTGCGATTGTATGATTTTGATTGTATGATTGTGATAGTATCATTGTAATTGTATGATTATAATTGTATGATTGTGATTGTATGATTGTGATTGTATGATTGTGATTGTATGATTGTGATTGTATGAGTGTGATAGTATGATTGTGATTGTATGATTGTGATTGTATGATTGTGATTGTATGATTGTGATTGTATGATTGCGATTGTATGATTTCGATTGTATGATTGTGATAGTATCATTGTAATTGTATGATTACGATTGTATGATTGTGATTGTATGATTGTGATTGTATGATTGTGATTGTATGATTGTGATTGTATGATTGTGATTGTATGATTGTGATTGTATGATTGTGATTGTATGATTGTGATTGTATGATTGTGATTGTATGATTGTGATTGTATGATTGTGATTGTATGATTGTGATTGTACGCATGCGATTGTATGATTGTGATTGTATGATTGCGATAGTATGATTGTGATTGTATGATTATGATTGTATTATTGTGATTGTATGATTATGATTGTATGGTTGTGATTGTATGATTGTGATTGTATGATTGTGATAGTATGATTGTGATTGTATGATTGTGATTGTAAAATTGTGGTTGTATGATTGTGATAGTATGATTGTGATTGTATGATTGTGATTGTATGATTGTGATTGTATGATTGTGATTGTATGATTGTATTTGGGTGATTGTATTTGGGAGATTGTAATTGTATGATTGCGATTGTATGATTGTGATTGTATGATTGTGATTGTATGCTTGCGATTGTATGATTGTGATTGTGTGATTGTGATTGTATGATTTTGATTGTATGATTGTGATTGTATGATTGTGATGGTATGATTGTGATTGTATGATTGCGTAGTATGATTGTGATCGTATGATTGTGACTGTATGATTGTGATTGTATGATTGCGATTTTATGATTGCGATAGTATGATTGTGATCGTATGATTGTGATTGTATGATTGTGATTGTATGATTGCGATTGTATGATTGCGATTGTATGATTGTGATTGTATGATTATGATTGTATTATTGTGATTGTATGGTTGTGATTGTATGATTATGATTGTATTATTGTGATTGTATGATTATGATTGTATGGTTGTGATTGTATGATTGTGATGGTATGATTGTGATTGTATGATTGCGATAGTATGATTGTGATTGTATGATTGTGATTGTATGATTGTGATTGTATGATTGTGTTTGTATGATTGCGATTGTATGATTTTGGTTGTATGATTGTGATAGTATCATTGTAATTGTATGATTATGATTGTATGATTGTGATTGTATGATTGTGATTGTATGATTGTGATTGTATGATTGTATTTGGGTGATTGTATTTGGGAGATTGTAATTGTATGATTGCGATTGTATGATTGTGATTGTATGATTGTGATTGTATGCTTGCGATAGTATGATTGTGATTGTATGATTGTGATTGTATGATTCTGATTGTATTATTGTGATTGTATGATTATGATTGTATTATTGTGATTGTATGATTGTGATGGTATGATTGTGATTGTATGATTGTGATTGTATGATTGCGATTGTATGATTTTGATTGTATGATTGTGATAGTATCATTGTAATTGTATGATTATAATTGTATGATTGTGATTGTATGATTGTGATTGTATGATTGTGCTGGTATGATTGTGATTGTATGAGTGTGATAGTATGATTGTGATTGTATGATTGTGATTGTATGATTGTGATTGTATGATTGTCATTGTATGATTGCGCTTGTATGGTTTTGATTGTATGATTGTGATAGTATCATTGTAATTGTATGATTATGATTGTACGATTGCGATTGTATGCTTGCGATTGTATGATTGTGATTGTATGATTGCGATAGTATGATTGTGATTGTATGATTGCGATTGTATGATTTTGATTGTATGATTGTGATAGTATCATTGTAATTGTATGATTATGATTGTATGATTGTGATTGTATGATTGTGATTGTATGATTGTGATTGTATGATTGTGATAGTATGATTGTAATTGTATGATTATGATTGTATGCTTGTGATTGTATGATTGTGATGGTATGATTGTGATTGTATGATTGTGATTGTATGATTGTATTTGGGTGATTGTATTTGGGAGATTGTAATTGTATGATGGCGATTGTATGATTGTGATTGTATGATTGTGATTGTATGATTGTGATTGTATGATTGTGATTGTATGATTGTGATTGTATGATTGTGATAGTATCATTGTAATTGTATGATTATGATTGTACGATTGTGATTGTATGCTTGCGATTGTATGATTGTGATTGTATGATTGCGATAGTATGATTGTGATTGTACGATTGTGATTGTATGATTGTGATTGCATGATTGTGATTGTATGATTGTGATAGTATGATTGTGATTGTATGATTGTGATTGTATGATTGTGATTGTATGATTGTGATAGTATGATTGTGATTGTATGATTGTGATTGTATGATTGTGATTGTATGATTGTGATTGTATGATTGCGATTGTATGGTTTTGATTGTATGATTGTGATAGTATCATTGTAATTGTATGATTATGATTGTACGATTGTGATTGTATGCTTGCGATTGTATGATTGTGATTGTATGATTGCGATAGTATGATTGTGATTGTATGATTGTGATTGTATGATTGTGATTGCATGATTGTGATTGTATGATTGTGATAGTATGATTGTGATTGTATGATTGTGATTGTATGATTGTGATTGTATGATTGTGATCGTATGATTGCGATGGTATGATTGTGATTGTATGATTGTGATTGTATGATTGCGATTGTATGATTTTGATTGTATGATTGTGATAGTATCATTGTAATTGTATGTTTATGATTGTATGATTGTGATTGTATGATTGTGAATGTATGATTGTGATTGTATGATTGTGATTGTATGATTGTGATTGTATGATTGTGATTGTATGATTGTGATTGTATGATTGTGATTGTATGATTGTGATTGTATGATTGTGATTGCATGATTGTGATTGTATGATTGTGATTGTATGATTGTGATTGTATGATTGTGATTGTATGATTGTGATTGCATGATTGTGATTGTATTATTGTGATTGTATGATTGTGATTGTATGATTGTGATTGTATGATTGTGTTTGTATGATTGTGATCTTATGATCGCGATGGTATGATTGTGATTGTATGATTGTGTTTGTATGATTGTGATTGTATGATTGTGATTGTATGATTGTGATTGTATGATTGTGATTGTATCATTGTGATTGTATGATTGTGATTGTATGATTGTGATTGTATGATTGTGATTGTATGATTGTGATTGTATGATTGTATTTGGGAGATTGTATTTGGGAGATTGTAATTGTATGATTGCGATTGTATGATTGTGATTGTATGATTGTGATTGTATGCTTGCGATTGTATGATTGTGATTGTATGATTGTGATTGTATGATTGTGGTTGTATGATTGTGATTGTATGATTGTGATTGTATGATTGTGATTGTATGATTGTGATTGTATGATTGCGATAGTATGATTGTGATCGTATGATTGTGATTGTATGTTTGTGATAGTATGATTGTGATTGTATGATTGTGATTGTATGATTGTGATTGTATGATTGCGATTGTATGATTTTGATTGTATGATTGTGATAGTATCATTGTAATTGTATGTTTATGATTGTATGATTGTGATTGTATGATTGTGAATGTATGATTGTGATTGTATGATTGTGATTGTATGATTGTGATTGTATGATTGTGATTGTATGATTGTGATTGTATGATTGTGATTGTATGATTGTGATTGTATGATTGTATTTGGGAGATTGTATTTGGGAGATTGTAATTGTATGATTGCGATTGTATGATTGTGATTGTATGATTGTGATTGTTTGCTTGCGATTGTATGATTGTGATTGTAAGATTGTGATCGTATGATTGCGATGGTATGATTGTGATTGTATGATTGTGTTTGTATGATTGTGATCTTATGATCGCGATGGTATGATTGTGATTGTATGATTGTGTTTGTATGATTGTGATTGTATGATTGTGATTGTATGATTGTGATTGTATGATTGTGATTGTATAATTGTGATTGTATGATTGTGATTGTATGATTGTGATTGTATGATTGTGATTGTATGATTGTGATTGTATGATTGTGATTGTATGATTGTATTTGGGAGATTGTATTTGGGAGATTGTAATTGTATGATTGCGATTGTATGATTGCGATTGTATGATCGTGATTGTATGATTGTGATTGTATGCTTGCGATTGTATGATTGTGATTGTATGATTGTGATTGTATGATTGTGATTGTATGATTGTGATTGTATGATTGTGATTGTATGATTGTGATTGTATGATTGTGATTGTATGATTGTGATTGTATGATTGCGATAGTATGATTGTGATCGTATGATTGTGATTGTATGATTGTGATAGTATGATTGTGATTGGATGATTGTGATTGTATGATTGTGATTGTATGATTGCGATTGTATGATTTTGATTGTATGATTGTGATAGTATCATTGTAATTGTATGTTTATGATTGTATGATTGTGATTGTATGATTGTGAATGTATGATTGTGATTGTATGATTGTGATTGTATGATTGTGATTGTTTGCTTGCGATTGTATGATTGTGATTGTATGATTGTGATTGTATGATTGTGATTGTATGATTGTGATTGTATGATTGTGATTGTATGATTGTGATTGTATGATTGTGATTGTATGATTGTGATTGTATGATTGTGATTGTATGATTGTGATAGTATGATTGTGATTGTATGATTGTGATTGTATGATTGTGATTGTATGATTGTGATTGTATGACTGCGATTGTATGGTTTTGATTGTATGATTGTGATAGTATCATTGTAATTGTATGATTATGATTGTACGATTGTGATTGTATGCTTGCGATTGTATGATTGTGATTGTATGATTGCGATAGTATGATTGTGATTGTATGATTGTGATTGTATGATTGTGATTGCATGATTGTGATTGTATGATTGTGATAGTATGATTGTGATTGTATGATTGTGATTGTATGATTGTGATTGTATGATTGTGATCGTATGATTGCGATGGTATGATTGTGATTGTATGATTGTGTTTGTATGATTGTGATCTTATGATCGCGATGGTATGATTGTGATTGTATGATTGTGTTAGTATGATTGTGATTGTATGATTGTGATTGTATGATTGCGATTGTATGATTGTGATTGTATGATTGTGATTGTATGCTTGCGATTGTATGATTGTGATTGTATGATTGTGATTGTATGATTGTGATTGTATGATTGTGATTGTATGATTGCGATAGTATGATTGTGATCGTATGATTGTGATTGTATGATTGTGATAGTATGATTGTGATTGTATGATTGTGATTGTATGATTGTGATTGTATGATTGCGATTGTATGATTTTGATTGTATGATTGTGATAGTATCATTGTAATTGTATGATTATGATTGTATGATTGTGATTGTATGATTGTGAATGTATGATTGTGATTGTATGATTGTGATTGTATGGTTGTGATTGTATGATTGTGATTGTATGATTGTGATTGTATGATTGCGATAGTATGATTGTGATTGTATGATTGTGATAGTATGATTGTGATTGTATGATTGTGATTGTATGATTGTGATTGTATGATTGCGATTGTATGATTTTGATTGTATGATTGTGATAGTATCATTGTAATTGTATGATTGTGATTGGATGATTGTGATTGTATGATTGTGATTGTATGATTGCGATTGTATGATTTTGATTGTATGATTGTGATAGTATCATTGTAATTGTATGTTTATGATTGTATGATTGTGATTGTATGATTGTGAATGTATGATTGTGATTGTATGATTGTGATTGTATGATTGTGATTGTTTGCTTGCGATTGTATGATTGTGATTGTATGATTGTGATTGTATGATTGTGATTGTATGATTGTGATTGTATGATTGTGATTGTATGATTGTGATTGTATGATTGTGATTGTATGATTGTGATTGTATGATTGTGATTGTATGATTGTGATAGTATGATTGTGATTGTATGATTGTGATTGTATGATTGTGATTGTATGATTGTGATTGTATGACTGCGATTGTATGGTTTTGATTGTATGATTGTGATAGTATCATTGTAATTGTATGATTATGATTGTACGATTGTGATTGTATGCTTGCGATTGTATGATTGTGATTGTATGATTGCGATAGTATGATTGTGATTGTATGATTGTGATTGTATGATTGTGATTGCATGATTGTGATTGTATGATTGTGATAGTATGATTGTGATTGTATGATTGTGATTGTATGATTGTGATTGTATGATTGTGATCGTATGATTGCGATGGTATGATTGTGATTGTATGATTGTGTTTGTATGATTGTGATCTTATGATCGCGATGGTATGATTGTGATTGTATGATTGTGTTAGTATGATTGTGATTGTATGATTGTGATTGTATGATTGTGATTGTATGATTGTGATTGTATCATTGTGATTGTATGATTGCGATTGTATGATTGTGATTGTATGATTGTGATTGTATGGTTGTGATTGTATGATTGTGATTGTATGATTGTATTTGGGAGATTGTATTTGGGAGATTGTAATTGTATGATTGCGATTGTATGATTGTGATTGTATGATTGTGATTGTATGCTTGCGATTGTATGATTGTGATTGTATGATTGTGATTGTATGATTGTGATTGTATGATTGTGATTGTATGATTGCGATAGTATGATTGTGATCGTATGATTGTGATTGTATGATTGTGATAGTATGATTGTGATTGTATGATTGTGATTGTATGATTGTGATTGTATGATTGCGATTGTATGATTTTGATTGTATGATTGTGATAGTATCATTGTAATTGTATGATTATGATTGTATGATTGTGATTGTATGATTGTGAATGTATGATTGTGATTGTATGATTGTGATTGTATGGTTGTGATTGTATGATTGTGATTGTATGATTGTGATTGTATGATTGCGATAGTATGATTGTGATTGTATGATTGTGATAGTATGATTGTGATTGTATGATTGTGATTGTATGATTGTGATTGTATGATTGCGATTGTATGATTTTGATTGTATGATTGTGATAGTATCATTGTAATTGTATGATTATGATTGTATGATTGTGATTGTATGATTGTGAATGTATGATTGTGATTGTATGATTGTGATTGTATGATTGTGATTGCATGATTGTGATTGTATTATTGTGATTGTATGATTGTGATTGTATGATTGTGATTGTATGATTGTGTTTGTATGATTGTGATCTTATGATCGCGATGGTATGATTGTGATTGTATGATTGTGTTTGTATGATTGTGATTGTATGATTGTGATTGTATGATTGTGATTGTATGATTGTGATTGTATCATTGTGATTGTATGATTGTGATTGTATGATTGTGATTGTATGATTGTGATTGTATGATTGTGATTGTATGATTGTGATTGTATGATTGTATTTGGGAGATTGTATTTGGGAGATTGTAATTGTATGATTGCGATTGTATGATTGTGATTGTATGATTGTGATTGTATGCTTGCGATTGTATGATTGTGATTGTATGATTGTGATTGTATGATTGTGGTTGTATGATTGTGATTGTATGATTGTGATTGTATGATTGTGATTGTATGATTGTGATTGTATGATTGCGATAGTATGATTGTGATCGTATGATTGTGATTGTATGTTTGTGATAGTATGATTGTGATTGTATGATTGTGATTGTATGATTGTGATTGTATGATTGCGATTGTATGATTTTGATTGTATGATTGTGATAGTATCATTGTAATTGTATGTTTATGATTGTATGATTGTGATTGTATGATTGTGAATGTATGATTGTGATTGTATGATTGTGATTGTATGATTGTGATTGTATGATTGTGATTGTATGATTGTGATTGTATGATTGTGATTGTATGATTGTGATTGTATGATTGTATTTGGGAGATTGTATTTGGGAGATTGTAATTGTATGATTGCGATTGTATGATTGTGATTGTATGATTGTGATTGTTTGCTTGCGATTGTATGATTGTGATTGTAAGATTGTGATCGTATGATTGCGATGGTATGATTGTGATTGTATGATTGTGTTTGTATGATTGTGATCTTATGATCGCGATGGTATGATTGTGATTGTATGATTGTGTTTGTATGATTGTGATTGTATGATTGTGATTGTATGATTGTGATTGTATGATTGTGATTGTATAATTGTGATTGTATGATTGTGATTGTATGATTGTGATTGTATGATTGTGATTGTATGATTGTGATTGTATGATTGTGATTGTATGATTGTATTTGGGAGATTGTATTTGGGAGATTGTAATTGTATGATTGCGATTGTATGATTGCGATTGTATGATCGTGATTGTATGATTGTGATTGTATGCTTGCGATTGTATGATTGTGATTGTATGATTGTGATTGTATGATTGTGATTGTATGATTGTGATTGTATGATTGTGATTGTATGATTGTGATTGTATGATTGTGATTGTATGATTGTGATTGTATGATTGCGATAGTATGATTGTGATCGTATGATTGTGATTGTATGATTGTGATAGTATGATTGTGATTGGATGATTGTGATTGTATGATTGTGATTGTATGATTGCGATTGTATGATTTTGATTGTATGATTGTGATAGTATCATTGTAATTGTATGTTTATGATTGTATGATTGTGATTGTATGATTGTGAATGTATGATTGTGATTGTATGATTGTGATTGTATGATTGTGATTGTTTGCTTGCGATTGTATGATTGTGATTGTATGATTGTGATTGTATGATTGTGATTGTATGATTGTGATTGTATGATTGTGATTGTATGATTGTGATTGTATGATTGTGATTGTATGATTGTGATTGTATGATTGTGATTGTATGATTGTGATAGTATGATTGTGATTGTATGATTGTGATTGTATGATTGTGATTGTATGATTGTGATTGTATGACTGCGATTGTATGGTTTTGATTGTATGATTGTGATAGTATCATTGTAATTGTATGATTATGATTGTACGATTGTGATTGTATGCTTGCGATTGTATGATTGTGATTGTATGATTGCGATAGTATGATTGTGATTGTATGATTGTGATTGTATGATTGTGATTGCATGATTGTGATTGTATGATTGTGATAGTATGATTGTGATTGTATGATTGTGATTGTATGATTGTGATTGTATGATTGTGATCGTATGATTGCGATGGTATGATTGTGATTGTATGATTGTGTTTGTATGATTGTGATCTTATGATCGCGATGGTATGATTGTGATTGTATGATTGTGTTAGTATGATTGTGATTGTATGATTGTGATTGTATGATTGTGATTGTATGATTGTGATTGTATCATTGTGATTGTATGATTGCGATTGTATGATTGTGATTGTATGATTGTGATTGTATGGTTGTGATTGTATGATTGTGATTGTATGATTGTATTTGGGAGATTGTATTTGGGAGATTGTAATTGTATGATTGCGATTGTATGATTGTGATTGTATGATTGTGATTGTATGCTTGCGATTGTATGATTGTGATTGTATGATTGTGATTGTATGATTGTGATTGTATGATTGTGATTGTATGATTGCGATAGTATGATTGTGATCGTATGATTGTGATTGTATGATTGTGATAGTATGATTGTGATTGTATGATTGTGATTGTATGATTGTGATTGTATGATTGCGATTGTATGATTTTGATTGTATGATTGTGATAGTATCATTGTAATTGTATGATTATGATTGTATGATTGTGATTGTATGATTGTGAATGTATGATTGTGATTGTATGATTGTGATTGTATGGTTGTGATTGTATGATTGTGATTGTATGATTGTGATTGTATGATTGCGATAGTATGATTGTGATTGTATGATTGTGATAGTATGATTGTGATTGTATGATTGTGATTGTATGATTGTGATTGTATGATTGCGATTGTATGATTTTGATTGTATGATTGTGATAGTATCATTGTAATTGTATGATTGTGATTGGATGATTGTGATTGTATGATTGTGATTGTATGATTGCGATTGTATGATTTTGATTGTATGATTGTGATAGTATCATTGTAATTGTATGTTTATGATTGTATGATTGTGATTGTATGATTGTGAATGTATGATTGTGATTGTATGATTGTGATTGTATGATTGTGATTGTTTGCTTGCGATTGTATGATTGTGATTGTATGATTGTGATTGTATGATTGTGATTGTATGATTGTGATTGTATGATTGTGATTGTATGATTGTGATTGTATGATTGTGATTGTATGATTGTGATTGTATGATTGTGATTGTATGATTGTGATAGTATGATTGTGATTGTATGATTGTGATTGTATGATTGTGATTGTATGATTGTGATTGTATGACTGCGATTGTATGGTTTTGATTGTATGATTGTGATAGTATCATTGTAATTGTATGATTATGATTGTACGATTGTGATTGTATGCTTGCGATTGTATGATTGTGATTGTATGATTGCGATAGTATGATTGTGATTGTATGATTGTGATTGTATGATTGTGATTGCATGATTGTGATTGTATGATTGTGATAGTATGATTGTGATTGTATGATTGTGATTGTATGATTGTGATTGTATGATTGTGATCGTATGATTGCGATGGTATGATTGTGATTGTATGATTGTGTTTGTATGATTGTGATCTTATGATCGCGATGGTATGATTGTGATTGTATGATTGTGTTAGTATGATTGTGATTGTATGATTGTGATTGTATGATTGTGATTGTATGATTGTGATTGTATCATTGTGATTGTATGATTGCGATTGTATGATTGTGATTGTATGATTGTGATTGTATGGTTGTGATTGTATGATTGTGATTGTATGATTGTATTTGGGAGATTGTATTTGGGAGATTGTAATTGTATGATTGCGATTGTATGATTGTGATTGTATGATTGTGATTGTATGCTTGCGATTGTATGATTGTGATTGTATGATTGTGATTGTATGATTGTGATTGTATGATTGTGATTGTATGATTGCGATAGTATGATTGTGATCGTATGATTGTGATTGTATGATTGTGATAGTATGATTGTGATTGTATGATTGTGATTGTATGATTGTGATTGTATGATTGCGATTGTATGATTTTGATTGTATGATTGTGATAGTATCATTGTAATTGTATGATTATGATTGTATGATTGTGATTGTATGATTGTGAATGTATGATTGTGATTGTATGATTGTGATTGTATGGTTGTGATTGTATGATTGTGATTGTATGATTGTGATTGTATGATTGCGATAGTATGATTGTGATTGTATGATTGTGATAGTATGATTGTGATTGTATGATTGTGATTGTATGATTGTGATTGTATGATAGCGATTGTATGATTTTGATTGTATGATTGTGATAGTATCATTGTAATTGTATGATTATGATTGTATGATTGTGATTGTATGATTGTGAATGTATGATTGTGATTGTATGATTGTGATTGTATGATTGTGATTGTATGATTGTGATTGTATGATTGTATTTGGGAGGTTGTATTTGGGAGATTGTAATTGTATGATTGCGATTGTATGATTGTGATTGTATGATTGTGATTGTTTGCTTGCGATTGTATGATTGTGATTGTATGATTGTGATTGTATGATTTTGATTGTATGATTGTGATAGTATCATTGTAATTGTATGATTATGATTGTATGATTGTGATTGTATGATTGTGAATGTATGATTGTGATTGTATGATTGTGATTGTATGATTGTGATTGTATGATTGTGATTGTATGATTGTATTTGGGAGGTTGTATTTGGGAGATTGTAATTGTATGATTGCGATTGTATGATTGTGATTGTATGATTGTGATTGTTTGCTTGCGATTGTATGATTGTGATTGTATGATTGTGATTGTATGATTGTGATTGTATGATTGTGATTGTATGATTGTGATTGTATGATTGTATTTGGGAGGTTGTATTTGGGAGATTGTAATTGTATGATTGCGATTGTATGATTGTGATTGTATGATTGTGATTGTATGCTTGCGATTGTATGATTGTGATTGTATGATTGTGATTGTATGATTGTGATTGTATGATTGCGATAGTATGATTGTGATCGTATGATTGTGATTGTATGATTGTGATTGTATGATTGTGATTGTATGATTGTGATTGTATGATTGTGATTGTATGATTTTGATTGTATGATTGTGATAGTATCATTGTAATTGTATGATTATGATTGTATGATTGTGATTGTATGATTGTGAATGTATGATTGTGATTGTATGATTGTGATTGTATGATTGTGATTGTATGATTGTGATTGTATGATTGTATTTGGGAGATTGTATTTGGGAGATTGTAATTGTATGATTGCGATTGTATGATTGTGATTGTATGATTGTGATTTTATAATTGTATTTGGGAGATTGTATTTGGGAGATTGTAATTGTATGATTGCGATTGTATGATTGTGATTGTATGATTGTGATTGTATGATTGTGATTGTATGATTGTGAATGTATGATTGTGATAGTATCACTGTAATTGTATGATTATGATTGTACGATTGTGATTGTATGCTTGCGATTGTATGATTGTGATTGTATGATTGCGATAGTATGATTGTGATTGTACGATTGCGATTGTATGATTGTGATTGTATGATTGTGATTGTATGCTTGCGATTGTATGATTGTGATTGTATGATTGTGATTGTATGATTGTGATTGTATGATTGTGATTGTATGATTGCGATAGTATGATTGTGATCGTATGATTGTGATTGTATGATTGTGATAGTATGATTGTGATTGTATGATTGTGATTGTATGATTGTGATTGTATGATTGTGATTGTATGATTGTGATTGTATGATTGCGATAGTATGATTGTGATCGTATGATTGTGATTGTATGATTGTGATTGTATGATTGCGATTGTATGATTATGATTGTATTATTGTGATTGTATGATTATGATTGTATGGTTGTGATTGTATGATTGTGATGGTATGATTGTGATTGTATGATTGTGACTGTATGATTGTGATTGTATGATTGTGATAGTATGATTGTGATTGTATGATTGTGATTGTATGATTGTGATTGTATGATTGTATTTGGGAGATTGTATTTGGGAGATTGTAATTGTATGATTGCGATTGTATGATTGTGATTGTATGATTGTGGTCGTATGCTTGCGATTGTAAGATTGTGATTGTATGATTGTGATTGTATGATTGTGATTGTATGATTGTGATTGTATGATTGTGATTGTATGATTGTGATTGTATGATCGTGATTGTATGGAATTGATTGTATGATTGTGATAGTATGATTGTAATTGTATGATTATGATTGTATGATTGTGATTGTATGATTGTCATGGTATGATTGTGATTGTATGATTGCGATAGTATGATTGTGATCGTATGATTGCGATAGTATGATTGTGATTGTATGATTGTGATTGTATAATTGGGACTGTATGATTGTGATTGTATGATTGTGATTGTCTGATTGTGATTGTATGATTGCGATTGTATGGATGTGATTGTATGATTGTGATGGTATGATTGTGATTGTATGATTGCGATAGTATGATTGTGATTGTATAATTGTGATTGTATGATTGTGATTGTATGATTGCGATTGTATGATTTTGATTGTATGATTGTGATAGTATCATTGTAATTGTATGATTATGATTGTATGATTGTGATTGTATGATTGTGATTGTATGATTGCGATTGTATGATTTTGATTGTATGATTATGATTGTATTATTGTGATTGTATGATTATGATTGTATGGTTGTGATTGTATGATTGTGATGGTATGATTGAGATTGTATGATTGCGATAGTATGATTGTGATTGTATGATTGTGATTGTATGATTGTGATTGTATGATTGCGATTGTATGATTTTGATTGTATGATTGTGATTTTATGATCGTATTTGGGAGGTGGTATTTGGGAGATTGTAATTGTATGATTGCGATTGTATGATTGTGATTGTATGATTGTGATTGTATGGTTGTGATTGTATAATTGTGATTGTATGACTGTGATTGTATGATTTTGATTGTATGATTGTGATTGTATGATTGTATTTGGGAGATTGTATTTGGGAGATTGTAATTGTATGATTGCGATGGTATGATTGTGATTGTATGATTGCGATAGTATGATTGTGACTGTAAGATTGTGATTGTATGACTGTGATTGTATGATTGTGATTGTATGATTGTGATTGTATGATTGTGACAGTATGATTGTGATTGTATGATTGTGATTGTATGACTGTGATTGTATGATTGTGATTGTGCGATTGTGATTGTACGATTGTGATTGTACGATTGTGATTGTACGATTGTGATTGTATGATTGTGATTGTATAATTATGATTGTATGATTGTGATTGTATGATTGTGATTGTATGATTGTGATTGTATGATTGTGATAGTATGATTGTGATTGTATGATTGTGAATGTATGATTGTAATTGTATGATTGTATTAGGGAGATTGTATTTGGGAGATTGTAATTGTATGATTGCGATTGTATGATTGTGATTGTGTGATTGTGATTGTATGCTTGCGATTGTATGATTGTGATTGTATGATTGTGATTGTATGATTGTGATTGTATGATTGTGATTGTATGATTGCGATAGTATGATTGTGATCGTATGATTGTGATTGTATGATTTTGATAGTATGATTGTGATTGTATGATTGTGATTGTATGATTGTGATTGTATGATTGTGATTGTATGATAGCGATTGTATGATTTTGATTGTATGATTGTGATAGTATCATTGTAATTGTATTATTATGATTGTATGATTGTGATTGTATGATTGTGAATGTATGATTGTGATTGTATGATTGTGATTGTATGATTGTGATTGTACGATTGTGATTGTATGATTGTGGTTGTATGATTGTATTTGGGAGATTGTATTTGGGAGATTGTATTTGGGAGATTGTAATTGTATGATTGCGATTGTATGATTGTGATTGTATGATTGTGATTGTTTGCTTGCGATTGTATGATTGTGATTGTATGATTGTGATTGTATGATTGTGATTGTATGATTGTGATTGTATGATTGTGATTGTATGATTGTGATTGTATGATTGTGATTGTATGATTGTGATTGTATGATTGTGATTGTATGATTGTGATCGTATGATTGCGATGGTATGATTGTGATTGTATGATTGTGTTTGTATGATTGTGATCTTATGACTGCGATGGTATGATTGTGATTGTATGATTGTGTTTGTATGATTGTGATTGTATGATTGTGATTGTATGATTGTGATTGTATGATTGTGATTGTATGATTCTGATTGTATCATTGTGATTGTATGATTGTGATTGTATGATTGTGATTGTATGATTGTGATTGTATGATGGTGATTGTATGATTGCGATTGTATGATTTTGATCGTATGATTGTGATAGTATCATTGTAATTGTATTATTATGATTGTATGATTGTGATTGTATGATTGTGAATGTATGATTGTGATTGTATGATTGCGATTGTATGATTGGGATTGTATGATTATGATTGTATTATTGTGATTGAATGATTATGATTGTATGGTTGTGAGTGTATGATTGTGATGGTATGATTGTGACTGTATGATTGCGATAGTATGATTGTGATTGTATGATTGTGATTGTATGATTGTGATTGTATGATTGTGATTGTATGATTGCGATTGTATGATTTTGATCGTATGATTGTGATAGTATCATTGTAATTGTATGATTATGATTGTATGATTGTGATTGTATGATTGTGATTGTATGATTGTGATTGTATGGTTGTGATTGTATTACTGTGATTGTATGACTGTGATTGTATGATTTTGATTGTATGATTGTGATTGTATGATTGTATTTGGGAGATTGTATTTGGGAGATTGTAGTTGTATGATTGCGATGGTATGATTGTGATTGTATGATTGTGATTGTATGATTGCGATAGTATGATTGTGACTGTATGATTGTGATTGTATGACTGCGATCGTATGATTGTGATTGTATGATTGTGATTGTATGATTGTGATAGTATGATTGTGATTGTATGATTGTGATTGTATGACTGTGATTGTATGATTGTGATTGTATGATTGTGACTGTATGCTTGCGATTGTATGATTGTGATTGTGTGATTGTGATTGTATGATTGTGATTGTATGATTGTGATTGTATGATTGTTCTTTTATGATTGTGATTGTATGATTGTAATTGTATGATTGCGATTGTATGATTGTGATTGTATGATTGTGATTGTATGCTTGCGATTGTATGATTGTGATTGTATGATTGTGATTGTATGATTGTGATTGTATGATTGTGATTGTATGATTGCGATAGTATGATTGTGATCGTATGATTGTGATTGTATGATTGTGATAGTATGATTGTGATTGTATGATTGTGATTGTATGATTGTGATTGTATGATTGCGATTGTATGATTCTGATTGTATGATTGTGATAGTATCATTGTAATTGTATGATTATGATTGTATGATTGTGATTGTATGATTGTGAATGTATGATTGTGATTGTATGATTGTGATTGTATGATTGTGATTGCATGATTGTGATTGCATGATTGTGATTGTATGATTGTGATTGTATGATTGTGATTGTATGATTGTGATTGTATGATTGTGGTTGTATGATTGTATTAGGGAGATTGTATTTGGGAGATTGTAATTGTATGATTGCGATTGTATGATTGTGATTGTATGATTGTGATTGTATGCTTGCGATTGTATGATTGTGATTGTATGATTGTGACTGTATGATTGTGATTGTATGATTGTGATTGTATGATTGTGATTGTATGATCGTGATTGTATGGAATTGATTGTATGATTGTGATAGTATGATTGTAATTGTATGATTATGATTGTATGATTGTGATTGTATGATTGTCATGGTATGATTGTGATTGTATGATTGCGATAGTATGATTGTGATCGTATGATTGTGATTGTATGATTGTGATTGTATGATTGTGATTGTATGATTGCGATTGTATGATTGTGATTGTATGATTATGATTGTATTATTGTGATTGTATGATTATGATTGTATGGTTGTGATTGTATGATTGTGATGGTATGATTGTGATTATATGATTGTGATTGTATGATTGTGATTGTATGATTGTGATTGTATGATTGTGATTGTATGATTGTGATTGTATGATTGTGATTGTATGATTGTGATCGTATGATTGCGATGGTATGATTGCGATGGTATGATTGTGATTGTATGATTGTGTTTGTATGATTGTGATTGTATGATTGTGATTGTATGATTGTGATTGTATGATTGCGATTGTATGATTGTGATTGTATGATTGTGATTGTATGATTGCGATTGTATGATTTTGATCGTATGATTGTGATAGTATCATTGTAATTGTATGATTATGATTGTATGATTGTGATTGTATGATTGTGATTGTATGGTTGTGATTGTATTATTGTGATTGTATGACTGTGATTGTATGATTTTGATTGTATGATTGTGATTGTATGATTGTATTTGGGAGATTCTATTTGGGAGATTGTAATTGTATGATTGCGATGGTATGATTGTGGTTGTATGATTGCGATAGTATGATTGTGACTGTATGATTGTGATTGTATGACTGTGATTGTATGATTGTGATTGTATGATTGTGATAGTATGATTGTGATTGTATGATTGTGATTGTATGACTGTGATTGTATGATTGTGATTGTATGATTGTGACTGTATGCTTGCGATTGTATGATTGTGATTGTACGATTGTGATTGTATGATTGTGATTGTATGATTGTGATTGTATGATCGTGATTGTATGGAATTGATTGTATGATTGTGATAGTATGATTGTAATTGTATGATTATGATTGTATGATTGTGATTGTATGATTGTCATGGTATGATTGTGATTGTATGATTGTCATAGTATGATTGTGATTGTATGATTGTGATTGTATGATTGTGATAGTATGATTGTGATTGTAAGATTGTGATTGTATGATTTTGATCGTATGATTGTGATAGTATCATTGTAATTGTATGATTATGATTGTATGATTGTGATTGTATGATTGTGATTGTATGGTTGTGATTGTATTATTGTGATTGTATGATTATGATTGTATGGTTGTGATTGTATGATTGTGATGGTATGATTGTGATAGTATCATTGTAATTGTATGTTTATGATTGTATGATTGTGATTGTATGATTGTGATTGTATGATTGTGATTGTATGATTGTGATTGTATGATTGTGATAGTATGATTGTGATTGTATGATTGCCATAGTATGATTGTGATCGTATGATTGTGATCGTATGATTGCGATGGTATGATTGTGATTGTATGATTGTGTTTGTATGATTGTGATTGTATGATTGTGATTGTATGATTGTGATTGTATGATTGTGATTGTATGATTGTGATTGTATGATTGTGATTGTATGATTGCGATTGTATGATTTTGATCGTATGATTGTGATAGTATCATTGTAATTGTATGATTATGATTGTATGATTGTGATTGTATGATTGTGATTGTATGGTTGTGATTGTATTATTGTGATTGTATGACTGTGATTGTATGATTTTGATTGTATGATTGTGATTGTATGATTGTATTTGGGAGATTGTATTTGGGAGATTGTAATTGTATGATTGCGATGGTATGATTGTGATTGTATGATTGCGATAGTATGATTGTGACTGTATGATTGTGATTGTACGACTGTGATTGTATGATTGTGATTGTATGATTGTGATTGTATGATTGTGATAGTATGATTGTGATTGTATGATTGTGATTGTATGACTGTGATTGTATGATTGTGATTGTATGATTGTGACTGTATGCTTGCGATTGTATGATTGTGATTGTATGATTGTGATTGTATGATTGTGATTGTATGATTGTGATTGTATGATTGTGATTGTATGATCGTGATTGTATGGAATTGATTGTATGATTGTGATAGTATGATTGTAATTGTATGATTATGATTGTATGATTGTGATTGTATGATTGTCATGGTATGATTGTGATTGTATGATTGCGATAGTATGATTGTGATTGTATGATTGTGATTGTATGATTGTGATTGCATGATTGTGATTGTATGATTGTGATAGTATGATTGTGATTGTATGATTGTGATTGTATGATTGTGATTGTATGATTGTGATTGTATGATTGTGATTGTATGATCGTGATTGTATGGAATTGATTGAATGATTGTGATGGTATGATTGTAATTGTATGACTATGATTGTATGATTGTGATTGTATGATTGTCATGGTATGATTGTGATTGTATGATTGTCATTGTATGATTGTCATTGTATGATTGTGATTGTATGATTGTGATTGTATGATTGTGATTGTATGATTGTGATAGTATGATTGTGATTGTAAGATTGTGATTGTATGACTGTGATTGTATGATTGTGATTGTATGATTGTGATTGTATGATTATGATTGTATGATTGTGATTGTATGATTATGATTGTACGGTTGTGATTGTATGATTGTGATGGTATGATTGCAATTGTATGATTGCGATAGTATGATTGTGATTGTATGATTGTGATTGTATGATTGTGATTGTATGCTTGCGATTGTATGATTGTGATTGTATGATTGTGATTGTATGATTACGATTGTATGATTGTGATTGTATGATTGCGATAGTATGATTGTGATCGTATGATTGTGATTGTATGATTGTGATTGTATGATTGCGATTGTATGATTGCGATTGTATGATTATGATTGTATTATTGTGATTGTATGATTATGATTGTATGGTTGTGATTGTATGATTGTGATGGTATGATTGTGATAGTATCATTGCAATTGTATGTTTATGATTGTATGATTGTGATTGTATGATTGTGATTGTATGATTGTGATTGTATGATTGTGACAGTATGATTGTGATTGTATGATTGTGATTGTATGATTGTGATTGTATGATTGTGATTGTATGATTGTGTTTGTATGATTGCGATTGTATGATTTTGGTTGTATGATTGTGATAGTATCATTGTAATTGTATGATTATGATTGTATGATTGTGATTGTATGATTGTGATTGTATGATTGTGATTGTATGATTGTGATTGTATGATTGTGATTGTATGATTGTGATTGTATGATTGTGATTGTATGATCGTGATTGTATGGAATTGATTGTATGATTGTGATAGTATGATTGTAATTGTATGATTATGATTGTATGATTGTGATTGTATGATTGTCATGGTATGATTGTGATTGTATGATTGCGATAGTATGATTGTGATTGTATGATTGTGATTGTATGATTGTGATTGCATGATTGTGATTGTATGATTGTGATAGTATGATTGTGATTGTATGATTGTGATTGTATGATTGTGATTGTAGGATTGTGATTGTATGATTGTGATTGTATGATTGTGATTGTATGATCGTGATTGTATGGAATTGATTGAATGATTGTGATAGTATGATTGTAATTGTATGATTATGATTGAATGATTGTGATTGTATGATTGTCATGGTATGATTGTGATTGTATGATTGTCATTGTATGATTGTCATTGTATGATTGTGACTGTATGATTGTGATTGTATGATTGTGATTGTATGATTGTGATAGTATGATTGTGATTGTAAGATTGTGATTGTATGACTGTGATTGTATGATTGTGATTGTATGATTGTGATTGTATGATTATGATTGTATGATTGTGATTGTATGATTATGATTGTACGGTTGTGATTGTATGATTGTGATGGTATGATTGCGATTGTATGATTGCGATAGTATGATTGTGATTGTATGATTGTGATTGTATGATTGTGATTGTATGCTTGCGATTGTATGATTGTGATTGTATGATTGTGATTGTATGATTACGATTGTATGATTGTGATTGTATGATTGCGATAGTATGATTGTGATCGTATGATTGTGGTTGTATGATTGTGATTGTATGATTGCGATTGTATGATTGCGATTGTATGATTATGATTGTATTATTGTGATTGTATGATTATGATTGTATGGTTGTGATTGTATGATTGTGATGGTATGATTGTGATAGTATCATTGTAATTGTATGTTTATGATTGTATGATTGTGATTGTATGATTGTGATTGTATGATTGTGATTGTATGATTGTGATAGTATGATTGTGATTGTATGATTGTGATTGTATGATTGTGATTGTATGATTGTGATTGTATGATTGTGTTTGTATGATTGCGATTGTATGATTTTGGTTGTATGATTGTGATAGTATCATTGTAATTGTATGATTATGATTGTATGATTGTGATTGTATGATTGTGATTGTATGATTGTGATTGTATGATTGTGATTGTATGATTGTGATTGTATGATTGTGATTGTATGATTGTGATTGTATGATTGTGATTGTATGATTGTGATTGTATGATTGTGATAGTATCATTGTAATTGTATGATTATGATTGTACGATTGTGATTGTATGCTTGCGATTGTATGATTGTGATTGTATGATTGCGATAGTATGATTGTGATTGTATGATTGTGATTGTATGATTGTGATTGCATGATTGTGATTGTATGATTGTGATTGTATGATTGTGATTGTATGATTGTGATTGCATGATTGTGATTGTATGCTTGCGATTGTATGATTGTGATTGTATGATTGTGATTGTATGATTACGATTGTATGATTGTGATTGTATGATTGTGATTGTATGATCGTGATTGTATGGAATTGATTGTATGATTGTGATAGTATGATTGTGATTGTATGATTGTGATTGTATGATTGTGATTGTATGATTGTGATTGTATGATTGTGATTGTATGATTGCGATTGTATGATTGTATTTGGGTGATTGTATTCGGGAGATTGTAATTGTATGATTGCGATTGTATGATTGTGATTGTATGATTGTGATTGTATGATTGTGATAGTATCATTGTAATTGTATGATTATGATTGTACGATTGTGATTGTATGCTTGCGATTGTATGATTGTGATTGTATGATTGCGATAGTATGATTGTGATTGTATGATTGTGATTGTATGATTGTGATTGCATGATTGTGATTGTATGATTGTGATTGTATGATGGTGATTGTATGATTGTGATTGTATGATTGTATTTGGGTGATTGTATTTGGGAGATTGTAATTGTATTATGGCGATAGTATGATTGTGATCGTATGATTGTGATTGTATGATTGTGATTGTATGATTGCGATTGTATGATTGTGATTGTATGATTATGATTGTATTATTGTGATTGTATGATTATGATTGTATGGTTGTGATTGTATGATTGTGATGGTATGATTGTGATTGTATGATTGCGATAGTATGATTGTGATTGTATGATTGTGATTGTATGGTTGCGATTGTATGATTGTGATTGTATGACTGTGATTGTATGATTGTGATTGTATGATTGTGATTGTATGATTGAGATTGCATGATTTTGAATGTATTATTGTGATTGTAAGATTGTGATTGTATTACAGTGATTGTATGATTGTGATTGTGCGATTGTGATTGTACGAATGTGATTGTACGATTGTGGTTGTATGATTGCGATTGTATGATTGTGATTGTATGATTGTATTTGGGTGATTGTATTTGGGAGATTGTAATTGTATGATTGCGATTGTATGATTGTGATTGTATGATTGTGATTGTATGATTGTGATAGTATCATTGTAATTGTATGATTATGATTGTACGATTGTGATTGTATGCTTGCGATTGTATGATTGTGATTGTATGATTGCGATAGTATGATTGTGATTGTATGATTGTGATTGTATGATTGTGATTGCATGATTGTGATTGTATGATTGTGATTGTATGATTGTGATTGTATGATTGTGATTGTGTGATTGTGATTGTATGATTGTGATTGTATGATTGTGATTGTATGATTGTTCTTTTATGATTGTGATTGTATGATTGTAATTGTATGATTGCGATTGTATGATTGTGATTGTATGATTGTGATTGTATGCTTGCGATTGTATGATTGTGATTGTATGATTGTGATTGTATGATTGTGATTGTATGATTGTGATTGTATGATTGCGATAGTATGATTGTGATCGTATGATTGTGATTGTATGATTGTGATAGTATGTTTGTGATTGTATGATTGTGATTGTATGATTGTGATTGTATGATTGCGATTGTATGATTTTGATTGTATGATTGTGATAGTATCATTGTAATTGTATGATTATGATTGTATGATTGTGATTGTATGATTGTGAATGTATGATTGTGATTGTATGATTGTGATTGCATGATTGTGATTGCATGATTGTGATTGTATGATTGTGATTGTATGATTGTGATTGTATGATTGTGATTGTATGATTGTGATTGTATGATTGTATTAGGGAGATTGTATTTGGGAGATTGTAATTGTATGATTGCGATTGTATGATTGTGAATGTATGATTGTGATTGTATGCTTGCGATTGTATGATTGTGATTGTATGATTGTGACTGTATGATTGTGATTGTATGATTGTGATTGTATGATTGTGATTGTATGATCGTGATTGTATGGAATTGATTGTATGATTGTGATAGTATGATTGTAATTGTATGATTATGATTGTATGATTGTGATTGTATGATTGTCATGGTATGATTCTGATTGTATGATTGCGATAGTATGATTGTGATCGTATGATTGTGATTGTATGATTGTGATTGTATGATTGTGATTGTATGATTGCGATTGTATGATTGTGATTGTATGATTATGATTGTATTATTGTGATTGTATGATTATGATTGTATGGTTGTGATTGTATGATTGTGATGGTATGATTGTGATTATATGATTGTGATTGTATGATTGTGATTGTATGATTGTGATTGTATGATTGTGATTGTATGATTGTGATTGTATGATTGTGATTGTATGATTGTGATCGTATGATTGCGATGGTATGATTGCGATGGTATGATTGTGATTGTATGATTGTGTTTGTATGATTGTGATTGTATGATTGTGATTGTATGATTGTGATTGTATGATTGCGATTGTATGATTGTGATTGTATGATTGTGATTGTATGATTGCGATTGTATGATTTTGATCGTATGATTGTGATAGTATCATTGTAATTGTATGATTATGATTGTATGATTGTGATTGTATGATTGTGATTGTATGGTTGTGATTGTATTATTGTGATTGTATGACTGTGATTGTATGATTTTGATTGTATGATTGTGATTGTATGATTGTATTTGGGAGATTCTATTTGGGAGATTGTAATTGTATGATTGCGATGGTATGATTGTGGTTGTATGATTGCGATAGTATGATTGTGACTGTATGATTGTGATTGTATGACTGTGATTGTATGATTGTGATTGTATGATTGTGATAGTATGATTGTGATTGTATGATTGTGATTGTATGACTGTGATTGTATGATTGTGATTGTATGATTGTGACTGTATGCTTGCGATTGTATGATTGTGATTGTACGATTGTGATTGTATGATTGTGATTGTATGATTGTGATTGTATGATCGTGATTGTATGGAATTGATTGTATGATTGTGATAGTATGATTGTAATTGTATGATTATGATTGTATGATTGTGATTGTATGATTGTCATGGTATGATTGTGATTGTATGATTGTCATAGTATGATTGTGTTTGTATGATTGTGATTGTATGATTGTGATAGTATGATTGTGATTGTAAGATTGTGATTGTATGATTTTGATCGTATGATTGTGATAGTATCATTGTAATTGTATGATTATGATTGTATGATTGTGATTGTATGATTGTCATGGTATGATTGTGATTGTATGATTGTCATAGTATGATTGTGTTTGTATGATTGTGATCGTATGATTGCGATGGTATGATTGTGATTGTATGATTGTGTTTGTATGATTGTGATTGTATGATTGTGATTGTATGATTGTGATTGTATGATTGTGATTGTATGATTGTGATTGTATGATTGTGATTGTATGATTGCGATTGTATGATTTTGGTCGTATGATTGTGATAGTATCATTGTAATTGTATGATTATGATTGTATGATTGTGATTGTATGATTGTGATTGTATGGTTGTGATTGTATTATTGTGATTGTATGACTGTGATTGTATGATTTTGATTGTATGATTGTGATTGTATGATTGTATTTGGGAGATTGTATTTGGGAGATTGTAATTGTATGCTTGCGATTGTATGATTGTGATTGTATGATTGTGATTGTATGATTGTGATTGTATGATTGTGATTGTATGATTGTGATTGTATGATCGTGATTGTATGGAATTGATTGTATGATTGTGATAGTATGATTGTAATTGTATGATTATGATTGTATGATTGTGATTGTATGATTGTCATGGTATGATTGTGATTGTATGATTGCGATAGTATGATTGTGATTGTATGATTGTGATTGTATGATTGTGATTGCATGATTGTGATTGTATGATTGTGATAGTATGATTGTGATTGTATGATTGTGATTGTATGATTGTGATTGTATGATTGTGATTGTATGATTGTGATTGTATGATCGTGATTGTATGAAATTGATTGAATGATTGTGATAGTATGATTGTAATTGTATGACTATGATTGTATGATTGCGATTGTATGATTGTCATGGTATGATTGTGATTGTATGATTGTCATTGTATGATTGTCATTGTATGATTGTGATTGTATGATTGCGATAGTATGATTGTGACTGTATGATTGTGATTGTATGACTGTGATTGTATGATTGTGATTGTATGATTGTGATAGTATGATTGTGATTGTATGATTGTGATTGTATGACTGTGATTGTATGATTGTGATTGTATGATTGTGACTGTATGCTTGCGATTGTATGATTGTGATTGTACGATTGTGATTGTATGATTGTGATTGTATGATTGTGATTGTATGATCGTGATTGTATGGAATTGATTGTATGATTGTGATAGTATGATTGTAATTGTATGATTATGATTGTATGATTGTGATTGTATGATTGTCATGGTATGATTGTGATTGTATGATTGTCATAGTATGATTGTGTTTGTATGATTGTGATTGTATGATTGTGATAGTATGATTGTGATTGTAAGATTGTGATTGTATGATTTTGATCGTATGATTGTGATAGTATCATTGTAATTGTATGATTATGATTGTATGATTGTGATTGTATGATTGTCATGGTATGATTGTGATTGTATGATTGTCATAGTATGATTGTGTTTGTATGATTGTGATCGTATGATTGCGATGGTATGATTGTGATTGTATGATTGTGTTTGTATGATTGTGATTGTATGATTGTGATTGTATGATTGTGATTGTATGATTGTGATTGTATGATTGTGATTGTATGATTGTGATTGTATGATTGCGATTGTATGATTTTGGTCGTATGATTGTGATAGTATCATTGTAATTGTATGATTATGATTGTATGATTGTGATTGTATGATTGTGATTGTATGGTTGTGATTGTATTATTGTGATTGTATGACTGTGATTGTATGATTTTGATTGTATGATTGTGATTGTATGATTGTATTTGGGAGATTGTATTTGGGAGATTGTAATTGTATGCTTGCGATTGTATGATTGTGATTGTATGATTGTGATTGTATGATTGTGATTGTATGATTGTGATTGTATGATTGTGATTGTATGATCGTGATTGTATGGAATTGATTGTATGATTGTGATAGTATGATTGTAATAGTATGATTATGATTGTATGATTGTGATTGTATGATTGTCATGGTATGATTGTGATTGTATGATTGCGATAGTATGATTGTTATTGTATGATTGTGATTGTATGATTGTGATTGCATGATTGTGATTGTATGATTGTGATAGTATGATTGTGATTGTATGATTGTGATTGTATGATTGTGATTGTATGATTGTGATTGTATGATTGTGATTGTATGATCGTGATTGTATGAAATTGATTGAATGATTGTGATAGTATGATTGTAATTGTATGACTATGATTGTATGATTGCGATTGTATGATTGTCATGGTATGATTGTGATTGTATGATTGTCATTGTATGATTGTGATTGTATGATTGTGATTGTATGATTGTGATTGTATGATTGTGATAGTATGATTGTGATTGTAAGATTGTGATTGTATGACAGTGATTGTATGATTGTGATTGTATGATTGTGATTGTATGATTATGATTGTACGGTTGTGATTGTATGATTGTGATGGTATGATTGTGATTGTATGATTGTGATTGTATGATCGTGATTGTATGGAATTGATTGAATGATTGTGATAGTATGATTGTAATTGTATGACTATGATTGTATGATTGTGATTGTATGATTGTCATGGTATGATTGTGATTGTATGATTGTCATTGTATGATTGTCATTGTATGATTGTGATTGTATGATTGTGATTGTATGATTGTGATTGTATGATTGTGATAGTATGATTGTGATTGTAAGATTGTGATTGTATGACTGTGATTGTATGATTGTGATTGTATGATTGTGATTGTATGATTACGATTGTATGATTGTGATTGTATGATTATGATTGTACGGTTGTGATTGTATGATTGTGATGGTATGATTGCAATTGTATGATTGCGATAGTATGATTGTGATTGTATGATTGTGATTGTATGATTGTGATTGTATGCTTGCGATTGTATGATTGTGATTGTATGATTGTGATTGTATGATTACGATTGTATGATTGTGATTGTATGATTGCGATAGTATGATTGTAATTGTATGATTATGATTGTATGATTGTGATTGTATGATTGTCATGGTATGATTGTGATTGTATGATTGTCATAGTATGATTGTGATTGTATGATTGTGATTGTATGATTGTGATTGTATGATTGTGATTGTATGATTGCGATTGTATGATTTTGATTGTATGATTGTGATAGTATCATTGTAATTGTATTATTATGATTGTATGATTGTGATTGTATGATTGTGAATGTATGATTGTGATTGTATGATTGTGATTGTATGATTGTGATTGTATGATTGTGATTGTATGATTGTATTTGGGAGATTGTATTTGGGAGATTGTATTTGGGAGATTGTAATTGTATGATTGCGATTGTATGATTGTGATTGTATGATTGTGATTGTTTGCTTGCGATTGTATGATTGTGATTGTATGATTGTGATGGTATGATTGTGATTGTATGATTGTGATTGTATGATTGTGATTGTATGATTGTGATAGTATGATTGTGATTGTATGATTGTGAATGTATGATTGTAATTGTATGATTGTATTAGGGAGATTGTATTTGGGAGATTGTAATTGTATGATTGCGATTGTATGATTGTGATTGTGTGATTGTGATTGTATGCTTGCGATTGTATGATTGTGATTGTATGATTGTGATTGTATGATTGTGATTGTATGATTGTGATTGTATGATTGCGATAGTATGATTGTGATCGTATGATTGTGATTGTATGATTGTGATAGTATGATTGTGATTGTATGATTGTGATTGTATGATTGTGATTGTATGATAGCGATTGTATGATTTTGATTGTATGATTGTGATAGTATCATTGTAATTGTATTATTATGATTGTATGATTGTGATTGTATGATTGTGAATGTATGATTGTGATTGTATGATTGTGATTGTATGATTGTGATTGTATGATTGTGATTGTATGATTGTGATTGTATGATTGTGATCGTATGATTGCGATGGTATGATTGTGATTGTATGATTGTGTTTGTATGATTGTGATCTTATGACTGCGATGGTATGATTGTGATTGTATGATTGTGTTTGTATGATTGTGATTGTATGATTGCGATTGTATGATTTTGATTGTATGATTGTGATAGTATCATTGTAATTGTATGATTATGATTGTATGATTGTGATTGTATGATTGTGATTGTATGATTATGATTGTATGCTTGTGATTGCATGACTGTGATTGTATGATTGTGATTGCATTATTTTGAATGTATGATTGTGATTGTATGATTGTGATGGTATGATTGTGATTGTATGATTGTGATTGTATGATTGTGATTGTATGATTGTGATAGTATGATTGTGATTGTATGATTGTGAATGTATGATTCTAATTGTATGATTGTATTAGGGAGATTGTATTTGGGAGATTGTAATTGTATGATTGCGATTGTATGATTGTGATTGTATGATTGTGATTGTATGCTTGCGATTGTATGATTGTGATTGTATGATTGTGATTGTATGATTGTGATTGTATGATTGTGATTGTATGATTGCGATAGTATGATTGTGATCGTATGATTGTGATTGTATGATTGTGATAGTATGATTGTGATTGTATGATTGTGATTGTATGATTGTGATTGTATGATTGCGATTGTATGATTTTGATTGTATGATTGTGATAGTATCATTGTAATTGTATTATTATGATTGTATGATTGTGATTGTATGATTGTGAATGTATGATTGTGATTGTATGATTGTGATTGTATGATTGTGATTGTATGATTGTGATTGTATGATTGTATTTGGGAGATTGTATTTGGGAGATTGTATTTGGGAGATTGTAATTGTATGATTGCGATTGTATGATTGTGATTGTATGATTGTGATTGTTTGCTTGCGATTGTATGATTGTGATTGTATGATTGTGATGGTATGATTGTGATTGTATGATTGTGATTGTATGATTGTGATTGTATGATTGTGATAGTATGATTGTGATTGTATGATTGTGAATGTATGATTGTAATTGTATGATTGTATTAGGGAGATTGTATTTGGGAGATTGTAATTGTATGATTGCGATTGTATGATTGTGATTGTGTGATTGTGATTGTATGCTTGCGATTGTATGATTGTGATTGTATGATTGTGATTGTATGATTGTGATTGTATGATTGTGATTGTATGATTGCGATAGTATGATTGTGATCGTATGATTGTGATTGTATGATTGTGATAGTATGATTGTGATTGTATGATTGTGAATGTATGATTGTAATTGTATGATTGTATTAGGGAGATTGTATTTGGGAGATTGTAATTGTATGATTGTGATTGTGTGATTGTGATTGTATGCTTGCGATTGTATGATTGTGATTGTATGATTGTGATTGTATGATTGTGATTGTATGATTGTGATTGTATGATTGCGATAGTATGATTGTGATCGTATGATTGTGATTGTATGATTGTGATGGTATGATTGTGATAGTATCATTGCAATTGTATGTTTATGATTGTATGATTGTGATTGTATGATTGTGATTGTATGATTGTGATTGTATGATTGTGGTAGTATGATTGTGATTGTATGATTGTGATTGTATGATTGTGATTGTATGATTGTGATTGTATGATTGTGTTTGTATGATTGCGATTGTATGATTTTGGTTGTATGATTGTGATAGTATCATTGTAATTGTATGATTATGATTGTATGATTGTGATTGTATGATTGTGATTGTGTGATTGTGATTGTATGATTGTGATTGTATGATTGTGATTGTATGATTGTTCTTTTATGATTGTGATTGTATGATTGTAATTGTATGATTGCGATTGTATGATTGTGATTGTATGATTGTGATTGTATGCTTGCGATTGTATGATTGTGATTGTATGATTGTGATTGTATGATTGTGATTGTATGATTGTTCTTTTATGATTGTGATTGTATGATTGTAATTGTATGATTGCGATTGTATGATTGTGATTGTATGATTGTGATTGTATGCTTGCGATTGTATGATTGTGATTGTATGATTGTGATTGTATGATTGTCATGGTATGATTGTGATTGTATGATTGTCATAGTATGATTGTGTTTGTATGATTGTGATTGTATGATTGTGATAGTATGATTGTGATTGTAAGATTGTGATTGTATGATTTTGATCGTATGATTGTGATAGTATCATTGTAATTGTATGATTATGATTGTATGATTGTGATTGTATGATTGTGATTGTATGGTTGTGATTGTATTATTGTGATTGTATGATTGTGATTGTATGGTTGTGATTGTATGATTGTGATGGTATGATTGTGATAGTATCATTGTAATTGTATGTTTATGATTGTATGATTGTGATTGTATGATTGTGATTGTATGATTGTGATTGTATGATTGTGATTGTATGATTGTGATAGTATGATTGTGATTGTATGATTGTGAATGTATGATTGTAATTGTATGATTGTATTAGGGAGATTGTATTTGGGAGATTGTAATTGTATGATTGCGATTGTATGATTGTGATTGTGTGATTGTGATTGTATGCTTGCGATTGTATGATTGTGATTGTATGATTGTGATTGTATGATTGTGATTGTATGATTGTGATTGTATGATTGCGATAGTATGATTGTGATCGTATGATTGTGATTGTATGATTGTGATAGTATGATTGTGATTGTATGATTGTGATTGTATGATTGTGATTGTATGATAGCGATTGTATGATTTTGATTGTATGATTGTGATAGTATCATTGTAATTGTATTATTATGATTGTATGATTGTGATTGTATGATTGTGAATGTATGATTGTGATTGTATGATTGTGATTGTATGATTGTGATTGTATGATTGTGATTGTATGATTGTGATTGTATGATTGTGATCGTATGATTGCGATGGTATGATTGTGATTGTATGATTGTGTTTGTATGATTGTGATCTTATGACTGCGATGGTATGATTGTGATTGTATGATTGTGTTTGTATGATTGTGATTGTATGATTGCGATTGTATGATTTTGATTGTATGATTGTGATAGTATCATTGTAATTGTATGATTATGATTGTATGATTGTGATTGTATGATTGTGATTGTATGATTATGATTGTATGCTTGTGATTGCATGACTGTGATTGTATGATTGTGATTGCATTATTTTGAATGTATGATTGTGATTGTATGATTGTGATGGTATGATTGTGATTGTATGATTGTGATTGTATGATTGTGATTGTATGATTGTGATAGTATGATTGTGATTGTATGATTGTGAATGTATGATTCTAATTGTATGATTGTATTAGGGAGATTGTATTTGGGAGATTGTAATTGTATGATTGCGATTGTATGATTGTGATTGTATGATTGTGATTGTATGCTTGCGATTGTATGATTGTGATTGTATGATTGTGATTGTATGATTGTGATTGTATGATTGTGATTGTATGATTGCGATAGTATGATTGTGATCGTATGATTGTGATTGTATGATTGTGATAGTATGATTGTGATTGTATGATTGTGATTGTATGATTGTGATTGTATGATTGCGATTGTATGATTTTGATTGTATGATTGTGATAGTATCATTGTAATTGTATTATTATGATTGTATGATTGTGATTGTATGATTGTGAATGTATGATTGTGATTGTATGATTGTGATTGTATGATTGTGATTGTATGATTGTGATTGTATGATTGTATTTGGGAGATTGTATTTGGGAGATTGTATTTGGGAGATTGTAATTGTATGATTGCGATTGTATGATTGTGATTGTATGATTGTGATTGTTTGCTTGCGATTGTATGATTGTGATTGTATGATTGTGATGGTATGATTGTGATTGTATGATTGTGATTGTATGATTGTGATTGTATGATTGTGATAGTATGATTGTGATTGTATGATTGTGAATGTATGATTGTAATTGTATGATTGTATTAGGGAGATTGTATTTGGGAGATTGTAATTGTATGATTGCGATTGTATGATTGTGATTGTGTGATTGTGATTGTATGCTTGCGATTGTATGATTGTGATTGTATGATTGTGATTGTATGATTGTGATTGTATGATTGTGATTGTATGATTGCGATAGTATGATTGTGATCGTATGATTGTGATTGTATGATTGTGATAGTATGATTGTGATTGTATGATTGTGAATGTATGATTGTAATTGTATGATTGTATTAGGGAGATTGTATTTGGGAGATTGTAATTGTATGATTGTGATTGTGTGATTGTGATTGTATGCTTGCGATTGTATGATTGTGATTGTATGATTGTGATTGTATGATTGTGATTGTATGATTGTGATTGTATGATTGCGATAGTATGATTGTGATCGTATGATTGTGATTGTATGATTGTGATGGTATGATTGTGATAGTATCATTGCAATTGTATGTTTATGATTGTATGATTGTGATTGTATGATTGTGATTGTATGATTGTGATTGTATGATTGTGGTAGTATGATTGTGATTGTATGATTGTGATTGTATGATTGTGATTGTATGATTGTGATTGTATGATTGTGTTTGTATGATTGCGATTGTATGATTTTGGTTGTATGATTGTGATAGTATCATTGTAATTGTATGATTATGATTGTATGATTGTGATTGTATGATTGTGATTGTGTGATTGTGATTGTATGATTGTGATTGTATGATTGTGATTGTATGATTGTTCTTTTATGATTGTGATTGTATGATTGTAATTGTATGATTGCGATTGTATGATTGTGATTGTATGATTGTGATTGTATGCTTGCGATTGTATGATTGTGATTGTATGATTGTGATTGTATGATTGTGATTGTATGATTGTTCTTTTATGATTGTGATTGTATGATTGTAATTGTATGATTGCGATTGTATGATTGTGATTGTATGATTGTGATTGTATGCTTGCGATTGTATGATTGTGATTGTATGATTGTGATTGTATGATTGTCATGGTATGATTGTGATTGTATGATTGTCATAGTATGATTGTGTTTGTATGATTGTGATTGTATGATTGTGATAGTATGATTGTGATTGTAAGATTGTGATTGTATGATTTTGATCGTATGATTGTGATAGTATCATTGTAATTGTATGATTATGATTGTATGATTGTGATTGTATGATTGTGATTGTATGGTTGTGATTGTATTATTGTGATTGTATGATTGTGATTGTATGGTTGTGATTGTATGATTGTGATGGTATGATTGTGATAGTATCATTGTAATTGTATGTTTATGATTGTATGATTGTGATTGTATGATTGTGATTGTATGATTGTGATTGTATGATTGTGATAGTATAATTGTGATTGTATGATTGCCATAGTATGATTGTGATCGTATGATTGTGATCGTATGATTGCGATGGTATTATTGTGATTGTATGATTGTGTTTGTATGATTGTGATTGTATGATTGTGATTGTATGATTGTGATTGTATGATTGTGATTGTATGATTGTGATTGTATGATTGTGATTGTATGATTGCGATTGTATGATTTTGATCGTATGATTGTGATAGTATCATTGTAATTGTATGATTATGATTGTATGATTGTGATTGTATGATTGTGATTGTATGGTTGTGATTGTATTATTGTGATTGTATGACTGTGATTGTATGATTTTGATTGTATGATTGTGATTGTATGATTGTATTTGGGAGATTGTATTTGGGAGATTGTAATTGTATGCTTGCGATTGTATGATTGTGATTGTATGATTGTGATTGTATGATTGTGATTGTATGATTGTGATTGTATGATTGTGATTGTATGATTGTGATTGTATGATCGTGATTGTATGGAATTGATTGTATGATTGTGATAGTATGATTGTAATTGTATGATTATGATTGTATGATTGTGATTGTATGATTGTCATGGTATGATTGTGATTGTATGATTGCGATAGTATGATTGTGATTGTATGATTGTGATTGTATGATTGTGATTGCATGATTGTGATTGTATGATTGTGATAGTATGATTGTGATTGTATGATTGTGATTGTATGATTGTGATTGTATGATTGTGATTGTATGATTGTGATTGTATGATCGTGATTGTATGGAATTGATTGAATGATTGTGATAGTATGATTGTAATTGTATGACTATGATTGTATGATTGCGATTGTATGATTGTCATGGTATGATTGTGATTGTATGATTGTCATTGTATGATTGTCATTGTATGATTGTGATTGTATGATTGTGATTGTATGATTGTGATTGTATGATTGTGATAGTATGATTGTGATTGTAAGATTGTGATTGTATGGAATTGATTGTATGATTGTGATAGTATGATTGTAATTGTATGATTATGATTGTATGATTGTGATTGTATGATTGTCATGGTATGATTGTGATTGTATGATTGTGATTGTATGATTATGATTGTACGGTTGTGATTGTATGATTGTGATGGTATGATTGTGATTGTATGATTGTGATAGTATGATTGTGATTGTAAGATTGTGATTGTATGACTGTGATTGTATGATTGTGATTGTATGATTGCGATAGTATGATTGTGATCGTATGATTGTGATTGTATGATTGCGATTGTATGATTGCGATTGTATGATTATGATTGTATTATTGTGATTGTATGATTATGATTGTATGGTTGTGATTGTATGATTGTGATGGTATGATTGTGATAGTATCATTGCAATTGTATGTTTATGATTGTATGATTGTGATTGTATGATTGTGATTGTATGATTGTGATTGTATGATTGTGATTGTATGATTGTGATAGTATGATTGTGATTGTATGATTGTGATTGTATGATTGTGATTGTATGATTGTGATTGTATGATTGTGTTTGTATGATTGCGATTGTATGATTTTGGTTGTATGATTGTGATAGTATCATTGTAATTGTATGATTATGATTGTATGATTGTGATTGTATGATTGTGATTGTATGATTGTGATTGTATGATTGTGATTGTATGATTGTGATTGTATGATTGTGATTGTATGATTGTGATTGTATGATCGTGATTGTATGGAATTGATTGTATGATTGTGATAGTATGATTGTAATTGTATGATTATGATTGTATGATTGTGATTGTATGATTGTCATGGTATGATTGTGATTGTATGATTGCGATAGTATGATTGTGATCGTATGATTGTGATTGTATGATTGCGATTGTATGATTGCGATTGTATGATTATGATTGTATTATTGTGATTGTATGATTATGATTGTATGGTTGTGATTGTATGATTGTGATGGTATGATTGTGATAGTATCATTGCAATTGTATGTTTATGATTGTATGATTGTGATTGTATGATTGTGATTGTATGATTGTGATTGTATGATTGTGATTGTATGATTGTGATTGTATGATTGTGATTGTATGATTGTGATTGTATGATTGTGATTGTATGATTGTGATTGTAGGATTGTGATTGTATGATTGTGATTGTATGATTGTGATTGTATGATCGTGATTGTATGGAATTGATTGAATGATTGTGATAGTATGATTGTAATTGTATGATTATGATTGAATGATTGTGATTGTATGATTGTCATGGTATGATTGTGATTGTATGATTGTCATTGTATGATTGTCATTGTATGATTGTGACTGTATGATTGTGATTGTATGATTGTGATTGTATGATTGTGATAGTATGATTGTGATTGTAAGATTGTGATTGTATGACTGTGATTGTATGATTGTGATTGTATGATTGTGATTGTATGATTATGATTGTATGATTGTGATTGTATGATTATGATTGTACGGTTGTGATTGTATGATTGTGATGGTATGATTGCGATTGTATGATTGCGATAGTATGATTGTGATTGTATGATTGTGATTGTATGATTGTGATTGTATGCTTGCGATTGTATGATTGTGATTGTATGATTGTGATTGTATGATTACGATTGTATGATTGTGATTGTATGATTGCGATAGTATGATTGTGATCGTATGATTGTGGTTGTATGATTGTGATTGTATGATTGCGATTGTATGATTGCGATTGTATGATTATGATTGTATTATTGTGATTGTATGATTATGATTGTATGGTTGTGATTGTATGATTGTGATGGTATGATTGTGATAGTATCATTGTAATTGTATGTTTATGATTGTATGATTGTGATTGTATGATTGTGATTGTATGATTGTGATTGTATGATTGTGATAGTATGATTGTGATTGTATGATTGTGATTGTATGATTGTGATTGTATGATTGTGATTGTATGATTGTGTTTGTATGATTGCGATTGTATGATTTTGGTTGTATGATTGTGATAGTATCATTGTAATTGTATGATTATGATTGTATGATTGTGATTGTATGATTGTGATTGTATGATTGTGATTGTATGATTGTGATTGTATGATTGTGATTGTATGATTGTGATTGTATGATTGTGATTGTATGATTGTGATTGTATGATTGTGATTGTATGATTGTGATAGTATCATTGTAATTGTATGATTATGATTGTACGATTGTGATTGTATGCTTGCGATTGTATGATTGTGATTGTATGATTGCGATAGTATGATTGTGATTGTATGATTGTGATTGTATGATTGTGATTGCATGATTGTGATTGTATGATTGTGATTGTATGATTGTGATTGTATGATTGTGATTGCATGATTGTGATTGTATGCTTGCGATTGTATGATTGTGATTGTATGATTGTGATTGTATGATTACGATTGTATGATTGTGATTGTATGACTGCGATAGTATGATTGTGATCGTATGATTGTGATTGTATGATTGTGATTGTATGATTGTGATTGTATGATTGCGATTGTATGATTGTGAGTGTATGATTGTGATTGTATGATTGTGATTGTATGATTGTGATTGTATGATTGTGATTGTATGATCGTGATTGTATGGAATTGATTGTATGATTGTGATAGTATGATTGTGATTGTATGATTGTGATTGTATGATTGTGATTGTATGATTGTGATTGTATGATTGTGATTGTATGATTGTGATTGTATGATTGCGATTGTATGATTGTATTTGGGTGATTGTATTCGGGAGATTGTAATTGTATGATTGCGATTGTATGATTGTGATTGTATGATTGTGATTGTATGATTGTGATAGTATCATTGTAATTGTATGATTATGATTGTACGATTGTGATTGTATGCTTGCGATTGTATGATTGTGATTGTATGATTGCGATAGTATGATTGTGATTGTATGATTGTGATTGTATGATTGTGATTGCATGATTGTGATTGTATGATTGTGATTGTATGATGGTGATTGTATGATTGTGATTGTATGATTGTATTTGGGTGATTGTATTTGGGAGATTGTAATTGTATGATGGCGATAGTATGATTGTGATCGTATGATTGTGATTGTATGATTGTGATTGTATGATTGCGATTGTATGATTGTGATTGTATGATTATGATTGTATTATTGTGATTGTATGATTATGATTGTATGGTTGTGATTGTATGATTGTGATGGTATGATTGTGATTCTATGATTGCGATAGTATGATTGTGATTGTATGATTGTGATTGTATGGTTGCGATTGTATGATTGTGATTGTATGACTGTGATTGTATGATTGTGATTGTATGATTGTGATTGTATGATTGAGATTGCATGATTTTGAATGTATTATTGTGATTGTAAGATTGTGATTGTATGACAGTGATTGTATGATTGTGATTGTGCGATTGTGATTGTACGAATGTGATTGTACGATTGTGGTTGTATGATTGCGATTGTATGATTGTGATTGTATGATTGTATTTGGGTGATTGTATTTGGGAGATTGTAATTGTATGATTGCGATTGTATGATTGTGATTGTATGATTGTGATTGTATGATTGTGATAGTATCATTGTAATTGTATGATTATGATTGTACGATTGTGATTGTATGCTTGCGATTGTATGATTGTGATTGTATGATTGCGATAGTATGATTGTGATTGTATGATTGTGATTGTATGATTGTGATTGCATGATTGTGATTGTATGATTGTGATAGTATGATTGTGATTGTATGATTGTGATTGTATGATTGTGATTGTATGATTGTGATAGTATGATTGTGATTGTATGATTGTGATTGTATGATTGTGATTGTATGATTGTGATTGTGTGATTGTGATTGTATGATTGTGATTGTATGATTGTGATTGTATGATTGTTCTTTTATGATTGTGATTGTATGATTGTAATTGTATGATTGCGATTGTATGATTGTGATTGTATGATTGTGATTGTATGCTTGCGATTGTATGATTGTGATTGTATGATTGTGATTGTATGATTGTGATTGTATGATTGTGATTGTATGATTGCGATAGTATGATTGTGATCGTATGATTGTGATTGTATGATTGTGATAGTATGTTTGTGATTGTATGATTGTGATTGTATGATTGTGATTGTATGATTGCGATTGTATGATTTTGATTGTATGATTGTGATAGTATCATTGTAATTGTATGATTATGATTGTATGATTGTGATTGTATGATTGTGAATGTATGATTGTGATTGTATGATTGTGATTGCATGATTGTGATTGCATGATTGTGATTGTATGATTGTGATTGTATGATTGTGATTGTATGATTGTGATTGTATGATTGTGATTGTATGATTGTATTAGGGAGATTGTATTTGGGAGATTGTAATTGTATGATTGCGATTGTATGATTGTGAATGTATGATTGTGATTGTATGCTTGCGATTGTATGATTGTGATTGTATGATTGTGACTGTATGATTGTGATTGTATGATTGTGATTGTATGATTGTGATTGTATGATCGTGATTGTATGGAATTGATTGTATGATTGTGATAGTATGATTGTAATTGTATGATTATGATTGTATGATTGTGATTGTATGATTGTCATGGTATGATTCTGATTGTATGATTGCGATAGTATGATTGTGATCGTATGATTGTGATTGTATGATTGTGATTGTATGATTGTGATTGTATGATTGCGATTGTATGATTGTGATTGTATGATTATGATTGTATTATTGTGATTGTATGATTATGATTGTATGGTTGTGATTGTATGATTGTGATGGTATGATTGTGATTATATGATTGTGATTGTATGATTGTGATTGTATGATTGTGATTGTATGATTGTGATTGTATGATTGTGATTGTATGATTGTGATTGTATGATTGTGATCGTATGATTGCGATGGTATGATTGCGATGGTATGATTGTGATTGTATGATTGTGTTTGTATGATTGTGATTGTATGATTGTGATTGTATGATTGTGATTGTATGATTGCGATTGTATGATTGTGATTGTATGATTGTGATTGTATGATTGCGATTGTATGATTTTGATCGTATGATTGTGATAGTATCATTGTAATTGTATGATTATGATTGTATGATTGTGATTGTATGATTGTGATTGTATGGTTGTGATTGTATTATTGTGATTGTATGACTGTGATTGTATGATTTTGATTGTATGATTGTGATTGTATGATTGTATTTGGGAGATTCTATTTGGGAGATTGTAATTGTATGATTGCGATGGTATGATTGTGGTTGTATGATTGCGATAGTATGATTGTGACTGTATGATTGTGATTGTATGACTGTGATTGTATGATTGTGATTGTATGATTGTGATAGTATGATTGTGATTGTATGATTGTGATTGTATGACTGTGATTGTATGATTGTGATTGTATGATTGTGACTGTATGCTTGCGATTGTATGATTGTGATTGTACGATTGTGATTGTATGATTGTGATTGTATGATTGTGATTGTATGATCGTGATTGTATGGAATTGATTGTATGATTGTGATAGTATGATTGTAATTGTATGATTATGATTGTATGATTGTGATTGTATGATTGTCATGGTATGATTGTGATTGTATGATTGTCATAGTATGATTGTGTTTGTATGATTGTGATTGTATGATTGTGATAGTATGATTGTGATTGTAAGATTGTGATTATCTGATTTTGATCGTATGATTGTGATAGTATCATTGTAATTGTATGATTATGATTGTATGATTGTGATTGTATGATTGTCATGGTATGATTGTGATTGTATGATTGTCATAGTATGATTGTGTTTGTATGATTGTGATCGTATGATTGCGATGGTATGATTGTGATTGTATGATTGTGTTTGTATGATTGTGATTGTATGATTGTGATTGTATGATTGTGATTGTATGATTGTGATTGTATGATTGTGATTGTATGATTGTGATTGTATGATTGCGATTGTATGATTTTGATCGTATGATTGTGATAGTATCATTGTAATTGTATGATTATGATTGTATGATTGTGATTGTATGATTGTGATTGTATGGTTGTGATTGTATTATTGTGATTGTATGACTGTGATTGTATGATTTTGATTGTATGATTGTGATTGTATGATTGTATTTGGGAGATTGTATTTGGGAGATTGTAATTGTATGCTTGCGATTGTATGATTGTGATTGTATGATTGTGATTGTATGATTGTGATTGTATGATTGTGATTGTATGATTGTGATTGTATGATTGTGATTGTATGATCGTGATTGTATGGAATTGATTGTATGATTGTGATAGTATGATTGTAATTGTATGATTATGATTGTATGATTGTGATTGTATGATTGTCATGGTATGATTGTGATTGTATGATTGCGATAGTATGATTGTGATTGTATGATTGTGATTGTATGATTGTGATTGCATGATTGTGATTGTATGATTGTGATAGTATGATTGTGATTGTATGATTGTGATTGTATGATTGTGATTGTATGATTGTGATTGTATGATTGTGATTGTATGATCGTGATTGTATGAAATTGATTGAATGATTGTGATAGTATGATTGTAATTGTATGACTATGATTGTATGATTGCGATTGTATGATTGTCATGGTATGATTGTGATTGTATGATTGTCATTGTATGATTGTCATTGTATGATTGTGATTGTATGATTGTGATTGTATGATTGTGATTGTATGATTGTGATAGTATGATTGTGATTGTAAGATTGTGATTGTATGACTGTGATTGTATGATTGTGATTGTATGATTGTGATTGTATGATTATGATTGTACGGTTGTGATTGTATGATTGTGATGGTATGATTGTGATTGTATGATTGTGATTGTATGATCGTGATTGTATGGAATTGATTGAATGATTGTGATAGTATGATTGTAATTGTATGACTATGATTGTATGATTGTGATTGTATGATTGTCATGGTATGATTGTGATTGTATGATTGTCATTGTATGATTGTCATTGTATGATTGTGATTGTATGATTGTGATTGTATGATTGTGATTGTATGATTGTGATAGTATGATTGTGATTGTAAGATTGTGATTGTATGACTGTGATTGTATGATTGTGATTGTATGATTGTGATTGTATGATTATGATTGTATGATTGTGATTGTATGATTATGATTGTACGGTTGTGATTGTATGATTGTGATGGTATGATTGCAATTGTATGATTGCGATAGTATGATTGTGATTGTATGATTGTGATTGTATGATTGTGATTGTATGCTTGCGATTGTATGATTGTGATTGTATGATTGTGATTGTATGATTACGATTGTATGATTGTGATTGTATGATTGCGATAGTATGATTGTGATCGTATGATTGTGATTGTATGATTGTGATTGTATGATTGTGATTGTATGATTGTGATTGTATGATTGCGATAGTATGATTGTGATCGTATGATTGTGATTGTATGATTGTGATAGTATGATTGTGATTGTATGATTGTGATTGTATGATTGTGATTGTATGATTGCGATTGTATGATTTTGATTGTATGATTGTGATAGTATCATTGTAATTGTATTATTATGATTGTATGATTGTGATTGTATGATTGTGAATGTATGATTGTGATTGTATGATTGTGATTGTATGATTGTGATTGTATGATTGTGATTGTATGATTGTATTTGGGAGATTGTATTTGGGAGATTGTATTTGGGAGATTGTATTTGGGAGATTGTAATTGTATGATTGCGATTGTATGATTGTGATTGTATGATTGTGATTGTTTGCTTGCGATTGTATGATTGTGATTGTATGATTGTGATGGTATGATTGTGATTGTATGATTGTGATTGTATGATTGTGATTGTATGATTGTGATAGTATGATTGTGATTGTATGATTGTGAATGTATGATTGTAATTGTATGATTGTATTAGGGAGATTGTATTTGGGAGATTGTAATTGTATGATTGCGATTGTATGATTGTGATTGTGTGATTGTGATTGTATGCTTGCGATTGTATGATTGTGATTGTATGATTGTGATTGTATGATTGTGATTGTATGATTGTGATTGTATGATTGCGATAGTATGATTGTGATCGTATGATTGTGATTGTATGATTGTGATAGTATGATTGTGATTGTATGATTGTGATTGTATGATTGTGATTGTATGATAGCGATTGTATGATTTTGATTGTATGATTGTGATAGTATCATTGTAATTGTATTATTATGATTGTATGATTGTGATTGTATGATTGTGAATGTATGATTGTGATTGTATGATTGTGATTGTATGATTGTGATTGTATGATTGTGATTGTATGATTGTGATTGTATGATTGTGATTGTATGATTGTGATCGTATGATTGCGATGGTATGATTGTGATTGTATGATTGTGTTTGTATGATTGTGATCTTATGACTGCGATGGTATGATTGTGATTGTATGATTGTGTTTGTATGATTGTGATTGTATGATTGCGATTGTATGATTTTGATTGTATGATTGTGATAGTATCATTGTAATTGTATGATTATGATTGTATGATTGTGATTGTATGATTGTGATTGTATGATTATGATTGTATGCTTGTGATTGCATGACTGTGATTGTATGATTGTGATTGCATTATTTTGAATGTATGATTGTGATTGTATGATTGTGATGGTATGATTGTGATTGTATGATTGTGATTGTATGATTGTGATTGTATGATTGTGATAGTATGATTGTGATTGTATGATTGTGAATGTATGATTCTAATTGTATGATTGTATTAGGGAGATTGTATTTGGGAGATTGTAATTGTATGATTGCGATTGTATGATTGTGATTGTATGATTGTGATTGTATGCTTGCGATTGTATGATCGTGATTGTATGATTGTGATTGTATGATTGTGATTGTATGATTGTGATTGTATGATTGCGATAGTATGATTGTGATCGTATGATTGTGATTGTATGATTGTGATAGTATGATTGTGATTGTATGATTGTGATTGTATGATTGTGATTGTATGATTGCGATTGTATGATTTTGATTGTATGATTGTGATAGTATCATTGTAATTGTATTATTATGATTGTATGATTGTGATTGTATGATTGTGAATGTATGATTGTGATTGTATGATTGTGATTGTATGATTGTGATTGTATGATTGTGATTGTATGATTGTATTTGGGAGATTGTATTTGGGAGATTGTATTTGGGAGATTGTAATTGTATGATTGCGATTGTATGATTGTGATTGTATGATTGTGATTGTTTGCTTGCGATTGTATGATTGTGATTGTATGATTGTGATGGTATGATTGTGATTGTATGATTGTGATTGTATGATTGTGATTGTATGATTGTGATAGTATGATTGTGATTGTATGATTGTGAATGTATGATTGTAATTGTATGATTGTATTAGGGAGATTGTATTTGGGAGATTGTAATTGTATGATTGCGATTGTATGATTGTGATTGTGTGATTGTGATTGTATGCTTGCGATTGTATGATTGTGATTGTATGATTGTGATTGTATGATTGTGATTGTATGATTGTGATTGTATGATTGCGATAGTATGATTGTGATCGTATGATTGTGATTGTATGATTGTGATAGTATGATTGTGATTGTATGATTGTGAATGTATGATTGTAATTGTATGATTGTATTAGGGAGATTGTATTTGGGAGATTGTAATTGTATGATTGTGATTGTGTGATTGTGATTGTATGCTTGCGATTGTATGATTGTGATTGTATGATTGTGATTGTATGATTGTGATTGTATGATTGTGATTGTATGATTGCGATAGTATGATTGTGATCGTATGATTGTGATTGTATGATTGTGATGGTATGATTGTGATAGTATCATTGCAATTGTATGTTTATGATTGTATGATTGTGATTGTATGATTGTGATTGTATGATTGTGATTGTATGATTGTGATTGTATGATTGTGATAGTATGATTGTGATTGTATGATTGTGATTGTATGATTGTGATTGTATGATTGTGATTGTATGATTGTGTTTGTATGATTGCGATTGTATGATTTTGGTTGTATGATTGTGATAGTATCATTGTAATTGTATGATTATGATTGTATGATTGTGATTGTATGATTGTGATTGTGTGATTGTGATTGTATGATTGTGATTGTATGATTGTGATTGTATGATTGTTCTTTTATGATTGTGATTGTATGATTGTAATTGTATGATTGCGATTGTATGATTGTGATTGTATGATTGTGATTGTATGCTTGCGATTGTATGATTGTGATTGTATGATTGTGATTGTATGATTGTGATTGTATGATTGTTCTTTTATGATTGTGATTGTATGATTGTAATTGTATGATTGCGATTGTATGATTGTGATTGTATGATTGTGATTGTATGCTTGCGATTGTATGATTGTGATTGTATGATTGTGATTGTATGATTGTCATGGTATGATTGTGATTGTATGATTGTCATAGTATGATTGTGTTTGTATGATTGTGATTGTATGATTGTGATAGTATGATTGTGATTGTAAGATTGTGATTGTATGATTTTGATCGTATGATTGTGATAGTATCATTGTAATTGTATGATTATGATTGTATGATTGTGATTGTATGATTGTGATGGTATGATTGTGATTGTATGATTGTGATTGTATGATTGTGATTGTATGATTGTGATAGTATGATTGTGATTGTATGATTGTGAATGTATGATTGTAATTGTATGATTGTATTAGGGAGATTGTATTTGGGAGATTGTAATTGTATGATTGCGATTGTATGATTGTGATTGTGTGATTGTGATTGTATGCTTGCGATTGTATGATTGTGATTGTATGATTGTGATTGTATGATTGTGATTGTATGATTGTGATTGTATGATTGCGATAGTATGATTGTGATCGTATGATTGTGATTGTATGATTGTGATAGTATGATTGTGATTGTATGATTGTGATTGTATGATTGTGATTGTATGATAGCGATTGTATGATTTTGATTGTATGATTGTGATAGTATCATTGTAATTGTATTATTATGATTGTATGATTGTGATTGTATGATTGTGAATGTATGATTGTGATTGTATGATTGTGATTGTATGATTGTGATTGTATGATTGTGATTGTATGATTGTGATTGTATGATTGTGATCGTATGATTGCGATGGTATGATTGTGATTGTATGATTGTGTTTGTATGATTGTGATCTTATGACTGCGATGGTATGATTGTGATTGTATGATTGTGTTTGTATGATTGTGATTGTATGATTGCGATTGTATGATTTTGATTGTATGATTGTGATAGTATCATTGTAATTGTATGATTATGATTGTATGATTGTGATTGTATGATTGTGATTGTATGATTATGATTGTATGCTTGTGATTGCATGACTGTGATTGTATGATTGTGATTGCATTATTTTGAATGTATGATTGTGATTGTATGATTGTGATGGTATGATTGTGATTGTATGATTGTGATTGTATGATTGTGATTGTATGATTGTGATAGTATGATTGTGATTGTATGATTGTGAATGTATGATTCTAATTGTATGATTGTATTAGGGAGATTGTATTTGGGAGATTGTAATTGTATGATTGCGATTGTATGATTGTGATTGTATGATTGTGATTGTATGCTTGCGATTGTATGATCGTGATTGTATGATTGTGATTGTATGATTGTGATTGTATGATTGTGATTGTATGATTGCGATAGTATGATTGTGATCGTATGATTGTGATTGTATGATTGTGATAGTATGATTGTGATTGTATGATTGTGATTGTATGATTGTGATTGTATGATTGCGATTGTATGATTTTGATTGTATGATTGTGATAGTATCATTGTAATTGTATTATTATGATTGTATGATTGTGATTGTATGATTGTGAATGTATGATTGTGATTGTATGATTGTGATTGTATGATTGTGATTGTATGATTGTGATTGTATGATTGTATTTGGGAGATTGTATTTGGGAGATTGTATTTGGGAGATTGTAATTGTATGATTGCGATTGTATGATTGTGATTGTATGATTGTGATTGTTTGCTTGCGATTGTATGATTGTGATTGTATGATTGTGATGGTATGATTGTGATTGTATGATTGTGATTGTATGATTGTGATTGTATGATTGTGATAGTATGATTGTGATTGTATGATTGTGAATGTATGATTGTAATTGTATGATTGTATTAGGGAGATTGTATTTGGGAGATTGTAATTGTATGATTGCGATTGTATGATTGTGATTGTGTGATTGTGATTGTATGCTTGCGATTGTATGATTGTGATTGTATGATTGTGATTGTATGATTGTGATTGTATGATTGTGATTGTATGATTGCGATAGTATGATTGTGATCGTATGATTGTGATTGTATGATTGTGATAGTATGATTGTGATTGTATGATTGTGAATGTATGATTGTAATTGTATGATTGTATTAGGGAGATTGTATTTGGGAGATTGTAATTGTATGATTGTGATTGTGTGATTGTGATTGTATGCTTGCGATTGTATGATTGTGATTGTATGATTGTGATTGTATGATTGTGATTGTATGATTGTGATTGTATGATTGCGATAGTATGATTGTGATCGTATGATTGTGATTGTATGATTGTGATGGTATGATTGTGATAGTATCATTGCAATTGTATGTTTATGATTGTATGATTGCGATTGTATGATTTTGGTTGTATGATTGTGATAGTATCATTGTAATTGTATGATTATGATTGTATGATTGTGATTGTATGATTGTGATTGTGTGATTGTGATTGTATGATTGTGATTGTATGATTGTGATTGTATGATTGTTCTTTTATGATTGTGATTGTATGATTGTAATTGTATGATTGCGATTGTATGATTGTGATTGTATGATTGTGATTGTATGCTTGCGATTGTATGATTGTGATTGTATGATTGTGATTGTATGATTGTGATTGTATGATTGTTCTTTTATGATTGTGATTGTATGATTGTAATTGTATGATTGCGATTGTATGATTGTGATTGTATGATTGTGATTGTATGCTTGCGATTGTATGATTGTGATTGTATGATTGTGATTGTATGATTGTCATGGTATGATTGTGATTGTATGATTGTCATAGTATGATTGTGTTTGTATGATTGTGATTGTATGATTGTGATAGTATGATTGTGATTGTAAGATTGTGATTGTATGATTTTGATCGTATGATTGTGATAGTATCATTGTAATTGTATGATTATGATTGTATGATTGTGATTGTATGATTGTGATTGTATGGTTGTGATTGTATGATTGTGATGGTATGATTGTGATAGTATCATTGTAATTGTATGTTTATGATTGTATGATTGTGATTGTATGATTGTGATTGTATGATTGTGATTGTATGATTGTGATAGTATGATTGTGATTGTATGATTGCCATAGTATGATTGTGATCGTATGATTGTGATCGTATGATTGCGATGGTATGATTGTGATTGTATGATTGTGTTTGTATGATTGTGATTGTATGATTGTGATTGTATGATTGTGATTGTATGATTGTGATTGTATGATTGTGATTGTATGATTGTGATTGTATGATTGCGATTGTATGATTTTGATCGTATGATTGTGATAGTATCATTGTAATTGTATGATTATGATTGTATGATTGTGATTGTATGATTGTGATTGTATGGTTGTGATTGTATTATTGTGATTGTATGACTGTGATTGTATGATTTTGATTGTATGATTGTGATTGTATGATTGTATTTGGGAGATTGTATTTGGGAGATTGTAATTGTATGCTTGCGATTGTATGATTGTGATTGTATGATTGTGATTGTATGATTGTGATTGTATGATTGTGATTGTATGATTGTGATTGTATGATTGTGATTGTATGATCGTGATTGTATGGAATTGATTGTATGATTGTGATAGTATGATTGTAATTGTATGATTATGATTGTATGATTGTGATTGTATGATTGTCATGGTATGATTGTGATTGTATGATTGCGATAGTATGATTGTGATTGTATGATTGTGATTGTATGATTGTGATTGCATGATTGTGATTGTATGATTGTGATAGTATGATTGTGATTGTATGATTGTGATTGTATGATTGTGATTGTATGATTGTGATTGTATGATTGTGATTGTATGATCGTGATTGTATGGAATTGATTGAATGATTGTGATAGTATGATTGTAATTGTATGACTATGATTGTATGATTGCGATTGTATGATTGTCATGGTATGATTGTGATTGTATGATTGTCATTGTATGATTGTCATTGTATGATTGTGATTGTATGATTGTGATTGTATGATTGTGATTGTATGATTGTGATAGTATGATTGTGATTGTAAGATTGTGATTGTATGACTGTGATTGTATGATTGTGATTGTATGATTGTGATTGTATGATTATGATTGTACGGTTGTGATTGTATGATTGTGATGGTATGATTGTGATTGTATGATTGTGATTGTATGATCGTGATTGTATGGAATTGATTGAATGATTGTGATAGTATGATTGTAATTGTATGACTATGATTGTATGATTGTGATTGTATGATTGTCATGGTATGATTGTGATTGTATGATTGTCATTGTATGATTGTCATTGTATGATTGTGATTGTATGATTGTGATTGTATGATTGTGATTGTATGATTGTGATAGTATGATTGTGATTGTAAGATTGTGATTGTATGACTGTGATTGTATGATTGTGATTGTATGATTGTGATTGTATGATTATGATTGTATGATTGTGATTGTATGATTATGATTGTACGGTTGTGATTGTATGATTGTGATGGTATGATTGCAATTGTATGATTGCGATAGTATGATTGTGATTGTATGATTGTGATTGTATGATTGTGATTGTATGCTTGCGATTGTATGATTGTGATTGTATGATTGTGATTGTATGATTACGATTGTATGATTGTGATTGTATGATTGCGATAGTATGATTGTGATCGTATGATTGTGATTGTATGATTGTGATTGTATGATTGCGATTGTATGATTGCGATTGTATGATTATGATTGTATTATTGTGATTGTATGATTATGATTGTATGGTTGTGATTGTATGATTGTGATGGTATGATTGTGATAGTATCATTGCAATTGTATGTTTATGATTGTATGATTGTGATTGTATGATTGTGATTGTATGATTGTGATTGTATGATTGTGATAGTATGATTGTGATTGTATGATTGTGATTGTATGATTGTGATTGTATGATTGTGATTGTATGATTGTGTTTGTATGATTGCGATTGTATGATTTTGGTTGTATGATTGTGATAGTATCATTGTAATTGTATGATTATGATTGTATGATTGTGATTGTATGATTGTGATTGTATGATTGTGATTGTATGATTGTGATTGTATGATTGTGATTGTATGATTGTGATTGTATGATTGTGATTGTATGATTGTGATTGTATGATCGTGATTGTATGGAATTGATTGTATGATTGTGATAGTATGATTGTAATTGTATGATTATGATTGTATGATTGTGATTGTATGATTGTCATGGTATGATTGTGATTGTATGATTGCGATAGTATGATTGTGATTGTATGATTGTGATTGTATGATTGTGATTGCATGATTGTGATTGTATGATTGTGATAGTATGATTGTGATTGTATGATTGTGATTGTATGATTGTGATTGTAGGATTGTGATTGTATGATTGTGATTGTATGATTGTGATTGTATGATCGTGATTGTATGGAATTGATTGAATGATTGTGATAGTATGATTGTAATTGTATAATTATGATTGAATGATTGTGATTGTATGATTGCGATTGTATGATTGTGATTGTATGATTGCGATTGTATGCTTGCGATTGTATGATTGCGATTGTATGATTGTGATTGTATGATTGTCATGGTATGATTGTGATTGTATGATTGTGATTGTATGATTGTGATTGTATGCTTGCGATTGTATGATTGCGATTGTATGATTGTGATTGTATGATTGTGATTGTATGATCGTGATTGTATGGAATTGATTGTATGATTGTGATAGTATGATTGTAATTGTATGGTTATGATTGTATGATTGTGATTGTATGATTGTCATGGTATGATTGTGATTGTATGATTGCGATAGTATGATTGTGATCGTATGATTGTGATTGTATGATTGTGATTGTATGATTGCGATTGTATGATTGTGATTGTATGATTATGATTGTATTATTGTGATTGTATGATTATGATTGTATGGTTGTGATTGTATGATTGTGATTGTATGATTGTGATTGTATGATTGTGATTGTATGATTGTGATTGTATGATTGTGATTGTATGATTGTGATTGTATGATTGTGATTGTATGATTGTGATCGTATGATTGCGATGGTATGATTGTGATTGTATGATTGTGTTTGTATGATTGTGATCTTATGACTGCGATGGTATGATTGTGATTGTATGATTGTGTTTGTATGATTGTGATTGTATGATTGCGATTGTATGATTTTGATTGTATGATTGTGATAGTATCATTGTAATTGTATGATTATGATTGTATGATAGTGATTGTATGATTGTGATTGTATGATTATGATTGTATGCTTGTGATTGCATGACTGTGATTGTATGATTGTGATTGCATTATTTTGAATGTATGATTGTGATTGTATGATTGTGATGGTATGATTGTGATTGTATGATTGTGATTGTATGATTGTGATTGTATGATTGTGATAGTATGATTGTGATTGTATGATTGTGAATGTATGATTCTAATTGTATGATTGTATTAGGGAGATTGTATTTGGGAGATTGTAATTGTATGATTGCGATTGTATGATTGTGATTGTATGATTGTGATTGTATGCTTGCGATTGTATGATTGTGATTGTATGATTGTGATTGTATGATTGTGATTGTATGATTGTGATTGTATGATTGCGATAGTATGATTGTGATCGTATGATTGTGATTGTGTGATTGTGATAGTATGATTGTGATTGTATGATTGTGATTGTATGATTGTGATTGTATGATTGCGATTGTATGATTTTGATTGTATGATTGTGATAGTATCATTGTAATTGTATTATTATGATTGTATGATTGTGATTGTATGATTGTGAATGTATGATTGTGATTGTATGATTGTGATTGTATGATTGTGATTGTATGATTGTGATTGTATGATTGTATTTGGGAGATTGTATTTGGGAGATTGTATTTGGGAGATTGTAATTGTATGATTGCGATTGTATGATTGTGATTGTATGATTGTGATTGTTTGCTTGCGATTGTATGATTGTGATTGTATGATTGTGATGGTATGATTGTGATTGTATGATTGTGATTGTATGATTGTGATTGTATGATTGTGATAGTATGATTGTGATTGTATGATTGTGAATGTATGATTGTAATTGTATGATTGTATTAGGGAGATTGTATTTGGGAGATTGTAATTGTATGATTGCGATTGTATGATTGTGATTGTGTGATTGTGATTGTATGCTTGCGATTGTATGATTGTGATTGTATGATTGTGATTGTATGATTGTGATTGTATGATTGTGATTGTATGATTGCGATAGTATGATTGTGATCGTATGATTGTGATTGTATGATTGTGATAGTATGATTGTGATTGTATGATTGTGATTGTATGATTGTGATTGTATGATAGCGATTGTATGATTTTGATTGTATGATTGTGATAGTATCATTGTAATTGTATTATTATGATTGTATGATTGTGATTGTATGATTGTGAATGTATGATTGTGATTGTATGATTGTGATTGTATGATTGTGATTGTACGATTGTGATTGTATGATTGTGGTTGTATGATTGTGATTGTAGGATTGTGATTGTATGATTGTGATTGTATGATTGTGATTGTATGATCGTGATTGTATGGAATTGATTGAATGATTGTGATAGTATGATTGTAATTGTATGATTATGATTGTATGATTGTGATTGTATGATTGTCATGGTATGATTGTGATTGTATGATTGCGATAGTATGATTGTGATTGTATGATTGTGATTGTATGATTGTGATTGCATGATTGTGATTGTATGATTGTGATAGTATGATTGTGATTGTATGATTGTGATTGTATGATTGTGATTGTAGGATTGTGATTGTATGATTGTGATTGTATGATTGTGATTGTATGATCGTGATTGTATGGAATTGATTGAATGATTGTGATAGTATGATTGTAATTGTATAATTATGATTGAATGATTGTGATTGTATGATTGCGATTGTATGATTGTGATTGTATGATTGCGATTGTATGCTTGCGATTGTATGATTGCGATTGTATGATTGTGATTGTATGATTGTCATGGTATGATTGTGATTGTATGATTGTGATTGTATGATTGTGATTGTATGCTTGCGATTGTATGATTGCGATTGTATGATTGTGATTGTATGATTGTGATTGTATGATCGTGATTGTATGGAATTGATTGTATGATTGTGATAGTATGATTGTAATTGTATGGTTATGATTGTATGATTGTGATTGTATGATTGTCATGGTATGATTGTGATTGTATGATTGCGATAGTATGATTGTGATCGTATGATTGTGATTGTATGATTGTGATTGTATGATTGCGATTGTATGATTGTGATTGTATGATTGTGATTGTATGATTGTGATTGTATGATTGTGATTGTATGATTGTGATTGTATGATCGTGATTGTATGGAATTGATTGTATGATTGTGATAGTATGATTGTAATTGTATGATTATGATTGTATGATTGTGATTGTATGATTGTCATGGTATGATTGTGATTGTATGATTGCGATAGTATGATTGTGATTGTATGATTGTGATTGTATGATTGTGATTGCATGATTGTGATTGTATGATTGTGATAGTATGATTGTGATTGTATGATTGTGATTGTATGATTGTGATTGTATGATTGTGATTGTATGATTGTGATTGTTTGATCGTGATTGTATGGAATTGATTGAATGATTGTGATAGTATGATTGTAATTGTATGACTATGATTGTATGATTGCGATTGTATGATTGTCATGGTATGATTGTGATTGTATGATTGTCATTGTATGATTGTCATTGTATGATTGTGATTGTATGATTGTGATTGTATGATTGTGATTGTGTGATTGTGATAGTATGATTGTGATTGTAAGATTGTGATTGTATGACTGTGATTGTATGATTGTGATTGTATGATTGTGATTGTATGATTATGATTGTACGGTTGTGATTGTATGATTGTGATGGTATGATTGTGATTGTATGATTGTGATTGTATGATCGTGATTGTATGGAATTGATTGAATGATTGTGATAGTATGATTGTAATTGTATGACTATGATTGTATGATTGTGATTGTATGATTGTCATGGTATGATTGTGATTGTATGATTGTCATTGTATGATTGTCATTGTATGATTGTGATTGTATGGTTGTGATTGTATGATTGTGATTGTATGATTGTGATAGTATGATTGTGATTGTAAGATTGTGATTGTATGACTGTGATTGTATGATTGTGATTGTATGATTGTGATTGTATGATTATGATTGTATGATTGTGATTGTATGATTATGATTGTACGGTTGTGATTGTATGATTGTGATGGTATGATTGCAATTGTATGATTGCGATAGTATGATTGTGATTGTATGATTGTGATTGTATGATTGTGATTGTATGCTTGCGATTGTATGATTGTGATTGTATGATTGTGATTGTATGATTACGATTGTATGATTGTGATTGTATGATTGCGATAGTATGATTGTGATCGTATGATTGTGATTGTATGATTGTGATTGTATGATTGCGATTGTATGATTGCGATTGTATGATTATGATTGTATTATTGTGATTGTATGATTATGATTGTATGGTTGTGATTGTATGATTGTGATGGTATGATTGTGATAGTATCATTGCAATTGTATGTTTATGATTGTATGATTGTGATTGTATGATTGTGATTGTATGATTGTGATTGTATGATTGTGATAGTATGATTGTGATTGTATGATTGTGATTGTATGATTGTGATTGTATGATTGTGATTGTATGATTGTGTTTGTATGATTGCGATTGTATGATTTTGGTTGTATGATTGTGATAGTATCATTGTAATTGTATGATTATGATTGTATGATTGTGATTGTATGATTGTGATTGTATGATTGTGATTGTATGATTGTGATTGTATGATTGTGATTGTATGATTGTGATTGTATGATTGTGATTGTATGATTGTGATTGTATGATCGTGATTGTATGGAATTGATTGTATGATTGTGATAGTATGATTGTAATTGTATGATTATGATTGTATGATTGTGATTGTATGATTGTCATGGTATGATTGTGATTGTATGATTGCGATAGTATGATTGTGATTGTATGATTGTGATTGTATGATTGTGATTGCATGATTGTGATTGTATGATTGTGATAGTATGATTGTGATTGTATGATTGTGATTGTATGATTGTGATTGTAGGATTGTGATTGTATGATTGTGATTGTATGATTGTGATTGTATGATCGTGATTGTATGGAATTGATTGAATGATTGTGATAGTATGATTGTAATTGTATAATTATGATTGAATGATTGTGATTGTATGATTGCGATTGTATGATTGTGATTGTATGATTGCGATTGTATGCTTGCGATTGTATGATTGCGATTGTATGATTGTGATTGTATGATTGTCATGGTATGATTGTGATTGTATGATTGTGATTGTATGATTGTGATTGTATGCTTGCGATTGTATGATTGCGATTGTATGATTGTGATTGTATGATTGTGATTGTATGATTGTGATTGTACGATTGTGATTGTATGATTGTGGTTGTATGATTGTGATTGTAGGATTGTGATTGTATGATTGTGATTGTATGATTGTGATTGTATGATCGTGATTGTATGGAATTGATTGAATGATTGTGATAGTATGATTGTAATTGTATGATTATGATTGTATGATTGTGATTGTATGATTGTCATGGTATGATTGTGATTGTATGATTGCGATAGTATGATTGTGATTGTATGATTGTGATTGTATGATTGTGATTGCATGATTGTGATTGTATGATTGTGATAGTATGATTGTGATTGTATGATTGTGATTGTATGATTGTGATTGTAGGATTGTGATTGTATGATTGTGATTGTATGATTGTGATTGTATGATCGTGATTGTATGGAATTGATTGAATGATTGTGAGAGTATGATTGTAATTGTATAATTATGATTGAATGATTGTGATTGTATGATTGCGATTGTATGATTGTGATTGTATGATTGCGATTGTATGCTTGCGATTGTATGATTGCGATTGTATGATTGTGATTGTATGATTGTCATGGTATGATTGTGATTGTATGATTGTGATTGTATGATTGTGATTGTATGCTTGCGATTGTATGATTGCGATTGTATGATTGTGATTGTATGATTGTGATTGTATGATTGTGATTGTACGATTGTGATTGTATGATTGTGATTGTATGATTGTGATTGTATGATTGTGATTGTATGATTGTGATAGTATGATTGTGATTGTATGATTGTGATTGTATGATTGTGATTGTATGATTGCGATTGTATGATTTTGATTGTATGATTGTGATAGTATCATTGTAATTGTATTATTATGATTGTATGATTGTGATTGTATGATTGTGAATGTATGATTGTGATTGTATGATTGTGATTGTATGATTGTGATTGTATGATTGTGATTGTATGATTGTATTTGGGAGATTGTATTTGGGAGATTGTATTTGGGAGATTGTAATTGTATGATTGCGATTGTATGATTGTGATTGTATGATTGTGATTGTTTGCTTGCGATTGTATGATTGTGATTGTATGATTGTGATGGTATGATTGTGATTGTATGATTGTGATTGTATGATTGTGATTGTATGATTGTGATAGTATGATTGTGATTGTATGATTGTGAATGTATGATTGTAATTGTATGATTGTATTAGGGAGATTGTATTTGGGAGATTGTAATTGTATGATTGCGATTGTATGATTGTGATTGTGTGATTGTGATTGTATGCTTGCGATTGTATGATTGTGATTGTATGATTGTGATTGTATGATTGTGATTGTATGATTGTGATTGTATGATTGCGATAGTATGATTGTGATCGTATGATTGTGATTGTATGATTGTGATAGTATGATTGTGATTGTATGATTGTGATTGTATGATTGTGATTGTATGATAGCGATTGTATGATTTTGATTGTATGATTGTGATAGTATCATTGTAATTGTATTATTATGATTGTATGATTGTGATTGTATGATTGTGAATGTATGATTGTGATTGTATGATTGTGATTGTATGATTGTGATTGTACGATTGTGATTGTATGATTGTGGTTGTATGATTGTGATTGTAGGATTGTGATTGTATGATTGTGATTGTATGATTGTGATTGTATGATCGTGATTGTATGGAATTGATTGAATGATTGTGATAGTATGATTGTAATTGTATGATTATGATTGTATGATTGTGATTGTATGATTGTCATGGTATGATTGTGATTGTATGATTGCGATAGTATGATTGTGATTGTATGATTGTGATTGTATGATTGTGATTGCATGATTGTGATTGTATGATTGTGATAGTATGATTGTGATTGTATGATTGTGATTGTATGATTGTGATTGTAGGATTGTGATTGTATGATTGTGATTGTATGATTGTGATTGTATGATCGTGATTGTATGGAATTGATTGAATGATTGTGATAGTATGATTGTAATTGTATAATTATGATTGAATGATTGTGATTGTATGATTGCGATTGTATGATTGTGATTGTATGATTGCGATTGTATGCTTGCGATTGTATGATTGCGATTGTATGATTGCGATTGTATGATTGTCATGGTATGATTGTGATTGTATGATTGTGATTGTATGATTGTGATTGTATGCTTGCGATTGTATGATTGCGATTGTATGATTGTGATTGTATGATTGTGATTGTATGATCGTGATTGTATGGAATTGATTGTATGATTGTGATAGTATGATTGTAATTGTATGGTTATGATTGTATGATTGTGATTGTATGATTGTCATGGTATGATTGTGATTGTATGATTGCGATAGTATGATTGTGATCGTATGATTGTGATTGTATGATTGTGATTGTATGATTGCGATTGTATGATTGTGATTGTATGATTGTGATTGTATGATTGTGATTGTATGATTGTGATTGTATGATTGTGATTGTATGATCGTGATTGTATGGAATTGATTGTATGATTGTGATAGTATGATTGTAATTGTATGATTATGATTGTATGATTGTGATTGTATGATTGTCATGGTATGATTGTGATTGTATGATTGCGATAGTATGATTGTGATTGTATGATTGTGATTGTATGATTGTGATTGCATGATTGTGATTGTATGATTGTGATAGTATGATTGTGATTGTATGATTGTGATTGTATGATTGTGATTGTATGATTGTGATTGTATGATTGTGATTGTTTGATCGTGATTGTATGGAATTGATTGAATGATTGTGATAGTATGATTGTAATTGTATGACTATGATTGTATGATTGCGATTGTATGATTGTCATGGTATGATTGTGATTGTATGATTGTCATTGTATGATTGTCATTGTATGATTGTGATTGTATGATTGTGATTGTATGATTGTGATTGTATGATTGTGATAGTATGATTGTGATTGTAAGATTGTGATTGTATGACTGTGATTGTATGATTGTGATTGTATGATTGTGATTGTATGATTATGATTGTACGGTTGTGATTGTATGATTGTGATGGTATGATTGTGATTGTATGATTGTGATTGTATGATCGTGATTGTATGGAATTGATTGAATGATTGTGATAGTATGATTGTAATTGTATGACTATGATTGTATGATTGTGATTGTATGATTGTCATGGTATGATTGTGATTGTATGATTGTCATTGTATGATTGTCATTGTATGATTGTGATTGTATGATTGTGATTGTATGATTGTGATTGTATGATTGTGATAGTATGATTGTGATTGTAAGATTGTGATTGTATGACTGTGATTGTATGATTGTGATTGTATGATTGTGATTGTATGATTATGATTGTATGATTGTGATTGTATGATTATGATTGTACGGTTGTGATTGTATGATTGTGATGGTATGATTGCAATTGTATGATTGCGATAGTATGATTGTGATTGTATGATTGTGATTGTATGATTGTGATTGTATGCTTGCGATTGTATGATTGTGATTGTATGATTGTGATTGTATGATTACGATTGTATGATTGTGATTGTATGATTGCGATAGTATGATTGTGATCGTATGATTGTGATTGTATGATTGTGATTGTATGATTGCGATTGTATGATTGCGATTGTATGATTATGATTGTATTATTGTGATTGTATGATTATGATTGTATGGTTGTGATTGTATGATTGTGATGGTATGATTGTGATAGTATCATTGCAATTGTATGTTTATGATTGTATGATTGTGATTGTATGATTGTGATTGTATGATTGTGATTGTATGATTGTGATAGTATGATTGTGATTGTATGATTGTGATTGTATGATTGTGATTGTATGATTGTGATTGTATGATTGTGTTTGTATGATTGCGATTGTATGATTTTGGTTGTATGATTGTGATGGTATCATTGTAATTGTATGATTATGATTGTATGATTGTGATTGTATGATTGTGATTGTATGATTGTGATTGTATGATTGTGATTGTATGATTGTGATTGTATGATTGTGATTGTATGATTGTGATTGTATGATTGTGATTGTATGATCGTGATTGTATGGAATTGATTGTATGATTGTGATAGTATGATTGTAATTGTATGATTATGATTGTATGATTGTGATTGTATGATTGTCATGGTATGATTGTGATTGTATGATTGCGATAGTATGATTGTGATTGTATGATTGTGATTGTATGATTGTGATTGCATGATTGTGATTGTATGATTGTGATAGTATGATTGTGATTGTATGATTGTGATTGTATGATTGTGATTGTAGGATTGTGATTGTATGATTGTGATTGTATGATTGTGATTGTATGATCGTGATTGTATGGAATTGATTGAATGATTGTGATAGTATGATTGTAATTGTATAATTATGATTGAATGATTGTGATTGTATGATTGCGATTGTATGATTGTGATTGTATGATTGCGATTGTATGCTTGCGATTGTATGATTGCGATTGTATGATTGTGATTGTATGATTGTCATGGTATGATTGTGATTGTATGATTGTGATTGTATGATTGTGATTGTATGCTTGCGATTGTATGATTGCGATTGTATGATTGTGATTGTATGATTGTGATTGTATGATTGTGATTGTACGATTGTGATTGTATGATTGTGGTTGTATGATTGTGATTGTAGGATTGTGATTGTATGATTGTGATTGTATGATTGTGATTGTATGATCGTGATTGTATGGAATTGATTGAATGATTGTGATAGTATGATTGTAATTGTATGATTATGATTGTATGATTGTGATTGTATGATTGTCATGGTATGATTGTGATTGTATGATTGCGATAGTATGATTGTGATTGTATGATTGTGATTGTATGATTGTGATTGCATGATTGTGATTGTATGATTGTGATAGTATGATTGTGATTGTATGATTGTGATTGTATGATTGTGATTGTAGGATTGTGATTGTATGATTGTGATTGTATGATTGTGATTGTATGATCGTGATTGTATGGAATTGATTGAATGATTGTGATAGTATGATTGTAATTGTATAATTATGATTGAATGATTGTGATTGTATGATTGCGATTGTATGATTGTGATTGTATGATTGCGATTGTATGCTTGCGATTGTATGATTGCGATTGTATGATTGTGATTGTATGATTGTCATGGTATGATTGTGATTGTATGATTGTGATTGTATGATTGTGATTGTATGCTTGCGATTGTATGATTGCGATTGTATGATTGTGATTGTATGATTGTGATTGTATGATCGTGATTGTATGGAATTGATTGTATGATTGTGATAGTATGATTGTAATTGTATGGTTATGATTGTATGATTGTGATTGTATGATTGTCATGGTATGATTGTGATTGTATGATTGCGATAGTATGATTGTGATCGTATGATTGTGATTGTATGATTGTGATTGTATGATTGCGATTGTATGATTGTGATTGTATGATTGTGATTGTATGATTGTGATTGTATGATTGTGATTGTATGATCGTGATTGTATGGAATTGATTGTATGATTGTGATAGTATGATTGTAATTGTATGATTATGATTGTATGATTGTGATTGTATGATTGTCATGGTATGATTGTGATTGTATGATTGCGATAGTATGATTGTGATTGTATGATTGTGATTGTATGATTGTGATTGTATGATTGTGATTGCATGATTGTGATTGTATGATTGTGATAGTATGATTGTGATTGTATGATTGTGATTGTATGATTGTGATTGTATGATTGTGATTGTATGATTGTGATTGTATGATCGTGATTGTATGGAATTGATTGAATGATTGTGATAGTATGATTGTAATTGTATGACTATGATTGTATGATTGCGATTGTATGATTGTCATGGTATGATTGTGATTGTATGATTGTCATTGTATGATTGTCATTGTATGATTGTGATTGTATGATTGTGATTGTATGATTGTGATTGTATGATTGTGATAGTATGATTGTGATTGTAAGATTGTGATTGTATGACTGTGATTGTATGATTGTGATTGTATGATTGTGATTGTATGATTATGATTGTACGGTTGTGATTGTATGATTGTGATGGTATGATTGTGATTGTATGATTGTGATTGTATGATCGTGATTGTATGGAATTGATTGAATGATTGTGATAGTATGATTGTAATTGTATGACTATGATTGTATGATTGTGATTGTATGATTGTCATGGTATGATTGTGATTGTATGATTGTCATTGTATGATTGTCATTGTATGATTGTGATTGTATGATTGTGATTGTATGATTGTGATTGTATGATTGTGATAGTATGATTGTGATTGTAAGATTGTGATTGTATGACTGTGATTGTATGATTGTGATTGTATGATTGTGATTGTATGATTATGATTGTATGATTGTGATTGTATGATTATGATTGTACGGTTGTGATTGTATGATTGTGATGGTATGATTGCAATTGTATGATTGCGATAGTATGATTGTGATTGTATGATTGTGATTGTATGATTGTGATTGTATGCTTGCGATTGTATGATTGTGATTGTATGATTGTGATTGTATGATTACGATTGTATGATTGTGATTGTATGATTGCGATAGTATGATTGTGATCGTATGATTGTGATTGTATGATTGTGATTGTATGATTGCGATTGTATGATTGCGATTGTATGATTATGATTGTATTATTGTGATTGTATGATTATGATTGTATGGTTGTGATTGTATGATTGTGATGGTATGATTGTGATAGTATCATTGCAATTGTATGTTTATGATTGTATGATTGTGATTGTATGATTGTGATTGTATGATTGTGATTGTATGATTGTGATAGTATGATTGTGATTGTATGATTGTGATTGTATGATTGTGATTGTATGATTGTGATTGTATGATTGTGTTTGTATGATTGCGATTGTATGATTTTGGTTGTATGATTGTGATGGTATCATTGTAATTGTATGATTATGATTGTATGATTGTGATTGTATGATTGTGATTGTATGATTGTGATTGTATGATTGTGATTGTATGATTGTGATTGTATGATTGTGATTGTATGATTGTGATTGTATGATTGTGATTGTATGATCGTGATTGTATGGAATTGATTGTATGATTGTGATAGTATGATTGTAATTGTATGATTATGATTGTATGATTGTGATTGTATGATTGTCATGGTATGATTGTGATTGTATGATTGCGATAGTATGATTGTGATTGTATGATTGTGATTGTATGATTGTGATTGCATGATTGTGATTGTATGATTGTGATAGTATGATTGTGATTGTATGATTGTGATTGTATGATTGTGATTGTAGGATTGTGATTGTATGATTGTGATTGTATGATTGTGATTGTATGATCGTGATTGTATGGAATTGATTGAATGATTGTGATAGTATGATTGTAATTGTATAATTATGATTGAATGATTGTGATTGTATGATTGCGATTGTATGATTGTGATTGTATGATTGCGATTGTATGCTTGCGATTGTATGATTGCGATTGTATGATTGTGATTGTATGATTGTCATGGTATGATTGTGATTGTATGATTGTGATTGTATGATTGTGATTGTATGCTTGCGATTGTATGATTGCGATTGTATGATTGTGATTGTATGATTGTGATTGTATGATTGTGATTGTACGATTGTGATTGTATGATTGTGGTTGTATGATTGTGATTGTAGGATTGTGATTGTATGATTGTGATTGTATGATTGTGATTGTATGATCGTGATTGTATGGAATTGATTGAATGATTGTGATAGTATGATTGTAATTGTATGATTATGATTGTATGATTGTGATTGTATGATTGTCATGGTATGATTGTGATTGTATGATTGCGATAGTATGATTGTGATTGTATGATTGTGATTGTATGATTGTGATTGCATGATTGTGATTGTATGATTGTGATAGTATGATTGTGATTGTATGATTGTGATTGTATGATTGTGATTGTAGGATTGTGATTGTATGATTGTGATTGTATGATTGTGATTGTATGATCGTGATTGTATGGAATTGATTGAATGATTGTGATAGTATGATTGTAATTGTATAATTATGATTGAATGATTGTGATTGTATGATTGCGATTGTATGATTGTGATTGTATGATTGCGATTGTATGCTTGCGATTGTATGATTGCGATTGTATGATTGTGATTGTATGATTGTCATGGTATGATTGTGATTGTATGATTGTGATTGTATGATTGTGATTGTATGCTTGCGATTGTATGATTGCGATTGTATGATTGTGATTGTATGATTGTGATTGTATGATCGTGATTGTATGGAATTGATTGTATGATTGTGATAGTATGATTGTAATTGTATGGTTATGATTGTATGATTGTGATTGTATGATTGTCATGGTATGATTGTGATTGTATGATTGCGATAGTATGATTGTGATCGTATGATTGTGATTGTATGATTGTGATTGTATGATTGCGATTGTATGATTGTGATTGTATGATTGTGATTGTATGATTGTGATTGTATGATTGTGATTGTATGATCGTGATTGTATGGAATTGATTGTATGATTGTGATAGTATGATTGTAATTGTATGATTATGATTGTATGATTGTGATTGTATGATTGTCATGGTATGATTGTGATTGTATGATTGCGATAGTATGATTGTGATTGTATGATTGTGATTGTATGATTGTGATTGCATGATTGTGATTGTATGATTGTGATAGTATGATTGTGATTGTATGATTGTGATTGTATGATTGTGATTGTATGATTGTGATTGTATGATTGTGATTGTATGATCGTGATTGTATGGAATTGATTGAATGATTGTGATAGTATGATTGTAATTGTATGACTATGATTGTATGATTGCGATTGTATGATTGTCATGGTATGATTGTGATTGTATGATTGTCATTGTATGATTGTCATTGTATGATTGTGATTGTATGATTGTGATTGTATGATTGTGATTGTATGATTGTGATAGTATGATTGTGATTGTAAGATTGTGATTGTATGACTGTGATTGTATGATTGTGATTGTATGATTGTGATTGTATGATTATGATTGTACGGTTGTGATTGTATGATTGTGATGGTATGATTGTGATTGTATGATTGTGATTGTATGATCGTGATTGTATGGAATTGATTGAATGATTGTGATAGTATGATTGTAATTGTATGACTATGATTGTATGATTGTGATTGTATGATTGTCATGGTATGATTGTGATTGTATGATTGTCATTGTATGATTGTCATTGTATGATTGTGATTGTATGATTGTGATTGTATGATTGTGATTGTATGATTGTGATAGTATGATTGTGATTGTAAGATTGTGATTGTATGACTGTGATTGTATTATTGTGATTGTATGATTATGATTGTATGGTTGTGATTGTATGATTGTGATTGTATGATTGTGATTGTATGATTGTGATTGTATGATTGTGATTGTATGATTGTGATTGTATGATTGTGATTGTATGATTGTGATTGTATGATTGTGATCGTATGATTGCGATGGTATGATTGTGATTGTATGATTGTGTTTGTATGATTGTGATCTTATGACTGCGATGGTATGATTGTGATTGTATGATTGTGTTTGTATGATTGTGATTGTATGATTGCGATTGTATGATTTTGATTGTATGATTGTGATAGTATCATTGTAATTGTATGATTATGATTGTATGATTGTGATTGTATGATTGTGATTGTATGATTATGATTGTATGCTTGTGATTGCATGACTGTGATTGTATGATTGTGATTGCATTATTTTGAATGTATGATTGTGATTGTATGATTGTGATGGTATGATTGTGATTGTATGATTGTGATTGTATGATTGTGATTGTATGATTGTGATACTATGATTGTGATTGTATGATTGTGAATGTATGATTCTAATTGTATGATTGTATTAGGGAGATTGTATTTGGGAGATTGTAATTGTATGATTGCGATTGTATGATTGTGATTGTATGATTGTGATTGTATGCTTGCGATTGTATGATTGTGATTGTATGATTGTGATTGTATGATTGTGATTGTATGATTGTGATTGTATGATTGTGATTGCATGATTGTGATTGTATGATTGTGATAGTATGATTGTGATCGTATGATTGTGATTGTATGATTGTGATAGTATGATTGTGATTGTATGATTGTGATTGTATGATTGTGATTGTATGATAGCGATTGTATGATTTTGATTGTATGATTGTGATAGTATCATTGTAATTGTATTATTATGATTGTATGATTGTGATTGTATGATTGTGAATGTATGATTGTGATTGTATGATTGTGATTGTATGATTGTGATTGTACGATTGTGATTGTATGATTGTGGTTGTATGATTGTATTTGGGAGATTGTATTTGGGAGATTGTATTTGGGAGATTGTAATTGTATGATTGCGATTGTATGATTGTGATTGTATGATTGTGATTGTTTGCTTGCGATTGTATGATTGTGATTGTATGATTGTGATTGTATGATTGTGATTGTATGATTGTGATTGTATGATTGTGATTGTATGATTGTGATTGTATGATTGTGATTGTATGATTGTGATCGTATGATTGCGATGGTATGATTGTGATTGTATGATTGTGTTTGTATGATTGTGATCTTATGACTGCGATGGTATGATTGTGATTGTATGATTGTGATTGTATGATTGTGATTGTATGATTGTGATTGTATGATTGTGATTGTATGATTGTGATTGTATCATTGTGATTGTATGATTGTGATTGTATGATTGTGATTGTATGATTGTGATTGTATGATGGTGATTGTATGATTGCGATTGTATGATTTTGATCGTATGATTGTGATAGTATCATTGTAATTGTATTATTATGATTGTATGATTGTGATTGTATGATTGCGATTGTATGATTGGGATTGTATGATTATGATTGTATTATTGTGATTGAATGATTATGATTGTATGGTTGTGAGTGTAGGATTGTGATGGTATGATTGTGACTGTATGATTGCGATAGTATGATTGTGATTGTATGATTGTGATTGTATGATTGTGATTGTATGATTGTGATTGTATGATTGCGATTGTATGATTTTGATCGTATGATTGTGATAGTATCATTGTAATTGTATGATTATGATTGTATGATTGTGATTGTATGATTGTGATTGTATGATTGTGATTGTATGGTTGTGATTGTATTACTGTGATTGTATGACTGTGATTGTATGATTTTGATTGTATGATTGTGATTGTATGATTGTATTTGGGAGATTGTATTTGGGAGATTGTAGTTGTATGATTGCGATGGTATGATTGTGATTGTATGATTGTGATTGTATGATTGCGATAGTATGATTGTGACTGTATGATTGTGATTGTATGACTGCGATCGTATGATTGTGATTGTATGATTGTGATTGTATGATTGTGATAGTATGATTGTGATTGTATGATTGTGATTGTATGACTGTGATTGTATGATTGTGATTGTATGATTGTGACTGTATGCTTGCGATTGTATGATTGTGATTGTGTGATTGTGATTGTATGATTGTGATTGTATGATTGTGATTGTATGATTGTTCTTTTATGATTGTGATTGTATGATTGTAATTGTATGATTGCGATTGTATGATTGTGATTGTATGATTGTGATTGTATGCTTGCGATTGTATGATTGTGATTGTATGATTGTGATTGTATGATTGTGATTGTATGATTGTTCTTTTATGATTGTGATTGTATGATTGTAATTGTATGATTGCGATTGTATGATTGTGATTGTATGATTGTGATTGTATGCTTGCGATTGTATGATTGTGATTGTATGATTGTGATTGTATGATTGTGATTGTATGATTGTGATTGTATGATTGCGATAGTATGATTGTGATCGTATGATTGTGATTGTATGATTGTGATTGTATGATTGTGATTGTATGATTGTGATTGTATGATTGTGATTGTATGATTGTGATTGTATGATTGCGATTGTATGATTTTGATTGTATGATTGTGATAGTATCATTGTAATTGTATGATTATGATTGTATGATTGTGATTGTATGATTGTGAATGTATGATTGTGATTGTATGATTGTGATTGTATGATTGTGATTGCATGATTGTGATTGCATGATTGTGATTGTATGATTGTGATTGTATGATTGTGATTGTATGATTGTGATTGTATGATTGTGGTTGTATGATTGTATTAGGGAGATTGTATTTGGGAGATTGCAATTGTATGATTGCGATTGTATGATTGTGATTGTATGATTGTGATTGTATGCTTGCGATTGTATGATTGTGATTGTATGATTGTGACTGTATGATTGTGATTGTATGATTGTGATTGTATGATTGTGATTGTATGATCGTGATTGTATGGAATTGATTGTATGATTGTGATAGTATGATTGTAATTGTATGATTATGATTGTATGATTGTGATTGTATGATTGTGATTGTATGATTGTGATTGTATGATTGTGATAGTATGATTGTGATTGTAAGATTGTGATTGTATGACTGTGATTGTATTATTGTGATTGTATGATTATGATTGTATGGTTGTGATTGTATGATTGTGATTGTATGATTGTGATTGTATGATTGTGATTGTATGATTGTGATTGTATGATTGTGATTGTATGATTGTGATTGTATGATTGTGATTGTATGATTGTGATCGTATGATTGCGATGGTATGATTGTGATTGTATGATTGTGTTTGTATGATTGTGATCTTATGACTGCGATGGTATGATTGTGATTGTATGATTGTGTTTGTATGATTGTGATTGTATGATTGCGATTGTATGATTTTGATTGTATGATTGTGATAGTATCATTGTAATTGTATGATTATGATTGTATGATTGTGATTGTATGATTGTGATTGTATGATTATGATTGTATGCTTGTGATTGCATGACTGTGATTGTATGATTGTGATTGCATTATTTTGAATGTATGATTGTGATTGTATGATTGTGATGGTATGATTGTGATTGTATGATTGTGATTGTATGATTGTGATTGTATGATTGTGATAGTATGATTGTGATTGTATGATTGTGAATGTATGATTCTAATTGTATGATTGTATTAGGGAGATTGTATTTGGGAGATTGTAATTGTATGATTGCGATTGTATGATTGTGATTGTATGATTGTGATTGTATGCTTGCGATTGTATGATTGTGATTGTATGATTGTGATTGTATGATTGTGATTGTATGATTGTGATTGTATGATTGCGATAGTATGATTGTGATCGTATGATTGTGATTGTATGATTGTGATAGTATGATTGTGATTGTATGATTGTGATTGTATGATTGTGATTGTATGATTGCGATTGTATGATTTTGATTGTATGATTGTGATAGTATCATTGTAATTGTATTATTATGATTGTATGATTGTGATTGTATGATTGTGAATGTATGATTGTGATTGTATGATTGTGATTGTATGATTGTGATTGTATGATTGTGATTGTATGATTGTATTTGGGAGATTGTATTTGGGAGATTGTATTTGGGAGATTGTAATTGTATGATTGCGATTGTATGATTGTGATTGTATGATTGTGATTGTTTGCTTGCGATTGTATGATTGTGATTGTATGATTGTGATGGTATGATTGTGATTGTATGATTGTGATTGTATGATTGTGATTGTATGATTGTGATTGTATGATTGTGATAGTATGATTGTGATTGTATGATTGTGAATGTATGATTGTAATTGTATGATTGTATTAGGGAGATTGTATTTGGGAGATTGTAATTGTATGATTGCGATTGTATGATTGTGATTGTGTGATTGTGATTGTATGCTTGCGATTGTATGATTGTGATTGTATGATTGTGATTGTATGATTGTGATTGTATGATTGTGATTGTATGATTGCGATAGTATGATTGTGATCGTATGATTGTGATTGTATGATTGTGATAGTATGATTGTGATTGTATGATTGTGATTGTATGATTGTGATTGTATGATAGCGATTGTATGATTTTGATTGTATGATTGTGATAGTATCATTGTAATTGTATTATTATGATTGTATGATTGTGATTGTATGATTGTGAATGTATGATTGTGATTGTATGATTGTGATTGTATGATTGTGATTGTACGATTGTGATTGTATGATTGTGGTTGTATGATTGTATTTGGGAGATTGTATTTGGGAGATTGTATTTGGGAGATTGTAATTGTATGATTGCGATTGTATGATTGTGATTGTATGATTGTGATTGTTTGCTTGCGATTGTATGATTGTGATTGTATGATTGTGATTGTATGATTGTGATTGTATGATTGTGATTGTATGATTGTGATTGTATGATTGTGATTGTATGATTGTGATTGTATGATTGTGATCGTATGATTGCGATGGTATGATTGTGATTGTATGATTGTGTTTGTATGATTGTGATCTTATGACTGCGATGGTATGATTGTGATTGTATGATTGTGATTGTATGATTGTGATTGTATGATTGTGATTGTATGATTGTGATTGTATCATTGTGATTGTATGATTGTGATTGTATGATTGTGATTGTATGATTGTGATTGTATGATGGTGATTGTATGATTGCGATTGTATGATTTTGATCGTATGATTGTGATAGTATCATTGTAATTGTATTATTATGATTGTATGATTGTGATTGTATGATTGTGAATGTATGATTGTGATTGTATGATTGCGATTGTATGATTGGGATTGTATGATTATGATTGTATTATTGTGATTGAATGATTATGATTGTATGGTTGTGAGTGTAGGATTGTGATTGTATGATTGTGATTGTATGATTGTGATTGTATGATTGTGATTGTATGATTGCGATTGTATGATTTTGATCGTATGATTGTGATAGTATCATTGTAATTGTATGATTATGATTGTATGATTGTGATTGTATGATTGTGATTGTATGATTGTGATTGTATGGTTGTGATTGTATTACTGTGATTGTATGACTGTGATTGTATGATTTTGATTGTATGATTGTGATTGTATGATTGTATTTGGGAGATTGTATTTGGGAGATTGTAGTTGTATGATTGCGATGGTATGATTGTGATTGTATGATTGTGATTGTATGATTGCGATAGTATGATTGTGACTGTATGATTGTGATTGTATGACTGCGATCGTATGATTGTGATTGTATGATTGTGATTGTATGATTGTGATAGTATGATTGTGATTGTATGATTGTGATTGTATGACTGTGATTGTATGATTGTGATTGTATGATTGTGACTGTATGCTTGCGATTGTATGATTGTGATTGTGTGATTGTGATTGTATGATTGTGATTGTATGATTGTGATTGTATGATTGTTCTTTTATGATTGTGATTGTATGATTGTAATTGTATGATTGCGATTGTATGATTGTGATTGTATGATTGTGATTGTATGCTTGCGATTGTATGATTGTGATTGTATGATTGTGATTGTATGATTGTGATTGTATGATTGTGATTGTATGATTGCGATAGTATGATTGTGATCGTATGATTGTGATTGTATGATTGTGATAGTATGATTGTGATTGTATGATTGTGATTGTATGATTGTGATTGTATGATTGCGATTGTATGATTTTGATTGTATGATTGTGATAGTATCATTGTAATTGTATGATTATGATTGTATGATTGTGATTGTATGATTGTGAATGTATGATTGTGATTGTATGATTGTGATTGTATGATTGTGATTGCATGATTGTGATTGCATGATTGTGATTGTATGATTGTGATTGTATGATTGTGATTGTATGATTGTGATTGTATGATTGTGGTTGTATGATTGTATTAGGGAGATTGTATTTGGGAGATTGCAATTGTATGATTGCGATTGTATGATTGTGATTGTATGATTGTGATTGTATGCTTGCGATTGTATGATTGTGATTGTATGATTGTGACTGTATGATTGTGATTGTATGATTGTGATTGTATGATTGTGATTGTATGATCGTGATTGTATGGAATTGATTGTATGATTGTGATAGTATGATTGTAATTGTATGATTATGATTGTATGATTGTGATTGTATGATTGTCATGGTATGATTGTGATTGTATGATTGCGATAGTATGATTGTGATCGTATGATTGTGATTGTATGATTGTGATTGTATGATTGTGATTGTATGATTGCGATTGTATGATTGTGATTGTATGATTATGATTGTATTATTGTGATTGTATGATTATGATTGTATGGTTGTGATTGTATGATTGTGATGGTATGATTGTGATTATATGATTGTGATTGTATGATTGTGATTGTATGATTGTGATTGTATGATTGTGATTGTATGATTGTGATTGTATGATTGTGATTGTATGATTGTGATCGTATGATTGCGATGGTATGATTGCGATGGTATGATTGTGATTGTATGATTGTGTTTGTATGATTGTGATTGTATGATTGTGATTGTATGATTGTGATTGTATGATTGCGATTGTATGATTGTGATTGTATGATTGTGATTGTATGATTGCGATTGTATGATTTTGATCGTATGATTGTGATAGTATCATTGTAATTGTATGATTATGATTGTATGATTGTGATTGTATGATTGTGATTGTATGGTTGTGATTGTATTATTGTGATTGTATGACTGTGATTGTATGATTTTGATTGTATGATTGTGATTGTATGATTGTATTTGGGAGATTCTATTTGGGAGATTGTAATTGTATGATTGCGATGGTATGATTGTGGTTGTATGATTGCGATAGTATGATTGTGACTGTATGATTGTGATTGTATGACTGTGATTGTATGATTGTGATTGTATGATTGTGATAGTATGATTGTGATTGTATGATTGTGATTGTATGACTGTGATTGTATGATTGTGATTGTATGATTGTGACTGTATGCTTGCGATTGTATGATTGTGATTGTACGATTGTGATTGTATGATTGTGATTGTATGATTGTGATTGTATGATCGTGATTGTATGGAATTGATTGTATGATTGTGATAGTATGATTGTAATTGTATGATTATGATTGTATGATTGTGATTGTATGATTGTCATGGTATGATTGTGATTGTATGATTGTCATAGTATGATTGTGATTGTATGATTGTGATTGTATGATTGTGATAGTATGATTGTGATTGTAAGATTGTGATTGTATGATTTTGATCGTATGATTGTGATAGTATCATTGTAATTGTATGATTATGATTGTATGATTGTGATTGTATGATTGTGATTGTATGGTTGTGATTGTATTATTGTGATTGTATGATTATGATTGTATGGTTGTGATTGTATGATTGTGATGGAATGATTGTGATAGTATCATTGTAATTGTATGTTTATGATTGTATGATTGTGATTGTATGATTGTGATTGTATGATTGTGATTGTATGATTGTGATAGTATGATTGTGATTGTATGATTGCCATAGTATGATTGTGATCGTATGATTGTGATCGTATGATTGCGATGGTATGATTGTGATTGTATGATTGTGTTTGTATGATTGTGATTGTATGATTGTGATTGTATGATTGTGATTGTATGATTGTGATTGTATGATTGTGATTGTATGATTGTGATTGTATGATTGCGATTGTATGATTTTGATCGTATGATTGTGATAGTATCATTGTAATTGTATGATTATGATTGTATGATTGTGATTGTATGTTTGTGATTGTATGGTTGTGATTGTATTATTGTGATTGTATGACTGTGATTGTATGATTTTGATTGTATGATTGTGATTGTATGATTGTATTTGGGAGATTGTATTTGGGAGATTGTAATTGTATGATTGCGATGGTATGATTGTGATTGTATGATTGCGATAGTATGATTGTGACTGTATGATTGTGATTGTATGACTGTGATTGTATGATTGTGATTGTATGATTGTGATTGTATGATTGTGATAGTATGATTGTGATTGTATGATTGTGATTGTATGATTGTGATTGTATGATTGTGATAGTATGATTGTGATTGTAAGATTGTGATTGTATGACTGTGATTGTATGATTGTGATTGTATGATTGTGATTGTATGATTATGATTGTATGATTGTGATTGTATGATTAATGATTGTACGGTTGTGATTGTATGATTGTGATGGTATGATTGCAATTGTATGATTGCGATAGTATGATTGTGATTGTATGTTTGTGATTGTATGATTGTGATTGTATGCTTGCGATTGTATGATTGTGATTGTATGATTGTGATTGTATGATTACGATTGTATGATTGTGATTGTATGATTGCGATAGTATGATTGTGATCGTATGATTGTGATTGTATGATTGTGATTGTATGATTGCGATTGTATGATTGCGATTGTATGATTATGATTGTATTATTGTGATTGTATGATTATGATTGTATGGTTGTGATTGTATGATTGTGATGGTATGATTGTGATAGTATCATTGCAATTGTATGTTTATGATTGTATGATTGTGATTGTATGATTGTGATTGTATGATTGTGATTGTATGATTGTGATAGTATGATTGTGATTGTATGATTGTGATTGTATGATTGTGATTGTATGATTGTGATTGTATGATTGTGTTTGTATGATTGCGATTGTATGATTTTGGTTGTATGATTGTGATAGTATCATTGTAATTGTATGATTATGATTGTATGATTGTGATTGTATGATTGTGATTGTATGATTGTGATTGTATGATTGTGATTGTATGATTGTGATTGTATGATTGTGATTGTATGATTGTGATTGTATGATCGTGATTGTATGGAATTGATTGTATGATTGTGATAGTATGATTGTAATTGTATGATTATGATTGTATGATTGTGATTGTATGATTGTCATGGTATGATTGTGATTGTATGATTGCGATAGTATGATTGTGATTGTATGATTGTGATTGTATGATTGTGATTGCATGATTGTGATTGTATGATTGTGATAGTATGATTGTGATTGTATGATTGTGATTGTATGATTGTGATTGTAGGATTGTGATTGTATGATTGTGATTGTATGATTGTGATTGTATGATCGTGATTGTATGGAATTGATTGAATGATTGTGATAGTATGATTGTAATTGTATAATTATGATTGAATGATTGTGATTGTATGATTGCGATTGTATGATTGTGATTGTATGATTGCGATTGTATGCTTGCGATTGTATGATTGCGATTGTATGATTGTGATTGTATGATTGTCATGGTATGATTGTGATTGTATGATTGTGATTGTATGATTGTGATTGTATGCTTGCGATTGTATGATTGCGATTGTATGATTGTGATTGTATGATTGTGATTGTATGATCGTGATTGTATGGAATTGATTGTATGATTGTGATAGTATGATTGTAATTGTATGGTTATGATTGTATGATTGTGATTGTATGATTGTCATGGTATGATTGTGATTGTATGATTGCGATAGTATGATTGTGATCGTATGATTGTGATTGTATGATTGTGATTGTATGATTGCGATTGTATGATTGTGATTGTATGATTATGATTGTATTATTGTGATTGTATGATTATGATTGTATGGTTGTGATTGTATGATTGTGATTGTATGATTGTGATTGTATGATTGTGATTGTATGATTGTGATTGTACGATTGTGATTGTATGATTGTGGTTGTATGATTGTATTTGGGAGATTGTATTTGGGAGATTGTATTTGGGAGATTGTAATTGTATGATTGCGATTGTATGATTGTGATTGTATGATTGTGATTGTTTGCTTGCGATTGTATGATTGTGATTGTATGATTGTGATTGTATGATTGTGATTGTATGATTGTGATTGTATGATTGTGATTGTATGATTGTGATTGTATGATTGTGATTGTATGATTGTGATCGTATGATTGCGATGGTATGATTGTGATTGTATGATTGTGTTTGTATGATTGTGATCTTATGACTGCGATGGTATGATTGTGATTGTATGATTGTGATTGTATGATTGTGATTGTATGATTGTGATTGTATGATTGTGATTGTATGATTGTGATTGTATCATTGTGATTGTATGATTGTGATTGTATGATTGTGATTGTATGATTGTGATTGTATGATGGTGATTGTATGATTGCGATTGTATGATTTTGATCGTATGATTGTGATAGTATCATTGTAATTGTATTATTATGATTGTATGATTGTGATTGTATGATTGTGAATGTATGATTGTGATTGTATGATTGCGATTGTATGATTGGGATTGTATGATTATGATTGTATTATTGTGATTGAATGATTATGATTGTATGGTTGTGAGTGTAGGATTGTGATGGTATGATTGTGACTGTATGATTGCGATAGTATGATTGTGATTGTATGATTGTGATTGTATGATTGTGATTGTATGATTGTGATTGTATGATTGCGATTGTATGATTTTGATCGTATGATTGTGATAGTATCATTGTAATTGTATGATTATGATTGTATGATTGTGATTGTATGATTGTGATTGTATGATTGTGATTGTATGGTTGTGATTGTATTACTGTGATTGTATGACTGTGATTGTATGATTTTGATTGTATGATTGTGATTGTATGATTGTATTTGGGAGATTGTATTTGGGAGATTGTAGTTGTATGATTGCGATGGTATGATTGTGATTGTATGATTGTGATTGTATGATTGCGATAGTATGATTGTGACTGTATGATTGTGATTGTATGACTGCGATCGTATGATTGTGATTGTATGATTGTGATTGTATGATTGTGATAGTATGATTGTGATTGTATGATTGTGATTGTATGACTGTGATTGTATGATTGTGATTGTATGATTGTGACTGTATGCTTGCGATTGTATGATTGTGATTGTGTGATTGTGATTGTATGATTGTGATTGTATGATTGTGATTGTATGATTGTTCTTTTATGATTGTGATTGTATGATTGTAATTGTATGATTGCGATTGTATGATTGTGATTGTATGATTGTGATTGTATGCTTGCGATTGTATGATTGTGATTGTATGATTGTGATTGTATGATTGTGATTGTATGATTGTGATTGTATGATTGTTCTTTTATGATTGTGATTGTATGATTGTAATTGTATGATTGCGATTGTATGATTGTGATTGTATGATTGTGATTGTATGCTTGCGATTGTATGATTGTGATTGTATGATTGTGATTGTATGATTGTGATTGTATGATTGTGATTGTATGATTGCGATAGTATGATTGTGATCGTATGATTGTGATTGTATGATTGTGATTGTATGATTGTGATTGTATGATTGTGATTGTATGATTGTGATTGTATGATTGTGATTGTATGATTGCGATTGTATGATTTTGATTGTATGATTGTGATAGTATCATTGTAATTGTATGATTATGATTGTATGATTGTGATTGTATGATTGTGAATGTATGATTGTGATTGTATGATTGTGATTGTATGATTGTGATTGCATGATTGTGATTGCATGATTGTGATTGTATGATTGTGATTGTATGATTGTGATTGTATGATTGTGATTGTATGATTGTGGTTGTATGATTGTATTAGGGAGATTGTATTTGGGAGATTGCAATTGTATGATTGCGATTGTATGATTGTGATTGTATGATTGTGATTGTATGCTTGCGATTGTATGATTGTGATTGTATGATTGTGACTGTATGATTGTGATTGTATGATTGTGATTGTATGATTGTGATTGTATGATCGTGATTGTATGGAATTGATTGTATGATTGTGATAGTATGATTGTAATTGTATGATTATGATTGTATGATTGTGATTGTATGATTGTCATGGTATGATTGTGATTGTATGACTGTGATTGTATGATTGTGATTGTATGATTGTGATTGTATGATTATGATTGTACGGTTGTGATTGTATGATTGTGATGGTATGATTGTGATTGTATGATTGTGATTGTATGATCGTGATTGTATGGAATTGATTGAATGATTGTGATAGTATGATTGTAATTGTATGACTATGATTGTATGATTGTGATTGTATGATTGTCATGGTATGATTGTGATTGTATGATTGTCATTGTATGATTGTCATTGTATGATTGTGATTGTATGATTGTGATTGTATGATTGTGATTGTATGATTGTGATAGTATGATTGTGATTGTAAGATTGTGATTGTATGACTGTGATTGTATTATTGTGATTGTATGATTATGATTGTATGGTTGTGATTGTATGATTGTGATTGTATGATTGTGATTGTATGATTGTGATTGTATGATTGTGATTGTATGATTGTGATTGTATGATTGTGATTGTATGATTGTGATTGTATGATTGTGATCGTATGATTGCGATGGTATGATTGTGATTGTATGATTGTGTTTGTATGATTGTGATCTTATGACTGCGATGGTATGATTGTGATTGTATGATTGTGTTTGTATGATTGTGATTGTATGATTGCGATTGTATGATTTTGATTGTATGATTGTGATAGTATCATTGTAATTGTATGATTATGATTGTATGATTGTGATTGTATGATTGTGATTGTATGATTATGATTGTATGCTTGTGATTGCATGACTGTGATTGTATGATTGTGATTGCATTATTTTGAATGTATGATTGTGATTGTATGATTGTGATGGTATGATTGTGATTGTATGATTGTGATTGTATGATTGTGATTGTATGATTGTGATTGTATGATTGTGATTGTATGATTGCGATTGTATGATTGTGATTGTATGATTGTGATTGTATGATTGCGATTGTATGATTTTGATCGTATGATTGTGATAGTATCATTGTAATTGTATGATTATGATTGTATGATTGTGATTGTATGATTGTGATTGTATGGTTGTGATTGTATTATTGTGATTGTATGACTGTGATTGTATGATTTTGATTGTATGATTGTGATTGTATGATTGTATTTGGGAGATTCTATTTGGGAGATTGTAATTGTATGATTGCGATGGTATGATTGTGGTTGTATGATTGCGATAGTATGATTGTGACTGTATGATTGTGATTGTATGACTGTGATTGTATGATTGTGATTGTATGATTGTGATAGTATGATTGTGATTGTATGATTGTGATTGTATGACTGTGATTGTATGATTGTGATTGTATGATTGTGACTGTATGCTTGCGATTGTATGATTGTGATTGTACGATTGTGATTGTATGATTGTGATTGTATGATTGTGATTGTATGATCGTGATTGTATGGAATTGATTGTATGATTGTGATAGTATGATTGTAATTGTATGATTATGATTGTATGATTGTGATTGTATGATTGTCATGGTATGATTGTGATTGTATGATTGTCATAGTATGATTGTGATTGTATGATTGTGATTGTATGATTGTGATAGTATGATTGTGATTGTAAGATTGTGATTGTATGATTTTGATCGTATGATTGTGATAGTATCATTGTAATTGTATGATTATGATTGTATGATTGTGATTGTATGATTGTGATTGTATGGTTGTGATTGTATTATTGTGATTGTATGATTATGATTGTATGGTTGTGATTGTATGATTGTGATGGAATGATTGTGATAGTATCATTGTAATTGTATGTTTATGATTGTATGATTGTGATTGTATGATTGTGATTGTATGATTGTGATTGTATGATTGTGATAGTATGATTGTGATTGTATGATTGCCATAGTATGATTGTGATCGTATGATTGTGATCGTATGATTGCGATGGTATGATTGTGATTGTATGATTGTGTTTGTATGATTGTGATTGTATGATTGTGATTGTATGATTGTGATTGTATGATTGTGATTGTATGATTGTGATTGTATGATTGTGATTGTATGATTGCGATTGTATGATTTTGATCGTATGATTGTGATAGTATCATTGTAATTGTATGATTATGATTGTATGATTGTGATTGTATGTTTGTGATTGTATGGTTGTGATTGTATTATTGTGATTGTATGACTGTGATTGTATGATTTTGATTGTATGATTGTGATTGTATGATTGTATTTGGGAGATTGTATTTGGGAGATTGTAATTGTATGATTGCGATGGTATGATTGTGATTGTATGATTGCGATAGTATGATTGTGACTGTATGATTGTGATTGTATGACTGTGATTGTATGATTGTGATTGTATGATTGTGATTGTATGATTGTGATAGTATGATTGTGATTGTATGATTGTGATTGTATGATTGTGATTGTATGATTGTGATAGTATGATTGTGATTGTAAGATTGTGATTGTATGACTGTGATTGTATGATTGTGATTGTATGATTGTGATTGTATGATTATGATTGTATGATTGTGATTGTATGATTAATGATTGTACGGTTGTGATTGTATGATTGTGATGGTATGATTGCAATTGTATGATTGCGATAGTATGATTGTGATTGTATGTTTGTGATTGTATGATTGTGATTGTATGCTTGCGATTGTATGATTGTGATTGTATGATTGTGATTGTATGATTACGATTGTATGATTGTGATTGTATGATTGCGATAGTATGATTGTGATCGTATGATTGTGATTGTATGATTGTGATTGTATGATTGCGATTGTATGATTGCGATTGTATGATTATGATTGTATTATTGTGATTGTATGATTATGATTGTATGGTTGTGATTGTATGATTGTGATGGTATGATTGTGATAGTATCATTGCAATTGTATGTTTATGATTGTATGATTGTGATTGTATGATTGTGATTGTATGATTGTGATTGCATGATTGTGATTGTATGATTGTGATAGTATGATTGTGATTGTATGATTGTGATTGTATGATTGTGATTGTAGGATTGTGATTGTATGATTGTGATTGTATGATTGTGATTGTATGATCGTGATTGTATGGAATTGATTGAATGATTGTGATAGTATGATTGTAATTGTATAATTATGATTGTATGATTGTGATAGTATGATTGTGATTGTATGATTGTGATTGTATGATTGTGATTGTATGATTGTGATTGTATGATTGTGTTTGTATGATTGCGATTGTATGATTTTGGTTGTATGATTGTGATAGTATCATTGTAATTGTATGATTATGATTGTATGATTGTGATTGTATGATTGTGATTGTATGATTGTGATTGTATGATTGTGATTGTATGATTGTGATTGTATGATTGTGATTGTATGATTGTGATTGTATGATTGTGATTGTATGATCGTGATTGTATGGAATTGATTGTATGATTGTGATAGTATGATTGTAATTGTATGATTATGATTGTATGATTGTGATTGTATGATTGTCATGGTATGATTGTGATTGTATGATTGCGATAGTATGATTGTGATTGTATGATTGTGATTGTATGATTGTGATTGCATGATTGTGATTGTATGATTGTGATAGTATGATTGTGATTGTATGATTGTGATTGTATGATTGTGATTGTAGGATTGTGATTGTATGATTGTGATTGTATGATTGTGATTGTATGATCGTGATTGTATGGAATTGATTGAATGATTGTGATAGTATGATTGTAATTGTATAATTATGATTGAATGATTGTGATTGTATGATTGCGATTGTATGATTGTGATTGTATGATTGCGATTGTATGCTTGCGATTGTATGATTGCGATTGTATGATTGTGATTGTATGATTGTCATGGTATGATTGTGATTGTATGATTGTGATTGTATGATTGTGATTGTATGCTTGCGATTGTATGATTGCGATTGTATGATTGTGATTGTATGATTGTGATTGTATGATCGTGATTGTATGGAATTGATTGTATGATTGTGATAGTATGATTGTAATTGTATGGTTATGATTGTATGATTGTGATTGTATGATTGTCATGGTATGATTGTGATTGTATGATTGCGATAGTATGATTGTGATCGTATGATTGTGATTGTATGATTGTGATTGTATGATTGCGATTGTATGATTGTGATTGTATGATTATGATTGTATTATTGTGATTGTATGATTATGATTGTATGGTTGTGATTGTATGATTGTGATTGTATGATTGTGATTGTATGATTGTGATTGTATGATTGTGATTGTATGATTGTGATTGTATGATTGTGATTGTATGATTGTGATTGTATGATTGTGATTGTATGATTGTGATCGTATGATTGCGATGGTATGATTGTGATTGTATGATTGTGTTTGTATGATTGTGATCTTATGACTGCGATGGTATGATTGTGATTGTATGATTGTGTTTGTATGATTGTGATTGTATGATTGCGATTGTATGATTTTGATTGTATGATTGTGATAGTATCATTGTAATTGTATGATTATGATTGTATGATTGTGATTGTATGATTGTGATTGTATGATTATGATTGTATGCTTGTGATTGCATGACTGTGATTGTATGATTGTGATTGCATTATTTTGAATGTATGATTGTGATTGTATGATTGTGATGGTATGATTGTGATTGTATGATTGTGATTGTATGATTGTGATTGTATGATTGTGATAGTATGATTGTGATTGTATGATTGTGAATGTATGATTCTAATTGTATGATTGTATTAGGGAGATTGTATTTGGGAGATTGTAATTGTATGATTGCGATTGTATGATTGTGATTGTATGATTGTGATTGTATGCTTGCGATTGTATGATTGTGATTGTATGATTGTGATTGTATGATTGTGATAGTATGATTGTGATTGTATGATTGTGAATGTATGATTGTAATTGTATGATTGTATTAGGGAGATTGTATTTGGGAGATTGTAATTGTATGATTGCGATTGTATGATTGTGATTGTGTGATTGTGATTGTATGCTTGCGATTGTATGATTGTGATTGTATGATTGTGATTGTATGATTGTGATTGTATGATTGTGATTGTATGATTGCGATAGTATGATTGTGATCGTATGATTGTGATTGTATGATTGTGATAGTATGATTGTGATTGTATGATTGTGATTGTATGATTGTGATTGTATGATAGCGATTGTATGATTTTGATTGTATGATTGTGATAGTATCATTGTAATTGTATTATTATGATTGTATGATTGTGATTGTATGATTGTGAATGTATGATTGTGATTGTATGATTGTGATTGTATGATTGTGATTGTACGATTGTGATTGTATGATTGTGGTTGTATGATTGTATTTGGGAGATTGTATTTGGGAGATTGTATTTGGGAGATTGTAATTGTATGATTGCGATTGTATGATTGTGATTGTATGATTGTGATTGTTTGCTTGCGATTGTATGATTGTGATTGTATGATTGTGATTGTATGATTGTGATTGTATGATTGTGATTGTATGATTGTGATTGTATGATTGTGATTGTATGATTGTGATTGTATGATTGTGATCGTATGATTGCGATGGTATGATTGTGATTGTATGATTGTGTTTGTATGATTGTGATCTTATGACTGCGATGGTATGATTGTGATTGTATGATTGTGATTGTATGATTGTGATTGTATGATTGTGATTGTATGATTGTGATTGTATGATTCTGATTGTATCATTGTGATTGTATGATTGTGATTGTATGATTGTGATTGTATGATTGTGATTGTATGATGGTGATTGTATGATTGCGATTGTATGATTTTGATCGTATGATTGTGATAGTATCATTGTAATTGTATTATTATGATTGTATGATTGTGATTGTATGATTGTGAATGTATGATTGTGATTGTATGATTGCGATTGTATGATTGGGATTGTATGATTATGATTGTATTATTGTGATTGAATGATTATGATTGTATGGTTGTGAGTGTATGACTGTGATGGTATGATTGTGACTTATGATTGCGATAGTATGATTGTGATTGTATGATTGTGATTGTATGATTGTGATTGTATGATTGTGATTGTATGATTGTGATTGTATGATTGCGATTGTATGATTTTGATCGTATGATTGTGATAGTATCATTGTAATTGTATGATTATGATTGTATGATTGTGATTGTATGATTGTGATTGTATGATTGTGATTGTATGGTTGTGATTGTATTACTGTGATTGTATGACTGTGATTGTATGATTTTGATTGTATGATTGTGATTGTATGATTGTATTTGGGAGATTGTAGTTGTATGATTGCGATTGTATGATTGTGATTGTATGATTGTGATTGTTTGCTTGCAATTGTATGATTGTGATTGTATGATTGTGATTGTATGATTGTGATTGTATGATTGTGATTGTATGATTGTGATTGTATGATTGTGATTGTATGATTGTGATTGTATGATTGTGATCGTATGATTGCGATGGTATGATTGTGATTGTATGATTGTGTTTGTATGATTGTGATCTTATGACTGCGATGGTATGATTGTGATTGTATGATTGTGATTGTATGATTGTGATTGTATGATTGTGATTGTATGATTGTGATTGTATGATTCTGATTGTATCATTGTGATTGTATGATTGTGATTGTATGATTGTGATTGTATGATTGTGATTGTATGATGGTGATTGTATGATTGCGATTGTATGATTTTGATCGTATGATTGTGATAGTATCATTGTAATTGTATTATTATGATTGTATGATTGTGATTGTATGATTGTGATTGTATGATTGTGATTGTATGATTGTGATTGTATGATTGCGATTGTATGATTTTGATCGTATGATTGTGATAGTATCATTGTAATTGTATGATTATGATTGTATGATTGTGATTGTATGATTGTGATTGTATGATTGTGATTGTATGGTTGTGATTGTATTACTGTGATTGTATGACTGTGATTGTATGATTTTGATTGTATGATTGTGATTGTATGATTGTATTTGGGAGATTGTAGTTGTATGATTGCGATGGTATGATTGTGATTGTATGATTGTGATTGTATGATTGCGATAGTATGATTGTGACTGTATGATTGTGATTGTATGACTGCGATCGTATGATTGTGATTGTATGATTGTGATTGTATGATTGTGATAGTATGATTGTGATTGTATGATTGTGATTGTATGACTGTGATTGTATGATTGTGATTGTATGATTGTGACTGTATGCTTGCGATTGTATGATTGTGATTGTGTGATTGTGATTGTATGATTGTGATTGTATGATTGTGATTGTATGATTGTTCTTTTATGATTGTGATTGTATGATTGTAATTGTATGATTGCGATTGTATGATTGTGATTGTATGATTGTGATTGTATGCTTGCGATTGTATGATTGTGATTGTATGATTGTGATTGTATGATTGTGATTGTATGATTGTGATTGTATGATTGCGATAGTATGATTGTGATCGTATGATTGTGATTGTATGATTGTGATAGTATGATTGTGATTGTATGATTGTGATTGTATGATTGTGATTGTATGATTGCGATTGTATGATTTTGATTGTATGATTGTGATAGTATCATTGTAATTGTATGATTATGATTGTATGATTGTGATTGTATGATTGTGAATGTATGATTGTGATTGTATGATTGTGATTGTATGATTGTGATTGCATGATTGTGATTGCATGATTGTGATTGTATGATTGTGATTGTATGATTGTGATTGTATGATTGTGATTGTATGATTGTGGTTGTATGATTGTATTAGGGAGATTGTATTTGGGAGATTGTAATTGTATGATTGCGATTGTATGATTGTGATTGTATGATTGTGATTGTATGCTTGCGATTGTATGATTGTGATTGTATGATTGTGACTGTATGATTGTGATTGTATGATTGTGATTGTATGATTGTGATTGTATGATCGTGATTGTATGGAATTGATTGTATGATTGTGATAGTATGATTGTAATTGTATGATTATGATTGTATGATTGTGATTGTATGATTGTCATGGTATGATTGTGATTGTATGATTGCGATAGTATGATTGTGATCGTATGATTGTGATTGTATGATTGTGATTGTATGATTGTGATTGTATGATTGCGATTGTATGATTGTGATTGTATGATTATGATTGTATTATTGTGATTGTATGATTATGATTGTATGGTTGTGATTGTATGATTGTGATGGTATGATTGTGATTATATGATTGTGATTGTATGATTGTGATTGTATGATTGTGATTGTATGATTGTGATTGTATGATTGTGATTGTATGATTGTGATTGTATGATTGTGATTGTATGATTGTGATCGTATGATTGCGATGGTATGATTGCGATGGTATGATTGTGATTGTATGATTGTGTTTGTATGATTGTGATTGTATGATTGTGATTGTATGATTGTGATTGTATGATTGCGATTGTATGATTGTGATTGTATGATTGTGATTGTATGATTGCGATTGTATGATTTTGATCGTATGATTGTGATAGTATCATTGTAATTGTATGATAATGATTGTATGATTGTGATTGTATGATTGTGATTGTATGATTGTGATTGTATGGTTGTGATTGTATTATTGTGATTGTATGACTGTGATTGTATGATTTTGACTGTATGATTGTGATTGTATGATTGTATTTGGGAGATTCTATTTGGGAGATTGTAATTGTATGATTGCGATGGTATGATTGTGGTTGTATGATTGCGATAGTATGATTGTGACTGTATGATTGTGATTGTATGACTGTGATTGTATGATTGTGATTGTATGATTGTGATAGTATGATTGTGATTGTATGATTGTGATTGTATGACTGTGATTGTATGATTGTGATTGTATGATTGTGACTGTATGCTTGCGATTGTATGATTGTGATTGTACGATTGTGATTGTATGATTGTGATTGTATGATTGTGATTGTATGATCGTGATTGTATGGAATTGATTGTATGATTGTGATAGTATGATTGTAATTGTATGATTATGATTGTATGATTGTGATTGTATGATTGTCATGGTATGATTGTGATAGTATGATTGTGATTGTATGATTGTGATTGTATGATTGTGATTGTATGATAGCGATTGTATGATTTTGATTGTATGATTGTGATAGTATCATTGTAATTGTATTATTATGATTGTATGATTGTGATTGTATGATTGTGAATGTATGATTGTGATTGTATGATTGTGATTGTATGATTGTGATTGTATGATTGTGATTGTATGATTGTGATTGTATGATTGTGATCGTATGATTGCGATGGTATGATTGTGATTGTATGATTGTGTTTGTATGATTGTGATCTTATGACTGCGATGGTATGATTGTGATTGTATGATTGTGTTTGTATGATTGTGATTGTATGATTGCGATTGTATGATTTTGATTGTATGATTGTGATAGTATCATTGTAATTGTATGATTATGATTGTATGATTGTGATTGTATGATTGTGATTGTATGATTATGATTGTATGCTTGTGATTGCATGACTGTGATTGTATGATTGTGATTGCATTATTTTGAATGTATGATTGTGATTGTATGATTGTGATGGTATGATTGTGATTGTATGATTGTGATTGTATGATTGTGATTGTATGATTGTGATAGTATGATTGTGATTGTATGATTGTGAATGTATGATTCTAATTGTATGATTGTATTAGGGAGATTGTATTTGGGAGATTGTAATTGTATGATTGCGATTGTATGATTGTGATTGTATGATTGTGATTGTATGCTTGCGATTGTATGATCGTGATTGTATGATTGTGATTGTATGATTGTGATTGTATGATTGTGATTGTATGATTGCGATAGTATGATTGTGATCGTATGATTGTGATTGTATGATTGTGATAGTATGATTGTGATTGTATGATTGTGATTGTATGATTGTGATTGTATGATTGCGATTGTATGATTTTGATTGTATGATTGTGATAGTATCATTGTAATTGTATTATTATGATTGTATGATTGTGATTGTATGATTGTGAATGTATGATTGTGATTGTATGATTGTGATTGTATGATTGTGATTGTATGATTGTGATTGTATGATTGTATTTGGGAGATTGTATTTGGGAGATTGTATTTGGGAGATTGTAATTGTATGATTGCGATTGTATGATTGTGATTGTATGATTGTGATTGTTTGCTTGCGATTGTATGATTGTGATTGTATGATTGTGATGGTATGATTGTGATTGTATGATTGTGATTGTATGATTGTGATTGTATGATTGTGATAGTATGATTGTGATTGTATGATTGTGAATGTATGATTGTAATTGTATGATTGTATTAGGGAGATTGTATTTGGGAGATTGTAATTGTATGATTGCGATTGTATGATTGTGATTGTGTGATTGTGATTGTATGCTTGCGATTGTATGATTGTGATTGTATGATTGTGATTGTATGATTGTGATTGTATGATTGTGATTGTATGATTGCGATAGTATGATTGTGATCGTATGATTGTGATTGTATGATTGTGATAGTATGATTGTGATTGTATGATTGTGAATGTATGATTGTAATTGTATGATTGTATTAGGGAGATTGTATTTGGGAGATTGTAATTGTATGATTGTGATTGTGTGATTGTGATTGTATGCTTGCGATTGTATGATTGTGATTGTATGATTGTGATTGTATGATTGTGATTGTATGATTGTGATTGTATGATTGCGATAGTATGATTGTGATCGTATGATTGTGATTGTATGATTGTGATGGTATGATTGTGATAGTATCATTGCAATTGTATGTTTATGATTGTATGATTGTGATTGTATGATTGTGATTGTATGATTGTGATTGTATGATTGTGATTGTATGATTGTGATAGTATGATTGTGATTGTATGATTGTGATTGTATGATTGTGATTGTATGATTGTGATTGTATGATTGTGTTTGTATGATTGCGATTGTATGATTTTGGTTGTATGATTGTGATAGTATCATTGTAATTGTATGATTATGATTGTATGATTGTGATTGTATGATTGTGATTGTGTGATTGTGATTGTATGATTGTGATTGTATGATTGTGATTGTATGATTGTTCTTTTATGATTGTGATTGTATGATTGTAATTGTATGATTGCGATTGTATGATTGTGATTGTATGATTGTGATTGTATGCTTGCGATTGTATGATTGTGATTGTATGATTGTGATTGTATGATTGTGATTGTATGATTGTTCTTTTATGATTGTGATTGTATGATTGTAATTGTATGATTGCGATTGTATGATTGTGATTGTATGATTGTGATTGTATGCTTGCGATTGTATGATTGTGATTGTATGATTGTGATTGTATGATTGTCATGGTATGATTGTGATTGTATGATTGTCATAGTATGATTGTGTTTGTATGATTGTGATTGTATGATTGTGATAGTATGATTGTGATTGTAAGATTGTGATTGTATGATTTTGATCGTATGATTGTGATAGTATCATTGTAATTGTATGATTATGATTGTATGATTGTGATTGTATGATTGTGATGGTATGATTGTGATTGTATGATTGTGATTGTATGATTGTGATTGTATGATTGTGATAGTATGATTGTGATTGTATGATTGTGAATGTATGATTGTAATTGTATGATTGTATTAGGGAGATTGTATTTGGGAGATTGTAATTGTATGATTGCGATTGTATGATTGTGATTGTGTGATTGTGATTGTATGCTTGCGATTGTATGATTGTGATTGTATGATTGTGATTGTATGATTGTGATTGTATGATTGTGATTGTATGATTGCGATAGTATGATTGTGATCGTATGATTGTGATTGTATGATTGTGATAGTATGATTGTGATTGTATGATTGTGATTGTATGATTGTGATTGTATGATAGCGATTGTATGATTTTGATTGTATGATTGTGATAGTATCATTGTAATTGTATTATTATGATTGTATGATTGTGATTGTATGATTGTGAATGTATGATTGTGATTGTATGATTGTGATTGTATGATTGTGATTGTATGATTGTGATTGTATGATTGTGATTGTATGATTGTGATCGTATGATTGCGATGGTATGATTGTGATTGTATGATTGTGTTTGTATGATTGTGATCTTATGACTGCGATGGTATGATTGTGATTGTATGATTGTGTTTGTATGATTGTGATTGTATGATTGCGATTGTATGATTTTGATTGTATGATTGTGATAGTATCATTGTAATTGTATGATTATGATTGTATGATTGTGATTGTATGATTGTGATTGTATGATTATGATTGTATGCTTGTGATTGCATGACTGTGATTGTATGATTGTGATTGCATTATTTTGAATGTATGATTGTGATTGTATGATTGTGATGGTATGATTGTGATTGTATGATTGTGATTGTATGATTGTGATTGTATGATTGTGATAGTATGATTGTGATTGTATGATTGTGAATGTATGATTCTAATTGTATGATTGTATTAGGGAGATTGTATTTGGGAGATTGTAATTGTATGATTGCGATTGTATGATTGTGATTGTATGATTGTGATTGTATGCTTGCGATTGTATGATCGTGATTGTATGATTGTGATTGTATGATTGTGATTGTATGATTGTGATTGTATGATTGCGATAGTATGATTGTGATCGTATGATTGTGATTGTATGATTGTGATAGTATGATTGTGATTGTATGATTGTGATTGTATGATTGTGATTGTATGATTGCGATTGTATGATTTTGATTGTATGATTGTGATAGTATCATTGTAATTGTATTATTATGATTGTATGATTGTGATTGTATGATTGTGAATGTATGATTGTGATTGTATGATTGTGATTGTATGATTGTGATTGTATGATTGTGATTGTATGATTGTATTTGGGAGATTGTATTTGGGAGATTGTATTTGGGAGATTGTAATTGTATGATTGCGATTGTATGATTGTGATTGTATGATTGTGATTGTTTGCTTGCGATTGTATGATTGTGATTGTATGATTGTGATGGTATGATTGTGATTGTATGATTGTGATTGTATGATTGTGATTGTATGATTGTGATAGTATGATTGTGATTGTATGATTGTGAATGTATGATTGTAATTGTATGATTGTATTAGGGAGATTGTATTTGGGAGATTGTAATTGTATGATTGCGATTGTATGATTGTGATTGTGTGATTGTGATTGTATGCTTGCGATTGTATGATTGTGATTGTATGATTGTGATTGTATGATTGTGATTGTATGATTGTGATTGTATGATTGCGATAGTATGATTGTGATCGTATGATTGTGATTGTATGATTGTGATAGTATGATTGTGATTGTATGATTGTGAATGTATGATTGTAATTGTATGATTGTATTAGAGAGATTGTATTTGGGAGATTGTAATTGTATGATTGTGATTGTGTGATTGTGATTGTATGCTTGCGATTGTATGATTGTGATTGTATGATTGTGATTGTATGATTGTGATTGTATGATTGTGATTGTATGATTGCGATAGTATGATTGTGATCGTATGATTGTGATTGTATGATTGTGATGGTATGATTGTGATAGTATCATTGCAATTGTATGTTTATGATTGTATGATTGCGATTGTATGATTTTGGTTGTATGATTGTGATAGTATCATTGTAATTGTATGATTATGATTGTATGATTGTGATTGTATGATTGTGATTGTGTGATTGTGATTGTATGATTGTGATTGTATGATTGTGATTGTATGATTGTTCTTTTATGATTGTGATTGTATGATTGTAATTGTATGATTGCGATTGTATGATTGTGATTGTATGATTGTGATTGTATGCTTGCGATTGTATGATTGTGATTGTATGATTGTGATTGTATGATTGTGATTGTATGATTGTTCTTTTATGATTGTGATTGTATGATTGTAATTGTATGATTGCGATTGTATGATTGTGATTGTATGATTGTGATTGTATGCTTGCGATTGTATGATTGTGATTGTATGATTGTGATTGTATGATTGTCATGGTATGATTGTGATTGTATGATTGTCATAGTATGATTGTGTTTGTATGATTGTGATTGTATGATTGTGATAGTATGATTGTGATTGTAAGATTGTGATTGTATGATTTTGATCGTATGATTGTGATAGTATCATTGTAATTGTATGATTATGATTGTATGATTGTGATTGTATGATTGTGATTGTATGGTTGTGATTGTATGATTGTGATGGTATGATTGTGATAGTATCATTGTAATTGTATGTTTATGATTGTATGATTGTGATTGTATGATTGTGATTGTATGATTGTGATTGTATGATTGTGATAGTATGATTGTGATTGTATGATTGCCATAGTATGATTGTGATCGTATGATTGTGATCGTATGATTGCGATGGTATGATTGTGATTGTATGATTGTGTTTGTATGATTGTGATTGTATGATTGTGATTGTATGATTGTGATTGTATGATTGTGATTGTATGATTGTGATTGTATGATTGTGATTGTATGATTGCGATTGTATGATTTTGATCGTATGATTGTGATAGTATCATTGTAATTGTATGATTATGATTGTATGATTGTGATTGTATGATTGTGATTGTATGGTTGTGATTGTATTATTGTGATTGTATGACTGTGATTGTATGATTTTGATTGTATGATTGTGATTGTATGATTGTATTTGGGAGATTGTATTTGGGAGATTGTAATTGTATGCTTGCGATTGTATGATTGTGATTGTATGATTGTGATTGTATGATTGTGATTGTATGATTGTGATTGTATGATTGTGATTGTATGATTGTGATTGTATGATCGTGATTGTATGGAATTGATTGTATGATTGTGATAGTATGATTGTAATTGTATGATTATGATTGTATGATTGTGATTGTATGATTGTCATGGTATGATTGTGATTGTATGATTGCGATAGTATGATTGTGATTGTATGATTGTGATTGTATGATTGTGATTGCATGATTGTGATTGTATGATTGTGATAGTATGATTGTGATTGTATGATTGTGATTGTATGATTGTGATTGTATGATTGTGATTGTATGATTGTGATTGTATGATCGTGATTGTATGGAATTGATTGAATGATTGTGATAGTATGATTGTAATTGTATGACTATGATTGTATGATTGCGATTGTATGATTGTCATGGTATGATTGTGATTGTATGATTGTCATTGTATGATTGTCATTGTATGATTGTGATTGTATGATTGTGATTGTATGATTGTGATTGTATGATTGTGATAGTATGATTGTGATTGTAAGATTGTGATTGTATGACTGTGATTGTATGATTGTGATTGTATGATTGTGATTGTATGATTATGATTGTACGGTTGTGATTGTATGATTGTGATGGTATGATTGTGATTGTATGATTGTGATTGTATGATCGTGATTGTATGGAATTGATTGAATGATTGTGATAGTATGATTGTAATTGTATGACTATGATTGTATGATTGTGATTGTATGATTGTCATGGTATGATTGTGATTGTATGATTGTCATTGTATGATTGTCATTGTATGATTGTGATTGTATGATTGTGATTGTATGATTGTGATTGTATGATTGTGATAGTATGATTGTGATTGTAAGATTGTGATTGTATGACTGTGATTGTATGATTGTGATTGTATGATTGTGATTGTATGATTATGATTGTATGATTGTGATTGTATGATTATGATTGTACGGTTGTGATTGTATGATTGTGATGGTATGATTGCAATTGTATGATTGCGATAGTATGATTGTGATTGTATGATTGTGATTGTATGATTGTGATTGTATGCTTGCGATTGTATGATTGTGATTGTATGATTGTGATTGTATGATTACGATTGTATGATTGTGATTGTATGATTGCGATAGTATGATTGTGATCGTATGATTGTGATTGTATGATTGTGATTGTATGATTGCGATTGTATGATTGCGATTGTATGATTATGATTGTATTATTGTGATTGTATGATTATGATTGTATGGTTGTGATTGTATGATTGTGATGGTATGATTGTGATAGTATCATTGCAATTGTATGTTTATGATTGTATGATTGTGATTGTATGATTGTGATTGTATGATTGTGATTGTATGATTGTGATAGTATGATTGTGATTGTATGATTGTGATTGTATGATTGTGATTGTATGATTGTGATTGTATGATTGTGTTTGTATGATTGCGATTGTATGATTTTGGTTGTATGATTGTGATAGTATCATTGTAATTGTATGATTATGATTGTATGATTGTGATTGTATGATTGTGATTGTATGATTGTGATTGTATGATTGTGATTGTATGATTGTGATTGTATGATTGTGATTGTATGATTGTGATTGTATGATTGTGATTGTATGATCGTGATTGTATGGAATTGATTGTATGATTGTGATAGTATGATTGTAATTGTATGATTATGATTGTATGATTGTGATTGTATGATTGTCATGGTATGATTGTGATTGTATGATTGCGATAGTATGATTGTGATTGTATGATTGTGATTGTATGATTGTGATTGCATGATTGTGATTGTATGATTGTGATAGTATGATTGTGATTGTATGATTGTGATTGTATGATTGTGATTGTAGGATTGTGATTGTATGATTGTGATTGTATGATTGTGATTGTATGATCGTGATTGTATGGAATTGATTGAATGATTGTGATAGTATGATTGTAATTGTATAATTATGATTGAATGATTGTGATTGTATGATTGCGATTGTATGATTGTGATTGTATGATTGCGATTGTATGCTTGCGATTGTATGATTGCGATTGTATGATTGTGATTGTATGATTGTCATGGTATGATTGTGATTGTATGATTGTGATTGTATGATTGTGATTGTATGCTTGCGATTGTATGATTGCGATTGTATGATTGTGATTGTATGATTGTGATTGTATGATCGTGATTGTATGGAATTGATTGTATGATTGTGATAGTATGATTGTAATTGTATGGTTATGATTGTATGATTGTGATTGTATGATTGTCATGGTATGATTGTGATTGTATGATTGCGATAGTATGATTGTGATCGTATGATTGTGATTGTATGATTGTGATTGTATGATTGCGATTGTATGATTGTGATTGTATGATTATGATTGTATTATTGTGATTGTATGATTATGATTGTATGGTTGTGATTGTATGATTGTGATTGTATGATTGTGATTGTATGATTGTGATTGTATGATTGTGATTGTATGATTGTGATTGTATGATTGTGATTGTATGATTGTGATTGTATGATTGTGATCGTATGATTGCGATGGTATGATTGTGATTGTATGATTGTGTTTGTATGATTGTGATCTTATGACTGCGATGGTATGATTGTGATTGTATGATTGTGTTTGTATGATTGTGATTGTATGATTGCGATTGTATGATTTTGATTGTATGATTGTGATAGTATCATTGTAATTGTATGATTATGATTGTATGATAGTGATTGTATGATTGTGATTGTATGATTATGATTGTATGCTTGTGATTGCATGACTGTGATTGTATGATTGTGATTGCATTATTTTGAATGTATGATTGTGATTGTATGATTGTGATGGTATGATTGTGATTGTATGATTGTGATTGTATGATTGTGATTGTATGATTGTGATAGTATGATTGTGATTGTATGATTGTGAATGTATGATTCTAATTGTATGATTGTATTAGGGAGATTGTATTTGGGAGATTGTAATTGTATGATTGCGATTGTATGATTGTGATTGTATGATTGTGATTGTATGCTTGCGATTGTATGATTGTGATTGTATGATTGTGATTGTATGATTGTGATTGTATGATTGTGATTGTATGATTGCGATAGTATGATTGTGATCGTATGATTGTGATTGTGTGATTGTGATAGTATGATTGTGATTGTATGATTGTGATTGTATGATTGTGATTGTATGATTGCGATTGTATGATTTTGATTGTATGATTGTGATAGTATCATTGTAATTGTATTATTATGATTGTATGATTGTGATTGTATGATTGTGAATGTATGATTGTGATTGTATGATTGTGATTGTATGATTGTGATTGTATGATTGTGATTGTATGATTGTATTTGGGAGATTGTATTTGGGAGATTGTATTTGGGAGATTGTAATTGTATGATTGCGATTGTATGATTGTGATTGTATGATTGTGATTGTTTGCTTGCGATTGTATGATTGTGATTGTATGATTGTGATGGTATGATTGTGATTGTATGATTGTGATTGTATGATTGTGATTGTATGATTGTGATAGTATGATTGTGAATGTATGATTGTGAATGTATGATTGTAATTGTATGATTGTATTAGGGAGATTGTATTTGGGAGATTGTAATTGTATGATTGCGATTGTATGATTGTGATTGTGTGATTGTGATTGTATGCTTGCGATTGTATGATTGTGATTGTATGATTGTGATTGTATGATTGTGATTGTATGATTGTGATTGTATGATTGCGATAGTATGATTGTGATCGTATGATTGTGATTGTATGATTGTGATAGTATGATTGTGATTGTATGATTGTGATTGTATGATTGTGATTGTATGATAGCGATTGTATGATTTTGATTGTATGATTGTGATAGTATCATTGTAATTGTATTATTATGATTGTATGATTGTGATTGTATGATTGTGAATGTATGATTGTGATTGTATGATTGTGATTGTATGATTGTGATTGTACGATTGTGATTGTATGATTGTGGTTGTATGATTGTGATTGTAGGATTGTGATTGTATGATTGTGATTGTATGATTGTGATTGTATGATCGTGATTGTATGGAATTGATTGAATGATTGTGATAGTATGATTGTAATTGTATGATTATGATTGTATGATTGTGATTGTATGATTGTCATGGTATGATTGTGATTGTATGATTGCGATAGTATGATTGTGATTGTATGATTGTGATTGTATGATTGTGATTGCATGATTGTGATTGTATGATTGTGATAGTATGATTGTGATTGTATGATTGTGATTGTATGATTGTGATTGTAGGATTGTGATTGTATGATTGTGATTGTATGATTGTGATTGTATGATCGTGATTGTATGGAATTGATTGAATGATTGTGATAGTATGATTGTAATTGTATAATTATGATTGAATGATTGTGATTGTATGATTGCGATTGTATGATTGTGATTGTATGATTGCGATTGTATGCTTGCGATTGTATGATTGCGATTGTATGATTGTGATTGTATGATTGTCATGGTATGATTGTGATTGTATGATTGTGATTGTATGATTGTGATTGTATGCTTGCGATTGTATGATTGCGATTGTATGATTGTGATTGTATGATTGTGATTGTATGATCGTGATTGTATGGAATTGATTGTATGATTGTGATAGTATGATTGTAATTGTATGGTTATGATTGTATGATTGTGATTGTATGATTGTCATGGTATGATTGTGATTGTATGATTGCGATAGTATGATTGTGATCGTATGATTGTGATTGTATGATTGTGATTGTATGATTGCGATTGTATGATTGTGATTGTATGATTGTGATTGTATGATTGTGATTGTATGATTGTGATTGTATGATTGTGATTGTATGATCGTGATTGTATGGAATTGATTGTATGATTGTGATAGTATGATTGTAATTGTATGATTATGATTGTATGATTGTGATTGTATGATTGTCATGGTATGATTGTGATTGTATGATTGCGATAGTATGATTGTGATTGTATGATTGTGATTGTATGATTGTGATTGCATGATTGTGATTGTATGATTGTGATAGTATGATTGTGATTGTATGATTGTGATTGTATGATTGTGATTGTATGATTGTGATTGTATGATTGTGATTGTTTGATCGTGATTGTATGGAATTGATTGAATGATTGTGATAGTATGATTGTAATTGTATGACTATGATTGTATGATTGCGATTGTATGATTGTCATGGTATGATTGTGATTGTATGATTGTCATTGTATGATTGTCATTGTATGATTGTGATTGTATGATTGTGATTGTATGATTGTGATTGTGTGATTGTGATAGTATGATTGTGATTGTAAGATTGTGATTGTATGACTGTGATTGTATGATTGTGATTGTATGATTGTGATTGTATGATTATGATTGTACGGTTGTGATTGTATGATTGTGATGGTATGATTGTGATTGTATGATTGTGATTGTATGATCGTGATTGTATGGAATTGATTGAATGATTGTGATAGTATGATTGTAATTGTATGACTATGATTGTATGATTGTGATTGTATGATTGTCATGGTATGATTGTGATTGTATGATTGTCATTGTATGATTGTCATTGTATGATTGTGATTGTATGGTTGTGATTGTATGATTGTGATTGTATGATTGTGATAGTATGATTGTGATTGTAAGATTGTGATTGTATGACTGTGATTGTATGATTGTGATTGTATGATTGTGATTGTATGATTATGATTGTATGATTGTGATTGTATGATTATGATTGTACGGTTGTGATTGTATGATTGTGATGGTATGATTGCAATTGTATGATTGCGATAGTATGATTGTGATTGTATGATTGTGATTGTATGATTGTGATTGTATGCTTGCGATTGTATGATTGTGATTGTATGATTGTGATTGTATGATTACGATTGTATGATTGTGATTGTATGATTGCGATAGTATGATTGTGATCGTATGATTGTGATTGTATGATTGTGATTGTATGATTGCGATTGTATGATTGCGATTGTATGATTATGATTGTATTATTGTGATTGTATGATTATGATTGTATGGTTGTGATTGTATGATTGTGATGGTATGATTGTGATAGTATCATTGCAATTGTATGTTTATGATTGTATGATTGTGATTGTATGATTGTGATTGTATGATTGTGATTGTATGATTGTGATAGTATGATTGTGATTGTATGATTGTGATTGTATGATTGTGATTGTATGATTGTGATTGTATGATTGTGATTGTATGATTGTGATTGTATGATTGTGATTGTATGATTGTGATTGTATGATTGTGATCGTATGATTGCGATGGTATGATTGTGATTGTATGATTGTGTTTGTATGATTGTGATCTTATGACTGCGATGGTATGATTGTGATTGTATGATTGTGTTTGTATGATTGTGATTGTATGATTGCGATTGTATGATTTTGATTGTATGATTGTGATAGTATCATTGTAATTGTATGATTATGATTGTATGATAGTGATTGTATGATTGTGATTGTATGATTATGATTGTATGCTTGTGATTGCATGACTGTGATTGTATGATTGTGATTGCATTATTTTGAATGTATGATTGTGATTGTATGATTGTGATGGTATGATTGTGATTGTATGATTGTGATTGTATGATTGTGATTGTATGATTGTGATAGTATGATTGTGATTGTATGATTGTGAATGTATGATTCTAATTGTATGATTGTATTAGGGAGATTGTATTTGGGAGATTGTAATTGTATGATTGCGATTGTATGATTGTGATTGTATGATTGTGATTGTATGCTTGCGATTGTATGATTGTGATTGTATGATTGTGATTGTATGATTGTGATTGTATGATTGTGATTGTATGATTGCGATAGTATGATTGTGATCGTATGATTGTGATTGTGTGATTGTGATAGTATGATTGTGATTGTATGATTGTGATTGTATGATTGTGATTGTATGATTGCGATTGTATGATTTTGATTGTATGATTGTGATAGTATCATTGTAATTGTATTATTATGATTGTATGATTGTGATTGTATGATTGTGAATGTATGATTGTGATTGTATGATTGTGATTGTATGATTGTGATTGTATGATTGTGATTGTATGATTGTATTTGGGAGATTGTATTTGGGAGATTGTATTTGGGAGATTGTAATTGTATGATTGCGATTGTATGATTGTGATTGTATGATTGTGATTGTTTGCTTGCGATTGTATGATTGTGATTGTATGATTGTGATGGTATGATTGTGATTGTATGATTGTGATTGTATGATTGTGATTGTATGATTGTGATAGTATGATTGTGATTGTATGATTGTGAATGTATGATTGTAATTGTATGATTGTATTAGGGAGATTGTATTTGGGAGATTGTAATTGTATGATTGCGATTGTATGATTGTGATTGTGTGATTGTGATTGTATGCTTGCGATTGTATGATTGTGATTGTATGATTGTGATTGTATGATTGTGATTGTATGATTGTGATTGTATGATTGCGATAGTATGATTGTGATCGTATGATTGTGATTGTATGATTGTGATAGTATGATTGTGATTGTATGATTGTGATTGTATGATTGTGATTGTATGATAGCGATTGTATGATTTTGATTGTATGATTGTGATAGTATCATTGTAATTGTATTATTATGATTGTATGATTGTGATTGTATGATTGTGAATGTATGATTGTGATTGTATGATTGTGATTGTATGATTGTGATTGTACGATTGTGATTGTATGATTGTGGTTGTATGATTGTGATTGTAGGATTGTGATTGTATGATTGTGATTGTATGATTGTGATTGTATGATCGTGATTGTATGGAATTGATTGAATGATTGTGATAGTATGATTGTAATTGTATGATTATGATTGTATGATTGTGATTGTATGATTGTCATGGTATGATTGTGATTGTATGATTGCGATAGTATGATTGTGATTGTATGATTGTGATTGTATGATTGTGATTGCATGATTGTGATTGTATGATTGTGATAGTATGATTGTGATTGTATGATTGTGATTGTATGATTGTGATTGTAGGATTGTGATTGTATGATTGTGATTGTATGATTGTGATTGTATGATCGTGATTGTATGGAATTGATTGAATGATTGTGATAGTATGATTGTAATTGTATAATTATGATTGAATGATTGTGATTGTATGATTGCGATTGTATGATTGTGATTGTATGATTGCGATTGTATGCTTGCGATTGTATGATTGCGATTGTATGATTGTGATTGTATGATTGTCATGGTATGATTGTGATTGTATGATTGTGATTGTATGATTGTGATTGTATGCTTGCGATTGTATGATTGCGATTGTATGATTGTGATTGTATGATTGTGATTGTATGATCGTGATTGTATGGAATTGATTGTATGATTGTGATAGTATGATTGTAATTGTATGGTTATGATTGTATGATTGTGATTGTATGATTGTCATGGTATGATTGTGATTGTATGATTGCGATAGTATGATTGTGATCGTATGATTGTGATTGTATGATTGTGATTGTATGATTGCGATTGTATGATTGTGATTGTATGATTGTGATTGTATGATTGTGATTGTATGATTGTGATTGTATGATTGTGATTGTATGATCGTGATTGTATGGAATTGATTGTATGATTGTGATAGTATGATTGTAATTGTATGATTATGATTGTATGATTGTGATTGTATGATTGTCATGGTATGATTGTGATTGTATGATTGCGATAGTATGATTGTGATTGTATGATTGTGATTGTATGATTGTGATTGCATGATTGTGATTGTATGATTGTGATAGTATGATTGTGATTGTATGATTGTGATTGTATGATTGTGATTGTATGATTGTGATTGTATGATTGTGATTGTTTGATCGTGATTGTATGGAATTGATTGAATGATTGTGATAGTATGATTGTAATTGTATGACTATGATTGTATGATTGCGATTGTATGATTGTCATGGTATGATTGTGATTGTATGATTGTCATTGTATGATTGTCATTGTATGATTGTGATTGTATGATTGTGATTGTATGATTGTGATTGTGTGATTGTGATAGTATGATTGTGATTGTAAGATTGTGATTGTATGACTGTGATTGTATGATTGTGATTGTATGATTGTGATTGTATGATTATGATTGTACGGTTGTGATTGTATGATTGTGATGGTATGATTGTGATTGTATGATTGTGATTGTATGATCGTGATTGTATGGAATTGATTGAATGATTGTGATAGTATGATTGTAATTGTATGACTATGATTGTATGATTGTGATTGTATGATTGTCATGGTATGATTGTGATTGTATGATTGTCATTGTATGATTGTCATTGTATGATTGTGATTGTATGGTTGTGATTGTATGATTGTGATTGTATGATTGTGATAGTATGATTGTGATTGTAAGATTGTGATTGTATGACTGTGATTGTATGATTGTGATTGTATGATTGTGATTGTATGATTATGATTGTATGATTGTGATTGTATGATTATGATTGTACGGTTGTGATTGTATGATTGTGATGGTATGATTGCAATTGTATGATTGCGATAGTATGATTGTGATTGTATGATTGTGATTGTATGATTGTGATTGTATGCTTGCGATTGTATGATTGTGATTGTATGATTGTGATTGTATGATTACGATTGTATGATTGTGATTGTATGATTGCGATAGTATGATTGTGATCGTATGATTGTGATTGTATGATTGTGATTGTATGATTGCGATTGTATGATTGCGATTGTATGATTATGATTGTATTATTGTGATTGTATGATTATGATTGTATGGTTGTGATTGTATGATTGTGATGGTATGATTGTGATAGTATCATTGCAATTGTATGTTTATGATTGTATGATTGTGATTGTATGATTGTGATTGTATGATTGTGATTGTATGATTGTGATAGTATGATTGTGATTGTATGATTGTGATTGTATGATTGTGATTGTATGATTGTGATTGTATGATTGTGTTTGTATGATTGCGATTGTATGATTTTGGTTGTATGATTGTGATAGTATCATTGTAATTGTATGATTATGATTGTATGATTGTGATTGTATGATTGTGATTGTATGATTGTGATTGTATGATTGTGATTGTATGATTGTGATTGTATGATTGTGATTGTATGATTGTGATTGTATGATTGTGATTGTATGATCGTGATTGTATGGAATTGATTGTATGATTGTGATAGTATGATTGTAATTGTATGATTATGATTGTATGATTGTGATTGTATGATTGTCATGGTATGATTGTGATTGTATGATTGCGATAGTATGATTGTGATTGTATGATTGTGATTGTATGATTGTGATTGCATGATTGTGATTGTATGATTGTGATAGTATGATTGTGATTGTATGATTGTGATTGTATGATTGTGATTGTAGGATTGTGATTGTATGATTGTGATTGTATGATTGTGATTGTATGATCGTGATTGTATGGAATTGATTGAATGATTGTGATAGTATGATTGTAATTGTATAATTATGATTGAATGATTGTGATTGTATGATTGCGATTGTATGATTGTGATTGTATGATTGCGATTGTATGCTTGCGATTGTATGATTGCGATTGTATGATTGTGATTGTATGATTGTCATGGTATGATTGTGATTGTATGATTGTGATTGTATGATTGTGATTGTATGCTTGCGATTGTATGATTGCGATTGTATGATTGTGATTGTATGATTGTGATTGTATGATTGTGATTGTACGATTGTGATTGTATGATTGTGGTTGTATGATTGTGATTGTAGGATTGTGATTGTATGATTGTGATTGTATGATTGTGATTGTATGATCGTGATTGTATGGAATTGATTGAATGATTGTGATAGTATGATTGTAATTGTATGATTATGATTGTATGATTGTGATTGTATGATTGTCATGGTATGATTGTGATTGTATGATTGCGATAGTATGATTGTGATTGTATGATTGTGATTGTATGATTGTGATTGCATGATTGTGATTGTATGATTGTGATAGTATGATTGTGATTGTATGATTGTGATTGTATGATTGTGATTGTAGGATTGTGATTGTATGATTGTGATTGTATGATTGTGATTGTATGATCGTGATTGTATGGAATTGATTGAATGATTGTGAGAGTATGATTGTAATTGTATAATTATGATTGAATGATTGTGATTGTATGATTGCGATTGTATGATTGTGATTGTATGATTGCGATTGTATGCTTGCGATTGTATGATTGCGATTGTATGATTGTGATTGTATGATTGTCATGGTATGATTGTGATTGTATGATTGTGATTGTATGATTGTGATTGTATGCTTGCGATTGTATGATTGCGATTGTATGATTGTGATTGTATGATTGTGATTGTATGATTGTGATTGTACGATTGTGATTGTATGATTGTGATTGTATGATTGTGATTGTATGATTGTGATTGTATGATTGTGATAGTATGATTGTGATTGTATGATTGTGATTGTATGATTGTGATTGTATGATTGCGATTGTATGATTTTGATTGTATGATTGTGATAGTATCATTGTAATTGTATTATTATGATTGTATGATTGTGATTGTATGATTGTGAATGTATGATTGTGATTGTATGATTGTGATTGTATGATTGTGATTGTATGATTGTGATTGTATGATTGTATTTGGGAGATTGTATTTGGGAGATTGTATTTGGGAGATTGTAATTGTATGATTGCGATTGTATGATTGTGATTGTATGATTGTGATTGTTTGCTTGCGATTGTATGATTGTGATTGTATGATTGTGATGGTATGATTGTGATTGTATGATTGTGATTGTATGATTGTGATTGTATGATTGTGATAGTATGATTGTGATTGTATGATTGTGAATGTATGATTGTAATTGTATGATTGTATTAGGGAGATTGTATTTGGGAGATTGTAATTGTATGATTGCGATTGTATGATTGTGATTGTGTGATTGTGATTGTATGCTTGCGATTGTATGATTGTGATTGTATGATTGTGATTGTATGATTGTGATTGTATGATTGTGATTGTATGATTGTGATTGTATGATTGCGATAGTATGATTGTGATCGTATGATTGTGATTGTATGATTGTGATTGTATGATTGTGATTGTATGATTGTCATGGTATGATTGTGATTGTATGATTGCGATAGTATGATTGTGATTGTATGATTGTGATTGTATGATTGTGATTGCATGATTGTGATTGTATGATTGTGATAGTATGATTGTGATTGTATGATTGTGATTGTATGATTGTGATTGTATGATTGTGATTGTATGATTGTGATTGTATGATCGTGATTGTATGGAATTGATTGAATGATTGTGATAGTATGATTGTAATTGTATGACTATGATTGTATGATTGCGATTGTATGATTGTCATGGTATGATTGTGATTGTATGATTGTCATTGTATGATTGTCATTGTATGATTGTGATTGTATGATTGTGATTGTATGATTGTGATTGTATGATTGTGATAGTATGATTGTGATTGTAAGATTGTGATTGTATGACTGTGATTGTATGATTGTGATTGTATGATTGTGATTGTATGATTATGATTGTACGGTTGTGATTGTATGATTGTGATGGTATGATTGTGATTGTATGATTGTGATTGTATGATCGTGATTGTATGGAATTGATTGAATGATTGTGATAGTATGATTGTAATTGTATGACTATGATTGTATGATTGTGATTGTATGATTGTCATGGTATGATTGTGATTGTATGATTGTCATTGTATGATTGTCATTGTATGATTGTGATTGTATGATTGTGATTGTATGATTGTGATTGTATGATTGTGATAGTATGATTGTGATTGTAAGATTGTGATTGTATGACTGTGATTGTATGATTGTGATTGTATGATTGTGATTGTATGATTATGATTGTATGATTGTGATTGTATGATTATGATTGTACGGTTGTGATTGTATGATTGTGATGGTATGATTGCAATTGTATGATTGCGATAGTATGATTGTGATTGTATGATTGTGATTGTATGATTGTGATTGTATGCTTGCGATTGTATGATTGTGATTGTATGATTGTGATTGTATGATTACGATTGTATGATTGTGATTGTATGATTGCGATAGTATGATTGTGATCGTATGATTGTGATTGTATGATTGTGATTGTATGATTGCGATTGTATGATTGCGATTGTATGATTATGATTGTATTATTGTGATTGTATGATTATGATTGTATGGTTGTGATTGTATGATTGTGATGGTATGATTGTGATAGTATCATTGCAATTGTATGTTTATGATTGTATGATTGTGATTGTATGATTGTGATTGTATGATTGTGATTGTATGATTGTGATAGTATGATTGTGATTGTATGATTGTGATTGTATGATTGTGATTGTATGATTGTGATTGTATGATTGTGTTTGTATGATTGCGATTGTATGATTTTGGTTGTATGATTGTGATGGTATCATTGTAATTGTATGATTATGATTGTATGATTGTGATTGTATGATTGTGATTGTATGATTGTGATTGTATGATTGTGATTGTATGATTGTGATTGTATGATTGTGATTGTATGATTGTGATTGTATGATTGTGATTGTATGATCGTGATTGTATGGAATTGATTGTATGATTGTGATAGTATGATTGTAATTGTATGATTATGATTGTATGATTGTGATTGTATGATTGTCATGGTATGATTGTGATTGTATGATTGCGATAGTATGATTGTGATTGTATGATTGTGATTGTATGATTGTGATTGCATGATTGTGATTGTATGATTGTGATAGTATGATTGTGATTGTATGATTGTGATTGTATGATTGTGATTGTAGGATTGTGATTGTATGATTGTGATTGTATGATTGTGATTGTATGATCGTGATTGTATGGAATTGATTGAATGATTGTGATAGTATGATTGTAATTGTATAATTATGATTGAATGATTGTGATTGTATGATTGCGATTGTATGATTGTGATTGTATGATTGCGATTGTATGCTTGCGATTGTATGATTGCGATTGTATGATTGTGATTGTATGATTGTCATGGTATGATTGTGATTGTATGATTGTGATTGTATGATTGTGATTGTATGCTTGCGATTGTATGATTGCGATTGTATGATTGTGATTGTATGATTGTGATTGTATGATTGTGATTGTACGATTGTGATTGTATGATTGTGGTTGTATGATTGTGATTGTAGGATTGTGATTGTATGATTGTGATTGTATGATTGTGATTGTATGATCGTGATTGTATGGAATTGATTGAATGATTGTGATAGTATGATTGTAATTGTATGATTATGATTGTATGATTGTGATTGTATGATTGTCATGGTATGATTGTGATTGTATGATTGCGATAGTATGATTGTGATTGTATGATTGTGATTGTATGATTGTGATTGCATGATTGTGATTGTATGATTGTGATAGTATGATTGTGATTGTATGATTGTGATTGTATGATTGTGATTGTAGGATTGTGATTGTATGATTGTGATTGTATGATTGTGATTGTATGATCGTGATTGTATGGAATTGATTGAATGATTGTGATAGTATGATTGTAATTGTATAATTATGATTGAATGATTGTGATTGTATGATTGCGATTGTATGATTGTGATTGTATGATTGCGATTGTATGCTTGCGATTGTATGATTGCGATTGTATGATTGTGATTGTATGATTGTCATGGTATGATTGTGATTGTATGATTGTGATTGTATGATTGTGATTGTATGCTTGCGATTGTATGATTGCGATTGTATGATTGTGATTGTATGATTGTGATTGTATGATCGTGATTGTATGGAATTGATTGTATGATTGTGATAGTATGATTGTAATTGTATGGTTATGATTGTATGATTGTGATTGTATGATTGTCATGGTATGATTGTGATTGTATGATTGCGATAGTATGATTGTGATCGTATGATTGTGATTGTATGATTGTGATTGTATGATTGCGATTGTATGATTGTGATTGTATGATTGTGATTGTATGATTGTGATTGTATGATTGTGATTGTATGATCGTGATTGTATGGAATTGATTGTATGATTGTGATAGTATGATTGTAATTGTATGATTATGATTGTATGATTGTGATTGTATGATTGTCATGGTATGATTGTGATTGTATGATTGCGATAGTATGATTGTGATTGTATGATTGTGATTGTATGATTGTGATTGCATGATTGTGATTGTATGATTGTGATAGTATGATTGTGATTGTATGATTGTGATTGTATGATTGTGATTGTATGATTGTGATTGTATGATTGTGATTGTATGATCGTGATTGTATGGAATTGATTGAATGATTGTGATAGTATGATTGTAATTGTATGACTATGATTGTATGATTGCGATTGTATGATTGTCATGGTATGATTGTGATTGTATGATTGTCATTGTATGATTGTCATTGTATGATTGTGATTGTATGATTGTGATTGTATGATTGTGATTGTATGATTGTGATAGTATGATTGTGATTGTAAGATTGTGATTGTATGACTGTGATTGTATGATTGTGATTGTATGATTGTGATTGTATGATTATGATTGTACGGTTGTGATTGTATGATTGTGATGGTATGATTGTGATTGTATGATTGTGATTGTATGATCGTGATTGTATGGAATTGATTGAATGATTGTGATAGTATGATTGTAATTGTATGACTATGATTGTATGATTGTGATTGTATGATTGTCATGGTATGATTGTGATTGTATGATTGTCATTGTATGATTGTCATTGTATGATTGTGATTGTATGATTGTGATTGTATGATTGTGATTGTATGATTGTGATAGTATGATTGTGATTGTAAGATTGTGATTGTATGACTGTGATTGTATTATTGTGATTGTATGATTATGATTGTATGGTTGTGATTGTATGATTGTGATTGTATGATTGTGATTGTATGATTGTGATTGTATGATTGTGATTGTATGATTGTGATTGTATGATTGTGATTGTATGATTGTGATTGTATGATTGTGATCGTATGATTGCGATGGTATGATTGTGATTGTATGATTGTGTTTGTATGATTGTGATCTTATGACTGCGATGGTATGATTGTGATTGTATGATTGTGTTTGTATGATTGTGATTGTATGATTGCGATTGTATGATTTTGATTGTATGATTGTGATAGTATCATTGTAATTGTATGATTATGATTGTATGATTGTGATTGTATGATTGTGATTGTATGATTATGATTGTATGCTTGTGATTGCATGACTGTGATTGTATGATTGTGATTGCATTATTTTGAATGTATGATTGTGATTGTATGATTGTGATGGTATGATTGTGATTGTATGATTGTGATTGTATGATTGTGATTGTATGATTGTGATACTATGATTGTGATTGTATGATTGTGAATGTATGATTCTAATTGTATGATTGTATTAGGGAGATTGTATTTGGGAGATTGTAATTGTATGATTGCGATTGTATGATTGTGATTGTATGATTGTGATTGTATGCTTGCGATTGTATGATTGTGATTGTATGATTGTGATTGTATGATTGTGATTGTATGATTGTGATTGTATGATTGTGATTGCATGATTGTGATTGTATGATTGTGATAGTATGATTGTGATCGTATGATTGTGATTGTATGATTGTGATAGTATGATTGTGATTGTATGATTGTGATTGTATGATTGTGATTGTATGATAGCGATTGTATGATTTTGATTGTATGATTGTGATAGTATCATTGTAATTGTATTATTATGATTGTATGATTGTGATTGTATGATTGTGAATGTATGATTGTGATTGTATGATTGTGATTGTATGATTGTGATTGTACGATTGTGATTGTATGATTGTGGTTGTATGATTGTATTTGGGAGATTGTATTTGGGAGATTGTATTTGGGAGAATGTAATTGTATGATTGCGATTGTATGATTGTGATTGTATGATTGTGATTGTTTGCTTGCGATTGTATGATTGTGATTGTATGATTGTGATTGTATGATTGTGATTGTATGATTGTGATTGTATGATTGTGATTGTATGATTGTGATTGTATGATTGTGATTGTATGATTGTGATCGTATGATTGCGATGGTATGATTGTGATTGTATGATTGTGTTTGTATGATTGTGATCTTATGACTGCGATGGTATGATTGTGATTGTATGATTGTGATTGTATGATTGTGATTGTATGATTGTGATTGTATGATTGTGATTGTATGATTGTGATTGTATCATTGTGATTGTATGATTGTGATTGTATGATTGTGATTGTATGATTGTGATTGTATGATGGTGATTGTACGATTGCGATTGTATGATTTTGATCGTATGATTGTGATAGTATCATTGTAATTGTATTATTATGATTGTATGATTGTGATTGTATGATTGTGAATGTATGATTGTGATTGTATGATTGCGATTGTATGATTGGGATTGTATGATTATGATTGTATTATTGTGATTGAATGATTATGATTGTATGGTTGTGAGTGTAGGATTGTGATGGTATGATTGTGACTGTATGATTGCGATAGTATGATTGTGATTGTATGATTGTGATTGTATGATTGTGATTGTATGATTGTGATTGTATGATTGCGATTGTATGATTTTGATCGTATGATTGTGATAGTATCATTGTAATTGTATGATTATGATTGTATGATTGTGATTGTATGATTGTGATTGTATGATTGTGATTGTATGGTTGTGATTGTATTACTGTGATTGTATGACTGTGATTGTATGATTTTGATTGTATGATTGTGATTGTATGATTGTATTTGGGAGATTGTATTTGGGAGATTGTAGTTGTATGATTGCGATGGTATGATTGTGATTGTATGATTGTGATTGTATGATTGCGATAGTATGATTGTGACTGTATGATTGTGATTGTATGACTGCGATCGTATGATTGTGATTGTATGATTGTGATTGTATGATTGTGATAGTATGATTGTGATTGTATGATTGTGATTGTATGACTGTGATTGTATGATTGTGATTGTATGATTGTGACTGTATGCTTGCGATTGTATGATTGTGATTGTGTGATTGTGATTGTATGATTGTGATTGTATGATTGTGATTGTATGATTGTTCTTTTATGATTGTGATTGTATGATTGTAATTGTATGATTGCGATTGTATGATTGTGATTGTATGATTGTGATTGTATGCTTGCGATTGTATGATTGTGATTGTATGATTGTGATTGTATGATTGTGATTGTATGATTGTGATTGTATGATTGTTCTTTTATGATTGTGATTGTATGATTGTAATTGTATGATTGCGATTGTATGATTGTGATTGTATGATTGTGATTGTATGCTTGCGATTGTATGATTGTGATTGTATGATTGTGATTGTATGATTGTGATTGTATGATTGTGATTGTATGATTGCGATAGTATGATTGTGATCGTATGATTGTGATTGTATGATTGTGATTGTATGATTGTGATTGTATGATTGTGATTGTATGATTGTGATTGTATGATTGTGATTGTATGATTGCGATTGTATGATTTTGATTGTATGATTGTGATAGTATCATTGTAATTGTATGATTATGATTGTATGATTGTGATTGTATGATTGTGAATGTATGATTGTGATTGTATGATTGTGATTGTATGATTGTGATTGCATGATTGTGATTGCATGATTGTGATTGTATGATTGTGATTGTATGATTGTGATTGTATGATTGTGATTGTATGATTGTGGTTGTATGATTGTATTAGGGAGATTGTATTTGGGAGATTGCAATTGTATGATTGCGATTGTATGATTGTGATTGTATGATTGTGATTGTATGCTTGCGATTGTATGATTGTGATTGTATGATTGTGACTGTATGATTGTGATTGTATGATTGTGATTGTATGATTGTGATTGTATGATCGTGATTGTATGGAATTGATTGTATGATTGTGATAGTATGATTGTAATTGTATGATTATGATTGTATGATTGTGATTGTATGATTGTCATGGTATGATTGTGATTGTATGACTGTGATTGTATGATTGTGATTGTATGATTGTGATTGTATGATTATGATTGTACGGTTGTGATTGTATGATTGTGATGGTATGATTGTGATTGTATGATTGTGATTGTATGATCGTGATTGTATGGAATTGATTGAATGATTGTGATAGTATGATTGTAATTGTATGACTATGATTGTATGATTGTGATTGTATGATTGTCATGGTATGATTGTGATTGTATGATTGTCATTGTATGATTGTCATTGTATGATTGTGATTGTATGATTGTGATTGTATGATTGTGATTGTATGATTGTGATAGTATGATTGTGATTGTAAGATTGTGATTGTATGACTGTGATTGTATTATTGTGATTGTATGATTATGATTGTATGGTTGTGATTGTATGATTGTGATTGTATGATTGTGATTGTATGATTGTGATTGTATGATTGTGATTGTATGATTGTGATTGTATGATTGTGATTGTATGATTGTGATTGTATGATTGTGATCGTATGATTGCGATGGTATGATTGTGATTGTATGATTGTGTTTGTATGATTGTGATCTTATGACTGCGATGGTATGATTGTGATTGTATGATTGTGTTTGTATGATTGTGATTGTATGATTGCGATTGTATGATTTTGATTGTATGATTGTGATAGTATCATTGTAATTGTATGATTATGATTGTATGATTGTGATTGTATGATTGTGATTGTATGATTATGATTGTATGCTTGTGATTGCATGACTGTGATTGTATGATTGTGATTGCATTATTTTGAATGTATGATTGTGATTGTATGATTGTGATGGTATGATTGTGATTGTATGATTGTGATTGTATGATTGTGATTGTATGATTGTGATAGTATGATTGTGATTGTATGATTGTGAATGTATGATTCTAATTGTATGATTGTATTAGGGAGATTGTATTTGGGAGATTGTAATTGTATGATTGCGATTGTATGATTGTGATTGTATGATTGTGATTGTATGCTTGCGATTGTATGATTGTGATTGTATGATTGTGATTGTATGATTGTGATTGTATGATTGTGATTGTATGATTGCGATAGTATGATTGTGATCGTATGATTGTGATTGTATGATTGTGATAGTATGATTGTGATTGTATGATTGTGATTGTATGATTGTGATTGTATGATTGCGATTGTATGATTTTGATTGTATGATTGTGATAGTATCATTGTAATTGTATTATTATGATTGTATGATTGTGATTGTATGATTGTGAATGTATGATTGTGATTGTATGATTGTGATTGTATGATTGTGATTGTATGATTGTGATTGTATGATTGTATTTGGGAGATTGTATTTGGGAGATTGTATTTGGGAGATTGTAATTGTATGATTGCGATTGTATGATTGTGATTGTATGATTGTGATTGTTTGCTTGCGATTGTATGATTGTGATTGTATGATTGTGATGGTATGATTGTGATTGTATGATTGTGATTGTATGATTGTGATTGTATGATTGTGATTGTATGATTGTGATAGTATGATTGTGATTGTATGATTGTGAATGTATGATTGTAATTGTATGATTGTATTAGGGAGATTGTATTTGGGAGATTGTAATTGTATGATTGCGATTGTATGATTGTGATTGTGTGATTGTGATTGTATGCTTGCGATTGTATGATTGTGATTGTATGATTGTGATTGTATGATTGTGATTGTATGATTGTGATTGTATGATTGCGATAGTATGATTGTGATCGTATGATTGTGATTGTATGATTGTGATAGTATGATTGTGATTGTATGATTGTGATTGTATGATTGTGATTGTATGATAGCGATTGTATGATTTTGATTGTATGATTGTGATAGTATCATTGTAATTGTATTATTATGATTGTATGATTGTGATTGTATGATTGTGAATGTATGATTGTGATTGTATGATTGTGATTGTATGATTGTGATTGTACGATTGTGATTGTATGATTGTGGTTGTATGATTGTATTTGGGAGATTGTATTTGGGAGATTGTATTTGGGAGATTGTAATTGTATGATTGCGATTGTATGATTGTGATTGTATGATTGTGATTGTTTGCTTGCGATTGTATGATTGTGATTGTATGATTGTGATTGTATGATTGTGATTGTATGATTGTGATTGTATGATTGTGATTGTATGATTGTGATTGTATGATTGTGATTGTATGATTGTGATCGTATGATTGCGATGGTATGATTGTGATTGTATGATTGTGTTTGTATGATTGTGATCTTATGACTGCGATGGTATGATTGTGATTGTATGATTGTGATTGTATGATTGTGATTGTATGATTGTGATTGTATGATTGTGATTGTATCATTGTGATTGTATGATTGTGATTGTATGATTGTGATTGTATGATTGTGATTGTATGATGGTGATTGTATGATTGCGATTGTATGATTTTGATCGTATGATTGTGATAGTATCATTGTAATTGTATTATTATGATTGTATGATTGTGATTGTATGATTGTGAATGTATGATTGTGATTGTATGATTGCGATTGTATGATTGGGATTGTATGATTATGATTGTATTATTGTGATTGAATGATTATGATTGTATGGTTGTGAGTGTAGGATTGTGATTGTATGATTGTGATTGTATGATTGTGATTGTATGATTGTGATTGTATGATTGCGATTGTATGATTTTGATCGTATGATTGTGATAGTATCATTGTAATTGTATGATTATGATTGTATGATTGTGATTGTATGATTGTGATTGTATGATTGTGATTGTATGGTTGTGATTGTATTACTGTGATTGTATGACTGTGATTGTATGATTTTGATTGTATGATTGTGATTGTATGATTGTATTTGGGAGATTGTATTTGGGAGATTGTAGTTGTATGATTGCGATGGTATGATTGTGATTGTATGATTGTGATTGTATGATTGCGATAGTATGATTGTGACTGTATGATTGTGATTGTATGACTGCGATCGTATGATTGTGATTGTATGATTGTGATTGTATGATTGTGATAGTATGATTGTGATTGTATGATTGTGATTGTATGACTGTGATTGTATGATTGTGATTGTATGATTGTGACTGTATGCTTGCGATTGTATGATTGTGATTGTGTGATTGTGATTGTATGATTGTGATTGTATGATTGTGATTGTATGATTGTTCTTTTATGATTGTGATTGTATGATTGTAATTGTATGATTGCGATTGTATGATTGTGATTGTATGATTGTGATTGTATGCTTGCGATTGTATGATTGTGATTGTATGATTGTGATTGTATGATTGTGATTGTATGATTGTGATTGTATGATTGCGATAGTATGATTGTGATCGTATGATTGTGATTGTATGATTGTGATAGTATGATTGTGATTGTATGATTGTGATTGTATGATTGTGATTGTATGATTGCGATTGTATGATTTTGATTGTATGATTGTGATAGTATCATTGTAATTGTATGATTATGATTGTATGATTGTGATTGTATGATTGTGAATGTATGATTGTGATTGTATGATTGTGATTGTATGATTGTGATTGCATGATTGTGATTGCATGATTGTGATTGTATGATTGTGATTGTATGATTGTGATTGTATGATTGTGATTGTATGATTGTGGTTGTATGATTGTATTAGGGAGATTGTATTTGGGAGATTGCAATTGTATGATTGCGATTGTATGATTGTGATTGTATGATTGTGATTGTATGCTTGCGATTGTATGATTGTGATTGTATGATTGTGACTGTATGATTGTGATTGTATGATTGTGATTGTATGATTGTGATTGTATGATCGTGATTGTATGGAATTGATTGTATGATTGTGATAGTATGATTGTAATTGTATGATTATGATTGTATGATTGTGATTGTATGATTGTCATGGTATGATTGTGATTGTATGATTGCGATAGTATGATTGTGATCGTATGATTGTGATTGTATGATTGTGATTGTATGATTGTGATTGTATGATTGCGATTGTATGATTGTGATTGTATGATTATGATTGTATTATTGTGATTGTATGATTATGATTGTATGGTTGTGATTGTATGATTGTGATGGTATGATTGTGATTATATGATTGTGATTGTATGATTGTGATTGTATGATTGTGATTGTATGATTGTGATTGTATGATTGTGATTGTATGATTGTGATTGTATGATTGTGATCGTATGATTGCGATGGTATGATTGCGATGGTATGATTGTGATTGTATGATTGTGTTTGTATGATTGTGATTGTATGATTGTGATTGTATGATTGTGATTGTATGATTGCGATTGTATGATTGTGATTGTATGATTGTGATTGTATGATTGCGATTGTATGATTTTGATCGTATGATTGTGATAGTATCATTGTAATTGTATGATTATGATTGTATGATTGTGATTGTATGATTGTGATTGTATGGTTGTGATTGTATTATTGTGATTGTATGACTGTGATTGTATGATTTTGATTGTATGATTGTGATTGTATGATTGTATTTGGGAGATTCTATTTGGGAGATTGTAATTGTATGATTGCGATGGTATGATTGTGGTTGTATGATTGCGATAGTATGATTGTGACTGTATGATTGTGATTGTATGACTGTGATTGTATGATTGTGATTGTATGATTGTGATAGTATGATTGTGATTGTATGATTGTGATTGTATGACTGTGATTGTATGATTGTGATTGTATGATTGTGACTGTATGCTTGCGATTGTATGATTGTGATTGTACGATTGTGATTGTATGATTGTGATTGTATGATTGTGATTGTATGATCGTGATTGTATGGAATTGATTGTATGATTGTGATAGTATGATTGTAATTGTATGATTATGATTGTATGATTGTGATTGTATGATTGTCATGGTATGATTGTGATTGTATGATTGTCATAGTATGATTGTGATTGTATGATTGTGATTGTATGATTGTGATAGTATGATTGTGATTGTAAGATTGTGATTGTATGATTTTGATCGTATGATTGTGATAGTATCATTGTAATTGTATGATTATGATTGTATGATTGTGATTGTATGATTGTGATTGTATGGTTGTGATTGTATTATTGTGATTGTATGATTATGATTGTATGGTTGTGATTGTATGATTGTGATGGAATGATTGTGATAGTATCATTGTAATTGTATGTTTATGATTGTATGATTGTGATTGTATGATTGTGATTGTATGATTGTGATTGTATGATTGTGATAGTATGATTGTGATTGTATGATTGCCATAGTATGATTGTGATCGTATGATTGTGATCGTATGATTGCGATGGTATGATTGTGATTGTATGATTGTGTTTGTATGATTGTGATTGTATGATTGTGATTGTATGATTGTGATTGTATGATTGTGATTGTATGATTGTGATTGTATGATTGTGATTGTATGATTGCGATTGTATGATTTTGATCGTATGATTGTGATAGTATCATTGTAATTGTATGATTATGATTGTATGATTGTGATTGTATGTTTGTGATTGTATGGTTGTGATTGTATTATTGTGATTGTATGACTGTGATTGTATGATTTTGATTGTATGATTGTGATTGTATGATTGTATTTGGGAGATTGTATTTGGGAGATTGTAATTGTATGATTGCGATGGTATGATTGTGATTGTATGATTGCGATAGTATGATTGTGACTGTATGATTGTGATTGTATGACTGTGATTGTATGATTGTGATTGTATGATTGTGATTGTATGATTGTGATAGTATGATTGTGATTGTATGATTGTGATTGTATGATTGTGATTGTATGATTGTGATAGTATGATTGTGATTGTAAGATTGTGATTGTATGACTGTGATTGTATGATTGTGATTGTATGATTGTGATTGTATGATTATGATTGTATGATTGTGATTGTATGATTAATGATTGTACGGTTGTGATTGTATGATTGTGATGGTATGATTGCAATTGTATGATTGCGATAGTATGATTGTGATTGTATGTTTGTGATTGTATGATTGTGATTGTATGCTTGCGATTGTATGATTGTGATTGTATGATTGTGATTGTATGATTACGATTGTATGATTGTGATTGTATGATTGCGATAGTATGATTGTGATCGTATGATTGTGATTGTATGATTGTGATTGTATGATTGCGATTGTATGATTGCGATTGTATGATTATGATTGTATTATTGTGATTGTATGATTATGATTGTATGGTTGTGATTGTATGATTGTGATGGTATGATTGTGATAGTATCATTGCAATTGTATGTTTATGATTGTATGATTGTGATTGTATGATTGTGATTGTATGATTGTGATTGTATGATTGTGATAGTATGATTGTGATTGTATGATTGTGATTGTATGATTGTGATTGTATGATTGTGATTGTATGATTGTGTTTGTATGATTGCGATTGTATGATTTTGGTTGTATGATTGTGATAGTATCATTGTAATTGTATGATTATGATTGTATGATTGTGATTGTATGATTGTGATTGTATGATTGTGATTGTATGATTGTGATTGTATGATTGTGATTGTATGATTGTGATTGTATGATTGTGATTGTATGATCGTGATTGTATGGAATTGATTGTATGATTGTGATAGTATGATTGTAATTGTATGATTATGATTGTATGATTGTGATTGTATGATTGTCATGGTATGATTGTGATTGTATGATTGCGATAGTATGATTGTGATTGTATGATTGTGATTGTATGATTGTGATTGCATGATTGTGATTGTATGATTGTGATAGTATGATTGTGATTGTATGATTGTGATTGTATGATTGTGATTGTAGGATTGTGATTGTATGATTGTGATTGTATGATTGTGATTGTATGATCGTGATTGTATGGAATTGATTGAATGATTGTGATAGTATGATTGTAATTGTATAATTATGATTGAATGATTGTGATTGTATGATTGCGATTGTATGATTGTGATTGTATGATTGCGATTGTATGCTTGCGATTGTATGATTGCGATTGTATGATTGTGATTGTATGATTGTCATGGTATGATTGTGATTGTATGATTGTGATTGTATGATTGTGATTGTATGCTTGCGATTGTATGATTGCGATTGTATGATTGTGATTGTATGATTGTGATTGTATGATCGTGATTGTATGGAATTGATTGTATGATTGTGATAGTATGATTGTAATTGTATGGTTATGATTGTATGATTGTGATTGTATGATTGTGATTGTATGATTGTGATTGTATGCTTGCGATTGTATGATTGTGATTGTATGATTGTGATTGTATGATTACGATTGTATGATTGTGATTGTATGATTGCGATAGTATGATTGTGATCGTATGATTGTGGTTGTATGGTTGTGATTGTATGATTGTGATTGTATGATTGTGATTGTATGATTGTGATTGTATGATTGTGATTGTACGATTGTGATTGTATGATTGTGGTTGTATGATTGTATTTGGGAGATTGTATTTGGGAGATTGTATTTGGGAGATTGTAATTGTATGATTGCGATTGTATGATTGTGATTGTATGATTGTGATTGTTTGCTTGCGATTGTATGATTGTGATTGTATGATTGTGATTGTATGATTGTGATTGTATGATTGTGATTGTATGATTGTGATTGTATGATTGTGATTGTATGATTGTGATTGTATGATTGTGATCGTATGATTGCGATGGTATGATTGTGATTGTATGATTGTGTTTGTATGATTGTGATCTTATGACTGCGATGGTATGATTGTGATTGTATGATTGTGATTGTATGATTGTGATTGTATGATTGTGATTGTATGATTGTGATTGTATGATTGTGATTGTATCATTGTGATTGTATGATTGTGATTGTATGATTGTGATTGTATGATTGTGATTGTATGATGGTGATTGTATGATTGCGATTGTATGATTTTGATCGTATGATTGTGATAGTATCATTGTAATTGTATTATTATGATTGTATGATTGTGATTGTATGATTGTGAATGTATGATTGTGATTGTATGATTGCGATTGTATGATTGGGATTGTATGATTATGATTGTATTATTGTGATTGAATGATTATGATTGTATGGTTGTGAGTGTAGGATTGTGATGGTATGATTGTGACTGTATGATTGCGATAGTATGATTGTGATTGTATGATTGTGATTGTATGATTGTGATTGTATGATTGTGATTGTATGATTGCGATTGTATGATTTTGATCGTATGATTGTGATAGTATCATTGTAATTGTATGATTATGATTGTATGATTGTGATTGTATGATTGTGATTGTATGATTGTGATTGTATGGTTGTGATTGTATTACTGTGATTGTATGACTGTGATTGTATGATTTTGATTGTATGATTGTGATTGTATGATTGTATTTGGGAGATTGTATTTGGGAGATTGTAGTTGTATGATTGCGATGGTATGATTGTGATTGTATGATTGTGATTGTATGATTGCGATAGTATGATTGTGACTGTATGATTGTGATTGTATGACTGCGATCGTATGATTGTGATTGTATGATTGTGATTGTATGATTGTGATAGTATGATTGTGATTGTATGATTGTGATTGTATGACTGTGATTGTATGATTGTGATTGTATGATTGTGACTGTATGCTTGCGATTGTATGATTGTGATTGTGTGATTGTGATTGTATGATTGTGATTGTATGATTGTGATTGTATGATTGTTCTTTTATGATTGTGATTGTATGATTGTAATTGTATGATTGCGATTGTATGATTGTGATTGTATGATTGTGATTGTATGCTTGCGATTGTATGATTGTGATTGTATGATTGTGATTGTATGATTGTGATTGTATGATTGTGATTGTATGATTGTTCTTTTATGATTGTGATTGTATGATTGTAATTGTATGATTGCGATTGTATGATTGTGATTGTATGATTGTGATTGTATGCTTGCGATTGTATGATTGTGATTGTATGATTGTGATTGTATGATTGTGATTGTATGATTGTGATTGTATGATTGCGATAGTATGATTGTGATCGTATGATTGTGATTGTATGATTGTGATTGTATGATTGTGATTGTATGATTGTGATTGTATGATTGTGATTGTATGATTGTGATTGTATGATTGCGATTGTATGATTTTGATTGTATGATTGTGATAGTATCATTGTAATTGTATGATTATGATTGTATGATTGTGATTGTATGATTGTGAATGTATGATTGTGATTGTATGATTGTGATTGTATGATTGTGATTGCATGATTGTGATTGCATGATTGTGATTGTATGATTGTGATTGTATGATTGTGATTGTATGATTGTGATTGTATGATTGTGGTTGTATGATTGTATTAGGGAGATTGTATTTGGGAGATTGCAATTGTATGATTGCGATTGTATGATTGTGATTGTATGATTGTGATTGTATGCTTGCGATTGTATGATTGTGATTGTATGATTGTGACTGTATGATTGTGATTGTATGATTGTGATTGTATGATTGTGATTGTATGATCGTGATTGTATGGAATTGATTGTATGATTGTGATAGTATGATTGTAATTGTATGATTATGATTGTATGATTGTGATTGTATGATTGTCATGGTATGATTGTGATTGTATGACTGTGATTGTATGATTGTGATTGTATGATTGTGATTGTATGATTATGATTGTACGGTTGTGATTGTATGATTGTGATGGTATGATTGTGATTGTATGATTGTGATTGTATGATCGTGATTGTATGGAATTGATTGAATGATTGTGATAGTATGATTGTAATTGTATGACTATGATTGTATGATTGTGATTGTATGATTGTCATGGTATGATTGTGATTGTATGATTGTCATTGTATGATTGTCATTGTATGATTGTGATTGTATGATTGTGATTGTATGATTGTGATTGTATGATTGTGATAGTATGATTGTGATTGTAAGATTGTGATTGTATGACTGTGATTGTATTATTGTGATTGTATGATTATGATTGTATGGTTGTGATTGTATGATTGTGATTGTATGATTGTGATTGTATGATTGTGATTGTATGATTGTGATTGTATGATTGTGATTGTATGATTGTGATTGTATGATTGTGATTGTATGATTGTGATCGTATGATTGCGATGGTATGATTGTGATTGTATGATTGTGTTTGTATGATTGTGATCTTATGACTGCGATGGTATGATTGTGATTGTATGATTGTGTTTGTATGATTGTGATTGTATGATTGCGATTGTATGATTTTGATTGTATGATTGTGATAGTATCATTGTAATTGTATGATTATGATTGTATGATTGTGATTGTATGATTGTGATTGTATGATTATGATTGTATGCTTGTGATTGCATGACTGTGATTGTATGATTGTGATTGCATTATTTTGAATGTATGATTGTGATTGTATGATTGTGATGGTATGATTGTGATTGTATGATTGTGATTGTATGATTGTGATTGTATGATTGTGATAGTATGATTGTGATTGTATGATTGTGAATGTATGATTCTAATTGTATGATTGTATTAGGGAGATTGTATTTGGGAGATTGTAATTGTATGATTGCGATTGTATGATTGTGATTGTATGATTGTGATTGTATGCTTGCGATTGTATGATTGTGATTGTATGATTGTGATTGTATGATTGTGATTGTATGATTGTGATTGTATGATTGCGATAGTATGATTGTGATCGTATGATTGTGATTGTATGATTGTGATAGTATGATTGTGATTGTATGATTGTGATTGTATGATTGTGATTGTATGATTGCGATTGTATGATTTTGATTGTATGATTGTGATAGTATCATTGTAATTGTATTATTATGATTGTATGATTGTGATTGTATGATTGTGAATGTATGATTGTGATTGTATGATTGTGATTGTATGATTGTGATTGTATGATTGTGATTGTATGATTGTATTTGGGAGATTGTATTTGGGAGATTGTATTTGGGAGATTGTAATTGTATGATTGCGATTGTATGATTGTGATTGTATGATTGTGATTGTTTGCTTGCGATTGTATGATTGTGATTGTATGATTGTGATGGTATGATTGTGATTGTATGATTGTGATTGTATGATTGTGATTGTATGATTGTGATTGTATGATTGTGATAGTATGATTGTGATTGTATGATTGTGAATGTATGATTGTAATTGTATGATTGTATTAGGGAGATTGTATTTGGGAGATTGTAATTGTATGATTGCGATTGTATGATTGTGATTGTGTGATTGTGATTGTATGCTTGCGATTGTATGATTGTGATTGTATGATTGTGATTGTATGATTGTGATTGTATGATTGTGATTGTATGATTGCGATAGTATGATTGTGATCGTATGATTGTGATTGTATGATTGTGATAGTATGATTGTGATTGTATGATTGTGATTGTATGATTGTGATTGTATGATAGCGATTGTATGATTTTGATTGTATGATTGTGATAGTATCATTGTAATTGTATTATTATGATTGTATGATTGTGATTGTATGATTGTGAATGTATGATTGTGATTGTATGATTGTGATTGTATGATTGTGATTGTACGATTGTGATTGTATGATTGTGGTTGTATGATTGTATTTGGGAGATTGTATTTGGGAGATTGTATTTGGGAGATTGTAATTGTATGATTGCGATTGTATGATTGTGATTGTATGATTGTGATTGTTTGCTTGCGATTGTATGATTGTGATTGTATGATTGTGATTGTATGATTGTGATTGTATGATTGTGATTGTATGATTGTGATTGTATGATTGTGATTGTATGATTGTGATTGTATGATTGTGATCGTATGATTGCGATGGTATGATTGTGATTGTATGATTGTGTTTGTATGATTGTGATCTTATGACTGCGATGGTATGATTGTGATTGTATGATTGTGATTGTATGATTGTGATTGTATGATTGTGATTGTATGATTGTGATTGTATCATTGTGATTGTATGATTGTGATTGTATGATTGTGATTGTATGATTGTGATTGTATGATGGTGATTGTATGATTGCGATTGTATGATTTTGATCGTATGATTGTGATAGTATCATTGTAATTGTATTATTATGATTGTATGATTGTGATTGTATGATTGTGAATGTATGATTGTGATTGTATGATTGCGATTGTATGATTGGGATTGTATGATTATGATTGTATTATTGTGATTGAATGATTATGATTGTATGGTTGTGAGTGTAGGATTGTGATGGTATGATTGTGACTGTATGATTGCGATAGTATGATTGTGATTGTATGATTGTGATTGTATGATTGTGATTGTATGATTGTGATTGTATGATTGCGATTGTATGATTTTGATCGTATGATTGTGATAGTATCATTGTAATTGTATGATTATGATTGTATGATTGTGATTGTATGATTGTGATTGTATGATTGTGATTGTATGGTTGTGATTGTATTACTGTGATTGTATGACTGTGATTGTATGATTTTGATTGTATGATTGTGATTGTATGATTGTATTTGGGAGATTGTATTTGGGAGATTGTAGTTGTATGATTGCGATGGTATGATTGTGATTGTATGATTGTGATTGTATGATTGCGATAGTATGATTGTGACTGTATGATTGTGATTGTATGACTGCGATCGTATGATTGTGATTGTATGATTGTGATTGTATGATTGTGATAGTATGATTGTGATTGTATGATTGTGATTGTATGACTGTGATTGTATGATTGTGATTGTATGATTGTGACTGTATGCTTGCGATTGTATGATTGTGATTGTGTGATTGTGATTGTATGATTGTGATTGTATGATTGTGATTGTATGATTGTTCTTTTATGATTGTGATTGTATGATTGTAATTGTATGATTGCGATTGTATGATTGTGATTGTATGATTGTGATTGTATGCTTGCGATTGTATGATTGTGATTGTATGATTGTGATTGTATGATTGTGATTGTATGATTGTGATTGTATGATTGCGATAGTATGATTGTGATCGTATGATTGTGATTGTATGATTGTGATAGTATGATTGTGATTGTATGATTGTGATTGTATGATTGTGATTGTATGATTGCGATTGTATGATTTTGATTGTATGATTGTGATAGTATCATTGTAATTGTATGATTATGATTGTATGATTGTGATTGTATGATTGTGAATGTATGATTGTGATTGTATGATTGTGATTGTATGATTGTGATTGCATGATTGTGATTGCATGATTGTGATTGTATGATTGTGATTGTATGATTGTGATTGTATGATTGTGATTGTATGATTGTGGTTGTATGATTGTATTAGGGAGATTGTATTTGGGAGATTGCAATTGTATGATTGCGATTGTATGATTGTGATTGTATGATTGTGATTGTATGCTTGCGATTGTATGATTGTGATTGTATGATTGTGACTGTATGATTGTGATTGTATGATTGTGATTGTATGATTGTGATTGTATGATCGTGATTGTATGGAATTGATTGTATGATTGTGATAGTATGATTGTAATTGTATGATTATGATTGTATGATTGTGATTGTATGATTGTCATGGTATGATTGTGATTGTATGATTGCGATAGTATGATTGTGATCGTATGATTGTGATTGTATGATTGTGATTGTATGATTGTGATTGTATGATTGCGATTGTATGATTGTGATTGTATGATTATGATTGTATTATTGTGATTGTATGATTATGATTGTATGGTTGTGATTGTATGATTGTGATGGTATGATTGTGATTATATGATTGTGATTGTATGATTGTGATTGTATGATTGTGATTGTATGATTGTGATTGTATGATTGTGATTGTATGATTGTGATTGTATGATTGTGATCGTATGATTGCGATGGTATGATTGCGATGGTATGATTGTGATTGTATGATTGTGTTTGTATGATTGTGATTGTATGATTGTGATTGTATGATTGTGATTGTATGATTGCGATTGTATGATTGTGATTGTATGATTGTGATTGTATGATTGCGATTGTATGATTTTGATCGTATGATTGTGATAGTATCATTGTAATTGTATGATTATGATTGTATGATTGTGATTGTATGATTGTGATTGTATGGTTGTGATTGTATTATTGTGATTGTATGACTGTGATTGTATGATTTTGATTGTATGATTGTGATTGTATGATTGTATTTGGGAGATTCTATTTGGGAGATTGTAATTGTATGATTGCGATGGTATGATTGTGGTTGTATGATTGCGATAGTATGATTGTGACTGTATGATTGTGATTGTATGACTGTGATTGTATGATTGTGATTGTATGATTGTGATAGTATGATTGTGATTGTATGATTGTGATTGTATGACTGTGATTGTATGATTGTGATTGTATGATTGTGACTGTATGCTTGCGATTGTATGATTGTGATTGTACGATTGTGATTGTATGATTGTGATTGTATGATTGTGATTGTATGATCGTGATTGTATGGAATTGATTGTATGATTGTGATAGTATGATTGTAATTGTATGATTATGATTGTATGATTGTGATTGTATGATTGTCATGGTATGATTGTGATTGTATGATTGTCATAGTATGATTGTGATTGTATGATTGTGATTGTATGATTGTGATAGTATGATTGTGATTGTAAGATTGTGATTGTATGATTTTGATCGTATGATTGTGATAGTATCATTGTAATTGTATGATTATGATTGTATGATTGTGATTGTATGATTGTGATTGTATGGTTGTGATTGTATTATTGTGATTGTATGATTATGATTGTATGGTTGTGATTGTATGATTGTGATGGAATGATTGTGATAGTATCATTGTAATTGTATGTTTATGATTGTATGATTGTGATTGTATGATTGTGATTGTATGATTGTGATTGTATGATTGTGATAGTATGATTGTGATTGTATGATTGCCATAGTATGATTGTGATCGTATGATTGTGATCGTATGATTGCGATGGTATGATTGTGATTGTATGATTGTGTTTGTATGATTGTGATTGTATGATTGTGATTGTATGATTGTGATTGTATGATTGTGATTGTATGATTGTGATTGTATGATTGTGATTGTATGATTGCGATTGTATGATTTTGATCGTATGATTGTGATAGTATCATTGTAATTGTATGATTATGATTGTATGATTGTGATTGTATGTTTGTGATTGTATGGTTGTGATTGTATTATTGTGATTGTATGACTGTGATTGTATGATTTTGATTGTATGATTGTGATTGTATGATTGTATTTGGGAGATTGTATTTGGGAGATTGTAATTGTATGATTGCGATGGTATGATTGTGATTGTATGATTGCGATAGTATGATTGTGACTGTATGATTGTGATTGTATGACTGTGATTGTATGATTGTGATTGTATGATTGTGATTGTATGATTGTGATAGTATGATTGTGATTGTATGATTGTGATTGTATGATTGTGATTGTATGATTGTGATAGTATGATTGTGATTGTAAGATTGTGATTGTATGACTGTGATTGTATGATTGTGATTGTATGATTGTGATTGTATGATTATGATTGTATGATTGTGATTGTATGATTAATGATTGTACGGTTGTGATTGTATGATTGTGATGGTATGATTGCAATTGTATGATTGCGATAGTATGATTGTGATTGTATGTTTGTGATTGTATGATTGTGATTGTATGCTTGCGATTGTATGATTGTGATTGTATGATTGTGATTGTATGATTACGATTGTATGATTGTGATTGTATGATTGCGATAGTATGATTGTGATCGTATGATTGTGATTGTATGATTGTGATTGTATGATTGCGATTGTATGATTGCGATTGTATGATTATGATTGTATTATTGTGATTGTATGATTATGATTGTATGGTTGTGATTGTATGATTGTGATGGTATGATTGTGATAGTATCATTGCAATTGTATGTTTATGATTGTATGATTGTGATTGTATGATTGTGATTGTATGATTGTGATTGCATGATTGTGATTGTATGATTGTGATAGTATGATTGTGATTGTATGATTGTGATTGTATGATTGTGATTGTAGGATTGTGATTGTATGATTGTGATTGTATGATTGTGATTGTATGATCGTGATTGTATGGAATTGATTGAATGATTGTGATAGTATGATTGTAATTGTATAATTATGATTGTATGATTGTGATAGTATGATTGTGATTGTATGATTGTGATTGTATGATTGTGATTGTATGATTGTGATTGTATGATTGTGTTTGTATGATTGCGATTGTATGATTTTGGTTGTATGATTGTGATAGTATCATTGTAATTGTATGATTATGATTGTATGATTGTGATTGTATGATTGTGATTGTATGATTGTGATTGTATGATTGTGATTGTATGATTGTGATTGTATGATTGTGATTGTATGATTGTGATTGTATGATTGTGATTGTATGATCGTGATTGTATGGAATTGATTGTATGATTGTGATAGTATGATTGTAATTGTATGATTATGATTGTATGATTGTGATTGTATGATTGTCATGGTATGATTGTGATTGTATGATTGCGATAGTATGATTGTGATTGTATGATTGTGATTGTATGATTGTGATTGCATGATTGTGATTGTATGATTGTGATAGTATGATTGTGATTGTATGATTGTGATTGTATGATTGTGATTGTAGGATTGTGATTGTATGATTGTGATTGTATGATTGTGATTGTATGATCGTGATTGTATGGAATTGATTGAATGATTGTGATAGTATGATTGTAATTGTATAATTATGATTGAATGATTGTGATTGTATGATTGCGATTGTATGATTGTGATTGTATGATTGCGATTGTATGCTTGCGATTGTATGATTGCGATTGTATGATTGTGATTGTATGATTGTCATGGTATGATTGTGATTGTATGATTGTGATTGTATGATTGTGATTGTATGCTTGCGATTGTATGATTGCGATTGTATGATTGTGATTGTATGATTGTGATTGTATGATCGTGATTGTATGGAATTGATTGTATGATTGTGATAGTATGATTGTAATTGTATGGTTATGATTGTATGATTGTGATTGTATGATTGTCATGGTATGATTGTGATTGTATGATTGCGATAGTATGATTGTGATCGTATGATTGTGATTGTATGATTGTGATTGTATGATTGCGATTGTATGATTGTGATTGTATGATTATGATTGTATTATTGTGATTGTATGATTATGATTGTATGGTTGTGATTGTATGATTGTGATTGTATGATTGTGATTGTATGATTGTGATCTTATGACTGCGATGGTATGATTGTGATTGTATGATTGTGTTTGTATGATTGTGATTGTATGATTGCGATTGTATGATTTTGATTGTATGATTGTGATAGTATCATTGTAATTGTATGATTATGATTGTATGATTGTGATTGTATGATTGTGATTGTATGATTATGATTGTATGCTTGTGATTGCATGACTGTGATTGTATGATTGTGATTGCATTATTTTGAATGTATGATTGTGATTGTATGATTGTGATGGTATGATTGTGATTGTATGATTGTGATTGTATGATTGTGATTGTATGATTGTGATAGTATGATTGTGATTGTATGATTGTGAATGTATGATTCTAATTGTATGATTGTATTAGGGAGATTGTATTTGGGAGATTGTAATTGTATGATTGCGATTGTATGATTGTGATTGTATGATTGTGATTGTATGCTTGCGATTGTATGATTGTGATTGTATGATTGTGATTGTATGATTGTGATAGTATGATTGTGATTGTATGATTGTGAATGTATGATTGTAATTGTATGATTGTATTAGGGAGATTGTATTTGGGAGATTGTAATTGTATGATTGCGATTGTATGATTGTGATTGTGTGATTGTGATTGTATGCTTGCGATTGTATGATTGTGATTGTATGATTGTGATTGTATGATTGTGATTGTATGATTGTGATTGTATGATTGCGATAGTATGATTGTGATCGTATGATTGTGATTGTATGATTGTGATAGTATGATTGTGATTGTATGATTGTGATTGTATGATTGTGATTGTATGATAGCGATTGTATGATTTTGATTGTATGATTGTGATAGTATCATTGTAATTGTATTATTATGATTGTATGATTGTGATTGTATGATTGTGAATGTATGATTGTGATTGTATGATTGTGATTGTATGATTGTGATTGTACGATTGTGATTGTATGATTGTGGTTGTATGATTGTATTTGGGAGATTGTATTTGGGAGATTGTATTTGGGAGATTGTAATTGTATGATTGCGATTGTATGATTGTGATTGTATGATTGTGATTGTTTGCTTGCGATTGTATGATTGTGATTGTATGATTGTGATTGTATGATTGTGATTGTATGATTGTGATTGTATGATTGTGATTGTATGATTGTGATTGTATGATTGTGATTGTATGATTGTGATCGTATGATTGCGATGGTATGATTGTGATTGTATGATTGTGTTTGTATGATTGTGATCTTATGACTGCGATGGTATGATTGTGATTGTATGATTGTGATTGTATGATTGTGATTGTATGATTGTGATTGTATGATTGTGATTGTATGATTCTGATTGTATCATTGTGATTGTATGATTGTGATTGTATGATTGTGATTGTATGATTGTGATTGTATGATGGTGATTGTATGATTGCGATTGTATGATTTTGATCGTATGATTGTGATAGTATCATTGTAATTGTATTATTATGATTGTATGATTGTGATTGTATGATTGTGAATGTATGATTGTGATTGTATGATTGCGATTGTATGATTGGGATTGTATGATTATGATTGTATTATTGTGATTGAATGATTATGATTGTATGGTTGTGAGTGTATGACTGTGATGGTATGATTGTGACTTATGATTGCGATAGTATGATTGTGATTGTATGATTGTGATTGTATGATTGTGATTGTATGATTGTGATTGTATGATTGTGATTGTATGATTGCGATTGTATGATTTTGATCGTATGATTGTGATAGTATCATTGTAATTGTATGATTATGATTGTATGATTGTGATTGTATGATTGTGATTGTATGATTGTGATTGTATGGTTGTGATTGTATTACTGTGATTGTATGACTGTGATTGTATGATTTTGATTGTATGATTGTGATTGTATGATTGTATTTGGGAGATTGTAGTTGTATGATTGCGATTGTATGATTGTGATTGTATGATTGTGATTGTTTGCTTGCAATTGTATGATTGTGATTGTATGATTGTGATTGTATGATTGTGATTGTATGATTGTGATTGTATGATTGTGATTGTATGATTGTGATTGTATGATTGTGATTGTATGATTGTGATCGTATGATTGCGATGGTATGATTGTGATTGTATGATTGTGTTTGTATGATTGTGATCTTATGACTGCGATGGTATGATTGTGATTGTATGATTGTGATTGTATGATTGTGATTGTATGATTGTGATTGTATGATTGTGATTGTATGATTGTGATTGTATCATTGTGATTGTATGATTGTGATTGTATGATTGTGATTGTATGATTGTGATTGTATGATGGTGATTGTATGATTGCGATTGTATGATTTTGATCGTATGATTGTGATAGTATCATTGTAATTGTATTATTATGATTGTATGATTGTGATTGTATGATTGTGATTGTATGATTGTGATTGTATGATTGTGATTGTATGATTGCGATTGTATGATTTTGATCGTATGATTGTGATAGTATCATTGTAATTGTATGATTATGATTGTATGATTGTGATTGTATGATTGTGATTGTATGATTGTGATTGTATGGTTGTGATTGTATTACTGTGATTGTATGACTGTGATTGTATGATTTTGATTGTATGATTGTGATTGTATGATTGTATTTGGGAGATTGTAGTTGTATGATTGCGATGGTATGATTGTGATTGTATGATTGTGATTGTATGATTGCGATAGTATGATTGTGACTGTATGATTGTGATTGTATGACTGCGATCGTATGATTGTGATTGTATGATTGTGATTGTATGATTGTGATAGTATGATTGTGATTGTATGATTGTGATTGTATGACTGTGATTGTATGATTGTGATTGTATGATTGTGACTGTATGCTTGCGATTGTATGATTGTGATTGTGTGATTGTGATTGTATGATTGTGATTGTATGATTGTGATTGTATGATTGTTCTTTTATGATTGTGATTGTATGATTGTAATTGTATGATTGCGATTGTATGATTGTGATTGTATGATTGTGATTGTATGCTTGCGATTGTATGATTGTGATTGTATGATTGTGATTGTATGATTGTGATTGTATGATTGTGATTGTATGATTGCGATAGTATGATTGTGATCGTATGATTGTGATTGTATGATTGTGATAGTATGATTGTGATTGTATGATTGTGATTGTATGATTGTGATTGTATGATTGCGATTGTATGATTTTGATTGTATGATTGTGATAGTATCATTGTAATTGTATGATTATGATTGTATGATTGTGATTGTATGATTGTGAATGTATGATTGTGATTGTATGATTGTGATTGTATGATTGTGATTGCATGATTGTGATTGCATGATTGTGATTGTATGATTGTGATTGTATGATTGTGATTGTATGATTGTGATTGTATGATTGTGGTTGTATGATTGTATTAGGGAGATTGTATTTGGGAGATTGTAATTGTATGATTGCGATTGTATGATTGTGATTGTATGATTGTGATTGTATGCTTGCGATTGTATGATTGTGATTGTATGATTGTGACTGTATGATTGTGATTGTATGATTGTGATTGTATGATTGTGATTGTATGATCGTGATTGTATGGAATTGATTGTATGATTGTGATAGTATGATTGTAATTGTATGATTATGATTGTATGATTGTGATTGTATGATTGTCATGGTATGATTGTGATTGTATGATTGCGATAGTATGATTGTGATCGTATGATTGTGATTGTATGATTGTGATTGTATGATTGTGATTGTATGATTGCGATTGTATGATTGTGATTGTATGATTATGATTGTATTATTGTGATTGTATGATTATGATTGTATGGTTGTGATTGTATGATTGTGATGGTATGATTGTGATTATATGATTGTGATTGTATGATTGTGATTGTATGATTGTGATTGTATGATTGTGATTGTATGATTGTGATTGTATGATTGTGATTGTATGATTGTGATTGTATGATTGTGATCGTATGATTGCGATGGTATGATTGCGATGGTATGATTGTGATTGTATGATTGTGTTTGTATGATTGTGATTGTATGATTGTGATTGTATGATTGTGATTGTATGATTGCGATTGTATGATTGTGATTGTATGATTGTGATTGTATGATTGCGATTGTATGATTTTGATCGTATGATTGTGATAGTATCATTGTAATTGTATGATAATGATTGTATGATTGTGATTGTATGATTGTGATTGTATGATTGTGATTGTATGGTTGTGATTGTATTATTGTGATTGTATGACTGTGATTGTATGATTTTGACTGTATGATTGTGATTGTATGATTGTATTTGGGAGATTCTATTTGGGAGATTGTAATTGTATGATTGCGATGGTATGATTGTGGTTGTATGATTGCGATAGTATGATTGTGACTGTATGATTGTGATTGTATGACTGTGATTGTATGATTGTGATTGTATGATTGTGATAGTATGATTGTGATTGTATGATTGTGATTGTATGACTGTGATTGTATGATTGTGATTGTATGATTGTGACTGTATGCTTGCGATTGTATGATTGTGATTGTACGATTGTGATTGTATGATTGTGATTGTATGATTGTGATTGTATGATCGTGATTGTATGGAATTGATTGTATGATTGTGATAGTATGATTGTAATTGTATGATTATGATTGTATGATTGTGATTGTATGATTGTCATGGTATGATTGTGATTGTATGATTGTGATTGTATGATTGTGATAGTATGATTGTGATTGTAAGATTGTGATTGTATGATTTTGATCGTATGATTGTGATAGTATCATTGTAATTGTATGATTATGATTGTATGATTGTGATTGTATGATTGTGATTGTATGGTTGTGATTGTATTATTGTGATTGTATGATTATGATTGTATGGTTGTGATTGTATGATTGTGATGGAATGATTGTGATAGTATCATTGTAATTGTATGTTTATGATTGTATGATTGTGATTGTATGATTGTGATTGTATGATTGTGATTGTATGATTGTGATTGTATGATTGTGATAGTATGATTGTGATTGTATGATTGCCATAGTATGATTGTGATCGTATGATTGTGATCGTATGATTATGATTGTATGATTGTGATTGTATGATTGTCATGGTATGATTGTGATTGTATGATTGCGATAGTATGATTGTGATTGTATGATTGTGATTGTATGATTGTGATTGTATGATTGTGATTGTATGATTGTGATTGTATGATTGTGATTGTATGATCGTGATTGTATGGAATTGATTGAATGATTGTGATGGTATGATTGTAATTGTATGACTATGATTGTATGATTGTGATTGTATGATTGTCATGGTATGATTGTGATTGTATGATTGTCATTGTATGATTGTCATTGTATGATTGTGATTGTATGATTGTGATTGTATGATTGTGATTGTATGATTGTGATAGTATGATTGTGATTGTAAGATTGTGATTGTATGACTGTGATTGTATGATTGTGATTGTATGATTGTGATTGTATGATTATGATTGTATGATTGTGATTGTATGATTATGATTGTACGGTTGTGATTGTATGATTGTGATGGTATGATTGCAATTGTATGATTGCGATAGTATGATTGTGATTGTATGATTGTGATTGTATGATTGTGATTGTATGCTTGCGATTGTATGATTGTGATTGTATGATTGTGATTGTATGATTACGATTGTATGATTGTGATTGTATGATTGCGATAGTATGATTGTGATCGTATGATTGTGATTGTATGATTGTGATTGTATGATTGCGATTGTATGATTGCGATTGTATGATTATGATTGTATTATTGTGATTGTATGATTATGATTGTATGGTTGTGATTGTATGATTGTGATGGTATGATTGTGATAGTATCATTGCAATTGTATGTTTATGATTGTATGATTGTGATTGTATGATTGTGATTGTATGATTGTGATTGTATGATTGTGATAGTATGATTGTGATTGTATGATTGTGATTGTATGATTGTGATTGTATGATTGTGATTGTATGATTGTGTTTGTATGATTGCGATTGTATGATTTTGGTTGTATGATTGTGATAGTATCATTGTAATTGTATGATTATGATTGTATGATTGTGATTGTATGATTGTGATTGTATGATTGTGATTGTATGATTGTGATTGTATGATTGTGATTGTATGATTGTGATTGTATGATTGTGATTGTATGATTGTGATTGTATGATCGTGATTGTATGGAATTGATTGTATGATTGTGATAGTATGATTGTAATTGTATGATTATGATTGTATGATTGTGATTGTATGATTGTCATGGTATGATTGTGATTGTATGATTGCGATAGTATGATTGTGATTGTATGATTGTGATTGTATGATTGTGATTGCATGATTGTGATTGTATGATTGTGATAGTATGATTGTGATTGTATGATTGTGATTGTATGATTGTGATTGTAGGATTGTGATTGTATGATTGTGATTGTATGATTGTGATTGTATGATCGTGATTGTATGGAATTGATTGAATGATTGTGATAGTATGATTGTAATTGTATGATTATGATTGAATGATTGTGATTGTATGATTGTCATGGTATGATTGTGATTGTATGATTGTCATTGTATGATTGTCATTGTATGATTGTGACTGTATGATTGTGATTGTATGATTGTGATTGTATGATTGTGATAGTATGATTGTGATTGTAAGATTGTGATTGTATGACTGTGATTGTATGATTGTGATTGTATGATTGTGATTGTATGATTATGATTGTATGATTGTGATTGTATGATTATGATTGTACGGTTGTGATTGTATGATTGTGATGGTATGATTGCGATTGTATGATTGCGATAGTATGATTGTGATTGTATGATTGTGATTGTATGATTGTGATTGTATGCTTGCGATTGTATGATTGTGATTGTATGATTGTGATTGTATGATTACGATTGTATGATTGTGATTGTATGATTGCGATAGTATGATTGTGATCGTATGATTGTGGTTGTATGATTGTGATTGTATGATTGCGATTGTATGATTGCGATTGTATGATTATGATTGTATTATTGTGATTGTATGATTATGATTGTATGGTTGTGATTGTATGATTGTGATGGTATGATTGTGATAGTATCATTGTAATTGTATGTTTATGATTGTATGATTGTGATTGTATGATTGTGATTGTATGATTGTGATTGTATGATTGTGATAGTATGATTGTGATTGTATGATTGTGATTGTATGATTGTGATTGTATGATTGTGATTGTATGATTGTGTTTGTATGATTGCGATTGTATGATTTTGGTTGTATGATTGTGATAGTATCATTGTAATTGTATGATTATGATTGTATGATTGTGATTGTATGATTGTGATTGTATGATTGTGATTGTATGATTGTGATTGTATGATTGTGATTGTATGATTGTGATTGTATGATTGTGATTGTATGATTGTGATTGTATGATTGTGATTGTATGATTGTGATTGTATGATTGTGATTGTATGATTGTGATAGTATCATTGTAATTGTATGATTATGATTGTACGATTGTGATTGTATGCTTGCGATTGTATGATTGTGATTGTATGATTGCGATAGTATGATTGTGATTGTATGATTGTGATTGTATGATTGTGATTGCATGATTGTGATTGTATGATTGTGATTGTATGATTGTGATTGTATGATTGTGATTGCATGATTGTGATTGTATGCTTGCGATTGTATGATTGTGATTGTATGATTGTGATTGTATGATTACGATTGTATGATTGTGATTGTATGACTGCGATAGTATGATTGTGATCGTATGATTGTGATTGTATGATTGTGATTGTATGATTGTGATTGTATGATTGCGATTGTATGATTGTGAGTGTATGATTGTGATTGTATGATTGTGATTGTATGATTGTGATTGTATGATTGTGATTGTATGATCGTGATTGTATGGAATTGATTGTATGATTGTGATAGTATGATTGTGATTGTATGATTGTGATTGTATGATTGTAATTGTATGATTGTGATTGTATGATTGTGATTGTATGATTGTGATTGTATGATTGTATTTGGGTGATTGTATTCGGGAGATTGTAATTGTATGATTGCGATTGTATGATTGTGATTGTATGATTGTGATTGTATGATTGTGATAGTATCATTGTAATTGTATGATTATGATTGTACGATTGTGATTGTATGCTTGCGATTGTATGATTGTGATTGTATGATTGCGATAGTATGATTGTGATTGTATGATTGTGATTGTATGATTGTGATTGCATGATTGTGATTGTATGATTGTGATTGTATGATGGTGATTGTATGATTGTGATTGTATGATTGTATTTGGGTGATTGTATTTGGGAGATTGTAATTGTATGATGGCGATAGTATGATTGTGATCGTATGATTGTGATTGTATGATTGTGATTGTATGATTGCGATTGTATGATTGTGATTGTATGATTATGATTGTATTATTGTGATTGTATGATTATGATTGTATGGTTGTGATTGTATGATTGTGATGGTATGATTGTGATTGTATGATTGCGATAGTATGATTGTGATTGTATGATTGTGATTGTATGATTGTGACTGTATGATTGTGATTGTATGATTGTGATTGTGTGATTGTGATTGTATGATTGCGATTGTATGATTGTGATTGTATGATTGCGATTGTATGATTTTGATTGTGTGATTGTGATAGTATCATTGTAATTGTATGTTTATGATTGTATGATTGTGATTGTATGATTGTGATTGTATGGTTGTGATTGTATGATTGTGATAGTATGATTGTGATTCTATGATTGTGATTGTATGATTGTGATTGTATGATTGTGATTGTATTATTGTGATTGTATGATTATGATTGTATGGTTGTGATTGTATGATTGTGATGGTATGATTGTGATTGTATGATTGCGATTGTATGATTTTGATTGTATGATTGTGATAGTATCATAGTAATTGTATGTTTATGATTGTATGATTGTGATTGTATGATTGTGATTGTATGATTGCGATAGTATGATTGTGATTGTATGATTGTGATTGTATGGTTGCGATTGTATGATTGTGATTGTATGTCTGTGATTGTATGATTGTGATTGTATGATTGTGATTGTATGATTGAGATTGCACGATTTTGAATGTATTATTGTGATTGTAATATTGTGATTGTATGACAGTGATTGTATGATTGTGATTGTGCGATTGTGATTGTACGAATGTGATTGTACGATTGTGGTTGTATGATTGCGATTGTATGATTGTGATTGTATGATTGTATTTGGGTGATTGTATTTGGGAGATTGTAATTGTATGATTGCGATTGTATGATTGTGATTGTATGATTGTGATTGTATGATTGTGATAGTATCATTGTAATTGTATGATTATGATTGTACGATTGTGATTGTATGCTTGCGATTGTATGATTGTGATTGTATGATTGCGATAGTATGATTGTGATTGTATGATTGTGATTGTATGATTGTGATTGCATGATTGTGATTGTATGATTGTGATAGTATGATTGTGATTGTATGATTGTGATTGTATGATTGTGATTGTATGGTTGCGATTGTATGATTGTGATTGTATGACTGTGATTGTATGATTGTGATTGTATGATTGTGATTGTATGATTGAGATTGCATGATTTTGAATGTATTATTGTGATTGTAAGATTGTGATTGTATGACAGTGATTGTATGATTGTGATTGTGCGATTGTGATTGTACGAATGTGATTGTACGATTGTGGTTGTATGATTGCGATTGTATGATTGTGATTGTATGATTGTATTTGGGTGATTGTATTTGGGAGATTGTAATTGTATGATTGCGATTGTATGATTGTGATTGTATGATTGTGATTGTATGATTGTGATAGTATCATTGTAATTGTATGATTATGATTGTATGATTGTGATTGTATGATTGTGATTGTATGCTTGCGATTGTATGATTGTGATTGTATGATTGTGATTGTATGATTGTGATTGTATGATTGTGATTGTATGATTGCGATAGTATGATTGTGATCGTATGATTGTGATTGTATGATTGTGATAGTATGATTGTGATTGTATGATTGTGATTGTATGATTGTGATTGTATGCTTGCGATTGTATGATTGTGATTGTATGATTGTGACTGTATGATTGTGATTGTATGATTGTGATTGTATGATTGTGATTGTATGATCGTGATTGTATGGAATTGATTGTATGATTGTGATAGTATGATTGTAATTGTATGATTATGATTGTATGATTGTGATTGTATGATTGTCATGGTATGATTGTGATTGTATGATTGCGATAGTATGATTGTGATCGTATGATTGTGATTGTATGATTGTGATTGTATGATTGTGATTGTATGATTGCGATTGTATGATTGTGATTGTATGATTATGATTGTATTATTGTGATTGTATGATTATGATTGTATGGTTGTGATTGTATGATTGTGATGGTATGATTGTGATTATATGATTGTGATTGTATGATTGTGATTGTATGATTGTGATTGTATGATTGTGATTGTATGATTGTGATTGTATGATTGTGATCGTATGATTGCGATGGTATGATTGCGATGGTATGATTGTGATTGTATGATTGTGTTTGTATGATTGTGATTGTATGATTGTGATTGTATGATTGTGATTGTATGATTGCGATTGTATGATTGTGATTGTATGATTGTGATTGTATGATTGCGATTGTATGATTTTGATCGTATGATTGTGATAGTATCATTGTAATTGTATGATTATGATTGTATGATTGTGATTGTATGGTTGTGATTGTATTATTGTGATTGTATGACTGTGATTGTATGATTTTGATTGTATGATTGTGATTGTATGATTGTATTTGGGAGATTCTATTTGGGAGATTGTAATTGTATGATTGCGATGGTATGATTGTGGTTGTATGATTGCGATAGTATGATTGTGACTGTATGATTGTGATTGTATGACTGTGATTGTATGATTGTGATTGCATGATCGTGATTGTATGGAATTGATTGTATGATTGTGATAGTATGATTGTAATTGTATGATTATGATTGTATGATTGTGATTGTATGATTGTCATGGTATGATTGTGATTGTATGATTGTCATAGTATGATTGTGATTGTATGATTGTGATTGTATGATTGTGATAGTATGATTGTGATTGTAAGATTGTGATTGTATGATTTTGATCGTATGATTGTGATAGTATCATTGTAATTGTATGATTATGATTGTATGATTGTGATTGTATGATTGTGATTGTATGGTTGTGATTGTATTATTGTGATTGTATGATTATGATTGTATGGTTGTGATTGTATGATTGTGATGGTATGATTGTGATAGTATCATTGTAATTGTATGTTTATGATTGTATGATTGTGATTGTATGATTGTGATTGTATGATTGTGATTGTATGATTGTGATAGTATGATTGTGATTGTATGATTGCCATAGTATGATTGTGATCGTATGATTGTGATCGTATGATTGCGATGGTATGATTGTGATTGTATGATTGTGTTTGTATGATTGTGATTGTATGATTGTGATTGTATGATTGTGATTGTATGATTGTGATTGTATGGTTGTGATTGTATTACTGTGATTGTATGACTGTGATTGTATGATTTTGATTGTATGATTGTGATTGTATGATTGTATTTGGGAGATTGTATTTGGGAGATTGTAGTTGTATGATTGCGATGGTATGATTGTGATTGTATGATTGTGATTGTATGATTGCGATAGTATGATTGTGACTGTATGATTGTGATTGTATGACTGCGATCGTATGATTGTGATTGTATGATTGTGATTGTATGATTGTGATAGTATGATTGTGATTGTATGATTGTGATTGTATGACTGTGATTGTATGATTGTGATTGTATGATTGTGACTGTATGCTTGCGATTGTATGATTGTGATTGTGTGATTGTGATTGTATGATTGTGATTGTATGATTGTGATTGTATGATTGTTCTTTTATGATTGTGATTGTATGATTGTAATTGTATGATTGCGATTGTATGATTGTGATTGTATGATTGTGATTGTATGCTTGCGATTGTATGATTGTGATTGTATGATTGTGATTGTATGATTGTGATTGTATGATTGTGATTGTATGATTGCGATAGTATGATTGTGATCGTATGATTGTGATTGTATGATTGTGATAGTATGATTGTGATTGTATGATTGTGATTGTATGATTGTGATTGTATGATTGCGATTGTATGATTTTGATTGTATGATTGTGATAGTATCATTGTAATTGTATGATTATGATTGTATGATTGTGATTGTATGATTGTGAATGTATGATTGTGATTGTATGATTGTGATTGTATGATTGTGATTGCATGATTGTGATTGCATGATTGTGATTGTATGATTGTGATTGTATGATTGTGATTGTATGATTGTGATTGTATGATTGTGGTTGTATGATTGTATTAGGGAGATTGTATTTGGGAGATTGCAATTGTATGATTGCGATTGTATGATTGTGATTGTATGATTGTGATTGTATGCTTGCGATTGTATGATTGTGATTGTATGATTGTGACTGTATGATTGTGATTGTATGATTGTGATTGTATGATTGTGATTGTATGATCGTGATTGTATGGAATTGATTGTATGATTGTGATAGTATGATTGTAATTGTATGATTATGATTGTATGATTGTGATTGTATGATTGTCATGGTATGATTGTGATTGTATGATTGCGATAGTATGATTGTGATCGTATGATTGTGATTGTATGATTGTGATTGTATGATTGTGATTGTATGATTGCGATTGTATGATTGTGATTGTATGATTATGATTGTATTATTGTGATTGTATGATTATGATTGTATGGTTGTGATTGTATGATTGTGATGGTATGATTGTGATTATATGATTGTGATTGTATGATTGTGATTGTATGATTGTGATTGTATGATTGTGATTGTATGATTGTGATTGTATGATTGTGATTGTATGATTGTGATCGTATGATTGCGATGGTATGATTGCGATGGTATGATTGTGATTGTATGATTGTGTTTGTATGATTGTGATTGTATGATTGTGATTGTATGATTGTGATTGTATGATTGCGATTGTATGATTGTGATTGTATGATTGTGATTGTATGATTGCGATTGTATGATTTTGATCGTATGATTGTGATAGTATCATTGTAATTGTATGATTATGATTGTATGATTGTGATTGTATGATTGTGATTGTATGGTTGTGATTGTATTATTGTGATTGTATGACTGTGATTGTATGATTTTGATTGTATGATTGTGATTGTATGATTGTATTTGGGAGATTCTATTTGGGAGATTGTAATTGTATGATTGCGATGGTATGATTGTGGTTGTATGATTGCGATAGTATGATTGTGACTGTATGATTGTGATTGTATGACTGTGATTGTATGATTGTGATTGTATGATTGTGATAGTATGATTGTGATTGTATGATTGTGATTGTATGACTGTGATTGTATGATTGTGATTGTATGATTGTGACTGTATGCTTGCGATTGTATGATTGTGATTGTACGATTGTGATTGTATGATTGTGATTGTATGATTGTGATTGTATGATCGTGATTGTATGGAATTGATTGTATGATTGTGATAGTATGATTGTAATTGTATGATTATGATTGTATGATTGTGATTGTATGATTGTCATGGTATGATTGTGATTGTATGATTGTCATAGTATGATTGTGATTGTATGATTGTGATTGTATGATTGTGATAGTATGATTGTGATTGTAAGATTGTGATTGTATGATTTTGATCGTATGATTGTGATAGTATCATTGTAATTGTATGATTATGATTGTATGATTGTGATTGTATGATTGTGATTGTATGGTTGTGATTGTATTATTGTGATTGTATGATTATGATTGTATGGTTGTGATTGTATGATTGTGATGGAATGATTGTGATAGTATCATTGTAATTGTATGTTTATGATTGTATGATTGTGATTGTATGATTGTGATTGTATGATTGTGATTGTATGATTGTGATAGTATGATTGTGATTGTATGATTGCCATAGTATGATTGTGATCGTATGATTGTGATCGTATGATTGCGATGGTATGATTGTGATTGTATGATTGTGTTTGTATGATTGTGATTGTATGATTGTGATTGTATGATTGTGATTGTATGATTGTGATTGTATGATTGTGATTGTATGATTGTGATTGTATGATTGCGATTGTATGATTTTGATCGTATGATTGTGATAGTATCATTGTAATTGTATGATTATGATTGTATGATTGTGATTGTATGTTTGTGATTGTATGGTTGTGATTGTATTATTGTGATTGTATGACTGTGATTGTATGATTTTGATTGTATGATTGTGATTGTATGATTGTATTTGGGAGATTGTATTTGGGAGATTGTAATTGTATGATTGCGATGGTATGATTGTGATTGTATGATTGCGATAGTATGATTGTGACTGTATGATTGTGATTGTATGACTGTGATTGTATGATTGTGATTGTATGATTGTGATTGTATGATTGTGATAGTATGATTGTGATTGTATGATTGTGATTGTATGATTGTGATTGTATGATTGTGATAGTATGATTGTGATTGTAAGATTGTGATTGTATGACTGTGATTGTATGATTGTGATTGTATGATTGTGATTGTATGATTATGATTGTATGATTGTGATTGTATGATTAATGATTGTACGGTTGTGATTGTATGATTGTGATGGTATGATTGCAATTGTATGATTGCGATAGTATGATTGTGATTGTATGTTTGTGATTGTATGATTGTGATTGTATGCTTGCGATTGTATGATTGTGATTGTATGATTGTGATTGTATGATTACGATTGTATGATTGTGATTGTATGATTGCGATAGTATGATTGTGATCGTATGATTGTGATTGTATGATTGTGATTGTATGATTGCGATTGTATGATTGCGATTGTATGATTATGATTGTATTATTGTGATTGTATGATTATGATTGTATGGTTGTGATTGTATGATTGTGATGGTATGATTGTGATAGTATCATTGCAATTGTATGTTTATGATTGTATGATTGTGATTGTATGATTGTGATTGTATGATTGTGATTGCATGATTGTGATTGTATGATTGTGATAGTATGATTGTGATTGTATGATTGTGATTGTATGATTGTGATTGTAGGATTGTGATTGTATGATTGTGATTGTATGATTGTGATTGTATGATCGTGATTGTATGGAATTGATTGAATGATTGTGATAGTATGATTGTAATTGTATAATTATGATTGTATGATTGTGATAGTATGATTGTGATTGTATGATTGTGATTGTATGATTGTGATTGTATGATTGTGATTGTATGATTGTGTTTGTATGATTGCGATTGTATGATTTTGGTTGTATGATTGTGATAGTATCATTGTAATTGTATGATTATGATTGTATGATTGTGATTGTATGATTGTGATTGTATGATTGTGATTGTATGATTGTGATTGTATGATTGTGATTGTATGATTGTGATTGTATGATTGTGATTGTATGATTGTGATTGTATGATCGTGATTGTATGGAATTGATTGTATGATTGTGATAGTATGATTGTAATTGTATGATTATGATTGTATGATTGTGATTGTATGATTGTCATGGTATGATTGTGATTGTATGATTGCGATAGTATGATTGTGATTGTATGATTGTGATTGTATGATTGTGATTGCATGATTGTGATTGTATGATTGTGATAGTATGATTGTGATTGTATGATTGTGATTGTATGATTGTGATTGTAGGATTGTGATTGTATGATTGTGATTGTATGATTGTGATTGTATGATCGTGATTGTATGGAATTGATTGAATGATTGTGATAGTATGATTGTAATTGTATAATTATGATTGAATGATTGTGATTGTATGATTGCGATTGTATGATTGTGATTGTATGATTGCGATTGTATGCTTGCGATTGTATGATTGCGATTGTATGATTGTGATTGTATGATTGTCATGGTATGATTGTGATTGTATGATTGTGATTGTATGATTGTGATTGTATGCTTGCGATTGTATGATTGCGATTGTATGATTGTGATTGTATGATTGTGATTGTATGATCGTGATTGTATGGAATTGATTGTATGATTGTGATAGTATGATTGTAATTGTATGGTTATGATTGTATGATTGTGATTGTATGATTGTCATGGTATGATTGTGATTGTATGATTGCGATAGTATGATTGTGATCGTATGATTGTGATTGTATGATTGTGATTGTATGATTGCGATTGTATGATTGTGATTGTATGATTATGATTGTATTATTGTGATTGTATGATTATGATTGTATGGTTGTGATTGTATGATTGTGATTGTATGATTGTGATTGTATGATTGTGATTGTATGATTGTGATTGTATGATTGTGATTGTATGATTGTGATTGTATGATTGTGATTGTATGATTGTGATTGTATGATTGTGATCGTATGATTGCGATGGTATGATTGTGATTGTATGATTGTGTTTGTATGATTGTGATCTTATGACTGCGATGGTATGATTGTGATTGTATGATTGTGTTTGTATGATTGTGATTGTATGATTGCGATTGTATGATTTTGATTGTATGATTGTGATAGTATCATTGTAATTGTATGATTATGATTGTATGATTGTGATTGTATGATTGTGATTGTATGATTATGATTGTATGCTTGTGATTGCATGACTGTGATTGTATGATTGTGATTGCATTATTTTGAATGTATGATTGTGATTGTATGATTGTGATGGTATGATTGTGATTGTATGATTGTGATTGTATGATTGTGATTGTATGATTGTGATAGTATGATTGTGATTGTATGATTGTGAATGTATGATTCTAATTGTATGATTGTATTAGGGAGATTGTATTTGGGAGATTGTAATTGTATGATTGCGATTGTATGATTGTGATTGTATGATTGTGATTGTATGCTTGCGATTGTATGATTGTGATTGTATGATTGTGATTGTATGATTGTGATAGTATGATTGTGATTGTATGATTGTGAATGTATGATTGTAATTGTATGATTGTATTAGGGAGATTGTATTTGGGAGATTGTAATTGTATGATTGCGATTGTATGATTGTGATTGTGTGATTGTGATTGTATGCTTGCGATTGTATGATTGTGATTGTATGATTGTGATTGTATGATTGTGATTGTATGATTGTGATTGTATGATTGCGATAGTATGATTGTGATCTTATGATTGTGATTGTATGATTGTGATAGTATGATTGTGATTGTATGATTGTGATTGTATGATTGTGATTGTATGATAGCGATTGTATGATTTTGATTGTATGATTGTGATAGTATCATTGTAATTGTATTATTATGATTGTATGATTGTGATTGTATGATTGTGAATGTATGATTGTGATTGTATGATTGTGATTGTATGATTGTGATTGTACGATTGTGATTGTATGATTGTGGTTGTATGATTGTATTTGGGAGATTGTATTTGGGAGATTGTATTTGGGAGATTGTAATTGTATGATTGCGATTGTATGATTGTGATTGTATGATTGTGATTGTTTGCTTGCGATTGTATGATTGTGATTGTATGATTGTGATTGTATGATTGTGATTGTATGATTGTGATTGTATGATTGTGATTGTATGATTGTGATTGTATGATTGTGATTGTATGATTGTGATCGTATGATTGCGATGGTATGATTGTGATTGTATGATTGTGTTTGTATGATTGTGATCTTATGACTGCGATGGTATGATTGTGATTGTATGATTGTGATTGTATGATTGTGATTGTATGATTGTGATTGTATGATTGTGATTGTATGATTCTGATTGTATCATTGTGATTGTATGATTGTGATTGTATGATTGTGATTGTATGATTGTGATTGTATGATGGTGATTGTATGATTGCGATTGTATGATTTTGATCGTATGATTGTGATAGTATCATTGTAATTGTATTATTATGATTGTATGATTGTGATTGTATGATTGTGAATGTATGATTGTGATTGTATGATTGCGATTGTATGATTGGGATTGTATGATTATGATTGTATTATTGTGATTGAATGATTATGATTGTATGGTTGTGAGTGTATGACTGTGATGGTATGATTGTGACTTATGATTGCGATAGTATGATTGTGATTGTATGATTGTGATTGTATGATTGTGATTGTATGATTGTGATTGTATGATTGTGATTGTATGATTGCGATTGTATGATTTTGATCGTATGATTGTGATAGTATCATTGTAATTGTATGATTATGATTGTATGATTGTGATTGTATGATTGTGATTGTATGATTGTGATTGTATGGTTGTGATTGTATTACTGTGATTGTATGACTGTGATTGTATGATTTTGATTGTATGATTGTGATTGTATGATTGTATTTGGGAGATTGTAGTTGTATGATTGCGATTGTATGATTGTGATTGTATGATTGTGATTGTTTGCTTGCAATTGTATGATTGTGATTGTATGATTGTGATTGTATGATTGTGATTGTATGATTGTGATTGTATGATTGTGATTGTATGATTGTGATTGTATGATTGTGATTGTATGATTGTGATCGTATGATTGCGATGGTATGATTGTGATTGTATGATTGTGTTTGTATGATTGTGATCTTATGACTGCGATGGTATGATTGTGATTGTATGATTGTGATTGTATGATTGTGATTGTATGATTGTGATTGTATGATTGTGATTGTATGATTCTGATTGTATCATTGTGATTGTATGATTGTGATTGTATGATTGTGATTGTATGATTGTGATTGTATGATGGTGATTGTATGATTGCGATTGTATGATTTTGATCGTATGATTGTGATAGTATCATTGTAATTGTATTATTATGATTGTATGATTGTGATTGTATGATTGTGATTGTATGATTGTGATTGTATGATTGTGATTGTATGATTGCGATTGTATGATTTTGATCGTATGATTGTGATAGTATCATTGTAATTGTATGATTATGATTGTATGATTGTGATTGTATGATTGTGATTGTATGATTGTGATTGTATGGTTGTGATTGTATTACTGTGATTGTATGACTGTGATTGTATGATTTTGATTGTATGATTGTGATTGTATGATTGTATTTGGGAGATTGTAGTTGTATGATTGCGATGGTATGATTGTGATTGTATGATTGTGATTGTATGATTGCGATAGTATGATTGTGACTGTATGATTGTGATTGTATGACTGCGATCGTATGATTGTGATTGTATGATTGTGATTGTATGATTGTGATAGTATGATTGTGATTGTATGATTGTGATTGTATGACTGTGATTGTATGATTGTGATTGTATGATTGTGACTGTATGCTTGCGATTGTATGATTGTGATTGTGTGATTGTGATTGTATGATTGTGATTGTATGATTGTGATTGTATGATTGTTCTTTTATGATTGTGATTGTATGATTGTAATTGTATGATTGCGATTGTATGATTGTGATTGTATGATTGTGATTGTATGCTTGCGATTGTATGATTGTGATTGTATGATTGTGATTGTATGATTGTGATTGTATGATTGTGATTGTATGATTGCGATAGTATGATTGTGATCGTATGATTGTGATTGTATGATTGTGATAGTATGATTGTGATTGTATGATTGTGATTGTATGATTGTGATTGTATGATTGCGATTGTATGATTTTGATTGTATGATTGTGATAGTATCATTGTAATTGTATGATTATGATTGTATGATTGTGATTGTATGATTGTGAATGTATGATTGTGATTGTATGATTGTGATTGTATGATTGTGATTGCATGATTGTGATTGCATGATTGTGATTGTATGATTGTGATTGTATGATTGTGATTGTATGATTGTGATTGTATGATTGTGGTTGTATGATTGTATTAGGGAGATTGTATTTGGGAGATTGTAATTGTATGATTGCGATTGTATGATTGTGATTGTATGATTGTGATTGTATGCTTGCGATTGTATGATTGTGATTGTATGATTGTGACTGTATGATTGTGATTGTATGATTGTGATTGTATGATTGTGATTGTATGATCGTGATTGTATGGAATTGATTGTATGATTGTGATAGTATGATTGTAATTGTATGATTATGATTGTATGATTGTGATTGTATGATTGTCATGGTATGATTGTGATTGTATGATTGCGATAGTATGATTGTGATCGTATGATTGTGATTGTATGATTGTGATTGTATGATTGTGATTGTATGATTGCGATTGTATGATTGTGATTGTATGATTATGATTGTATTATTGTGATTGTATGATTATGATTGTATGGTTGTGATTGTATGATTGTGATGGTATGATTGTGATTATATGATTGTGATTGTATGATTGTGATTGTATGATTGTGATTGTATGATTGTGATTGTATGATTGTGATTGTATGATTGTGATTGTATGATTGTGATCGTATGATTGCGATGGTATGATTGCGATGGTATGATTGTGATTGTATGATTGTGTTTGTATGATTGTGATTGTATGATTGTGATTGTATGATTGTGATTGTATGATTGCGATTGTATGATTGTGATTGTATGATTGTGATTGTATGATTGCGATTGTATGATTTTGATCGTATGATTGTGATAGTATCATTGTAATTGTATGATAATGATTGTATGATTGTGATTGTATGATTGTGATTGTATGATTGTGATTGTATGGTTGTGATTGTATTATTGTGATTGTATGACTGTGATTGTATGATTTTGACTGTATGATTGTGATTGTATGATTGTATTTGGGAGATTCTATTTGGGAGATTGTAATTGTATGATTGCGATGGTATGATTGTGGTTGTATGATTGCGATAGTATGATTGTGACTGTATGATTGTGATTGTATGACTGTGATTGTATGATTGTGATTGTATGATTGTGATAGTATGATTGTGATTGTATGATTGTGATTGTATGACTGTAATTGTATGATTGTGATTGTATGATTGTGACTGTATGCTTGCGATTGTATGATTGTGATTGTACGATTGTGATTGTATGATTGTGATTGTATGATTGTGATTGTATGATCGTGATTGTATGGAATTGATTGTATGATTGTGATAGTATGATTGTAATTGTATGATTATGATTGTATGATTGTGATTGTATGATTGTCATGGTATGATTGTGATTGTATGATTGTGATTGTATGATTGTGATAGTATGATTGTGATTGTAAGATTGTGATTGTATGATTTTGATCGTATGATTGTGATAGTATCATTGTAATTGTATGATTATGATTGTATGATTGTGATTGTATGATTGTGATTGTATGGTTGTGATTGTATTATTGTGATTGTATGATTATGATTGTATGGTTGTGATTGTATGATTGTGATGGAATGATTGTGATAGTATCATTGTAATTGTATGTTTATGATTGTATGATTGTGATTGTATGATTGTGATTGTATGATTGTGATTGTATGATTGTGATAGTATGATTGTGATTGTATGATTGCCATAGTATGATTGTGATCGTATGATTGTGATCGTATGATTATGATTGTATGATTGTGATTGTATGATTGTCATGGTATGATTGTGATTGTATGATTGCGATAGTATGATTGTGATTGTATGATTGTGATTGTATGATTGTGATTGTATGATTGTGATTGTATGATTGTGATTGTATGATTGTGATTGTATGATCGTGATTGTATGGAATTGATTGAATGATTGTGATGGTATGATTGTAATTGTATGACTATGATTGTATGATTGTGATTGTATGATTGTCATGGTATGATTGTGATTGTATGATTGTCATTGTATGATTGTCACTGTATGATTGTGATTGTATGATTGTGATTGTATGATTGTGATTGTATGATTGTGATAGTATGATTGTGATTGTAAGATTGTGATTGTATGACTGTGATTGTATGATTGTGATTGTATGATTGTGATTGTATGATTATGATTGTATGATTGTGATTGTATGATTATGATTGTACGGTTGTGATTGTATGATTGTGATGGTATGATTGCAATTGTATGATTGCGATAGTATGATTGTGATTGTATGATTGTGATTGTATGATTGTGATTGTATGCTTGCGATTGTATGATTGTGATTGTATGATTGTGATTGTATGATTACGATTGTATGATTGTGATTGTATGATTGCGATAGTATGATTGTGATCGTATGATTGTGATTGTATGATTGTGATTGTATGATTGCGATTGTATGATTGCGATTGTATGATTATGATTGTATTATTGTGATTGTATGATTATGATTGTATGGTTGTGATTGTATGATTGTGATGGTATGATTGTGATAGTATCATTGCAATTGTATGTTTATGATTGTATGATTGTGATTGTATGATTGTGATTGTATGATTGTGATTGTATGATTGTGATAGTATGATTGTGATTGTATGATTGTGATTGTATGATTGTGATTGTATGATTGTGATTGTATGATTGTGTTTGTATGATTGCGATTGTATGATTTTGGTTGTATGATTGTGATAGTATCATTGTAATTGTATGATTATGATTGTATGATTGTGATTGTATGATTGTGATTGTATGATTGTGATTGTATGATTGTGATTGTATGATTGTGATTGTATGATTGTGATTGTATGATTGTGATTGTATGATTGTGATTGTATGATCGTGATTGTATGGAATTGATTGTATGATTGTGATAGTATGATTGTAATTGTATGATTATGATTGTATGATTGTGATTGTATGATTGTCATGGTATGATTGTGATTGTATGATTGCGATAGTATGATTGTGATTGTATGATTGTGATTGTATGATTGTGATTGCATGATTGTGATTGTATGATTGTGATAGTATGATTGTGATTGTATGATTGTGATTGTATGATTGTGATTGTAGGATTGTGATTGTATGATTGTGATTGTATGATTGTGATTGTATGATCGTGATTGTATGGAATTGATTGAATGATTGTGATAGTATGATTGTAATTGTATGATTATGATTGAATGATTGTGATTGTATGATTGTCATGGTATGATTGTGATTGTATGATTGTCATTGTATGATTGTCATTGTATGATTGTGACTGTATGATTGTGATTGTATGATTGTGATTGTATGATTGTGATAGTATGATTGTGATTGTAAGATTGTGATTGTATGACTGTGATTGTATGATTGTGATTGTATGATTGTGATTGTATGATTATGATTGTATGATTGTGATTGTATGATTATGATTGTACGGTTGTGATTGTATGATTGTGATGGTATGATTGCGATTGTATGATTGCGATAGTATGATTGTGATTGTATGATTGTGATTGTATGATTGTGATTGTATGCTTGCGATTGTATGATTGTGATTGTATGATTGTGATTGTATGATTACGATTGTATGATTGTGATTGTATGATTGCGATAGTATGATTGTGATCGTATGATTGTGGTTGTATGATTGTGATTGTATGATTGCGATTGTATGATTGCGATTGTATGATTATGATTGTATTATTGTGATTGTATGATTATGATTGTATGGTTGTGATTGTATGATTGTGATGGTATGATTGTGATAGTATCATTGTAATTGTATGTTTATGATTGTATGATTGTGATTGTATGATTGTGATTGTATGATTGTGATTGTATGATTGTGATAGTATGATTGTGATTGTATGATTGTGATTGTATGATTGTGATTGTATGATTGTGATTGTATGATTGTGTTTGTATGATTGCGATTGTATGATTTTGGTTGTATGATTGTGATAGTATCATTGTAATTGTATGATTATGATTGTATGATTGTGATTGTATGATTGTGATTGTATGATTGTGATTGTATGATTGTGATTGTATGATTGTGATTGTATGATTGTGATTGTATGATTGTGATTGTATGATTGTGATTGTATGATTGTGATTGTATGATTGTGATTGTATGATTGTGATTGTATGATTGTGATTGTATGATTGTGATAGTATCATTGTAATTGTATGATTATGATTGTACGATTGTGATTGTATGCTTGCGATTGTATGATTGTGATTGTATGATTGCGATAGTATGATTGTGATTGTATGATTGTGATTGTATGATTGTGATTGCATGATTGTGATTGTATGATTGTGATTGTATGATTGTGATTGTATGATTGTGATTGCATGATTGTGATTGTATGCTTGCGATTGTATGATTGTGATTGTATGATTGTGATTGTATGATTACGATTGTATGATTGTGATTGTATGACTGCGATAGTATGATTGTGATCGTATGATTGTGATTGTATGATTGTGATTGTATGATTGTGATTGTATGATTGCGATTGTATGATTGTGAGTGTATGATTGTGATTGTATGATTGTGATTGTATGATTGTGATTGTATGATTGTGATTGTATGATCGTGATTGTATGGAATTGATTGTATGATTGTGATAGTATGATTGTGATTGTATGATTGTGATTGTATGATTGTAATTGTATGATTGTGATTGTATGATTGTGATTGTATGATTGTGATTGTATGATTGTATTTGGGTGATTGTATTCGGGAGATTGTAATTGTATGATTGCGATTGTATGATTGTGATTGTATGATTGTGATTGTATGATTGTGATAGTATCATTGTAATTGTATGATTATGATTGTACGATTGTGATTGTATGCTTGCGATTGTATGATTGTGATTGTATGATTGCGATAGTATGATTGTGATTGTATGATTGTGATTGTATGATTGTGATTGCATGATTGTGATTGTATGATTGTGATTGTATGATGGTGATTGTATGATTGTGATTGTATGATTGTATTTGGGTGATTGTATTTGGGAGATTGTAATTGTATGATGGCGATAGTATGATTGTGATCGTATGATTGTGATTGTATGATTGTGATTGTATGATTGCGATTGTATGATTGTGATTGTATGATTATGATTGTATTATTGTGATTGTATGATTATGATTGTATGGTTGTGATTGTATGATTGTGATGGTATGATTGTGATTGTATGATTGCGATAGTATGATTGTGATTGTATGATTGTGATTGTATGATTGTGACTGTATGATTGTGATTGTATGATTGTGATTGTGTGATTGTGATTGTATGATTGCGATTGTATGATTGTGATTGTATGATTGCGATTGTATGATTTTGATTGTGTGATTGTGATAGTATCATTGTAATTGTATGTTTATGATTGTATGATTGTGATTGTATGATTGTGATTGTATGGTTGTGATTGTATGATTGTGATAGTATGATTGTGATTCTATGATTGTGATTGTATGATTGTGATTGTATGATTGTGATTGTATTATTGTGATTGTATGATTATGATTGTATGGTTGTGATTGTATGATTGTGATGGTATGATTGTGATTGTATGATTGCGATTGTATGATTTTGATTGTATGATTGTGATAGTATCATAGTAATTGTATGTTTATGATTGTATGATTGTGATTGTATGATTGTGATTGTATGATTGCGATAGTATGATTGTGATTGTATGATTGTGATTGTATGGTTGCGATTGTATGATTGTGATTGTATGTCTGTGATTGTATGATTGTGATTGTATGATTGTGATTGTATGATTGAGATTGCATGATTTTGAATGTATTATTGTGATTGTAATATTGTGATTGTATGACAGTGATTGTATGATTGTGATTGTGCGATTGTGATTGTACGAATGTGATTGTACGATTGTGGTTGTATGATTGCGATTGTATGATTGTGATTGTATGATTGTATTTGGGTGATTGTATTTGGGAGATTGTAATTGTATGATTGCGATTGTATGATTGTGATTGTATGATTGTGATTGTATGATTGTGATAGTATCATTGTAATTGTATGATTATGATTGTACGATTGTGATTGTATGCTTGCGATTGTATGATTGTGATTGTATGATTGCGATAGTATGATTGTGATTGTATGATTGTGATTGTATGATTGTGATTGCATGATTGTGATTGTATGATTGTGATAGTATGATTGTGATTGTATGATTGTGATTGTATGATTGTGATTGTATGGTTGCGATTGTATGATTGTGATTGTATGACTGTGATTGTATGATTGTGATTGTATGATTGTGATTGTATGATTGAGATTGCATGATTTTGAATGTATTATTGTGATTGTAAGATTGTGATTGTATGACAGTGATTGTATGATTGTGATTGTGCGATTGTGATTGTACGAATGTGATTGTACGATTGTGGTTGTATGATTGCGATTGTATGATTGTGATTGTATGATTGTATTTGGGTGATTGTATTTGGGAGATTGTAATTGTATGATTGCGATTGTATGATTGTGATTGTATGATTGTGATTGTATGATTGTGATAGTATCATTGTAATTGTATGATTATGATTGTATGATTGTGATTGTATGATTGTGATTGTATGCTTGCGATTGTATGATTGTGATTGTATGATTGTGATTGTATGATTGTGATTGTATGATTGTGATTGTATGATTGCGATAGTATGATTGTGATCGTATGATTGTGATTGTATGATTGTGATAGTATGATTGTGATTGTATGATTGTGATTGTATGATTGTGATTGTATGATTGCGATTGTATGATTTTGATTGTATGATTGTGATAGTATCATTGTAATTGTATGATTATGATTGTATGATTGTGATTGTATGATTGTGAATGTATGATTGTGATTGTATGATTGTGATTGCATGATTGTGATTGCATGATTGTGATTGTATGATTGTGATTGTATGATTGTGATTGTATGATTGTGATTGTATGATTGTGATTGTATGATTGTATTAGGGAGATTGTATTTGGGAGATTGTAATTGTATGATTGCGATTGTATGATTGTGATTGTATGATTGTGATTGTATGCTTGCGATTGTATGATTGTGATTGTATGATTGTGACTGTATGATTGTGATTGTATGATTGTGATTGTATGATTGTGATTGTATGATCGTGATTGTATGGAATTGATTGTATGATTGTGATAGTATGATTGTAATTGTATGATTATGATTGTATGATTGTGATTGTATGATTGTCATGGTATGATTGTGATTGTATGATTGCGATAGTATGATTGTGATCGTATGATTGTGATTGTATGATTGTGATTGTATGATTGTGATTGTATGATTGCGATTGTATGATTGTGATTGTATGATTATGATTGTATTATTGTGATTGTATGATTATGATTGTATGGTTGTGATTGTATGATTGTGATGGTATGATTGTGATTATATGATTGTGATTGTATGATTGTGATTGTATGATTGTGATTGTATGATTGTGATTGTATGATTGTGATTGTATGATTGTGATTGTATGATTGTGATCGTATGATTGCGATGGTATGATTGCGATGGTATGATTGTGATTGTATGATTGTGTTTGTATGATTGTGATTGTATGATTGTGATTGTATGATTGTGATTGTATGATTGCGATTGTATGATTGTGATTGTATGATTGTGATTGTATGATTGCGATTGTATGATTTTGATCGTATGATTGTGATAGTATCATTGTAATTGTATGATTATGATTGTATGATTGTGATTGTATGATTGTGATTGTATGGTTGTGATTGTATTATTGTGATTGTATGACTGTGATTGTATGATTTTGATTGTATGATTGTGATTGTATGATTGTATTTGGGAGATTCTATTTGGGAGATTGTAATTGTATGATTGCGATGGTATGATTGTGGTTGTATGATTGCGATAGTATGATTGTGACTGTATGATTGTGATTGTATGACTGTGATTGTATGATTGTGATTGTATGATTGTGATAGTATGATTGTGATTGTATGATTGTGATTGTATGACTGTGATTGTATGATTGTGATTGTATGATTGTGACTGTATGCTTGCGATTGTATGATTGTGATTGTACGATTGTGATTGTATGATTGTGATTGTATGATTGTGATTGTATGATCGTGATTGTATGGAATTGATTGTATGATTGTGATAGTATGATTGTAATTGTATGATTATGATTGTATGATTGTGATTGTATGATTGTCATGGTATGATTGTGATTGTATGATTGTCATAGTATGATTGTGATTGTATGATTGTGATTGTATGATTGTGATAGTATGATTGTGATTGTAAGATTGTGATTGTATGATTTTGATCGTATGATTGTGATAGTATCATTGTAATTGTATGATTATGATTGTATGATTGTGATTGTATGATTGTGATTGTATGGTTGTGATTGTATTATTGTGATTGTATGATTATGATTGTATGGTTGTGATTGTATGATTGTGATGGTATGATTGTGATAGTATCATTGTAATTGTATGTTTATGATTGTATGATTGTGATTGTATGATTGTGATTGTATGATTGTGATTGTATGATTGTGATAGTATGATTGTGATTGTATGATTGCCATAGTATGATTGTGATCGTATGATTGTGATCGTATGATTGCGATGGTATGATTGTGATTGTATGATTGTGTTTGTATGATTGTGATTGTATGATTGTGATTGTATGATTGTGATTGTATGATTGTGATTGTATGATTGTGATTGTATGATTGTGATTGTATGATTGCGATTGTATGATTTTGATCGTATGATTGTGATAGTATCATTGTAATTGTATGATTATGATTGTATGATTGTGATTGTATGATTGTGATTGTATGGTTGTGATTGTATTATTGTGATTGTATGACTGTGATTGTATGATTTTGATTGTATGATTGTGATTGTATGATTGTATTTGGGAGATTGTATTTGGGAGATTGTAATTGTATGATTGCGATGGTATGATTGTGATTGTATGATTGCGATAGTATGATTGTGACTGTATGATTGTGATTGTATGACTGTGATTGTATGATTGTGATTGTATGATTGTGATTGTATGATTGTGATAGTATGATTGTGATTGTATGATTGTGATTGTATGACTGTGATTGTGTGATTGTGATTGTATGATTGTGACTGTATGCTTGCGATTGTATGATTGTGATTGTATGATTGTGATTGTATGATTGTGATTGTATGATTGTGATTGTATGATCGTGATTGTATGGAATTGATTGTATGATTGTGATAGTATGATTGTAATTGTATGATTATGATTGTATGATTGTGATTGTATGATTGTCATGGTATGATTGTGATTGTATGATTGCGATAGTATGATTGTGATTGTATGATTGTGATTGTATGATTGTGATTGCATGATTGTGATTGTATGATTGTGATAGTATGATTGTGATTGTATGATTGTGATTGTATGATTGTGATTGTATGATTGTGATTGTATGATTGTGATTGTATGATCGTGATTGTATGGAATTGATTGAATGATTGTGATAGTATGATTGTAATTGTATGACTATGATTGTATGATTGTGATTGTATGATTGTCATGGTATGATTGTGATTGTATGATTGTCATTGTATGATTGTCATTGTATGATTGTGATTGTATGATTGTGATTGTATGATTGTGATTGTATGATTGTGATAGTATGATTGTGATTGTAAGATTGTGATTGTATGACTGTGATTGTATGATTGTGATTGTATGATTGTGATTGTATGATTATGATTGTACGGTTGTGATTGTATGATTGTGATGGTATGATTGTGATTGTATGATTGTGATTGTATGATCCTGATTGTATGGAATTGATTGAATGATTGTGATAGTATGATTGTAATTGTATGACTATGATTGTATGATTGTGATTGTATGATTGTCATGGTATGATTGTGATTGTATGATTGTCATTGTATGATTGTCATTGTATGATTGTGATTGTATGATTGTGATTGTATGATTGTGATTGTATGATTGTGATAGTATGATTGTGATTGTAAGATTGTGATTGTATGACTGTGATTGTATGATTGTGATTGTATGATTGTGATTGTATGATTATGATTGTATGATTGTGATTGTATGATTATGATTGTACGGTTGTGATTGTATGATTGTGATGGTATGATTGCAATTGTATGATTGCGATAGTATGATTGTGATTGTATGATTGTGATTGTATGATTGTGATTGTATGCTTGCGATTGTATGATTGTGATTGTATGATTGTGATTGTATGATTACGATTGTATGATTGTGATTGTATGATTGCGATAGTATGATTGTGATCGTATGATTGTGATTGTATGATTGTGATTGTATGATTGCGATTGTATGATTGCGATTGTATGATTATGATTGTATTATTGTGATTGTATGATTATGATTGTATGGTTGTGATTGTATGATTGTGATGGTATGATTGTGATAGTATCATTGCAATTGTATGTTTATGATTGTATGATTGTGATTGTATGATTGTGATTGTATGATTGTGATTGTATGATTGTGATAGTATGATTGTGATTGTATGATTGTGATTGTATGATTGTGATTGTATGATTGTGTTTGTATGATTGCGATTGTATGATTTTGGTTGTATGATTGTGATAGTATCATTGTAATTGTATGATTATGATTGTATGATTGTGATTGTATGATTGTGATTGTATGATTGTGATTGTATGATTGTGATTGTATGATTGTGATTGTATGATTGTGATTGTATGATTGTGATTGTATGATCGTGATTGTATGGAATTGATTGTATGATTGTGATAGTATGACTGTAATTGTATGATTATGATTGTATGATTGTGATTGTATGATTGTCATGGTATGATTGTGATTGTATGATTGCGATAGTATGATTGTGATTGTATGATTGTGATTGTATGATTGTGATTGCATGATTGTGATTGTATGATTGTGATAGTATGATTGTGATTGTATGATTGTGATTGTATGATTGTGATTGTAGGATTGTGATTGTATGATTGTGATTGTAAGATTGTGATTGTATGATCGTGATTGTATGGAATTGATTGAATGATTGTGATAGTATGATTGTAATTGTATAATTATGATTGAATGATTGTGATTGTATGATTGTCATGGTATGATTGTGATTGTATGATTGTCATTGTATGATTGTGATTGTATGATTGTGATTGTATGATTATGATTGTATGATTGTGATTGTATGATTATGATTGTACGGTTGTGATTGTATGATTGTGATGGTATGATTGCAATTGTATGATTGCGATAGTATGATTGTGATTGTATGATTGTGATTGTATGATTGTGATTGTATGCTTGCGATTGTATGATTGTGATTGTATGATTGTGATTGTATGATTACGATTGTATGATTGTGATTGTATGATTGCGATAGTATGATTGTGATCGTATGATTGTGATTGTATGATTGTGATTGTATGATTGCGATTGTATGATTGCGATTGTATGATTATGATTGTATTATTGTGATTGTATGATTATGATTGTATGGTTGTGATTGTATGATTGTGATGGTATGATTGTGATAGTATCATTGCAATTGTATGTTTATGATTGTATGATTGTGATTGTATGATTGTGATTGTATGATTGTGATTGTATGATTGTGATAGTATGATTGTGATTGTATGATTGTGATTGTATGATTGTGATTGTATGATTGTGTTTGTATGATTGCGATTGTATGATTTTGGTTGTATGATTGTGATAGTATCATTGTAATTGTATGATTATGATTGTATGATTGTGATTGTATGATTGTGATTGTATGATTGTGATTGTATGATTGTGATTGTATGATTGTGATTGTATGATTGTGATTGTATGATTGTGATTGTATGATCGTGATTGTATGGAATTGATTGTATGATTGTGATAGTATGACTGTAATTGTATGATTATGATTGTATGATTGTGATTGTATGATTGTCATGGTATGATTGTGATTGTATGATTGCGATAGTATGATTGTGATTGTATGATTGTGATTGTATGATTGTGATTGCATGATTGTGATTGTATGATTGTGATAGTATGATTGTGATTGTATGATTGTGATTGTATGATTGTGATTGTAGGATTGTGATTGTATGATTGTGATTGTATGATTATGATTGTATGATTGTGATTGTATGATTATGATTGTACGGTTGTGATTGTATGATTGTGATGGTATGATTGCGATTGTATGATTGCGATAGTATGATTGTGATTGTATGATTGTGATTGTATGATTGTGATTGTATGCTTGCGATTGTATGATTGTGATTGTATGATTGTGATTGTATGATTACGATTGTATGATTGTGATTGTATGATTGCGATAGTATGATTGTGATCGTATGATTGTGGTTGTATGATTGTGATTGTATGATTGCGATTGTATGATTGCGATTGTATGATTATGATTGTATTATTGTGATTGTATGATTATGATTGTATGGTTGTGATTGTATGATTGTGATGGTATGATTGTGATAGTATCATTGTAATTGTATGTTTATGATTGTATGATTGTGATTGTATGATTGTGATTGTATGATTGTGATTGTATGATTGTGATAGTATGATTGTGATTGTATGGAATTGATTGAATGATTGTGATAGTATGATTGTAATTGTATGACTATGATTGTATGATTGTGATTGTATGATTGTCATGGTATGATTGTGATTGTATGATTGTCATTGTATGATTGTCATTGTATGATTGTGATTGTATGATTGTGATTGTATGATTGTGATTGTATGATTGTGATAGTATGATTGTGATTGTAAGATTGTGATTGTATGACTGTGATTGTATGATTGTGATTGTATGATTGTGATTGTATGATTATGATTGTACGGTTGTGATTGTATGATTGTGATGGTATGATTGTGATTGTATGATTGTGATTGTATGATCGTGATTGTATGGAATTGATTGAATGATTGTGATAGTATGATTGTAATTGTATGACTATGATTGTATGATTGTGATTGTATGATTGTCATGGTATGATTGTGATTGTATGATTGTCATTGTATGATTGTCATTGTATGATTGTGATTGTATGATTGTGATTGTATGATTGTGATTGTATGATTGTGATAGTATGATTGTGATTGTAAGATTGTGATTGTATGACTGTGATTGTATGATTGTGATTGTATGATTGTGATTGTATGATTATGATTGTATGATTGTGATTGTATGATTATGATTGTACGGTTGTGATTGTATGATTGTGATGGTATGATTGCAATTGTATGATTGCGATAGTATGATTGTGATTGTATGATTGTGATTGTATGATTGTGATTGTATGCTTGCGATTGTATGATTGTGATTGTATGATTGTGATTGTATGATTACGATTGTATGATTGTGATTGTATGATTGCGATAGTATGATTGTGATCGTATGATTGTGATTGTATGATTGTGATTGTATGATTGCGATTGTATGATTGCGATTGTATGATTATGATTGTATTATTGTGATTGTATGATTATGATTGTATGGTTGTGATTGTATGATTGTGATGGTATGATTGTGATAGTATCATTGCAATTGTATGTTTATGATTGTATGATTGTGATTGTATGATTGTGATTGTATGATTGTGATTGTATGATTGTGATAGTATGATTGTGATTGTATGATTGTGATTGTATGATTGTGATTGTATGATTGTGATTGTATGATTGTGTTTGTATGATTGCGATTGTATGATTTTGGTTGTATGATTGTGATAGTATCATTGTAATTGTATGATTATGATTGTATGATTGTGATTGTATGATTGTGATTGTATGATTGTGATTGTATGATTGTGATTGTATGATTGTGATTGTATGTTTGTGATTGTATGATTGTGATTGTATGATCGTGATTGTATGGAATTGATTGTATGATTGTGATAGTATGATTGTAATTGTATGATTATGATTGTATGATTGTGATTGTATGATTGTCATGGTATGATTGTGATTGTATGATTGCGATAGTATGATTGTGATTGTATGATTGTGATTGTATGATTGTGATTGCATGATTGTGATTGTATGATTGTGATAGTATGATTGTGATTGTATGATTGTGATTGTATGATTGTGATTGTAGGATTGTGATTGTATGATTGTGATTGTATGATTGTGATTGTATGATCGTGATTGTATGGAATTGATTGAACGATTGTGATAGTATGATTGTAATTGTATAATTATGATTGAATGATTGTGATTGTATGATTGTCATGGTATGATTGTGATTGTATGATTGTCATTGTATGATTGTCATTGTATGATTGTGATTGTATGATTGTGATTGTATGATTGTGATTGTATGATTGTGATTGTATGATTGTGATAGTATGATTGTGATTGTAAGATTGTGATTGTATGACTGTGATTGTATGATTGTGATTGTATGATTGTGATTGTATGATTATGATTGTATGATTGTGATTGTATGATTATGATTGTACGGTTGTGATTGTATGATTGTGATGGTATGATTGCGATTGTATGATTGCGATAGTATGATTGTGATTGTATGATTGTGATTGTATGATTGTGATTGTATGCTTGCGATTGTATGATTGTGATTGTATGATTGTGATTGTATGATTACGATTGTATGATTGTCATTGTATGATTGCGATAGTATGATTGTGATCGTATGATTGTGGTTGTATGATTGTGATTGTATGATTGCGATTGTATGATTGCGATTGTATGATTATGATTGTATTATTGTGATTGTATGATTATGATTGTATGGTTGTGATTGTATGATTGTGATGGTATGATTGTGATAGTATCATTGTAATTGTATGTTTATGATTGTATGATTGTGATTGTATGATTGTGATTGTATGATTGTGATTGTATGATTGTGATAGTATGATTGTGATTGTATGATTGTGATTGTATGATTGTGATTGTATGATTGTGATTGTATGATTGTGATTGTATGATTGTGATTGTATGATTGTGTTTGTATGATTGCGATTGTATGATTTTGGTTGTATGATTGTGATAGTATCATTGTAATTGTATGATTATGATTGTATGATTGTGATTGTATGATTGTAATTGTATGATTGTGATTGTATGATTGTGATTGTATGATTGTGATTGTATGATTGTGATTGTATGATTGTGATTGTATGATTGTGATTGTATGATTGTGATTGTATGATTGTGATTGTATGATTGTGATTGTATGATTGTGATTGTATGATTGTGATTGTATGATTGTGATTGTATGATTGTGATTGTATGATTGTGATTGTATGATTGTGATAGTATCATTGTAATTGTATGATTATGATTGTACGATTGTGATTGTATGCTTGCGATTGTATGATTGTGATTGTATGATTGCGATAGTATGATTGTGATTGTATGATTGTGATTGTATGATTGTGATTGCATGATAGTGATTGTATGATTGTGATTGTATGATTGTGATTGTATGATTGTGATTGCATGATTGTGATTGTATGCTTGCGATTGTATGATTGTGATTGTATGATTGTGATTGTATGATTACGATTGTATGATTGTGATTGTATGACTGCGATAGTATGATTGTGATCGTATGATTGTGATTGTATGATTGTGATTGTATGATTGTGATTGTATGATTGCGATTGTATGATTGTGAGTGTATGATTGTGATTGTATGATTGTGATTGTATGATTGTGATTGTATGATTGTGATTGTATGATCGTGATTGTATGGAATTGATTGTATGATTGTGATAGTATGATTGTGATTGTATGATTGTGATTGTATGATTGTGATTGTATGATTGTGATTGTATGATTGTGATTGTATGATTGTATTTGGGTGATTGTATTCGGGAGATTGTAATTGTATGATTGCGATTGTATGATTGTGATTGTATGATTGTGATTGTATGATTGTGATTGTATGATTGTGATTGTATGATTGTGATAGTATCATTGTAATTGTATGATTATGATTGTACGATTGTGATTGTATGCTTGCGATTGTATGATTGTGATTGTATGATTGCGATAGTATGATTGTGATTGTATGATTGTGATTGTATGATTGTGATTGCATGATTGTGATTGTATGATTGTGATTGTATGATGGTGATTGTATGATTGTGATTGTATGATTGTATTTGGGTGATTGTATTTGGGAGATTGTAATTGTATGATGGCGATAGTATGATTGTGATCGTATGATTGTGATCGTATGATTGTGATTGTATGATTGTGATTGTATGATTGCGATTGTATGATTGTGATTGTATGATTATGATTGTATTATTGTGGTTGTATGATTATGATTGTATGGTTGTGATTGTATGATTGTGATGGTATGATTGTGATTGTATGATTGCGATAGTATGATTGTGATTGTATGATTGTGATTGTATGATTGTGACTGTATGATTGTGATTGTATGATTGTGATTGTGTGATTGTGATTGTATGATTGCGATTGTATGATTGTGATTGTATGATTGCGATTGTATGATTTTGATTGTGTGATTGTGATAGTATCATTGTAATTGTATGTTTATGATTGTATGATTGTGATTGTATGATTGTGATTGTATGGTTGTGATTGTATGATTGTGATAGTATGATTGTGATTGTATGATTGTGATTGTATGATTGTGATTGTATGATTGTGATTGTATTATTGTGATTGTATGATTATGATTGTATGGTTGTGATTGTATGATTGTGATGGTATGATTGTGATTGTATGATTGCGATTGTATGATTTTGATTGTATGATTGTGATAGTATCATAGTAATTGTATGTTTATGATTGTATGATTGTGATTGTATGATTGTGATTGTATGATTGCGATAGTATGATTGTGATTGTATGATTGTGATTGTATGGTTGCGATTGTATGATTGTGATTGTATGACTGTGATTGTATGATTGTGATTGTATGATTGTGATTGTATGATTGAGATTGCATGATTTTGAATGTATTATTGTGATTGTAAGATTGTGATTGTATGACAGTGATTGTATGATTGTGATTGTGCGATTGTGATTGTACGAATGTGATTGTACGATTGTGGTTGTATGATTGTGATTGTATGATTGTGATTGTATGATTGTATTTGGGTGATTGTATTTGGGAGATTGTAATTGTATGATTGCGATTGTATGATTGTGATTGTATGATTGTGATTGTATGATTGTGATAGTATCATTGTAATTGTATGATTATGATTGTACGATTGTGATTGTATGCTTGCGATTGTATGATTGTGATTGTATGATTGCGATAGTATGATTGTGATTGTATGATTGTGATTGTATGATTGTGATTGCATGATTGTGATTGTATGATTGTGATAGTATGATTGTGATTGTATGATTGTGATTGTATGATTGTGATTGTATGATTGCGATAGTATGATTGTGATTGTATGATTGTGATTGTATGATTGTGATTGTATGATTGTGTTTGTATGATTGCGATTGTATGATTTTGGTTGTATGGTTGTGATAGTATCATTGTAATTGTATGATTATGATTGTATGATTGTGATTGTATGATTGTGATTGTATGATTGTGATAGTATGATTGTGATTGTATGGTTGTGATTGTATGATTGTGATTGTATGATTGTGATTGTATGCTTGCGATTGTATGATTGAGATTGTATGATTGCGATAGTATGATTGTGATTGTATGATTGTGATTGTATGATTATGATTGTATTATTGTGATTGTATGATTATGATTGTATTATTGTGATTGTATGATTATGATTGTATGGTTGTGATTGTACGATTGTGATTGTATGATTGCGATTGTATGATTTTGATTGTATGATTGTGATAGTATCATTGTACTTGTATGATTATAATTGTATGATTGTGATTGTATGATTGTGATTGTATGATTGTGATTGTATGATTGTAATTGTATGATTATAATTGTATGATTGTGATTGTATGATTGTGATTGTATGATTGTGATTGTATGATTGTGATAGTATGATTGTAATTGTATGATTATGATTGTATGCTTGTGATTGTATGATTGTGATTGTATGATTGTGATTGTATGATTGTGATAGTATCATTGTAATTGTATGATTATGATTGTACGATTGTGATTGTATGCTTGCTATTGTATGATTGTGATTGTATGATTGCGATAGTATGATTGTGATTGTATGATTGTGATTGTATGATTGTGATTGCATGATTGTGATTGTATGATTGTGATAGTATGATTGTGATTGTATGATTGTGATTGTATGATTGTGATTGTATGATTGTGATTGTATGATTGTGAATGTATGATTGTGATTGTATGATTGTGATTGTATGATTGTGATTGTATGATTGTGATTGTATGATTGTGATTGTATGATTGTATTTGGGAGATTGTATTTGGGAGATTGTAATTGTATGATGGCGATTGTATGATTGTGAACGTATGATTGTGATTGTATGATTGTGATTGTATGATTGTGATTGTATGATTGTGATTGTATGATTGTGATTGTATGATTGTGATCGTATGATTGCGATGGTATGATTGTGATTGTATGATTGTGTTTGTATGATTGTGATCTTATGACTGCGATGGTATGATTGTGATTGTATGATTGTGTTTGTATGATTGTGATTGTATGATTGTGATTGTATGATTGTATTTGGGAGATTGTATTTGGGAGATTGTAATTGTATGATTGCGATTGTATGATTGTGATTGTATGATTGTGATCGTATGCTTGCGATTGTATGATTGCGATTGTATGATTTTGATTGTATGATTGTGATAGTATCATTGTAATTGTATGATTATGATTGTATGATTGTGATTGTATGATTGTGATTGTATGATTGCGATTGTACGATTTTGATTGTATGATTATGATTGTATTATTGTGATTGTATGATTATGATTGTATGGTTGTGATTGTATGATTGTGATGGTATGATTGTGATTGTATGATTGTGATGGTATGATTGCAATTGTATGATTGGGATTGTATGATTGTGATTGTATGATTGTGTTTGGGAGATTGCAATCGTATGATTGCAATTACATGATTGTGATTGTATGATTGTGATCGTATGATTGTGATCGTATGATTGTGATCGTTTGATTGTGATTGTATGATTGTGATTGTATGATTGTGATTGTATGATTGTGATTGTATGATTGTGATTGTATGATTGTGATTGTATGATTGTAATTGTATGATTGTGATTGTATGATTGTGATTGTATGATTGTGATTGTATGATGGTGATTGTATGATTGTTTTTGTATGATTGTGATTGTACGACAGTAATTGTATGATTGTGATCGTATGACTGTGATCGTATGATTGTGATGGTATGATTACGATTATATGATTGTGATTGTATGATTGTGATTGTATGATTATGATTGTATGATTGTTTTTGTATGATTGTTTTTGTATGATTGTGATTGTATGATAGTAAGTGTATGATTGTGATCGTATGATTGTGTTTGTATTACTGTAATTGTATAATTGTGATCGAATTAATGTGATTGTATGATTGTGATTGTATGATTGTGATTGTATGATTGTTTTTGTATGATTGTGATTGTATGATTGTGATTGTATGATTACGATTGTTTGATTGTGATTCTATGATTGTGATTGTATTATTGTGATCGCATGATTGTGATCGTATGATTGTGATCGTATGATTGTGATCGTATGACTGTGATCGTATGATTGTGATGGTATGATTGCGATTGTATGATTGGGATTGTATGATTGTGATTGTATGATTGTGTTTGGGAGATTGCAATCGTATGATTGCAATTACATGATTGTGATTGTATGATTGTGATCGTATGATTGTGATCGTATGATTGTGATCGTTTGATTGTGATTGTATGATTGTGATTGTATGATTGTGATCGTATGATTGTGATCGTATGATTGTGATCGTTTGATTGTGATTGTATGATTGTGATTGTATGATTGTGATTGTATGCTTGCGATTGTATGATTGGGATTGTATGATTGGGATTGTATGATTGTGATTGTATGATCGCGATTGTATGATTGTGATTCTATGATTGTGATTGTAATATTGTGATCGCATGATTGTGATCGTATGATTGTGATCGTATGATTGTGATTGTATGATTGTGATTGTAGGATTGTGATTGTATGATTGTGATTGTGTGATTGATATTGTATGATTGTGATTGTATGACAGTAATTGTATGATTGTGATCGTATGATTGTGATCGCATGATTGTGATCGTATGATTGTGATTGTATGATTGTGATTGTATGATTGCGATTGTATGATTGTAGTTTTATGAGTGTGATTGTATGATTGTGATTGTATGATTGTGATTGTATGATTGTGATTGTATGATTGTGATTGTATGATTGTGATTGTATGATTGTGATTGTATGATTGTGATTGTATGATTGTGATCGTATGATTGTGATTGTATGATTGTGATTGTATGATTGTGATTGTATGACTGTACTTGTATGATTGTGATTGTATGATTGTGATTGTATGATTGTGATTGTATGATTGTGATTGTATGATTGTGATTGTATGCTTGTGATCGTATGATTGTGATGGTTTGATTGCGATTGTATGATTGTGATTGTATGACTGTGATTGTATGATTGTTATTGTATGATAGTGATTGTATGATTGTGATCGTATGATTGTGATCGCATGATTGTGATTGTATGATTGTGATTGTATGATTGTGATTGTATGATTGCGAGTGTATGATTGTGATTGTATGATTGTGATTGTATGATTGTGATTGTATGATTGTGATTGTATGATTGTGATTGTATGATTGTTTTTGTATGAATGCGATTGTATGATTGGGTGTGTATGATTGTGTTTGTATGATTGTGATTGTATGATTGTGATTGTATGATTGTGATTTTATGATTGTTTTTGTATGATTGTGATAGTAAGATAGTAATTGTATGATGTGATCGTATGACTGTGATCGTATGATTGTGATGGTATGATTGCGATTGTATGATTGTGATTCTATGATTGTGATTGTATTATTGTGCTCGCATGATTGTGATCGTATGATTGTGATCGTGTAATTGTGATTGCATGATTGTGATTGTATGATTGTGATTGTAGGATTGTGATTGTATGATTGTGAATGTATGATTGTTATTGTATGATTGTGATTGTATGATTGTGATTGTATGATTGTGATTGTATGATTGTGATTGTATGATTGTGATTGTATGATTGTGATTGTATGATTGTGATTGTATGATTGTGATTGTATGATTGTGATTGTATGATTGTGATTTTATGATTGTTTTTGTATGATTGTGATAGTAAGATAGTAATTGTACGATTGTGATCGTATGACTGTGATCGTATGATTGTGATGGTATGATTGCGATGGTATGATTGTGATTCTATGATTGTGATGGTATTATTGTGATCGCATGATTGTGATCGTATGATTGTGATCGTATGATTGTGATTGTATGATTGTGATTGTATGATTGTGATTGTAGGATTGTGATGGTATGATTGCGATTGTATTATTGTGGTTCTATGATTGTGATTGTATTATTGTGCTCGCATGATTATGATTGTATGATTGTGATTGTATGATTGTGATTGTATGATTGTGATTTTATGATTGTTTTTGTATGATTGTGATAGTAAGATAGTAATTGTATGATTGTGATCGTATGACTGTGATCGTATGATTGTGATGGTATGATTGCGATTGTATGATTGTGATTCTATGATTGTGATTGGATTATTGTGCTCGCATGATTGTGATCGTATGATTGTGATCGTATAATTGTGATTGCATGATTGTGATTGTATGATTGTGATTGTAGGATTGTGATTGTATGATTGTGAATGTATGATTGTGATTGTATGATTGTGATTGTATGATTGTGATTGTAGGATTGTGATGGTATGATTGCGATTGTATGATTGTGATTCTATGATTGTGATTGTATTATTGTGCTCGCATGATTGTGATTGTATGATTGTGATTGTATGATTGTGATTGTATGATTGTGATCGTATGATTGTGATCGTAACATTGTGATTGTATGATTGCGATTGTATGATTGTGATTCTATGATTGTGATTGTATTATTGTGCTCGCATGATTGTGATCGTATGATTGTGATCGTATGATTGTGATTGTATGATTGTGATTGTATGATTGTGATTGTAGGATTGTGATTGTATGATTGTTATTGTATGATTGTGATTGTATGATTGTGATTGTATGATTGTGATTGTATGATTGTGATTGTATGATTGTGATTGTATGATTGTGATTGTATGATTGTGATTGTATGATTGTAATTGTATGATTGTGATTGTATGATTGTTTTTGTATGACTGTGATTGTATGATGGTAATTGTATGATTGTGATCGTATGACTGTGATCGTATGATTGTGACGGTATGATTGTGATTGTATGATTGCGATTGTATGATTGCGATTGTATGATTGCGATTGTATGATTGTGATTGTATGATTGTGATTGTATGATTGTGATTGTATGATTGTGATTGTATGATTGTGATTGTATGATTGTGATTTTATGATTGTTTTTGTATGATTGTGATAGTAAGATAGTAATTGTATGATTGTGATCGTATGACTGTGATCGTATGATTGTGATGGTATGATTGCGATGGTATGATTGTGATTCTATGATTGTGATTGTGTTATTGTGATCGCATGATTGTGATCGTATGATTGTGATCGTATGATTGTGATTGTATGATTGTGATTGTATGATTGTGATTGTAGGATTGTGATGGTATGGTTGCGATTGTATGATTGTGATTCTATGATTGTGATTGTATTATTGTGCTCGCATGATTGTGATTGTATGATTGTGATTGTATGATTGTGATTTTATGATTGTTTTTGTATGATTGTGATAGTAAGATAGTAATTGTATGATTGTGATCGTATGACTGTGATCGTATGATTGTGATGGTATGATTGCGATTGTATGATTGTGATTCTATGATTGTGATTGTATTATTGTGCTCGCATGATTGTGATCGTATGATTGTGATCGTATATTTGTAATTGCATGATTGTGATTGTATGATTGTGATTGTAGGATTGTGTTTGTATGATTGTGAATGTATGATTGTTATTGTATGATTGTGATTGTATGATTGTGATTGTATGATTGTGATTGTATGATTGTGATTGTATGATTGTGATTGTATGATTGTGATCGTATGACTGTGATCGTATGATTGTGATGGTATGATTGCAATCGTATGATTGCAATTACATGATTGTGATTGTATGATTGTGATCGTATGATTGTGATCGTATGATTGTGATCGTTTGATTGTGATTGTATGATTGTGATTGTATGATTGTGATTGTATGATTGTGATTGTATGATTGTGATTGTATGATTGTAATTGTATGATTGTGATTGTATGATTGTGATTGTATGATTGTGTTTGTATGAATGCGATTGTATGATTGGGATTGTATGATTGTGATTGTATGATTGTGATTGTATGATTGTGATCGTCTGATTGTAATTGTATGATTGTGATTGTATGATTGTGATTGTATGATTGTGTTTGTATGAATGCGATTGTATGATTGGGATTGTATGATTGTGATTGTATGATTGTGTTTGGGAGATTGCAATCGTATGATTGCAATTACATGATTGTGCTTGTATGATTGTGATCGCGTGATTGTGATCGTATGACTGTGATTGTATGATTGTGATTGTATGATTGCGATTGTATGATTGTGATTCTATGATTGTGATTGTATTATTGTGTTCGCATGATTGTGATCGTATGATTGTGATCGTATGATTGCAATTTTATGAGTGTGATATATGATTGTGATTGTATGATTGTGAGTGTATGATTGTGATTGTATGATTGCGATCGTTTGATTGTGATTTTTTGATTGCGATTGTATGATTGTGATTGTATGATTGAGATTGTATGATTGTGATTGTATGATTGTGATTGTATGATTGTGATTGTATGATTGTGATTGTATGATTGTGATTGTATGATTGTGATTGTATGATTGTGATTGTATGATTGTGATTGTATGATTGTGATTTTATGATTGCTTTTGTATGATTGCGATTGTATGATAGTAATTGTATGATTGTGATCGTATGACTGTGATCGTATGTATGTCATGGTATGATTGCGATTGTATGATTGGGATTGTATGATTGTGATTGTATGATTGTGATTGTATGATTGTGATTGTATGATTGTGATCGTGTGATTGTGATTGTATGATTGTGATTGTATGATTGTGATTGTATGATTGTGTTTGTATGAATGCGATTGTATGATTGGGATTGTATGATTGTGATTGTATGATTGTGTTTGGGAGATTGCAATCGTATGATTGCAATTACATGATTGTGCTTGTATGATTGTGATCGCATGATTGTGATCGTATGACTGTGATTGTATGATTGTGATTGTATGATTGCGATTGTATGATTGTGATTCTATGATTGTGATTGTATTATTGTGTTCGCATGATTGTGATCGTATGATTGTGATCGTATGATTGCAATTTTATGAGTGTGATATATGATTGTGATTGTATGATTGTGAGTGTATGATTGTGATTGTATGATTGCGATCGTTTGATTGTGATTTTTTGATTGCGATTGTATGATTGTGATTGTATGATTGTGATTGTATGATTGTGATTGTATGATTGTGATTGTATGATTGTGATTGTATGATTGTGATTGTATGATTGTGATTGTATGATTGTGATTGTATGATTGTGATTGTATGATTGTGATTGTATGATTGTGATTGTATGATTGTGATTGTATGATTGTGATTTTATGATTGCTTTTGTATGATTACGATTGTATGATAGTAATTGTATGATTGTGATCGTATGACTGTGATCGTATGTATGTCATGGTATGATTGCGATTGTATGATTGGGATTGTATGATTGTGATTGTATGATTGTGTTTGGGAGATTGCAATCGTATGATTGCAATTACATGATTGTGATTGTATGATTGTGATCGTATGATTGTGATCGTATGATTGTGATTGTATGATTGTGATTGTATGATTGCGATTGTATGATTGTGATTCTATGATTGTGATTGTATTATTGTGATCGCATGATTGTGATCGTATGATTGTGATCGTATGATTGTGATTGTATGATTATGATTGTATGATTGTAATTGTATGATTGTGATTGTATGATGGTGATTGTATGATTGTTTTTGTATGATTGTGATTGTACGATAGTAATTGTATGATTGTGATCGTATGACTGTGATCGTATGATTGTGATGGTATGATTACGATTATATGATTGTGATTGTATGATTGTGATTGTATGATTATGATTGTATGATTGTTTTTGTATGATTGTTTTTGTATGATTGTGATTGTATGATAGTAAGTGTATGATTGTGATCGTATGATTGTGTTTGTATTACTGTAATTGTATAATTGTGATCGAATTAATGTGATTGTATGATTGTGATTGTATGATTGTGATTGTATGATTGTTTTTGTATGATTGTGATTGTATGATTGTGATTGTATGATTACGATTGTTTGATTGTGATTCTATGATTGTGATTGTATTATTGTGATCGCATGATTGTGAACGTATGATTGTGATCGTATGATTGTGATCGTATGACTGTGATCGTATGATTGTGATGGTATGATTGCGATTGTATGATTGGGATTGTATGATTGTGATTGTATGATTGTGTTTGGGAGATTGCAATCGTATGATTGCAATTACATGATTGTGATTGTATGATTGTGATCGTATGATTGTGATCGTATGATTGTGATCGTTTGATTGTGATTGTATGATTGTGATTGTATGATTGTGATCGTATGATTGTGATCGTATGATTGTGATCGTTTGATTGTGATTGTATGATTGTGATTGTATGATTGTGATTGTATGATTGCGATTGTATGATTGGGATTGTATGATTGGGATTGTATGATTGTGATTGTATGATCGCGATTGTATGATTGTGATTCTATGATTGTGATTGTAATATTGTGATCGCATGATTGTGATCGTATGATTGTGATTGTATGATTGTGATTGTAGGATTGTGATTGTATGATTGTGATTGTGTGATTGATATTGTATGATTGTGATTGTATGACAGTAATTGTATGATTGTTATTGTATGATAGTGATTGTATGATTGTGATCGTATGATTGTGATCGCATGATTGTGATTGTATGATTGTGATTGTATGATTGTGATTGTATGATTGCGAGTGTATGATTGTGATTGTATGATTGTGATTGTATGATTGTGATTGTATGATTGTGATTGTATGATTGTGATTGTATGATTGTTTTTGTATGAATGCGATTGTATGATTGGGAGTGTATGATTGTGTTTGTATGATTGTGATTGTATGATTGTGATTGTATGATTGTGATTGTAGGATTGTGATGGTATGATTGCGATTGTATTATTGTGGTTCTATGATTGTGATTGTATTATTGTGCTCGCATGATTATGATTGTATGATTGTGATTGTATGATTGTGATTGTATGATTGTGATTTTATGATTGTTTTTGTATGATTGTGATAGTAAGATAGTAATTGTATGATTGTGATCGTATGACTGTGATCGTATGATTGTGATGGTATGATTGCGATTGTATGATTGTGATTCTATGATTGTGATTGTATTATTGTGCTCGCATGATTGTGATCGTATGATTGTGATCGTATAATTGTGATTGCATGATTGTGATTGTATGATTGTGATTGTAGGATTGTGATTGTATGATTGTGAATGTATGATTGTGATTGTATGATTGTGATTGTATGATTGTGATTGTAGGATTGTGATGGTATGATTGCGATTGTATGATTGTGATTCTATGATTGTGATTGTATTATTGTGCTCGCATGATTGTGATTGTATGATTGTGATTGTATGATTGTGATTGTATGATTGTGATCGTATGATTGTGATCGTAACATTGTGATTGTATGATTGCGATTGTATGATTGTGATTCTATGATTGTGATTGTATTATTGTGCTCGCATGATTGTGATCGTATGATTGTGATCGTATGATTGTGATTGTATGATTGTGATTGTATGATTGTGATTGTAGGATTGTGATTGTATGATTGTTATTGTATGATTGTGATTGTATGATTGTGATTGTATGATTGTGATTGTATGATTGTGATTGTATGATTGTGATTGTATGATTGTGATTGTATGATTGTAATTGTATGATTGTGATTGTATGATTGTTTTTGTATGACTGTGATTGTATGATGGTAATTGTATGATTGTGATCGTATGACTGTGATCGTATGATTGTGACGGTATGATTGTGATTGTATGATTGCGATTGTATGATTGCGATTGTATGATTGCGATTGTATGATTGTGATTGTATGATTGTGATTGTATGATTGTGATTGTATGATTGTGATTGTATGATTGTGATTGTATGATTGTGATTTTATGATTGTTTTTGTATGATTGTGATAGTAAGATAGTAATTGTATGATTGTGATCGTATGACTGTGATCGTATGATTGTGATGGTATGATTGCGATGGTATGATTGTGATTCTATGAATGTGATTGTGTTATTGTGATCGCATGATTGTGATCGTATGATTGTGATCGTATGATTGTGATTGTATGATTGTGATTGTATGATTGTGATTGTAGGATTGTGATGGTATGGTTGCGATTGTATGATTGTGATTCTATGATTGTGATTGTATTATTGTGCTCGCATGATTGTGATTGTATGATTGTGATTGTATGATTGTGATTTTATGATTGTTTTTGTATGATTGTGATAGTAAGATAGTAATTGTATGAATGTGATCGTATGACTGTGATCGTATGATTGTGATGGTATGATTGCGATTGTATGATTGTGATTCTATGATTGTGATTGTATTATTGTGCTCGCATGATTGTGATCGTATGATTGTGATCGTATATTTGTAATTGCATGATTGTGATTGTATGATTGTGATTGTAGGATTGTGTTTGTATGATTGTGAATGTATGATTGTTATTGTATGATTGTGATTGTATGATTGTGATTGTATGATTGTGATTGTATGATTGTGATTGTATGATTGTGATTGTATGATTGTGATTGTATGATTGTGATCGTATGATTGTGATCGTATGATTGTGATTGTATGATTGCGATCGTATGATTCTGATTCTATGATTGTGATTGTATTATTGTGCTCGCACGATTGTGATCGTATGATTGTGATCGTATGATTGTGATCGTATGATTGTGATCGTATGATTGTGATTGTATGATTGTGATTGTAGGATTGTGATTGTATGATTGTAATTGTATGATTGTGATTGTATGATTGTTTTTGTATGACTGTGATTGTATGATGGTAATTGTATGATTGTGATCGTATGACTGTGATCGTATGATTGTGACGGTATGATTGTGATTGTATGATTGCGATTGTATGATTGCGATTGTATGATTGCGATTGTATGATTGCGATTGTATGATTGTGATTGTATGATTGTGATTGTATGATTGTGATTGTATGATTGTGATTGTATGATTGTGATTTTATGATTGTTTTTGTATGATTGTGATAGTAAGATAGTAATTGTATGATTGTGATCGTATGACTGTGATCGTATGATTGTGATGGTATGATTGCGATGGTATGATTGTGATTCTATGATTGTGATTGTGTTATTGTGATCGCATGATTGTGATCGTATGATTGTGATCGTATGATTGTGATTGTATGATTGTGATTGTATGATTGTGATTGTAGGATTGTGATGGTATGGTTGCGATTGTATGATTGTGATTCTATGATTGTGATTGTATTATTGTGCTCGCATGATTGTGATTGTATGATTGTGATTGTATGATTGTGATTTTATGATTGTTTTTGTATGATTGTGATAGTAAGATAGTAATTGTATGATTGTGATCGTATGACTGTGATCGTATGATTGTGATGGTATGATTGCGATTGTATGATTGTGATTCTATGATTGTGATTGTATTATTGTGCTCGCATGATTGTGATCGTATGATTGTGATCGTATATTTGTAATTGCATGATTGTGATTGTATGATTGTGATTGTAGGATTGTGTTTGTATGATTGTGAATGTATGATTGTTATTGTATGATTGTGATTGTATGATTGTGATTGTATGATTGTGATTGTATGATTGTGATTGTATGATTGTGATTGTATGATTGTGATCGTATGATTGTGATCGTATGATTGTGATTGTATGATTGCGATCGTATGATTCTGATTCTATGATTGTGATTGTATTATTGTGCTCGCACGATTGTGATCGTATGATTGTGATCGTATGATTGTGATCGTATGATTGTGATCGTATGATTGTGATTGTATGATTGTGATTGTAGGATTGTGATTGTATGATTGTTATTGTATGATTGTGATTGTATGATTGTGATTGTATGATTGCGATTGTATGATTGCGATTGTATGATTGCGATTGTATGATTGTGACTGTATGATTGTGATTGTATGATTGTGATTGTATGATTGTGATTGTATGATTGTGATTTTATGATTGTTTTTGTATGATTGTGATAGTAAGATAGTAATTGTATGATTGTGATCGTATGACTGTGATCGTATGATTGTGATGGTATGATTGCGATGGTATGATTGTGATTCTATGATTGTGATTGTATTATTGTGGTCGCATGATTGTGATCGTATGATTGTGATCGTATGATTGTGGTTGTATGATTGTGATTGTATGATTGTGATTGTATGTTTGTGATTGTATGATTGTGATCGTATGATTGAGATCGTATGACTGTGATTGTATGATTGTGATTGTATGATTGTGATTGTATGATTGTGATCGTATGATTGTGATTGTATGATTGTTTTTGTATGATTGTGATTGTACGATAGTAATTGTATGATTGTGATCGTATGACTGTGATCGTATGATTGTGATGGTATGATTGTGATTATATGATTGTGATTGTATGATTGTGATTGTATGATTATGATTGTATGATTGTTTTTGTATGATTGTTTTTGTATGATTGTGATTGTATGATAGTAAGTGTATGATTGTGATCGTATGACTGTGATCGTATGATTGTGATTGTATGATTGTGATTGTATGATTATGATTGTATGATTGTGATTGTATGATTGCGATTATATGATTGTGATTGTATGATTGTGATTGTATGATTGTGATTGTATGATTGTGATTGTATGATAGTATTTGTATGATTGTGATCGTATGATTGTGATTGTATGATTGTTTTTGTATGATTGTGATTGTATGATAGTAATTGTATGATTGTGATCGTATGATTGTGATGGTATGATTGTGATAGTATGATTGTGATTGTATGATTGCGATTGTATGATTGCAATTTTATGAGTGTGATTATATGATTGTGATTGTATGATTGTGATTGTATGATTGTGTTTGTATTACTGTAATTGCATAATTGTGATCGTATTAATGTGATTGTATGATTGTGATTGTATGATTGTGATTGTATGATTGTGATTGTATGATTGTGATCGTATGATTGTGATCGTATGATTGTGATTGTTTGATTGCGATTGTACGATTGTGATTGTATGATTGTGATTGTATGATTGTTTTTGTATGATTGTTTTTGCATGATTGTGATTGTATGAATGTGATCGTATGACTGTGATCGTATGATTCGGACTGTATGATTGTGATTGTATGATTGTGATTGTATGATTGTGATTGTATGATTGTTTTTGTACGGTTGTGAGTATATGATGGTAATTTTATGATTGTGATCGTATGACTGTGATCGTATGATTATGATGGTATGATTGTGATTTTATGATTGTGATTGTATGATTGTGATTGTATGATTGTGATTGTATGATTGCGATTGTATGATTGCAATTTTATGAGTGTGATTATATGATTGTGATTGTATGATTGTGATTGTATGATTGTGTTTGTATTACTGTAATTGCATAATTGTGATCGTATTAATGTGATTGTATGATTGTGATTGTATGATTGTGATTGTATGATTGTGATTGTATGATTGTGATTGTATGATTGTGATTGTATGATTGTGATTGTATGATTGTGATTGTATGATTGCGATTGTATGATTGGGATTGTATGATTGTGATTGTATGATTGCGATTGTATGATTGTGATTCTATGATTGTGATTGTATTATTGTGATCGCATGATTGTGATCGTATGATTGTGATCGTATGGTTGTGATTGTATGATTGTGATTGTATGATTGTGATTGTAGGATTGTGATTGTATGATTGTGATTGTATGATTGATATTGTATGATTGTGATTGTATGATAGTAATTGTATGATTGTGATCGTATGACTGTGATCGTATGATTGTGATGGTATGATTGTGATAGTATGATTGCGATTGTATGATTGCGATTGTATGATTGCGATTGTATGATTGTGATTGTATGATTGTGATTGTATGATAGTGATTGTATGATTGTGATTGTATGATTGTGATTGTATGATTGTTTTTGTATGATTGTGATTGTACGATAGTAATTGTATGATTGTGATCGTATGACTGTGATCGTATGATTGTGATGGTATGATTGTGATTATATGATTGTGATTGTATGATTGTGATTGTATGATTATGATTGTATGATTGTTTTTGTATGATTGTTCTTGTATGATTGTGATTGTATGATAGTAAGTGTATGATTGTGATCGTATGACTGTGATCGTATGATTGTGTTTGTATGATTGTGATTGTATGATTATGATTGTATGATTGTGATTGTATGATTGCGATTATAAGATTGTGATTGTATGATTGTTTTTGTATGATTGTGATTGTATGATAGTAATTGTATGATTGTGATCGTATGATTGTGATGGTATGATTGTGATTATATGATTGTGATTGTATGATTGTGATTGTATGATTGTGATTGTATGATTGTGATTATATGATTGTGATTGTATGATTGTTTTTGTATGATTGTGATTGTATGATAGTAATTGTATGTTTGTGATCGTATGACTGTGTTCGTTTGATTGTGATGGTATGATTGTGATTATATGATTGTGATTGTATGATTGTGATTGTATGATTGTGTTTTGTATTACTGTAATTGCATAATTGTGATCGTATTAATGTGATTGTATGATTGTGATTGTATGATTGTGATTGTATGATTGTGATTGTATGATTGTGATTGTATGATTGTGATTGTATGATTGTGATTGTATGATTGTGATTGTATGATTGCGATTGTATGATTGGGATTGTATGATTGTGATTGTATGATTGCGATTGTATGATTGTGATTCTATGATTGTGATTGTATTATTGTGATCGCATGATTGTGATCGTATGATTGTGATCGTATGATTGTGATTGTATGATTGTGATTGTATGATTGTGATTGTAGCATTGTGATTGTATGATTGTGATTGTATGATTGATATTGTATGATTGTGATTGTATGATAGTAATTGTATGATTGTGATCGTATGACTGTGATCGTATGATTGTGATGGTATGATTGTGATAGTATGATTGCGATTGTATGATTGCGATTGTATGATTGCGATTGTATGATTGTGATTGTATGATTGTGATTGTATGATAGTGATTGTATGATTGTGATTGTATGATTGTGATTGTATGATTGTTTTTGTATGATTGTGATTGTACGATAGTAATTGTATGATTGTGATCGTATGACTGTGATCGTATGATTGTGATTGTATGATAGTAAGTGTATGATTGTGATCGTATGACTGTGATCGTATGATTGTGTTTGTATGATTGTGATTGTATGATTATGATTGTATGATTGTGATTGTATGATTGCGATTATAAGATTGTGATTGTATGATTGTTTTTGTATGATTGTGATTGTATGATAGTAATTGTATGATTGTGATCGTATGATTGTGATGGTATGATTGTGATTATATGATTGTGATTGTATGATTGTGATTGTATGATTGTGATTGTATGATTGTGATTATATGATTGTGATTGTATGATTGTTTTTGTATGATTGTGATTGTATGATAGTAATTGTATGATTGTGATCGTATGACTGTGTTCGTTTGATTGTGATGGTATGATTGTGATTATATGATTGTGATTGTATGATTGTGACTGTATGATTGTGATTGTATGATTGTGATTGTATGATTGTGATTGTATGATTGTGATTGTATGATTGTGATTTTATGATTGTTTTTGTATGATTGTGATAGTAAGATAGTAATTGTATGATTGTCATCGTATGACTGTGATCGTATGATTGTGATGGTATGATTGCGATGGTATGATTGTGATTCTATGATTGTGATTGTATTATTGTGGTCGCATGATTGTGATCGTATGTTTGTGATTGTATGATTGTGATCGTATGATTGAGATCGTATGACTGTGATTGTATGATTGTGATTGTATGATTGTGATTGTATGATTGTGATCGTATGATTGTGATTGTATGATTGTTTTTGTATGATTGTGATTGTACGATAGTAATTGTATGATTGTGATCGTATGACTGTGATCGTATGATTGTGATTATATGATTGTGATTGTATGATTGTGATTGTATGATTGTGATCGTATGATTGTGATTATATGATTGTGATTGTATGATTGTGATTGTATGATTGTGATCGTATGATTGTGATTGTTTGATTGCGATTGTACGATTGTGATTGTATGATTGTGATTGTATGATTGTTTTTGTATGACTGTTTTTGTACGATTGTGATTGTATGATAGTTATTGTATGATAGTGATCGTATGACTGTGATCGTATGATTGTGATCGTATGATTGTGATCGTATGATTGCAATTTTATGAGTGTGATATATGATTGTGATTGTATGATTGTGAGTGTATGATTGTGATTGTATGATTGCGATCGTTTGATTGTGATTTTTTGATTGCGGTTGTATGATTGTGATTGTATGATTGTCATTGTATGATTGTGATTGTATGATTGTGATTGTATGATTGTGATTGTACGATAGTAATTGTATGATTGTGATCGTATGACTGTGATCGTATGATTGTGATGGTATGATTACGATTATATGATTGTGATCGTATTATTGTGATCGCATGATTGTGATCGTATGATTGTGATCGCATGATTGTGATCGTATGACTGTGATCGTATGATTGTGATGGTATGATTGCGATTGTATGATTGGGATTGTATGATTGTGATTGTATGATTGTGTTTGGGAGATTGCAATCGTATGATTGCAATTACATGCTTGTGATTGTATGATTGTGATCGTATGATTGTGATCGTATGATTGTGATCGTATGATTGTGATCGTTTGATTGTGATTGTATGATTGTGATTGTATGATTGTGATCGTATGATTGTGATCGTATGATTGTGATCGTTTGATTGTGATTGTATGATTGTGATTGTATGATTGTGATTGTATGATTGCGATTGTATGATTGGGATTGTATGATTGGGATTGTATGATTGTGATTGTATGATCGCGATTGTATGATTGTGATTCTATGATTGTGATTGTAATATTGTGATCGCATGATTGTGATCGTATGATTGTGATCGTATGATTGTGATTGTATGATTGTGATTGTAGGATTGTGATTGTATGATTGTGATTGTGTGATTGATATTGTATGATTGTGATTGTATGACAGTAATTGTATGATTGTGATCGTATGATTGTGATCGCATGATTGTGATCGTATGATTGTGATTGTATGATTGTGATTGTATGATTGCGATTGTATGATTGCAGTTTTATGAGTGTGATTGTATGATTGTGATTGTATGATTGTGATTGTATGATTGTGATTGTATGATTGTGATCGTATGATTGTGATTGTATGATTGTCATTATATGATTGTGATTGTATGACTGTACTTGTATGATTGTGATTGTATGATTGTGATTGTATGATTGTGATTGTATGATTGTGATTGTATGATTGTGATTGTATGGTTGTGATCGTATGATTGTGATGGCTTGATTGCGATTGTATGATTGTGATTGTATGACTGTGATTGTATGATTGTTATTGTATGATAGTGATTGTATGATTGTGATCGTATGATTGTGATCGCATGATTGTGATTGTATGATTGTGATTGTATGATTGTGATTGTATGATTGCGAGTGTATGATTGTGATTGTATGATTGTGATTGTATGATTGTGATTGTATGATTGTGATTGTATGATTGTGATTGTATGATTGTTTTTGTATGAATGCGATTGTATGATTGGGATTGTATGATTGTGTTTGTATGATTGTGATTGTATGATTGTGATTGTATGATTGTGATTTTATGATTGTTTTTGTATGATTGTGATAGTAAGATAGTAATTGTATGATGTGATCGTATGACTGTGATCGTGTGATTGTGATGGTATGATTGCGATTGTATGATTGTGATTCTATGATTGTGATTGTATTATTGTGCTCGCATGATTGTGATCGTATGATTGTGATCGTATAATTGTGATTGCATGATTGTGATTGTATGATTGTGATTGTAGGATTGTGATTGTATGATTGTGAATGTATGATTGTTATTGTATGATTGTGATTGTATGATTGTGATTGTATGATTGTGATTGTATGATTGTGATTGTATGATTGTGATTGTATGATTGTGATTGTATGATTGTGATTGTATGATTGTGATTGTATGATTGTGATTTTATGATTGTTTTTGTATGATTGTGATAGTAAGATAGTAATTGTACGATTGTGATCGTATGACTGTGATCGTATGATTGTGATGGTATGATTGCGATGGTATGATTGTGATTCTATGATTGTGATTGTATTATTGTGATCGCATGATTGTGATCGTATGATTGTGATCGTATGATTGTGATCGTATGATTGTGATTGTATGATTGTGATTGTAGGATTGTGATGATATGATTGCGATTGTATGATTGTGGTTCTATGATTGTGATTGTATTATTGTGCTCGCATGATTGTGATTGTATGATTGTGATTTTATGATTGTGATTGTATGATTGTGATTTTATGATTGTTTTTGTATGATTGTGATAGTAAGATAGTAATTGTATGATTGTGATCGTATGACTGTGATCGTATGATTGTGATGGTATGATTGCGATTGTATGATTGTGATTCTATGATTGTGATTGTATTATTGTGCTCGCATGATTGTGATCGTATGATTGTGATCGTATAATTGTGATTGCATGATTGTGATTGTATGATTGTGATTGTAGGATTGTGATTGTATGATTGTGAATGTATGATTGTTATTGTATGATTGTGATTGTATGATTGTGATTGTATGATTGTGATTGTATGATTGTGATTGTATGATTGTGATTGTATGATTGTGATCGTATGATTGTGATCGTAACATTGTGATTGTATGATTGCGATTGTATGATTGTGATTCTATGATTGTGATTGTATTATTGTGCTCGCATGATTGTGATCGTATGATTGTGATCGTATGATTGTGATTGTATGATTGTGATTGTATGATTGTGATTGTAGGATTGTGATTGTATGATTGTGATTGTATGATTGTGATTGTATGATTGTGATTGTATGATTGTGATTGTATGATTGTAATTGTATGATTGTGATTGTATGATTGTTTTTGTATGACTGTGATTGTATGATGGTAATTGTATGATTGTGATCGTATGACTGTGATCGTATGATTGTGATGGTATGATTGTGATTGTATGATTGCGATTGTATGATTGTGATTGTATGATTGTGATTGTATGATTGTGATTGTATGATTGTGATTGTATGATTGTGATTGTATGATTGTGATTGTATGATTGTGATTGTATGATTGTGATTGTATGATTGTGATTGTATGATTGTAATTGTATGATTGTGATTGTATGATTGTTTTTGTATGACTGTGATTGTATGATGGTAATTGTATGATTGTGATCGTATGACTGTGATCGTATGATTGTGATGGTATGATTGTGATTGTATGATTGCGATTGTATGATTGTGATTGTATGATTGTGATTGTATGATTGTGATTGTATGATTGTGATTGTATGATTGTGATTGTATGATTGTGATTGTATGATTGTGATTGTATGATTGTGATTGTATGATTGTGATTTTATGATTGTTTTTGTATGATTGTGATAGTAAGATAGTAATTGTATGATTGTGATTGTATGACTGTGATCGTATGATTGTGATGGTATGATTGCGATGGTATGATTGTGATTCTATGATTGTGATTGTGTTATTGTGATCGCATGATTGTGATCGTATGATTTTGATCGTATGATTGTGATTGTATGATTGTGATTGTATGATTGTGATTGTAGGATTGTGATGGTATGGTTGCGATTGTATGATTGTGATTCTATGATTGTGATTGTATTATTGTGCTCGCATGATTGAGATCGTATGACTGTGATTGTATGATTTTGATTGTATGATTGTGATTGTATGATTGTGATCGTATGATTGTGATTGTATGATTGTTTTTGTATGATTGTGATTGTACGATAGTAATTGTATGATTGTGATCGTATGACTGTGATCGTATGATTGTGATTATATGATTGTGATTGTATGATTGTGATTGTATGATTGTGATTGTATGATTGCGATTGTATGATTGCAATTTTATGAGTGTGATTATATGATTGTGATTGTATGATTGTGATTGTATGATTGTGTTTGTATTACTGTAATTGCATAATTGTGATCGTATTAATGTGATTGTATGATTGTGATTGTATGATTGTGATTGTATGATTGTGATTGTATGATTGTGATTGTATGATTGTGATTGTATGATTGTGATCGTATGACTGTGATCGTTTGATTGTGATGGTATGATTGCGATGGTATGATTGTGATTCTATGATTGTGATTGTATTATTGTGGTCGCATGATTGTGATCGTATGATTGTGATCGTATGATTGTGGTTGTATGATTGTGATTGTATGATTGTGATTGTATGTTTGTGATTGTATGATTGTGATCGTATGATTGAGATCGTATGACTGTGATTGTATGATTGTGATTGTATGATTGTGATTGTATGATTGTGATCGTATGATTGTGATTGTATGATTGTTTTTGTATGATTGTGATTGTACGATAGTAATTGTATGATTGTGATCGTATGACTGTGATCGTATGATTGTGATTATATGATTGTGATTGTATGATTGTGATTGTATGATTGTGATTGTATGATTGTGATCGTATGATTGTGATTATATGATTGTGATTGTATGATTGTGATTGTATGATTGTGATCGTATGATTGTGATTGTTTGATTGCGATTGTACGATTGTGATTGTATGATTGTGATTGTATGATTGTTTTTGTATGACTGTTTTTGTACGATTGTGATTGTATGATAGTTATTGTATGATTGTGATCGTATGACTGTGATCGTATGATTGTGATCGTATGATTGTGATCGTATGATTGTGATCGTATGATTGTGATCGTATGATTGTGATTGTTTGATTGCGATTGAACGATTGTGATTGTATGATTGTGATTGTATGATTGTTTTTGTATGATTGTTTTTGCATGATTGTGATTGTATGAATGTGATCGTATGACTGTGATCGTATGATTGTGACTGTATGATTGTGATTGTATGATTGTGATTGTATGATTGTGATTGTATGATTGTGATTGTATGATTGTGATTGTATGATTGTGATATTATGATTGTTTTTGTATGATTGTGATAGTAAGATAGTAATTGTATGATTGTGATCGTATGACTGTGATCGTATGATTGTGATGGTATGATTGCGATGGTATGATTGTGATTCTACGATTGTGATTGTATTATTGTGATCCCATGATTGTGATCGTATGATTGTGATCGTATGCTTGTGATTGTATGATTGTGATTGTATGATTGTGATTGCATGTTTGTGATTGTATGATTGTGATCGTATGATTGAGATCGTACGACTGTGATTTTATGATTGTGATTGTATGATTGTGATTGTATGATTGTGATCGTATGATTGTGATTGTATGATTGTTTTTGTATGATTGTGATTGTACGATAGTAATTGTATGATTGTGATCGTATGACTGTGATCGTATGATTGTGTTTGTATAATTGTGATTATATGATTATGATTGTATGATTGTGATTGTATGATTGCGATTATAAGATTGTGATTGTATGATTGTTTTTGTATGATTGTGATTGTATGAGAGTATTTGTATGATTGTGATCGTATGATTGTGATGGTATGATTGTGGTTGTATGATTGTGATTGTATGATTGTGATTGTATGTTTGTGATTGTATGATTGTGATCGTATGATTGAGATCGTATGACTGTGATTGTATGATTGTGATTGTATGATTGTGGTTGTATGATTGTGATTGTATGATTGTGATTGTATGATTGCGATTGTATGATTGCGATTGTATGATTGTGACTGTATGATTGTGATTGTATGATTGTGATTGTATGATTGTGATTGTATGATTGTGATTGTATGATTGTGATTTTATGATTGTTTTTGTATGATTGTGATAGTAAGATAGTAATTGTATGATTGTGATCGTATGACTGTGATCGTATGATTGTGATGGTATGATTGCGATGGTATGATTGTGATTCTATGATTGTGATTGTATTATTGTGATCGCATGACTGTGATCGTATGATTGTGATGGTATGATTGTGATTATATGATTGTGATTGTATGATTGTGATTGTATGATTATGATTGTATGATTGTTTTTGTATGATTGTTTTTGTATGATTGTGATTGTATGATAGTAAGTGTATGATTGTGATCGTATGACTGTGATCGTATGATTGTGATTGTATGATTGTGATTGTATGATTGTGATTGTATGATTGCGATTGTATGATTGCAATTTTATGAGTGTGATTATATGATTGTGATTGTATGATTGTGATTGTATGATTGTGTTTGTATTACTGTAATTGCATAATTGTGATCGTATTAATGTGATTGTATGATTGTGATTGTATGATTGTGATTGTATGATTGTGATTGTATGATTGTGATTGTATGATTGTGATTGTATGATTGTGATTGTATGATTGTGATCGTATGACTGTGATCGTTTGATTGTGATGGTATGATTGCGATGGTATGATTGTGATTCTATGATTGTGATTGTATGATTGTGATTGTATGATTGTGATTGTAGGATTGTGATTGTATGATTGTGATTGTATGATTGTGATTGTATGATTGCGATTGTATGATTGCGATTGTATGATTGCAATTTTATGAGTGTGATTATATGATTGTGATTGTATGATTGTGATTGTATGATTGTGTTTGTATTTCTGTAATTGCATAATTGTGATCGTATGAATGTGATTGTATGATTGTGATTGTATGATTGTGATTGTATGATTGTGATTGTATGATTGTGATTGTATGATTGCGATTGTATGATTGGGATTGTATGATTGTGATTCTATGATTGTGATTGTATTATTGTGATCGCATGATTGTGATCGTATGATTGTGATCGTATGATTGTGATCGTATGATTGTGATTGTATGATTGTGATTGTAGGATTGTGATTGTATGATTGTGATTGTATGATTGATATTGTATGATTGTGATTGTATGATAGTAATTGTATGATTGTGATCGTATGATTGTGATCGCGTGATTGTGATCGTATGATTGTGATTGTATGATTGTGATTGTATGATTGTGATTGTATGATTGTGATTGTATGATTGTGATTGTATGATTGTGATTGTATGATTGTGATTGTATGATTGTGATTGTATGATTGTGATTGAATGATTGTGATTGAATGATTGTGATTGTATGATTCTGATTGTATGATTGTGATTGTATGACTGTACTTGTATGATTGTGATTGTATGATTGTGATTGTATGATTGTGATTGTATGATTGTGGTTGTATGATTGTGATTGTATTATTGTGATTGTATGATTGTGATTGTATGAATTGTGATTGTATGATTGTGATTGTATGGTTGTGATCGTATGATTGTGATGGTTTGATTGCGATTGTACGATTGTGATTGTATGACTGTGATTGTATGATTGTTATTGTATGATAGTGATTGTATGATTGTGATCCTATGATTGTGAACGCATGATTGTGATTGTATGATTGTGATTGTATGATTGTGAATGTATGATTGTTATTGTATGATTGTGATTGTATGATTGTGATTGTATGATTGTGATTGTAGGATTGTGATGGTATGATTGCGATTGTATGATTGTGATTCTATGATTGTGATTGTATTATTGTGCTCGCATGATTGTGATCGTATGATTGTGATCGTATAATTGTGATTGCATGATTGTGATTGTATGATTGTGATTGTATGATTGTGATTGTATGATTGTGATTGTATGATTGTGTTTGTATGAATGCGATTGTGTGATTGTGATTCTATGATTGTGATTGTATTATTGTGCTCGCATGATTGTGATCGTATGATTGTGATCGTATGATTGTGATCGTATAATTGTGATTACATGATTGTGATTGTATGATTGTGATTGTAGGATTGTGATTGTATGATTGTGAATGTATGATTGTTATTGTATGATTGTGATTGTATGATTGTGATTGTATGATTGTGATTGTAGGATTGTGATGGTATGATTGCGATTGTATGATTGTGATTCTATGATTGTGATTGTATTATTGTGCTCGCATGATTGTGATCGTATGATTGCGATCGTATAATTGTGATTGCATGACTGTGATTGTATGATTGTGGTTGTAGGATTGAGATTGTATGATTGTGAATGTATGATTGCTATTGTATGATTGTGATTGTATGATTGTGATTGTATGATTGTGATTGCATGATTGTGATTGTATGATTGTGATTGTATGATTGTGATTGTATGATTGTGATTGTATGATTGTGAATGTATGATTGCTATTGTATGATTGTGATTGTATGATTGTGATCGTATGATTGTGACTGTATGATTGTGATTGTATGATTGTGATCGTATGATTGTGACTGTATGATTGTGATTGTATGATTGTGATTGTATGATTGTGATTGTATGATTGTGATTGTATGATTGTGATTGTATGATTGTGATTGTATGATTGTTTTTGTACGGTCGTGAGTGTATGATGGTAATTTTATGATTGTGATCGTATGACTGTGATCGTATGATTGTGATGGTATGATTGTGATTTTATGATTGTGATTGTATGATTGTGATTGTATGATTGTGATTGTATGATTGCGATTGTATGATTGCGATTGTATGATTGCAATTTTATGAGTGTGATTATATGATTGTGATAGTATGATTGTGATTGTATGATTGTGTTTGTATTTCTGTAATTGCATAATTGTGATCGTATGAATGTGATTGTATGATTGTGATTGTATGATTGTGATTGTATGATTGTGATTGTATGATTGTGATTGTATGATTGCGATTGTATGATTGGGATTGTATGATTGTGATTCTATGATTGTGATTGTATTATTGTGATCGCATGATTGTGATCGTATGATTGTGATCGTATGATTGTGATCGTATGATTGTGATTGTATGATTGTGATTGTAGGATTGTGATTGTATGATTGTGATTGTATGATTGATATTGTATGATTGTGATTGTATGATAGTAATTGTATGATTGTGATCGTATGATTGTGATCGCGTGATTGTGATCGTATGATTGTGATTGTATGATTGTGATTGTATGATTGTGATTGTATGATTGTGATTGTATGATTGTGATTGTATGATTGTGATTGTATGATTGTGATTGTATGATTGTGATTGTATGATTGTGATTGTATGATTGTGATTGAATGATTGTGATTGAATGATTGTGATTGTATGATTCTGATTGTATGATTGTGATTGTATGACTGTACTTGTATGATTGTGATTGTATGATTGTGATTGTATGATTGTGATTGTATGATTGTGGTTGTATGATTGTGATTGTATGATTGTGATTGTATGATTGTGATTGTATGATTGTGATTGTATGATTGTGATTTTATGATTGTTTTTGTACGGTCGTGAGTGTATGATGGTAATTTTATGATTGTGATCGTATGACTGTGATCGTATGATTGTGATTCTATGATTGTGATGGTATTATTGTGATCGCATGATTGTGATCGTATGATTGTGATCGTATGATTGTGATTGTATGATTGTGATTGTATGATTGTGATTGTAGGATTGTGATGGTATGATTGCGATTGTATTATTGTGGTTCTATGATTGTGATTGTATTATTGTGCTCGCATGATTATGATTGTATGATTGTGATTGTATGATTGTGATTGTATGATTGTGATTGTATGATTGTGATTTTATGATTGTTTTTGTATGATTGTGATAGTAAGATAGTAATTGTATGATTGTGATCGTATGACTGTGATCGTATGATTGTGATGGTATGATTGCGATTGTATGATTGTGATTCTATGATTGTGATTGTATTATTGTGCTCGCATGATTGTGATCGTATGATTGTGATCGTATAATTGTGATTGCATGATTGTGATTGTATGATTGTGATTGTAGGATTGTGATTGTATGATTGTGAATGTATGATTGTGATTGTATGATTGTGATTGTATGATTGTGATTGTAGGATTGTGATGGTATGATTGCGATTGTATGATTGTGATTCTATGATTGTGATTGTATTATTGTGCTCGCATGATTGTGATTGTATGATTGTGATTGTATGATTGTGATTGTATGATTGTGATCGTATGATTGTGATCGTAACATTGTGATTGTATGATTACGATTGTATGATTGTGATTCTATGATTGTGATTGTATTATTGTGCTCGCATGATTGTGATCGTATGATTGTGATCGTATGATTGTGATTGTATGATTGTGATTGTATGATTGTGATTGTAGGATTGTGATTGTATGATTGTTATTGTATGATTGTGATTGTATGATTGTGATTGTATGATTGTGATTGTATGATTGTGATTGTATGATTGTGATTGTATGATTGTGATTGTATGATTGTAATTGTATGATTGTGATTGTATGATTGTTTTTGTATGACTGTGATTGTATGATGGTAATTGTATGATTGTGATCGTATGACTGTGATCGTATGATTGTGACGGTATGATTGTGATTGTATGATTGCGATTGTATGATTGCGATTGTATGATTGCGATTGTATGATTGTGATTGTATGATTGTGATTGTATGATTGTGATTGTATGATTGTGATTGTATGATTGTGATTGTATGATTGTGATTTTATGATTGTTTTTGTATGATTGTGATAGTAAGATAGTAATTGTATGATTGTGATCGTATGACTGTGATCGTATGATTGTGATGGTATGATTGCGATGGTATGATTGTGATTCTATGATTGTGATTGTGTTATTGTGATCGCATGATTGTGATCGTATGATTGTGATCGTATGATTGTGATTGTATGATTGTGATTGTATGATTGTGATTGTAGGATTGTGATGGTATGGTTGCGATTGTATGATTGTGATTCTATGATTGTGATTGTATTATTGTGCTCGCATGATTGTGATTGTATGATTGTGATTGTATGATTGTGATTTTATGATTGTTTTTGTATGATTGTGATAGTAAGATAGTAATTGTATGATTGTGATCGTATGACTGTGATCGTATGATTGTGATGGTATGATTGCGATTGTATGATTGTGATTCTATGATTGTGATTGTATTATTGTGCTCGCATGATTGTGATCGTATGATTGTGATCGTATATTTGTAATTGCATGATTGTGATTGTATGATTGTGATTGTAGGATTGTGTTTGTATGATTGTGAATGTATGATTGTTATTGTATGATTGTGATTGTATGATTGTGATTGTATGATTGTGATTGTATGATTGTGATTGTATGATTGTGATTGTATGATTGTGATTGTATGATTGTGATTGTATGATTGTGATCGTATGATTGTGATCGTATGATTGTGATTGTATGATTGCGATCGTATGATTCTGATTCTATGATTGTGATTGTATTATTGTGCTCGCACGATTGTGATCGTATGATTGTGATCGTATGATTGTGATCGTATGATTGTGATCGTATGATTGTGATTGTATGATTGTGATTGTAGGATTGTGATTGTATGATTGTAATTGTATGATTGTGATTGTATGATTGTTTTTGTATGACTGTGATTGTATGATGGTAATTGTATGATTGTGATCGTATGACTGTGATCGTATGATTGTGACGGTATGATTGTGATTGTATGATTGCGATTGTATGATTGCGATTGTATGATTGCGATTGTATGATTGCGATTGTATGATTGTGATTGTATGATTGTGATTGTATGATTGTGATTGTATGATTGTGATTGTATGATTGTGATTTTATGATTGTTTTTGTATGATTGTGATAGTAAGATAGTAATTGTATGATTGTGATCGTATGACTGTGATCGTATGATTGTGATGGTATGATTGCGATGGTATGATTGTGATTCTATGATTGTGATTGTGTTATTGTGATCGCATGATTGTGATCGTATGATTGTGATCGTATGATTGTGATTGTATGATTGTGATTGTATGATTGTGATTGTAGGATTGTGATGGTATGGTTGCGATTGTATGATTGTGATTCTATGATTGTGATTGTATTATTGTGCTCGCATGATTGTGATTGTATGATTGTGATTGTATGATTGTGATTTTATGATTGTTTTTGTATGATTGTGATAGTAAGATAGTAATTGTATGATTGTGATCGTATGACTGTGATCGTATGATTGTGATGGTATGATTGCGATTGTATGATTGTGATTCTATGATTGTGATTGTATTATTGTGCTCGCATGATTGTGATCGTATGATTGTGATCGTATATTTGTAATTGCATGATTGTGATTGTATGATTGTGATTGTAGGATTGTGTTTGTATGATTGTGAATGTATGATTGTTATTGTATGATTGTGATTGTATGATTGTGATTGTATGATTGTGATTGTATGATTGTGATTGTATGATTGTGATTGTATGATTGTGATCGTATGATTGTGATCGTATGATTGTGATTGTATGATTGCGATCGTATGATTCTGATTCTATGATTGTGATTGTATTATTGTGCTCGCACGATTGTGATCGTATGATTGTGATCGTATGATTGTGATCGTATGATTGTGATCGTATGATTGTGATTGTATGATTGTGATTGTAGGATTGTGATTGTATGATTGTTATTGTATGATTGTGATTGTATGATTGTGATTGTATGATTGTGATTGTATGATTGCGATTGTATGATTGCGATTGTATGATTGCGATTGTATGATTGTGACTGTATGATTGTGATTGTATGATTGTGATTGTATGATTGTGATTGTATGATTGTGATTGTATGATTGTGATTTTATGATTGTTTTTGTATGATTGTGATAGTAAGATAGTAATTGTATGATTGTGATCGTATGACTGTGATCGTATGATTGTGATGGTATGATTGCGATGGTATGATTGTGATTCTATGATTGTGATTGTATTATTGTGGTCGCATGATTGTGATCGTATGATTGTGATCGTATGATTGTGGTTGTATGATTGTGATTGTATGATTGTGATTGTATGTTTGTGATTGTATGATTGTGATCGTATGATTGAGATCGTATGACTGTGATTGTATGATTGTGATTGTATGATTGTGATTGTATGATTGTGATCGTATGATTGTGATTGTATGATTGTTTTTGTATGATTGTGATTGTACGATAGTAATTGTATGATTGTGATCGTATGACTGTGATCGTATGATTGTGATTCTATGATTGTGATTGTATTATTGTGGTCGCATGATTGTGATCGTATGATTGTGATCGTATGATTGTGGTTGTATGATTGTGATTGTATGATTGTGATTGTATGTTTGTGATTGTATGATTGTGATCGTATGATTGAGATCGTATGACTGTGATTGTATGATTGTGATTGTATGATTGTGATTGTATGATTGTGATCGTATGATTGTGATTGTATGATTGTTTTTGTATGATTGTGATTGTACGATAGTAATTGTATGATTGTGATCGTATGACTGTGATCGTATGATTGTGATGGTATGATTGCGATGGTATGATTGTGATTCTATGATTGTGATTGTATTATTGTGGTCGCATGATTGTGATCGTATGATTGTGATCGTATGATTGTGGTTGTATGATTGTGATTGTATGATTGTGATTGTATGTTTGTGATTGTATGATTGTGATCGTATGATTGAGATCGTATGACTGTGATTGTATGATTGTGATTGTATGATTGTGATTGTATGATTGTGATCGTATGATTGTGATTGTATGATTGTTTTTGTATGATTGTGATTGTACGATAGTAATTGTATGATTGTGATCGTATGACTGTGATCGTATGATTGTGATGGTATGATTGTGATTATATGATTGTGATTGTATGATTGTGATTGTATGATTATGATTGTATGATTGTTTTTGTATGATTGTTTTTGTATGATTGTGATTGTATGATAGTAAGTGTATGATTGTGATCGTATGACTGTGATCGTATGATTGTGATTGTATGATTGTGATTGTATGATTATGATTGTATGATTGTGATTGTATGATTGCGATTATATGATTGTGATTGTATGATTGTGATTGTATGATTGTGATTGTATGATTGTGATTGTATGATAGTATTTGTATGATTGTGATCGTATGATTGTGATTGTATGATTGTTTTTGTATGATTGTGATTGTATGATAGTAATTGTATGATTGTGATCGTATGATTGTGATGGTATGATTGTGATAGTATGATTGTGATTGTATGATTGCGATTGTATGATTGCAATTTTATGAGTGTGATTATATGATTGTGATTGTATGATTGTGATTGTATGATTGTGTTTGTATTACTGTAATTGCATAATTGTGATCGTATTAATGTGATTGTATGATTGTGATTGTATGATTGTGATTGTATGATTGTGATTGTATGATTGTGATCGTATGATTGTGATCGTATGATTGTGATTGTTTGATTGCGATTGTACGATTGTGATTGTATGATTGTGATTGTATGATTGTTTTTGTATGATTGTTTTTGCATGATTGTGATTGTATGAATGTGATCGTATGACTGTGATCGTATGATTCGGACTGTATGATTGTGATTGTATGATTGTGATTGTATGATTGTGATTGTATGATTGTTTTTGTACGGTTGTGAGTATATGATGGTAATTTTATGATTGTGATCGTATGACTGTGATCGTATGATTATGATGGTATGATTGTGATTTTATGATTGTGATTGTATGATTGTGATTGTATGATTGTGATTGTATGATTGCGATTGTATGATTGCAATTTTATGAGTGTGATTATATGATTGTGATTGTATGATTGTGATTGTATGATTGTGTTTGTATTACTGTAATTGCATAATTGTGATCGTATTAATGTGATTGTATGATTGTGATTGTATGATTGTGATTGTATGATTGTGATTGTATGATTGTGATTGTATGATTGTGATTGTATGATTGTGATTGTATGATTGTGATTGTATGATTGCGATTGTATGATTGGGATTGTATGATTGTGATTGTATGATTGCGATTGTATGATTGTGATTCTATGATTGTGATTGTATTATTGTGATCGCATGATTGTGATCGTATGATTGTGATCGTATGGTTGTGATTGTATGATTGTGATTGTATGATTGTGATTGTAGGATTGTGATTGTATGATTGTGATTGTATGATTGATATTGTATGATTGTGATTGTATGATAGTAATTGTATGATTGTGATCGTATGACTGTGATCGTATGATTGTGATGGTATGATTGTGATAGTATGATTGCGATTGTATGATTGCGATTGTATGATTGCGATTGTATGATTGTGATTGTATGATTGTGATTGTATGATAGTGATTGTATGATTGTGATTGTATGATTGTGATTGTATGATTGTTTTTGTATGATTGTGATTGTACGATAGTAATTGTATGATTGTGATCGTATGATTGTGATCGTATGATTGTGATGGTATGATTGTGATTATATGATTGTGATTGTATGATTGTGATTGTATGATTATGATTGTATGATTGTTTTTGTATGATTGTTCTTGTATGATTGTGATTGTATGATAGTAAGTGTATGATTGTGATCGTATGACTGTGATCGTATGATTGTGTTTGTATGATTGTGATTGTATGATTATGATTGTATGATTGTGATTGTATGATTGCGATTATAAGATTGTGATTGTATGATTGTTTTTGTATGATTGTGATTGTATGATAGTAATTGTATGATTGTGATCGTATGATTGTGATGGTATGATTGTGATTATATGATTGTGATTGTATGATTGTGATTGTATGATTGTGATTGTATGATTGTGATTATATGATTGTGATTGTATGATTGTTTTTGTATGATTGTGATTGTATGATAGTAATTGTATGTTTGTGATCGTATGACTGTGTTCGTTTGATTGTGATGGTATGATTGTGATTATATGATTGTGATTGTATGATTGTGATTGTATGATTGTGTTTTGTATTACTGTAATTGCATAATTGTGATCGTATTAATGTGATTGTATGATTGTGATTGTATGATTGTGATTGTATGATTGTGATTGTATGATTGTGATTGTATGATTGTGATTGTATGATTGTGATTGTATGATTGTGATTGTATGATTGCGATTGTATGATTGGGATTGTATGATTGTGATTGTATGATTGCGATTGTATGATTGTGATTCTATGATTGTGATTGTATTATTGTGATCGCATGATTGTGATCGTATGATTGTGATCGCATGATTGTGATTGTATGATTGTGATTGTATGATTGTGATTGTAGCATTGTGATTGTATGATTGTGATTGTATGATTGATATTGTATGATTGTGATTGTATGATAGTAATTGTATGATTGTGATCGTATGACTGTGATCGTATGATTGTGATGGTATGATTGTGATAGTATGATTGCGATTGTATGATTGCGATTGTATGATTGCGATTGTATGATTGTGATTGTATGATTGTGATTGTATGATAGTGATTGTATGATTGTGATTGTATGATTGTGATTGTATGATTGTTTTTGTATGATTGTGATTGTACGATAGTAATTGTATGATTGTGATCGTATGACTGTGATCGTATGATTGTGATTGTATGATAGTAAGTGTATGATTGTGATCGTATGACTGTGATCGTATGATTGTGTTTGTATGATTGTGATTGTATGATTATGATTGTATGATTGTGATTGTATGATTGCGATTATAAGATTGTGATTGTATGATTGTTTTTGTATGATTGTGATTGTATGATAGTAATTGTATGATTGTGATCGTATGATTGTGATGGTATGATTGTGATTATATGATTGTGATTGTATGATTGTGATTGTATGATTGTGATTGTATGATTGTGATTATATGATTGTGATTGTATGATTGTTTTTGTATGATTGTGATTGTATGATAGTAATTGTATGATTGTGATCGTATGACTGTGTTCGTTTGATTGTGATGGTATGATTGTGATTATATGATTGTGATTGTATGATTGTGACTGTATGATTGTGATTGTATGATTGTGATTGTATGATTGTGATTGTATGATTGTGATTGTATGATTGTGATTTTATGATTGTTTTTGTATGATTGTGATAGTAAGATAGTAATTGTATGATTGTCATCGTATGACTGTGATCGTATGATTGTGATTGTATGATTGTGATTGTATGATTGTGATTGTATGATTGTGATTGTATGATTGCGATTGTATGATTGGGATTGTATGATTGTGATTGTATGATTGCGATTGTATGATTGTGATTCTATGATTGTGATTGTATTATTGTGATCGCATGATTGTGATCGTATGATTGTGATCGCATGATTGTGATTGTATGATTGTGATTGTATGATTGTGATTGTAGCATTGTGATTGTATGATTGTGATTGTATGATTGATATTGTATGATTGTGATTGTATGATAGTAATTGTATGATTGTGATCGTATGACTGTGATCGTATGATTGTGATGGTATGATTGTGATAGTATGATTGCGATTGTATGATTGCGATTGTATGATTGCGATTGTATGATTGTGATTGTATGATTGTGATTGTATGATAGTGATTGTATGATTGTGATTGTATGATTGTGATTGTATGATTGTTTTTGTATGATTGTGATTGTACGATAGTAATTGTATGATTGTGATCGTATGACTGTGATCGTATGATTGTGATTGTATGATAGTAAGTGTATGATTGTGATCGTATGACTGTGATCGTATGATTGTGTTTGTATGATTGTGATTGTATGATTATGATTGTATGATTGTGATTGTATGATTGCGATTATAAGATTGTGATTGTATGATTGTTTTTGTATGATTGTGATTGTATGATAGTAATTGTATGATTGTGATCGTATGATTGTGATGGTATGATTGTGATTATATGATTGTGATTGTATGATTGTGATTGTATGATTGTGATTGTATGATTGTGATTATATGATTGTGATTGTATGATTGTTTTTGTATGATTGTGATTGTATGATAGTAATTGTATGATTGTGATCGTATGACTGTGTTCGTTTGATTGTGATGGTATGATTGTGATTATATGATTGTGATTGTATGATTGTGACTGTATGATTGTGATTGTATGATTGTGATTGTATGATTGTGATTGTATGATTGTGATTGTATGATTGTGATTTTATGATTGTTTTTGTATGATTGTGATAGTAAGATAGTAATTGTATGATTGTCATCGTATGACTGTGATCGTATGATTGTGATGGTATGATTGCGATGGTATGATTGTGATTCTATGATTGTGATTGTATTATTGTGGTCGCATGATTGTGATCGTATGTTTGTGATTGTATGATTGTGATCGTATGATTGAGATCGTATGACTGTGATTGTATGATTGTGATTGTATGATTGTGATTGTATGATTGTGATCGTATGATTGTGATTGTATGATTGTTTTTGTATGATTGTGATTGTACGATAGTAATTGTATGATTGTGATCGTATGACTGTGATCGTATGATTGTGATTGTATGATTGTGATTGTATGATTGTTTTTGTATGACTGTTTTTGTACGATTGTGATTGTATGATAGTTATTGTATGATAGTGATCGTATGACTGTGATCGTATGATTGTGATCGTATGATTGTGATCGTATGATTGCAATTTTATGAGTGTGATATATGATTGTGATTGTATGATTGTGAGTGTATGATTGTGATTGTATGATTGCGATCGTTTGATTGTGATTTTTTGATTGCGGTTGTATGATTGTGATTGTATGATTGTGATTGTATGATTGTGATTGTATGATTGTGATTGTATGATTGTGATTGTACGATAGTAATTGTATGATTGTGATCGTATGACTGTGATCGTATGATTGTGATGGTATGATTACGATTATATGATTGTGATCGTATTATTGTGATCGCATGATTGTGATCGTATGATTGTGATCGCATGATTGTGATCGTATGACTGTGATCGTATGATTGTGATGGTATGATTGCGATTGTATGATTGGGATTGTATGATTGTGATTGTATGATTGTGTTTGGGAGATTGCAATCGTATGATTGCAATTACATGCTTGTGATTGTATGATTGTGATCGTATGATTGTGATCGTATGATTGTGATCGTATGATTGTGATCGTTTGATTGTGATTGTATGATTGTGATTGTATGATTGTGATCGTATGATTGTGATCGTATGATTGTGATCGTTTGATTGTGATTGTATGATTGTGATTGTATGATTGTGATTGTATGATTGCGATTGTATGATTGGGATTGTATGATTGGGATTGTATGATTGTGATTGTATGATCGCGATTGTATGATTGTGATTCTATGATTGTGATTGTAATATTGTGATCGCATGATTGTGATCGTATGATTGTGATCGTATGATTGTGATTGTATGATTGTGATTGTAGGATTGTGATTGTATGATTGTGATTGTGTGATTGATATTGTATGATTGTGATTGTATGACAGTAATTGTATGATTGTGATCGTATGATTGTGATCGCATGATTGTGATCGTATGATTGTGATTGTATGATTGTGATTGTATGATTGCGATTGTATGATTGCAGTTTTATGAGTGTGATTGTATGATTGTGATTGTATGATTGTGATTGTATGATTGTGATTGTATGATTGTGATCGTATGATTGTGATTGTATGATTGTCATTATATGATTGTGATTGTATGACTGTACTTGTATGATTGTGATTGTATGATTGTGATTGTATGATTGTGATTGTATGATTGTGATTGTATGATTGTGATTGTATGGTTGTGATCGTATGATTGTGATGGTTTGATTGCGATTGTATGATTGTGATTGTATGACTGTGATTGTATGATTGTTATTGTATGATAGTGATTGTATGATTGTGATCGTATGATTGTGATCGCATGATTGTGATTGTATGATTGTGATTGTATGATTGTGATTGTATGATTGCGAGTGTATGATTGTGATTGTATGATTGTGATTGTATGATTGTGATTGTATGATTGTGATTGTATGATTGTGATTGTATGATTGTTTTTGTATGAATGCGATTGTATGATTGGGATTGTATGATTGTGTTTGTATGATTGTGATTGTATGATTGTGATTGTATGATTGTGATTTTATGATTGTTTTTGTATGATTGTGATAGTAAGATAGTAATTGTATGATGTGATCGTATGACTGTGATCGTGTGATTGTGATGGTATGATTGCGATTGTATGATTGTGATTCTATGATTGTGATTGTATTATTGTGCTCGCATGATTGTGATCGTATGATTGTGATCGTATAATTGTGATTGCATGATTGTGATTGTATGATTGTGATTGTAGGATTGTGATTGTATGATTGTGAATGTATGATTGTTATTGTATGATTGTGATTGTATGATTGTGATTGTATGATTGTGATTGTATGATTGTGATTGTATGATTGTGATTGTATGATTGTGATTGTATGATTGTGATTGTATGATTGTGATTGTATGATTGTGATTTTATGATTGTTTTTGTATGATTGTGATAGTAAGATAGTAATTGTACGATTGTGATCGTATGACTGTGATCGTATGATTGTGATGGTATGATTGCGATGGTATGATTGTGATTCTATGATTGTGATTGTATTATTGTGATCGCATGATTGTGATCGTATGATTGTGATCGTATGATTGTGATCGTATGATTGTGATTGTATGATTGTGATTGTAGGATTGTGATGATATGATTGCGATTGTATGATTGTGGTTCTATGATTGTGATTGTATTATTGTGCTCGCATGATTGTGATTGTATGATTGTGATTTTATGATTGTGATTGTATGATTGTGATTTTATGATTGTTTTTGTATGATTGTGATAGTAAGATAGTAATTGTATGATTGTGATCGTATGACTGTGATCGTATGATTGTGATGGTATTATTGCGATTGTATGATTGTGATTCTATGATTGTGATTGTATGATTGTGATTGTATGAGAGTATTTGTATGATTGTGATCGTATGATTGTGATGGTATGATTGTGGTTGTATGATTGTGATTGTATGATTGTGATTGTATGATTGTGATTGTATGTTTGTGATTGTATGATTGTGATCGTATGATTGAGATCGTATGACTGTGATTGTATGATTGTGATTGTATGATTGTGGTTGTATGATTGTGATTGTATGATTGTGATTGTATGTTTGTGATCGTATGATTGTGATCGTATGATTGAGATCGTATGACTGTGATTGTATGATTGTGATTGTATGATTGTGATTGTATGATTGTGATCGTATGATTGTGATTGTATGATTGTTATGTATGATTGTGATCGTATGATTGTGATTATATGATTGTGATTGTATGATTGTGATTGTATGATTGTGATTGTATGATTGTGATCGTATGATTGTGATTGTTTGATTGCGATTGTACGATTGTGATTGTATGATTGTGATTGTATGATTGTTTTTGTATGACTGTTTTTGTACGATTGTGATTGTATGATAGTTATTGTATGATTGTGATCGTATGACTGTGATCGTATGATTGTGATCGTATGATTGTGATCGTATGATTGTGATCGTATGATTGTGATCGTATGATTGTGATTGTTTGATTGCGATTGTACGATTGTGATTGTATGATTGTTTTTGTATGATTGTTTTTGCATGATTGTGATTGTATGAATGTGATCGTATGACTGTGATCGTATGATTCGGACTGTATGATTGTGATTGTATGATTGTGATTGTATGATTGTGATTGTATGATTGTTTTTGTACGGTTGTGAGTATATGATGGTAATTTTATGATTGTGATCGTATGACTGTGATCGTATGATTATGATGGTATGATTGTGATTTTATGATTGTGATTGTATGATTGTGATTGTATGATTGTGATTGTATGATTGCGATTGTATGATTGCAATTTTATGAGTGTGATTATATGATTGTGATTGTATGATTGTGATTGTATGATTGTGTTTGTATTACTGTAATTGCATAATTGTGATCGTATTAATGTGATTGTATGATTGTGATTGTATGATTGTGATTGTATGATTGTGATTGTATGATTGTGATTGTATGATTGTGATTGTATGATTGTGATCGTATGACTGTGATCGTTTGATTGTGATGGTATGATTGCGATGGTATGATTGTGATTCTATGATTGTGATTGTATTATTGTGGTCGCATGATTGTGATCGTATGATTGTGATCGTATGATTGTGGTTGTATGATTGTGATTGTATGATTGTGATTGTATGTTTGTGATTGTATGATTGTGATCGTATGATTGAGATCGTATGACTGTGATTGTATGATTGTGATTGTATGATTGTGATTGTATGATTGTGATCGTATGATTGTGATTGTATGATTGTTTTTGTATGATTGTGATTGTACGATAGTAATTGTATGATTGTGATCGTATGACTGTGATCGTATGATTGTGATTATATGATTGTGATTGTATGATTGTGATTGTATGATTGTGATTGTATGATTGTGATCGTATGATTGTGATTATATGATTGTGATTGTATGATTGTGATTGTATGATTGTGATCGTATGATTGTGATTGTTTGATTGCGATTGTACGATTGTGATTGTATGATTGTGATTGTATGATTGTTTTTGTATGACTGTTTTTGTACGATTGTGATTGTATGATAGTTATTGTATGATTGTGATCGTATGACTGTGATCGTATGATTGTGATCGTATGATTGTGATCGTATGATTGTGATCGTATGATTGTGATCGTATGATTGTGATTGTTTGATTGCGATTGAACGATTGTGATTGTATGATTGTGATTGTATGATTGTTTTTGTATGATTGTTTTTGCATGATTGTGATTGTATGAATGTGATCGTATGACTGTGATCGTATGATTGTGACTGTATGATTGTGATTGTATGATTGTGATTGTATGATTGTGATTGTATGATTGTGATTGTATGATTGTGATTGTATGATTGTGATATTATGATTGTTTTTGTATGATTGTGATAGTAAGATAGTAATTGTATGATTGTGATCGTATGACTGTGATCGTATGATTGTGATGGTATGATTGCGATGGTATGATTGTGATTCTACGATTGTGATTGTATTATTGTGATCCCATGATTGTGATCGTATGATTGTGATCGTATGCTTGTGATTGTATGATTGTGATTGTATGATTGTGATTGCATGTTTGTGATTGTATGATTGTGATCGTATGATTGAGATCGTACGACTGTGATTTTATGATTGTGATTGTATGATTGTGATTGTATGATTGTGATCGTATGATTGTGATTGTATGATTGTTTTTGTATGATTGTGATTGTACGATAGTAATTGTATGATTGTGATCGTATGACTGTGATCGTATGATTGTGTTTGTATAATTGTGATTATATGATTATGATTGTATGATTGTGATTGTATGATTGCGATTATAAGATTGTGATTGTATGATTGTTTTTGTATGATTGTGATTGTATGAGAGTATTTGTATGATTGTGATCGTATGATTGTGATGGTATGATTGTGGTTGTATGATTGTGATTGTATGATTGTGATTGTATGTTTGTGATTGTATGATTGTGATCGTATGATTGGGATCGTATGACTGTGATTGTATGATTGTGATTGTATGATTGTGGTTGTATGATTGTGATTGTATGATTGTGATTGTATGATTGCGATTGTATGATTGCGATTGTATGATTGTGACTGTATGATTGTGATTGTATGATTGTGATTGTATGATTGTGATTGTATGATCGTGATTGTATGATTGTGATTTTATGATTGTTTTTGTATGATTGTGATAGTAAGATAGTAATTGTATGATTGTGATCGTATGACTGTGATCGTATGATTGTGATGGTATGATTGCGATGGTATGATTGTGATTCTATGATTGTGATTGTATTATTGTGATCGCATGACTGTGATCGTATGATTGTGATGGTATGATTGTGATTATATGATTGTGATTGTATGATTGTGATTGTATGATTATGATTGTATGATTGTTTTTGTATGATTGTTTTTGTATGATTGTGATTGTATGATAGTAAGTGTATGATTGTGATCGTATGACTGTGATCGTATGATTGTGATTGTATGATTGTGATTGTATGATTGTGATTGTATGATTGCGATTGTATGATTGCAATTTTATGAGTGTGATTATATGATTGTGATTGTATGATTGTGATTGTATGATTGTGTTTGTATTACTGTAATTGCATAATTGTGATCGTATTAATGTGATTGTATGATTGTGATTGTATGATTGTGATTGTATGATTGTGATTGTATGATTGTGATTGTATGATTGTGATTGTATGATTGTGATTGTATGATTGTGATCGTATGACTGTGATCGTTTGATTGTGATGGTATGATTGCGATGGTATGATTGTGATTCTATGATTGTGATTGTATTATTGTGGTCGCATGATTGTGATCGTATGATTGTGATCGTATGATTGTGGTTGTATGATTGTGATTGTATGATTGTGATTGTATGTTTGTGATTGTATGATTGTGATCGTATGATTGAGATCGTACGACTGTGATTTTATGATTGTGATTGTATGATTGTGATTGTATGATTGTGATCGTATGATTGTGATTGTATGATTGTTTTTGTATGATTGTTTTTGCATGATTGTGATTGTATGAATGTGTTCGTATGACTGTGATCGTATGATTGTGATTGCATGATTGTGATTGCATGAATGTGATCGTATGACTGTGATCGTATGATTGTGACTGTATGATTATGATTGTATGATTGTGATTGTATGATTGTGATTGTATGATTGTGATTGTATGATTGTGATTGTATGATTGTGATTGTATGATTGTGATTGTATGATTGTTTTTGTACGGTCGTGAGTGTATGATGGTAATTTTATGATTGTGATCGTATGACTGTGATCGTATGATTGTGATGGTATGATTGTGATTTTATGATTGTGATTGTATGATTGTGATTGTATGATTGTGATTGTATGATTGCGATTGTATGATTGCGATTGTATGATTGCAATTTTATGAGTGTGATTATATGATTGTGATTGTATGATTGTGATTGTATGATTGTGTTTGTATTTCTGTAATTGCATAATTGTGATCGTATGAATGTGATTGTATGATTGTGATTGTATGATTGTGATTGTATGATTGTGATTGTATGATTGTGATTGTATGATTGCGATTGTATGATTGGGATTGTATGATTGTGATTCTATGATTGTGATTGTATTATTGTGATCGCATGATTGTGATCGTACGATTGTGATCGTATGATTGTGATCGTATGATTGTGATTGTATGATTGTGATTGTAGGATTGTGATTGTATGATTGTGATTGTATGATTGATATTGTATGATTGTGATTGTATGATAGTAATTGTATGATTGTGATCGTATGATTGTGATCGCGTGATTGTGATCGTATGATTGTGATTGTATGATTGTGATTGTATGATTGTGATTGTATGATTGTGATTGTATGATTGTGATTGTATGATTGTGATTGTATGATTGTGATTGTATGATTGTGATTGTATGATTGTGATTGAATGATTGTGATTGAATGATTGTGATTGTATGATTCTGATTGTATGATTGTGATTGTATGACTGTACTTGTATGATTGTGATTGTATGATTGTGATTGTATGATTGTGATTGTATGATTGTGGTTGTATGATTGTGATTGTATTATTGTGATTGTATGATTGTGATTGTATGAATTGTGATTGTATGATTGTGATTGTATGGTTGTGATCGTATGATTGTGATGGTTTGATTGCGATTGTACGATTGTGATTGTATGACTGTGATTGTATGATTGTTATTGTATGATAGTGATTGTATGATTGTGATCCTATGATTGTGAACGCATGATTGTGATTGTATGATTGTGATTGTATGATTGTGAATGTATGATTGTTATTGTATGATTGTGATTGTATGATTGTGATTGTATGATTGTGATTGTAGGATTGTGATGGTATGATTGCGATTGTATGATTGTGATTCTATGATTGTGATTGTATTATTGTGCTCGCATGATTGTGATCGTATGATTGTGATCGTATAATTGTGATTGCATGATTGTGATTGTATGATTGTGATTGTATGATTGTGATTGTATGATTGTGATTGTATGATTGTGTTTGTATGAATGCGATTGTGTGATTGTGATTCTATGATTGTGATTGTATTATTGTGCTCGCATGATTGTGATCGTATGATTGTGATCGTATGATTGTGATCGTATAATTGTGATTACATGATTGTGATTGTATGATTGTGATTGTAGGATTGTGATTGTATGATTGTGAATGTATGATTGTTGTTGTATGATTGTGATTGTATGATTGTGATTGTATGATTGTGATTGTAGGATTGTGATGGTATGATTGCGATTGTATGATTGTGATTCTATGATTGTGATTGTATTATTGTGGTCGCATGATTGTGATCGTATGATTGCGATCGTATAATTGTGATTGCATGACTGTGATTGTATGATTGTGGTTGTAGGATTGAGATTGTATGATTGTGAATGTATGATTGCTATTGTATGATTGTGATTGTATGATTGTGATTGTATGATTGTGATTGCATGATTGTGATTGTATGATTGTGATTGTATGATTGTGATTGTATGATTGTGATTGTATGATTGTGATCGTATGATTGTGATCGTATGATTGTGATTGTATGATTGCGATTGTATGATTGTGATTCTATGATTGTGATTGTATTATTGTGCTCGCATGATTGTGATCGTATGATTGTGATTGTATGATTGTGATTCTATGATTGTGATTGTATTATTGTGCTCTCATGATTGTGATCGTATGATTGTGATCGTATGATTGTGATCGTATGATTGTGATTGTATGATTGCGATTGTATGATTGTGATTCTATGATTGTGATTGTATTATTGTGCTCGCATGATTGTGATCGTATGATTGTGATCGTATGATTGTGATTGTATGATTGTGATTGTATGATTGTGATTGTAGGATTGTGATTGTATGATTGTGATTGTATGATTGATATTGTATGATTGTGATTGTATGATAGTAATTGTATGATTGTGATCGTATGATTGTGATCGCGTGATTGTGATCGTATGATTGTGATTGTATGATTGTTTTTGTATGATTGTTTTTGCATGATTGTGATTGTTTGAATGTGTTCGTATGACTGTGATCGTATGATTGTGATTGCATGATTGTGATTGTATGAATGTGATCGTATGACTGTGATCGTATGATTGTGACTGTATGATTGTGATTGTATGATTGTGATTGTATGATTGTGATTGTATGATTGTGATTGTATGATTGTGATTGTATGATTGTGATTGTATGATTGTGATTTTATGATTGTGATTGTATGATTGTGATTGTATGATTGTGATTGTATGATTGCGATTGTATGATTGCGATTGTATGATTGCAATTTTATGAGTGTGATTATATGATTGTGATTGTATGATTGTGATTGTATGATTGTGTTTGTATTTCTGTAATTGCATAATTGTGATCGTATGAATGTGATTGTATGATTGTGATTGTATGATTGTGATTGTATGATTGTGATTGTATGATTGTGATTGTATGATTGCGATTGTATGATTGGGATTGTATGATTGTGATTCTATGATTGTGATTGTATTATTGTGATCGCATGATTGTGATCGTATGATTGTGATTGTATGATTGTGATTGTAGGATTGTGATTGTATGATTGTGATTGTATGATTGATATTGTATGATTGTGATTGTATGATAGTAATTGTATGATTGTGATCGTATGATTGTGATCGCGTGATTGTGATCGTATGATTGTGATTGTATGATTGTGATTGTATGATTGTGATTGTATGATTGTGATTGTATGATTGTGATTGTATGATTGTGATTGTATGATTGTGATTGTATGATTGTGATTGTATGATTGTGATTGTATGATTGTGATTGAATGATTGTGATTGAATGATTGTGATTGTATGATTCTGATTGTATGATTGTGATTGTATGACTGTACTTGTATGATTGTGATTGTATGATTGTGACTGTATGATTGTGATTGTATGATTGTGGCTGTATGATTGTGATTGTATGATTGTGATTGTATGATTGTGATTGTATGAATTGTGATTGTATGATTGTGATTGTATGGTTGTGATCGTATGATTGTGATGGTTTGATTGCGATTGTACGATTGTGATTGTATGACTGTGATTGTATGATTGTTATTGTATGATAGTGATTGTATGATTGTGATCCTATGATTGTGAACGCATGATTGTGATTGTATGATTGTGATTGTATGATTGTGAATGTATGATTGTTATTGTATGATTGTGATTGTATGATTGTGATTGTATGATTGTGATTGTAGGATTGTGATGGTATGATTGCGATTGTATGATTGTGATTCTATGATTGTGATTGTATTATTGTGCTCGCATGATTGTGATCGTATGATTGTGATCGTATAATTGTGATTGCATGATTGTGATTGTATGATTGTGATTGTATGATTGTGATTGTATGATTGTGATTGTATGATTGTGTTTGTATGAATGCGATTGTGTGATTGTGATTCTATGATTGTGATTGAATTATTGTGCTCGCATGATTGTGATCGTATGATTGTGATCGTATGATTGTGATCGTATAATTGTGATTGCATGATTGTGATTGTATGATTGTGATTGTAGGATTGTGATTGTATGATTGTGAATGTATGATTGTTATTGTATGATTGTGATTGTATGATTGTGATTGTATGATTGTGATTGTAGGATTGTGATGGTATGATTGCGATTGTATGATTGTGATTCTATGATTGTGATTGTATTATTGTGCTCGCATGATTGTGATCGTATGATTGTGATCGTATGATTGTGATCGCGTGATTGTGATCGTATGATTGTGATTGTATGATTGTGATTGTATGATTGTGATTGTATGATTGTGATTGTATGATTGTGATTGTATGATTGTGATTGTATGATTGTGATTGTATGATTGTGATTGTATGATTGCGATTGTATGATTGGGATTGTATGATTGTGATTCTATGATTGTGATTGTATTATTGTGATCGCATGATTGTGATCGTATGATTGTGATCGTATGATTGTGATCGTATGATTGTGATTGTATGATTGTGATTGTAGGATTGTGATTGTATGATTGTGATTGTATGATTGATATTGTATGATTGTGATTTTATGATAGTAATTGTATGATTGTGATCGTATGATTGTGATCGCGTGATTGTGATCGTATGATTGTGATTGTATGATTGTGATTGTATGATTGTGATTGTATGATTGTGATTGTATGATTGTGATTGTATGATTGTGATTGTATGATTGTGATTGTATGATTGTGATTGTATGATTGTGATTGAATGATTGTGATTGAATGATTGTGATTGTATGATTCTGATTGTATGATTGTGATTGTATGACTGTACTTGTATGATTGTGATTGTATGATTGTGATTGTATGATTGTGATTGTATGATTGTGGTTGTATGATTGTGATTGTATGATTGTGATTGTATGATTGTGATTGTATGAATTGTGATTGTATGATTGTGATTGTATGGTTGTGATCGTATGATTGTGATGGTTTGATTGCGATTGTACGATTGTGATTGTATGACTGTGATTGTATGATTGTTATTGTATGATAGTGATTGTATGATTGTGATCCTATGATTGTGAACGCATGATTGTGATTGTATGATTGTGATTGTATGATTGTGAATGTATGATTGTTATTGTATGATTGTGATTGTATGATTGTGATTGTATGATTGTGATTGTAGGATTGAGATGGTATGATTGCGATTGTATGATTGTGATTCTATGATTGTGATTGTATTATTGTGCTCGCATGATTGTGATCGTATGATTGTGATCGTATAATTGTGATTGCATGATTGTGATTGTATGATTGTGATTGTATGATTGTGATTGTATGATTGTGATTGTATGATTGTGTTTGTATGAATGCGATTGTGTGATTGTGATTCTATGATTGTGATTGTATTATTGTGCTCGCATGATTGTGATCGTATGATTGTGATCGTATGATTGTGATCGTATAATTGTGATTGCATGATTGTGATTGTATGATTGTGATTGTAGGATTGTGATTGTATGATTGTGAATGTATGATTGTTATTGTATGATTGTGATTGTATGATTGTGATTGTATGATTGTGATTGTAGGATTGTGATGGTATGATTGCGATTGTATGATTGTGATTCTATGATTGTGATTGTATTATTGTGCTCGCATGATTGTGATCGTATGATTGTGATCGTATGATTGTGATCGCGTGATTGTGATCGTATGATTGTGATTGTATGATTGTGATTGTATGATTGTGATTGTATGATTGTGATTGTATGATTGTGATTGTATGATTGTGATTGTATGATTGTGATTGTATGATTGTGATTGTATGATTGTGATTGTATGATTGTGATTGTATGATTGTGATTGTATGATTGTGATTGTATGATTGTGATTGAATGATTGTGATTGTATGATTCTGATTGTATGATTGTGATTGTATGACTGTACTTGTATGATTGTGATTGTATGATTGTGATTGTATGATTGTGATTGTATGATTGTGATTGTATGATTGTGATTGTATGATTGTGATTGTATGATTGTGATTGTATGATTGTGATTGTATGAATTGTGATTGTATGATTGTGATTGTATGGTTGTGATCGTATGATTGTGATGGTTTGATTGCGATTGTACGATTGTGATTGTATGACTGTGATTGTATGATTGTTATTGTATGATAGTGATTGTATGATTGTGATTCTATGATTGTGAACGCATGATTGTGATTGTATGATTGTGATTGTATGATTGTGATTGTATGATTGTGATTGTATGATTGTGATTGTATGATTGCGAGTGTATGATTGTGATTGTATGATTGTGATTGTATGATTGTGATTGTATGATTGTGATTGTATGATTGTGATTGTATGATTGTGTTTGTATGAATGCGATTGTATGATTGTGATTCTATGATTGTGATTGTATTATTGTGCTCGCATGATTGTGATCGTATGATTGTGATCGTATGATTGTGATCGTATAATTGTGATTGCATGATTGTGATTGTATGATTGTGATTGTAGGATTGTGATTGTATGATAGTGAATGTATGATTGTTATTGTATGATTGTGATTGTATGATTGTGATTGTATGATTGTGATTGTATGATTGTGATTGTATGATTGTGATTGTATGATTGTGATTGTATGATTGTGATTGTATGATTGTGATTGTATGATTGTGATTGTATGATTGTGATCGTATGATTGTGATTGTTTGATTGCGATTGTACGATTGTGATTGTATGATTGTGATGGTATGATTGTTTTTGTATGATTGTTTTTGTATGATTGTGATTGTATGATAGTAATTGCATGATTGTGATCGTATGACTGTGATCGTATGATTGTGATTGTATGCTTGTGATTGTATGATTGTGATTGTAGGATTGTGATGGTATGATTGCGATTGTATGATTGTGATTCTATGATTGTAATTGTATTATTGTGCTCGCATGATTGTGATTGTATGATTGTGATTGTATGATTGTGATTGTATGGTTGTGATCGTATGATTGTGATGGTTTGATTGCGATTGTATGATTGTGATTGTATGACTGTGATTGTATGATTGTGATCGTATGATTGTGATCGCATGATTGTGATTGTATGATTGTGATTGTATGATTGTGATTGTATGATTGCGAGTGTATGATTGTGATTGTATGATTGTGATTGTATGATTGTGATTGTATGATTGTGATTGTATGATTGTGATATTATGATTGTTTTTGTATGATTGTGATAGTAAGATAGTAATTGTATGATTGTGATCGTATGACTGTGATCGTATGATTGTGATGGTATGATTGCGATGGTATGATTGTGATTCTACGATTGTGATTGTATTATTGTGATCCCATGATTGTGATCGTATGATTGTGATCGTATGCTTGTGATTGTATGATTGTGATTGTATGATTGTGATTGCATGTTTGTGATTGTATGATTGTGATCGTATGATTGAGATCGTACGACTGTGATTTTATGATTGTGATTGTATGATTGTGATTGTATGATTGTGATCGTATGATTGTGATTGTATGATTGTTTTTGTATGATTGTGATTGTACGATAGTAATTGTATGATTGTGATCGTATGACTGTGATCGTATGATTGTGATGGTATGATTGTGATTATATGATTGTGATTGTATGATTGTGATTGTATGATTATGATTGTATGATTGTTTTTGTATGATTGTTTTTGTATGATTGTGATTGTATGATAGTAAGTGTATGATTGTGATCGTATGACTGTGATCGTATGATTGTGTTTGTATAATTGTGATTATACGATTATGATTGTATGATTGTGATTGTATGATTGCGATTATAAGATTGTGATTGTATGATTGTGATTGTATGATTGTGATTATATGATTGTGATTGTATGATTGTTTTTGTATGATTGTGATTGTATGATAGTAATTGTATGATTGTGATCGTATGACTGTGTTCGTTTGATTGTGATGGTATGATTGTGATTATATGATTGTGATTGTATGATTGTGATTGTATGATTGTGATCGTATGATTGTGATTGTTTGATTGCGATTGTATGATTGGGATTGTATGATTGTGATTGTATGATTGCGATTGTATGATTGTGATTGTATGATTGTTTTTGTATGATTGTTTTTGCATGATTGTGATTGTATGAATGTGTTCGTATGACTGTGATCGTATGATTGTGATTGCATGATTGTGATTGCATGAATGTGATCGTATGACTGTGATCGTATGATTGTGACTGTATGATTGTGATTGTATGATTGTGATTGTATGATTGTGATTGTATGATTGTGATTGTATGATTGTGATTGTATGATTGTGATTGTATGATTGTGATTGTATGATTGTTTTTGTACGGTCGTGAGTGTATGATGGTAATTTTATGATTGTGATCGTATGACTGTGATCGTATGATTGTGATGGTATGATTGTGATTTTATGATTGTGATTGTATGATTGTGATTGTATGATTGTGATTGTATGATTGCGATTGTATGATTGCGATTGTATGATTGCAATTTTATGAGTGTGATTATATGATTGTGATTGTATGATTGTGATTGTATGATTGTGTTTGTATTTCTGTAATTGCATAATTGTGATCGTATGAATGTGATTGTATGATTGTGATTGTATGATTGTGATTGTATGATTGTGATTGTATGATTGTGATTGTATGATTGCGATTGTATGATTGGGATTGTATGATTGTGATTCTATGATTGTGATTGTATTATTGTGATCGCATGATTGTGATCGTATGATTGTGATCGTATGATTGTGATCGTATGATTGTGATTGTATGATTGTGATTGTAGGATTGTGATTGTATGATTGTGATTGTATGATTGATATTGTATGATTGTGATTGTATGATAGTAATTGTATGATTGTGATCGTATGATTGTGATCGCGTGATTGTGATCGTATGATTGTGATTGTATGATTGTGATTGTATGATTGTGATTGTATGATTGTGATTGTATGATTGTGATTGTATGATTGTGATTGTATGATTGTGATTGTATGATTGTGATTGTATGATTGTGATTGTATGATTGTGATTGAATGATTGTGATTGAATGATTGTGATTGTATGATTCTGATTGTATGATTGTGATTGTATGACTGTACTTGTATGATTGTGATTGTATGATTGTGATTGTATGATTGTGATTGTATGATTGTGGTTGTATGATTGTGATTGTATTATTGTGATTGTATGATTGTGATTGTATGAATTGTGATTGTATGATTGTGATTGTATGGTTGTGATCGTATGATTGTGATGGTTTGATTGCGATTGTACGATTGTGATTGTATGACTGTGATTGTATGATTGTTATTGTATGATAGTGATTGTATGATTGTGATCCTATGATTGTGAACGCATGATTGTGATTGTATGGTTGTGATTGTATGATTGTGAATGTATGATTGTTATTGTATGATTGTGATTGTATGATTGTGATTGTATGATTGTGATTGTAGGATTGTGATGGTATGATTGCGATTGTATGATTGTGATTCTATGATTGTGATTGTATTATTGTGCTCGCATGATTGTGATCGTATGATTGTGATCGTATAATTGTGATTGCATGATTGTGATTGTATGATTGTGATTGTATGATTGTGATTGTATGATTGTGATTGTATGATTGTGTTTGTATGAATGCGATTGTGTGATTGTGATTCTATGATTGTGATTGTATTATTGTGCTCGCATGATTGTGATCGTATGATTGTGATCGTATGATTGTGATCGTATAATTGTGATTACATGATTGTGATTGTATGATTGTGATTGTAGGATTGTGATTGTATGATTGTGAATGTATGATTGTTATTGTATGATTGTGATTGTATGATTGTGATTGTATGATTGTGATTGTAGGATTGTGATGGTATGATTGCGATTGTATGATTGTGATTCTATGATTGTGATTGTATTATTGTGCTCGCATGATTGTGATCGTATGATTGCGATCGTATAATTGTGATTGCATGACTGTGATTGTATGATTGTGGTTGTAGGATTGAGATTGTATGATTGTGAATGTATGATTGCTATTGTATGATTGTGATTGTATGATTGTGATTGTATGATTGTGATTGCATGATTGTGATTGTATGATTGTGATTGTATGATTGTGATTGTATGATTGTGATTGTATGATTGTGATCGTATGATTGTGATCGTATGATTGTGATTGTATGATTGCGATTGTATGATTGTGATTCTATGATTGTGATTGTATTATTGTGCTCGCATGATTGTGATCGTATGATTGTGATTGTATGATTGTGATTCTATGATTGTGATTGTATTATTGTGCTCTCATGATTGTGATCGTATGATTGTGATCGTATGATTGTGATCGTATGATTGTGATTGTATGATTGCGATTGTATGATTGTGATTCTATGATTGTGATTGTATTATTATGCTCGCATGATTGTGATCGTATGATTGTGATCGTATGATTGTGATTGTATGATTGTGATTGTATGATTGTGATTGTAGGATTGTGATTGTATGATTGTGATTGTATGATTGATATTGTATGATTGTGATTGTATGATAGTAATTGTATGATTGTGATCGTATGATTGTGATCGCGTGATTGTGATCGTATGATTGTGATTGTATGATTGTTTTTGTATGATTGTTTTTGCATGATTGTGATTGTTTGAATGTGTTCGTATGACTGTGATCGTATGATTGTGATTGCATGATTGTGATTGTATGAATGTGATCGTATGACTGTGATCGTATGATTGTGACTGTATGATTGTGATTGTATGATTGTGATTGTATGATTGTGATTGTATGATTGTGATTGTATGATTGTGATTGTATGATTGTGATTGTATGATTGTTTTTGTACGGTCGTGAGTGTATGATGGTAATTTTATGATTGTGATCGTATGACTGTGATCGTATGATTGTGATGGTATGATTGTGATTTTATGATTGTGATTGTATGATTGTGATTGTATGATTGTGATTGTATGATTGCGATTGTATGATTGCGATTGTATGATTGCAATTTTATGAGTGTGATTATATGATTGTGATTGTATGATTGTGATTGTATGATTGTGTTTGTATTTCTGTAATTGCATAATTGTGATCGTATGAATGTGATTGTATGATTGTGATTGTATGATTGTGATTGTATGATTGTGATTGTATGATTGTGATTGTATGATTGCGATTGTATGATTGGGATTGTATGATTGTGATTCTATGATTGTGATTGTATTATTGTGATCGCATGATTGTGATCGTATGATTGTGATCGTATGATTGTGATCGTATGATTGTGATTGTATGATTGTGATTGTAGGATTGTGATTGTATGATTGTGATTGTATGATTGATATTGTATGATTGTGATTGTATGATAGTAATTGTATGATTGTGATCGTATGATTGTGATCGCGTGATTGTGATCGTATGATTGTGATTGTATGATTGTGATTGTATGATTGTGATTGTATGATTGTGATTGTATGATTGTGATTGTATGATTGTGATTGTATGATTGTGATTGTATGATTGTGATTGTATGATTGTGATTGTATGATTGTGATTGAATGATTGTGATTGAATGATTGTGATTGTATGATTCTGATTGTATGATTGTGATTGTATGACTGTACTTGTATGATTGTGATTGTATGATTGTGATTGTATGATTGTGATTGTATGATTGTGGTTGTATGATTGTGATTGTATGATTGTGATTGTATGATTGTGATTGTATGAATTGTGATTGTATGATTGTGATTGTATGGTTGTGATCGTATGATTGTGATGGTTTGATTGCGATTGTACGATTGTGATTGTATGACTGTGATTGTATGATTGTTATTGTATGATAGTGATTGTATGATTGTGATCCTATGATTGTGAACGCATGATTGTGATTGTATGATTGTGATTGTATGATTGTGAATGTATGATTGTTATTGTATGATTGTGATTGTATGATTGTGATTGTATGATTGTGATTGTAGGATTGTGATGGTATGATTGCGATTGTATGATTGTGATTCTATGATTGTGATTGTATTATTGTGCTCGCATGATTGTGATCGTATGATTGTGATCGTATAATTGTGATTGCATGATTGTGATTGTATGATTGTGATTGTATGATTGTGATTGTATGATTGTGATTGTATGATTGTGTTTGTATGAATGCGATTGTGTGATTGTGATTCTATGATTGTGATTGTATTATTGTGCTCGCATGATTGTGATCGTATGATTGTGATCGTATGATTGTGATCGTATAATTGTGATTGCATGATTGTGATTGTATGATTGTGATTGTAGGATTGTGATTGTATGATTGTGAATGTATGATTGTTATTGTATGATTGTGATTGTATGATTGTGATTGTATGATTGTGATTGTAGGATTGTGATGGTATGATTGCGATTGTATGATTGTGATTCTATGATTGTGATTGTATTATTGTGCTCGCATGATTGTGATCGTATGATTGTGATCGTATGATTGTGATCGCGTGATTGTGATCGTATGATTGTGATTGTATGATTGTGATTGTATGATTGTGATTGTATGATTGTGATTGTATGATTGTGATTGTATGATTGTGATTGTATGATTGTGATTGTATGATTGTGATTGTATGATTGTGATTGTATGATTGTGATTGTATGATTGTGATTGTATGATTGTGATTGTATGATTGTGATTGAATGATTGTGATTGTATGATTCTGATTGTATGATTGTGATTGTATGACTGTACTTGTATGATTGTGATTGTATGATTGTGATTGTATGATTGTGATTGTATGATTGTGATTGTATGATTGTGATTGTATGATTGTGATTGTATGATTGTGATTGTATGATTGTGATTGTATGAATTGTGATTGTATGAATGTGATTGTATGGTTGTGATCGTATGATTGTGATGGCTTGATTGCGATTGTACGATTGTGATTGTATGACTGTGATTGTATGATTGTTATTGTATGATAGTGATTGTATGATTGTGATCCTATGATTGTGAACGCATGATTGTGATTGTATGATTGTGATTGTATGATTGTGATTGTATGATTGTGATTGTATGATTGCGAGTGTATGATTGTGATTGTATGATTGTGATTGTATGATTGTGATTGTATGATTGTGATTGTATGATTGTGATTGTATGATTGTGTTTGTATGAATGCGATTGTATGATTGTGATCCTATGATTGTGATTGTATTATTGTGCTCGCATGATTGTGATCGTATGATTGTGATCGTATGATTGTGATCGTATAATTGTGATTGCATGATTGTGATTGTATGATTGTGATTGTAGGATTGTGATTGTATGATAGTGAATGTATGATTGTTATTGTATGATTGTGATTGTATGATTGTGATTGTATGATTGTGATTGTATGATTGTGATTGTATGATTGTGATTGTATGATTGTGATTGTATGATTGTGATTGTATGATTGTGATTGTATGATTGTGATTGTATGATTGTGATTGTATGATTGTGATCGTATGATTGTGATTGTTTGATTGCGATTGTACGATTGTGATTGTATGATTGTGATGGTATGATTGTTTTTGTATGATTGTTTTTGTATGATTGTGATTGTATGATAGTAATTGCATGATTGTGATCGTATGACTGTGATCGTATGATTGTGATTGTATGATTGTGATTGTATGATTGTGATTGTATGATTGTGATTGTAGGATTGTGATGGTATGATTGCGATTGTATGATTGTGATTCTATGATTGTAATTGTATTATTGTGCTCGCATGATTGTGATTGTATGATTGTGATTGTATGATTGTGATTGTATGGTTGTGATCGTATGATTGTGATGGTTTGATTGCGATTGTATGATTGTGATTGTATGACTGTGATTGTATGATTGTGATCGTATGATTGTGATCGCATGATTGTGATTGTATGATTGTGATTGTATGATTGTGATTGTATGATTGCGAGTGTATGATTGTGATTGTATGATTGTGATTGTATGATTGTGATTGTATGATTGTGATTGTATGATTGTGATTGTATTATTGTGCTCGCATGATTGTGATCGTATGATTGTGATCGTATAATTGTGATTGCATGATTGTGATTGTATGATTGTGATTGTAGGATTGTGATTGTATGATTGTGAATGTATGATTGTTATTGTATGATTGTGAATGTATGATTGTGATTGTATGATTGTGATTGTATGATTGTGATTGTATGATTGTGATTGTATGATTGTGATTGTATGATTGCGATTTTATGATTGTGATTGTATGATTGTGATTGTATGATTGTGATTGTATGATTGTGATTTTATGATTGTTTTTGTATGAATGTGATAGTAAGATAGTAATTGTACGATTGTGATCGTATGACTGTGATCGTATGATTGTGATGGTATGATTGCGATGGTATGATTGTGATTCTATGATTGTGATTGTATTATTGTGATCGCATGATTGTGATCGTATGATGGTGATCGTATGATTGTGATTGTATGATTGTGATTGTATGATTGTGATTTTATGATTGTTTTTGTATGATTGTGATAGTAAGATAGTAATTGTATGATTGTGATCGTATGACTGTGATCGTATGATTGTGATGGTATGATTGCGATTGTATGATTGTGATTCTATGATTGTGATTGTATTATTGTGCTCGCATGATTGTGATCGTATGATTGTGATCGTATAATTGTGATTGCATGATTGTGATTTTATGATTGTGATTGTAGGATTGTGATTGTATGATTGTGAATGTATGATTGTTATTGTATGATTGTGATTGTATGATTGTGATTGTATGATTGTGATTGTATGATTGTGATTGTATGATTGTGATTGTATGATTGTGATCGTATGATTGTGATCGTAACATTGTGATTGTATGATTGCGATTGTATGATTGTGATTCTATGATTGTGATTGTATTATTGTGCTCGCATGATTGTGATCGTATGATTGTGATCGTATGATTGTGATTGTATGATTGTGATTGTATGATTGTGATTGTAGGATTGTGATTGTATGATTGTGATTGTATGATTGTGATTGTATGATTGTGATTGTATGATTGTGATTGTATGATTGCGATTGTATGATTGTGATTGTATGATTGTGATTGTATGATTGTGATTGTATGATTGTGATTGTATGATTGTGATTGTATGATTGTGATTGTATGATTGTGATCGTATGATTGTGATCGTAACATTGTGATCGTAACATTGTGATTGTATGATTGCGATTGTATGATTGTGATTCTATGATTGTGATTGTATTATTGTGCTCGCATGATTGTGATTCTATGATTGTGATTGTATTATTGTGCTCGCATGATTGTGATCGTATGATTGCGATCGTATGATTGTGATTGTATGATTGTGATTGTATGATTGTGATTGTATGATTGTGATTGTATGATTGTGATTGTATGATTGTGATTGTATGATTGTGATTGTATGATTGTGATTGTATGATTGTGATTGTATGATTGTGATCGTATGATTGTGATCGTAACATTGTGATTGTATGATTGCGATTGTATGATTGTGATTCTATGATTGTGATTGTATTATTGTGCTCGCATGATTGTGATCGTATGATTGTGATCGTATGATTGTGATGGTATAATTGTGATTGTATGATTGTGATTGTATGATTGTGATTGTAGGATTGTGATTGTAGGATTGTTATTGTATGATTGTGATTGTATGATTGTGATTGTATGATTGTGATTGTATGATTGTGATTGTATGATTGTGATTGTATGATTGTGATTGTATGATTGTGATTGTATGATTGTATTTGTATGATTGTGATTGTATGATTGTTTTTGTATGACTGTGATTGTATGATGGTAATTGTATGATTGTGATCGTATGACTGTGATCGTATGATTGTGATGGTATGATTGTGATTGTATGATTGCGATTGTATGATTGTGATTGTATGATTGTGATTGTATGATTGTGATTGTATGATTGTGATTGTATGATTGTGATTGTATGATTGTGATTTTATGATTGTTTTTTTTTGATTGTGATAGTAAGATAGTAATTGTATGATTGTGATCGTATGACTGTGATCGTATGATTGTGATGGTATGATTGCGATTGTATGATTGTGATTCTATGATTGTGATTGTATTATTGTGCTCGCATGATTGTGATCGTATGATTGTGATCGTATAATTGTGATTGCATGATTGTGATTGTATGATTGTGATTGTAGGATTGTGATTGTATGATTGTGAATGTATGATTGTTATTGTATGATTGTGATTGTATGATTGTGATTGTATGATTGTGATTGTATGATTGTGATTGTATGATTGTGATTGTATGATTGTGATCGTATGATTGTGATCGTAACATTGTGATTGTATGATTGCGATTGTATGATTGTGATTCTATGATTGTGATTGTATTATTGTGCTCGCATGATTGTGATCGTATGATTGTGATCGTATGATTGTGATTGTATGATTGTGATTGTATGATTGTGATTGTAGGATTGTGATTGTATGATTGTTATTGTATGATTGTGATTGTATGATTGTGATTGTATGATTGTGATTGTATGATTGTGATTGTATGATTGTGATTGTATGATTGTGATTGTATGATTGTGATTGTATGATTGTGATTGTATGATTGTGATTGTATGATTGTGATTGTATGATTGTGATCGTATGATTGTGATCGTAACATTGTGATCGTAACATTGTGATTGTATGATTGCGATTGTATGATTGTGATTCTATGATTGTGATTGTATTATTGTGCTCGCATGATTGTGATCGTATGATTGTGATCGTATGATTGTGATTGTATGATTGTGATTGTATGATTGTGATTGTATGATTGTGATTGTATGATTGTGATTGTATGATTGTGATTGTATGATTGTGATTGTATGATTGTGATTGTATGATTGTGATTGTATGATTGTGATCGTATGATTGTGATCGTAACATTGTGATTGTATGATTGCGATTGTATGATTGTGATTCTATGATTGTGATTGTATTATTGTGCTCGCATGATTGTGATCGTATGATTGTGATCGTATGATTGTGATTGTATGATTGTGATTGTATGATTGTGATTGTATGATTGTGATTGTAGGATTGTGATTGTAGGATTGTTATTGTATGATTGTGATTGTATGATTGTGATTGTATGATTGTGATTGTATGATTGTGATTGTATGATTGTGATTGTATGATTGTGATTGTATGATTGTGATTGTATGATTGTATTTGTATGATTGTGATTGTATGATTGTTTTTGTATGACTGTGATTGTATGATGGTAATTGTATGATTGTGATCGTATGACTGTGATCGTATGATTGTGATGGTATGATTGTGATTGTATGATTGTGATTGCATGATTGTGATTGTATGATTGTGATTGTAGGATTGTGATTGTATGATTGTGAATGTATGATTGTTATTGTATGATTGTGATTGTATGATTGTGATTGTATGATTGTGATTGTATGATTGTGATTGTATGATTGTGATTGTATGATTGTGATCGTATGATTGTGATCGTAACATTGTGATTGTATGATTGCGATTGTATGATTGTGATTCTATGATTGTGATTGTATTATTGTGCTCGCATGATTGTGATCGTATGATTGTGATCGTATGATTGTGATTGTATGATTGTGATTGTATGATTGTGATTGTAGGATTGTGATTGTATGATTGTTATTGTATGATTGTGATTGTATGATTGTGATTGTATGATTGTGATTGTATGATTGTGATTGTATGATTGTGATTGTATGATTGTGATTGTATGATTGTGATTGTATGATTGTGATTGTATGATTGTGATTGTATGATTGTGATTGTATGATTGTGATTGTATGATTGTGATCGTATGATTGTGATCGTAACATTGTGATCGTAACATTGTGATTGTATGATTGCGATTGTATGATTGTGATTCTATGATTGTGATTGTATTATTGTGCTCGCATGATTGTGATCGTATGATTGTGATCGTATGATTGTGATTGTATGATTGTGATTGTATGATTGTGATTGTATGATTGTGATTGTATGATTGTGATTGTATGATTGTGATTGTATGATTGTGATTGTATGATTGTGATTGTATGATTGTGATCGTATGATTGTGATCGTAACATTGTGATTGTATGATTGCGATTGTATGATTGTGATTCTATGATTGTGATTGTATTATTGTGCTCGCATGATTGTGATCGTATGATTGTGATCGTATGATTGTGATTGTATGATTGTGATTGTATGATTGTGATTGTATGATTGTGATTGTATGATTGTGATTGTAGGATTGTGATTGTAGGATTGTTATTGTATGATTGTGATTGTATGATTGTGATTGTATGATTGTGATTGTATGATTGTGATTGTATGATTGTGATTGTATGATTGTGATTGTATGATTGTATTTGTATGATTGTGATTGTATGATTGTTTTTGTATGACTGTGATTGTATGATGGTAATTGTATGATTGTGATCGTATGACTGTGATCGTATGATTGTGATGGTATGATTGTGATTGTATGATTGCGATTGTATGATTGTGATTGTATGATTGTGATTGTATGATTGTGATTGTATGATTGTGATTGTATGATTGTGATTGTATGATTGTGATTTTATGATTGTTTTTTTTTGATTGTGATAGTAAGATAGTAATTGTATGATTGTGATCGTATGACTGTGATCGTATGATTGTGATGGTATGATTGCGATGGTATGATTGTGATTCTATGATTGTGATTGTGTTATTGTGATCGCATGATTGTGATCGTATGATTGTGATCGTATGATTGTGATTGTATGTTTGTGATTGTATGATTGTGATTGTAGGATTGTGATGGTATGGTTGCGATTGTATGATTGTGATTCTATGATTGTGATTGTATTATTGTGCTCGCATGATTGTGATTGTATGATTGTGATTGTATGATTGTGATTGTATGATTGTGATTGTATGATTGTGATTGTATGATTGTGATTGTATGATTGTGATCGTATGATTGTGATCGTAACATTGTGATTGTATGATTGCGATTGTATGATTGTGATTCTATGATTGTGATTGTATTATTGTGCTCGCATGATTGTGATCGTATGATTGTGATCGTATGATTGTGATTGTATGATTGTGATTGTATGATTGTGATTGTATGATTGTGATTGTATGATTGTGATTGTAGGATTGTGATTGTAGGATTGTTATTGTATGATTGTGATTGTATGATTGTGATTGTATGATTGTGATTGTATGATTGTGATTGTATGATTGTGATTGTATGATTGTGATTGTATGATTGTGATTGTATGATTGTATTTGTATGATTGTGATTGTATGATTGTTTTTGTATGACTGTGATTGTATGATGGTAATTGTATGATTGTGATCGTATGACTGTGATCGTATGATTGTGATGGTATGATTGTGATTGTATGATTGCGATTGTATGATTGTGATTGTATGATTGTGATTGTATGATTGTGATTGTATGATTGTGATTGTATGATTGTGATTGTATGATTGTGATTGTAGGATTGTGATGGTATGATTGCGATTGTATGATTGTGATTCTATGATTGTGATTGTATTATTGTGCTCGCATGATTGTGATTGTATGATTGTGATTGTATGATTGTGATTGTATGATTGTGATTTTATGATTGTTTTTGTATGATTGTGATAGTAAGATAGTAATTGTATGATTGTGATCGTATGACTGTGATCGTATGATTGTGATGGTATGATTGCGATTGTATGATTGTGATTCTATGATTGTGATTGTATTATTGTGCTCGCATGATTGTGATCGTATGATTGTGATCGTATAATTGTGATTGCATGATTGTGATTTTATGATTGTGATTGTAGGATTGTGATTGTATGATTGTGAATGTATGATTGTTATTGTATGATTGTGATTGTATGATTGTGATTGTATGATTGTGATTGTATGATTGTGATTGTATGATTGTGATTGTATGATTGTGATCGTATGATTGTGATCGTAACATTGTGATTGTATGATTGCGATTGTATGATTGTGATTCTATGATTGTGATTGTATTATTGTGCTCGCATGATTGTGATCGTATGATTGTGATCGTATGATTGTGATTGTATGATTGTGATTGTATGATTGTGATTGTAGGATTGTGATTGTATGATTGTGATTGTATGATTGTGATTGTATGATTGTGATTGTATGATTGTGATTGTATGATTGCGATTGTATGATTGTGATTGTATGATTGTGATTGTATGATTGTGATTGTATGATTGTGATTGTATGATTGTGATTGTATGATTGTGATTGTATGATTGTGATCGTATGATTGTGATCGTAACATTGTGATCGTAACATTGTGATTGTATGATTGCGATTGTATGATTGTGATTCTATGATTGTGATCGTATGATTGTGATCGTAACATTGTGATTGTATGATTGCGATTGTATGATTGTGATTCTATGATTGTGATTGTATTATTGTGCTCGCATGATTGTGATCGTATGATTGTGATCGTATGATTGTGATTGTATGATTGTGATTGTATGATTGTGATTGTAGGATTGTGATTGTATGATTGTTATTGTATGATTGTGATTGTATGATTGTGATTGTATGATTGTGATTGTATGATTGTGATTGTATGATTGTGATTGTATGATTGTGATTGTATGATTGTGATTGTATGATTGTGATTGTATGATTGTGATTGTATGATTGTGATTGTATGATTGTGATTGTATGATTGTGATCGTATGATTGTGATCGTAACATTGTGATCGTAACATTGTGATTGTATGATTGCGATTGTATGATTGTGATTCTATGATTGTGATTGTATTATTGTGCTCGCATGATTGTGATCGTATGATTGTGATCGTATGATTGTGATTGTATGATTGTGATTGTATGATTGTGATTGTATGATTGTGATTGTATGATTGTGATTGTATGATTGTGATTGTATGATTGTGATTGTATGATTGTGATTGTATGATTGTGATCGTATGATTGTGATCGTAACATTGTGATTGTATGATTGCGATTGTATGATTGTGATTCTATGATTGTGATTGTATTATTGTGCTCGCATGATTGTGATCGTATGATTGTGATCGTATGATTGTGATTGTATGATTGTGATTGTATGATTGTGATTGTATGATTGTGATTGTATGATTGTGATTGTAGGATTGTGATTGTAGGATTGTTATTGTATGATTGTGATTGTATGATTGTGATTGTATGATTGTGATTGTATGATTGTGATTGTATGATTGTGATTGTATGATTGTGATTGTATGATTGTGATTGTATGATTGTATTTGTATGATTGTGATTGTATGATTGTTTTTGTATGACTGTGATTGTATGATGGTAATTGTATGATTGTGATCGTATGACTGTGATCGTATGATTGTGATGGTATGATTGTGATTGTATGATTGCGATTGTATGATTGTGATTGTATGATTGTGATTGTATGATTGTGATTGTATGATTGTGATTGTATGATTGTGATTGTATGATTGTGATTTTATGATTGTTTTTTTTTGATTGTGATAGTAAGATAGTAATTGTATGATTGTGATCGTATGACTGTGATCGTATGATTGTGATGGTATGATTGCGATGGTATGATTGTGATTCTATGATTGTGATTGTGTTATTGTGATCGCATGATTGTGATCGTATGATTGTGATCGTATGATTGTGATTGTATGTTTGTGATTGTATGATTGTGATTGTAGGATTGTGATGGTATGGTTGCGATTGTATGATTGTGATTCTATGATTGTGATTGTATTATTGTGCTCGCATGATTGTGATTGTATGATTGTGATTGTATGATTGTGATTGTATGATTGTGATTGTATGATTGTGATTGTATGATTGTGATTGTATGATTGTGATTGTATGATTGTGATTGTATGATTGTGATTTTATGATTGTTTTTGTATGATTGTGATAGTAAGATAGTAATTGTATGATTGTGATCGTATGACTGTGATCGTATGATTGTGATGGTATGATTGTGATTGTATGATTGTGATTCTATGATTGTGATTGTATTATTGTGCTCGCATGATTGTGATCGTATGATTGTGATCGTATATTTGCAATTGCATGATTGTGATTGTATGATTGTGATTGTAGGATTGTGTTTGTATGATTGTGAATGTATGATTGTTATTGTATGATTGTGATTGTATGATTGTGATTGTATGATTGTGATTGTATGATTGTGATTGTATGATTGTGATTGTATGATTGTGATTGTATGATTGTGATCGTATGATTGTGATCGTATGATTGTGATTGTATGATTGCGATTGTATGATTGTGATTCTATGATTGTGATTGTATTATTGTGCTCGCATGATTGTGATCGTATGATTGTGATCGTATGATTGTGATCGTATGATTGTGATCGTATGATTGTGATCGTATGATTGTGATCGTATGATTGTGATCGTATGATTGTGATTGTATGATTGTGATTGTAGGATTGTGATTGTATGATTGTTATTGTATGATTGTGATTGTATGATTGTGATTGTATGATTGCGATTGTATGATTGCGATTGTATGATTGCGATTGTATGATTGCGGTTGTATGATTGTGACTGTATGATTGTGATTGTATGATTGTGATTGTATGATTGTGATTGTATGATTGTGATTTTATGATTGTTTTTGTATGATTGTGATCGTAAGATAGTAATTGTATGATTGTGATCGTATGACTGTGATCGTATGATTGTGATGGTATGATTGCGATGGTATGATTGTGATTCTATGATTGTGATTGTATTATTGTGATCGCATGATTGTGATCGTATGATTGTGATCGTATGATTGTGATCGTATGATTGTGATTGTATGATTGCGATTGTATGATTGTGATTCTATGATTGTGATTGTATTATTGTGCTCGCATGATTGTGATCGTATGATTGTGATCGTATGATTGTGATTGTATGATTGTGATTGTATGATTGTGATTGTAGGATTGTGATTGTATGATTGTGATTGTATGATTGATATTGTATGATTGTGATTGTATGATAGTAATTGTATGATTGTGATCGTATGATTGTGATCGCGTGATTGTGATCGTATGATTGTGATTGTATGATTGTGATTGTATGATTGTGATTGTATGATTGTGATTGTATGATTGTGATTGTATGATTGTGATTGTATGATTGTGATTGTATGATTGTGATTGTATGATTGTGATTGTATGATTGTGATTGTATGATTGTGATTGTATGATTGTGATTGAATGATTGTGATTGTATGATTCTGATTGTATGATTGTGATTCTATGACTGTACTTGTATGATTGTGATTGTATGATTGTGATTGTATGATTGTGATTGTATGATTGTGATTGTATGATTGTGATTGTATGATTGTGATTGTATGATTGTGATTGTATGATTGTGATTGTATGAATTGTGATTGTATGATTGTGATTGTATGGTTGTGATCGTATGATTGTGATGGTTTGATTGCGATTGTACGATTGTGATTGTATGACTGTGATTGTATGATTGTTATTGTGTGATAGTGATTGTATGATTGTGATCCTATGATTGTGAACGCATGATTGTGATTGTATGATTGTGATTGTATGATTGTGATTGTATGATTGTGATTGTATGATTGCGAGTGTATGATTGTGATTGTATGATTGTGATTGTATGATTGTGATTGTATGATTGTGATTGTATGATTGTGATTGTATGATTGTGTTTGTATGAATGCGATTGTATGATTGTGATTCTATGATTGTGATTGTATTATTGTGCTCGCATGATTGTGATCGTATGATTGTGATCGTATGATTGTGATCGTATAATTGTGATTGCATGATTGTGATTGTATGATTGTGATTGTAGGATTGTGATTGTATGATAGTGAATGTATGATTGTTATTGTATGATTGTGATTGCATGATTGTGATTGTATGATTGTGATTGTATGATTGTGATTGTATGATTGTGATTGTATGATTGTGATTGTATGATTGTGATTGTATGATTGTGATTGTATGATTGTGATCGTATGATTGTGATTGTTTGATTGCGATTGTACGATTGTGATTGTATGATTGTGATGGTATGATTGTTTTTGTATGATTGTTTTTGTATGATTGTGATTGTATGATAGTAATTGCATGATTGTGATCGTATGACTGTGATCGTATGATTGTGATTGTATGATTGTGATTGTATGATTGTGATTGTATGATTGTGATTGTAGGATTGTGATGGTATGATTGCGATTGTATGATTGTGATTCTATGATTGTAATTGTATTATTGTGCTCGCATGATTGTGATTGTATGATTGTGATTGTATGATTGTGATTGTATGGTTGTGATCGTATGATTGTGATGGTTTGATTGCGATTGTATGATTGTGATTGTATGACTGTGATTGTATGATTGTTACTGTATGATAGTGATTGTATGATTGTGATCGTATGATTGTGATCGCATGATTGTGATTGTATGATTGTGATTGTATGATTGTGATTGTATGATTGCGAGTGTATGATTGTGATTGTATGATTGTGATTGTATGATTGTGATTGTATGATTGTGATTGTATGATTGTGATTGTATTATTGTGCTCGCATGATTGTGATCGTATGATTGTGATCGTATAATTGTGATTGCATGATTGTGATTGTATGATTGTGATTGTAGGATTGTGATTGTATGATTGTGAATGTATGATTGTTATTGTATGATTGTGAATGTATGATTGTGATTGTATGATTGTGATTGTATGATTGTGATTGTATGATTGTGATTGTATGATTGTGATTGTATGATTGCGATTTTATGATTGTGATTGTATGATTGCGATTGTATGATTGTGATTGTATGATTGTGATTTTATGATTGTTTTTGTATGATTGTGATAGTAAGATAGTAATTGTACGATTGTGATCGTATGACTGTGATCGTATGATTGTGATGGTATGATTGCGATGGTATGATTGTGATTCTATGATTGTGATTGTATTATTGTGATCGCATGATTGTGATCGTATGATGGTGATCGTATGATTGTGATTGTATGATTGTGATTGTATGATTGTGATTTTATGATTGTTTTTGTATGATTGTGATAGTAAGATAGTAATTGTATGATTGTGATCGTATGACTGTGATCGTATGATTGTGATGGTATGATTGCGATTGTATGATTGTGATTCTGTGATTGTGATTGTATTATTGTGCTCGCATGATTGTGATCGTATGATTGTGATCGTATAATTGTGATTGCATGATTGTGATTGTATGATTGTGATTGTAGGATTGTGATTGTATGATTGTGAATGTATGATTGTGATTGTATGATTGTGATTGTATGATTGTGATTGTAGGATTGTGATGGTATGATTGCGATTGTATGATTGTGATTCTATGATTGTGATTGTATTATTGTGCTCGCATGATTGTGATTGTATGATTGTGATTGTATGATTGTGATTGTATGATTGTGATTTTATGATTGTTTTTGTATGATTGTGATAGTAAGATAGTAATTGTATGATTGTGATCGTATGACTGTGATCGTATGATTGTGATGGTATGATTGCGATTGTATGATTGTGATTCTATGATTGTGATTGTATTATTGTGCTCGCATGATTGTGATCGTATGATTGTGATCGTATGATTGTGATCGTATGATTGTGATTGTATGATTGTGATTGTATGATTGTGATTGTAGGATTGTGATTGTATGATTGTGATTGTATGATTGATATTGTATGATTGTGATTGTATGATAGTAATTGTATGATTGTGATCGTATGATTGTGATCGCGTGATTGTGATCGCGTGATTGTGATCGTATGATTGTGATTGTATGATTGTGATTGTATGATTGTGATTGTATGATTGTGATTGTATGATTGTGATTGTATGATTGTGATTGTATGATTGTGATTGTATGATTGTGATTGTATGATTGTGATTGTATGATTGTGATTGTATGATTGTGATTGTATGATTGTGATTGAATGATTGTGATTGTATGATTCTGATTGTATGATTGTGATTCTATGACTGTACTTGTATGATTGTGATTGTATGATTGTGATTGTATGATTGTGATTGTATGATTGTGATTGTATGATTGTGATTGTATGATTGTGATTGTATGATTGTGATTGTATGAATTGTGATTGTATGATTGTGATTGTATGGTTGTGATCGTATGATTGTGATGGTTTGATTGCGATTGTACGATTGTGATTGTATGACTGTGATTGTATGATTGTTATTGTATGATAGTGATTGTATGATTGTGATCCTATGATTGTGAACGCATGATTGTGATTGTATGATTGTGATTGTATGATTGTGATTGTATGATTGTGATTGTATGATTGCGAGTGTATGATTGTGATTGTATGATTGTGATTGTATGATTGTGATTGTATGATTGTGATTGTATGATTGTGATTGTATGATTGTGTTTGTATGAATGCGATTGTATGATTGTGATTCTATGATTGTGATTGTATTATTGTGCTCGCATGATTGTGATCGTATGATTGTGATCGTATGATTGTGATCGTATAATTGTGATTGCATGATTGTGATTGTATGATTGTGATTGTAGGATTGTGATTGTATGATAGTGAATGTATGATTGTTATTGTATGATTGTGATTGTATGATTGTGATTGTATGATTGTGATTGTATGATTGTGATTGTATGATTGTGATTGTATGATTGTGATTGTATGATTGTGATTGTATGATTGTGATTGTATGATTGTGATCGTATGATTGTGATTGTTTGATTGCGATTGTACGATTGTGATTGTATGATTGTGATGGTATGATTGTTTTTGTATGATTGTTTTTGTATGATTGTGATTGTATGATAGTAATTGCATGATTGTGATCGTATGACTGTGATCGTATGATTGTGATTGTATGATTGTGATTGTATGATTGTGATTGTATGATTGTGATTGTAGGATTGTGATGGTATGATTGCGATTGTATGATTGTGATTCTATGATTGTAATTGTATTATTGTGCTCGCATGATTGTGATTGTATGATTGTGATTGTATGATTGTGATTGTATGGTTGTGATCGTATGATTGTGATGGTTTGATTGCGATTGTATGATTGTGATTGTATGACTGTGATTGTATGATTGTTACTGTATGATAGTGATTGTATGATTGTGATCGTATGATTGTGATCGCATGATTGTGATTGTATGATTGTGATTGTATGATTGTGATTGTATGATTGCGAGTGTATGATTGTGATTGTATGATTGTGATTGTATGATTGTGATTGTATGATTGTGATTGTATGATTGTGATTGTATTATTGTGCTCGCATGATTGTGATCGTATGATTGTGATCGTATAATTGTGATTGCATGATTGTGATTGTATGATTGTGATTGTAGGATTGTGATTGTATGATTGTGAATGTATGATTGTTATTGTATGATTGTGAATGTATGATTGTGATTGTATGATTGTGATTGTATGATTGTGATTGTATGATTGTGATTGTATGATTGTGATTGTATGATTGCGATTTTATGATTGTGATTGTATGATTGCGATTGTATGATTGTGATTGTATGATTGTGATTTTATGATTGTTTTTGTATGATTGTGATAGTAAGATAGTAATTGTACGATTGTGATCGTATGACTGTGATCGTATGATTGTGATGGTATGATTGCGATGGTATGATTGTGATTCTATGATTGTGATTGTATTATTGTGATCGCATGATTGTGATCGTATGATGGTGATCGTATGATTGTGATTGTATGATTGTGATTGTATGATTGTGATTTTATGATTGTTTTTGTATGATTGTGATAGTAAGATAGTAATTGTATGATTGTGATCGTATGACTGTGATCGTATGATTGTGATGGTATGATTGCGATTGTATGATTGTGATTCTGTGATTGTGATTGTATTATTGTGCTCGCATGATTGTGATCGTATGATTGTGATCGTATAATTGTGATTGCATGATTGTGATTGTATGATTGTGATTGTAGGATTGTGATTGTATGATTGTGAATGTATGATTGTGATTGTATGATTGTGATTGTATGATTGTGATTGTAGGATTGTGATGGTATGATTGCGATTGTATGATTGTGATTCTATGATTGTGATTGTATTATTGTGCTCGCATGATTGTGATTGTATGATTGTGATTGTATGATTGTGATTGTATGATTGTGATTTTATGATTGTTTTTGTATGATTGTGATAGTAAGATAGTAATTGTATGATTGTGATCGTATGACTGTGATCGTATGATTGTGATGGTATGATTGCGATTGTATGATTGTGATTCTATGATTGTGATTGTATTATTGTGCTCGCATGATTGTGATCGTATGATTGTGATCGTATGATTGTGATTGTATGATTGTGATTGTATGATTGTGATTGTAGGATTGTGATTGTATGACTGTTATTGTATGATTGTGATTGTATGATTGTGATTGTATGATTGTGATTGTATGATTGTGATTGTATGATTGTGATTGTATGATTGTGATTGTATGATTGTGATTGTATGATTGTGATTGTATGATTGTGATTGTATGATTGTGATTGTATGATTGTGATTGTATGATTGTGATCGTATGATTGTGATCGTAACATTGTGATCGTAACATTGTGATTGTATGATTGCGATTGTATGATTGTGATTCTATGATTGTGATTGTATTATTGTGCTCGCATGATTGTGATCGTATGATTGTGATCGTATGATTGTGATTGTATGATTGTGATTGTATGATTGTGATTGTATGATTGTGATTGTATGATTGTGATTGTATGATTGTTATTGTATGATTGTGATTGTATGATTGTGATTGTATGATTGTGATTGTATGATTGTGATCGTATGATTGTGATCGTAACATTGTGATTGTATGATTGCGATTGTATGATTGTGATTCTATGATTGTGATTGTATTATTGTGCTCGCATGATTGTGATCGTATGGTTGTGATCGTATGATTGTGATTGTATGATTGTGATTGTATGATTGTGATTGTATGATTGTGATTGTTGGATTGTGATTGTAGGATTGTTATTGTATGATCGTGATTGTATGATTGTGATTGTATGATTGTGATTGTATGATTGTGATTGTATGATTGTGATTGTATGATTGTGATTGTATGATTGTGATTGTATGATTGTATTTGTATGATTGTGATTGTATGATTGTTTTTGTATGACTGTGATTGTATGATGGTAATTGTATGATTGTGATCGTATGACTGTGATCGTATGACTGTGATCGTATGATTGTGATCGTATGATTGTGATCGTATGATTGTGATCGTATGATTGTGATCGTATGATTGTGATTGTTTGATTGCGATTGTACGATTGTGATTGTATGATTGTGATTGTATGATTGTTTTTGTATGATTGTTTTTGCATGATTGTGATTGTATGAATGTGATCGTATGACTGTGATCGTATGATTGTGACTGTATGATTGTGATTGTATGATTGTGATTGTATGATTGTGATTGTATGATTGTGATTTTATGATTGTGATTGTATGATTGTGATTGTATGATTGCGATTGTATGATTGTGATTGTATGATTGTGATTGTATGATTGCGATTGTATGATTGGGATTGTATGATTGTGATTGTATGATTGCGATTGTATGACTGTGATTCTATGATTGTGATTGTATTATTGTGATCGCATGATTGCGATCGTATGATTGTGATCGTATGATTGTGATTGTATGATTGTGATAGTAAGATAGTAATTGTATGATTGTGATCGTATGACTGTGATCGTATGATTGTGATGGTATGATTGCGATTGTATGATTGTGATTCTATGATTGTGATTGTATTATTGTGCTCGCATGATTGTGATCGTATGATTGTGATCGTATAATTGTGATTGCATGATTGTGATTGTATGATTGTGATTGTAGGATTGTGATTGTATGATTGTGAATGTATGATTGTTATTGTATGATTGTGATTGTATGATTGTGATTGTATGATTGTGATTGTATGATTGTGATTGTATGATTGTGATTGTATGATTGTGATCGTATGATTGTGATCGTAACATTGTGATTGTATGATTGCGATTGTATGATTGTGATTCTATGATTGTGATTGTATTATTGTGCTCGCATGATTGTGATCGTATGATTGTGATCGTATGATTGTGATTGTATGATTGTGATTGTATGATTGTGATTGTAGGATTGTGATTGTATGATTGTTATTGTATGATTGTGATTGTATGATTGTGATTGTATGATTGTGATTGTATGATTGTGATTGTATGATTGTGATTGTATGATTGTGATTGTATGATTGTGATTGTATGATTGTGATTGTATGATTGTGATTGTATGATTGTGATCGTATGATTGTGATCGTAACATTGTGATTGTATGATTGCGATTGTATGATTGTGATTCTATGATTGTGATTGTATTATTGTGCTCGCATGATTGTGATCGTATGATTGTGATCGTATGATTGTGATTGTATGATTGTGATTGTATGATTGTGATTGTATGATTGTGATTTTATGATTGTTTTTTTTTGATTGTGATAGTAAGATAGTAATTGTATGATTGTGATCGTATGACTGTGATCGTATGATTGTGATGGTATGATTGCGATGGTATGATTGTGATTCTATGATTGTGATTGAGTTATTGTGATCGCATGATTGTGATCGTATGATTGTGATCGTATGATTGTGATTGTATGATTGTGATTGTATGATTGTGATTGTAGTATTGTGATGGTATGGTTGCGATTGTATGATTGTGATTCTATGATTGTGATTGTATTATTGTGCTCGCATGATTGTGATTGTATGATTGTGATTGTATGATTGTGATTGTATGATTGTGATTGTATGATTGTGATTGTATGATTGTGATTGTATGATTGTGATTGTATGATTGTGATTGTATGATTGTGATTGTATGATTGTGATTTTATGATTGTTTTTGTATGATTGTGATAGTAAGATAGTAATTGTATGATTGTGATCGTATGACTGTGATCGTATGATTGTGATGGTATGATTGTGATTGTATGATTGTGATTCTATGATTGTGATTGTATTATTGTGCTCGCATGATTGTGATCGTATGATTGTGATCGTATATTTGCAATTGCATGATTGTGATTGTATGATTGTGATTGTAGGATTGTGTTTGTATGATTGTGAATGTATGATTGTTATTGTATGATTGTGATTGTATGATTGTGATTGTATGATTGTGATTGTATGATTGTGATTGTATGATTGTGATTGTATGATTGTGATCGTATGATTGTGATCGTATGATTGTGATTGTATGATTGCGATTGTATGATTGTGATTCTATGATTGTGATTGTATTATTGTGCTCGCATGATTGTGATCGTATGATTGTGATCGTATGATTGTGATCGTATGATTGTGATTGTATGATTGTGATTGTAGGATTGTGATTGTATGATTGTTATTGTATGATTGTGATTGTATGATTGTGATTGTATGATTGTGATTGTATGATTGCGATTGTATGATTGCGATTGTATGATTGCGATTGTATGATTGTGACTGTATGATTGTGATTGTATGATTGTGATTGTATGATTGTGATTGTATGATTGTGATTGTATGATTGTGATTTTATGATTGTTTTTGTATGATTGTGATCGTAAGATAGTAATTGTATGATTGTGATCGTATGACTGTGATCGTATGATTGTGATGGTATGATTGCGATGGTATGATTGTGATTCTATGATTGTGATTGTATTATTGTGATCGCATGATTGTGATCGTATGATTGTGATCGTATGATTGTGGTTGTATGATTGTGATTGTATGTTTGTGATTGTATGATTGTGATCGTATGATTGAGATCGTATGACTGTGATTGTATGATTGTGATTGTATGATTGTGATTGTATGATTGTGATCGTATGATTGTGATTGTATGATTGTTTTTGTATGATAGTGATTGTACGATAGTAATTGTATGATTGTGATCGTATGACTGTGATCGTATGATTGTGATGGTATGATTGTGATTATATGATTGTGATTGTATGATTGTGATTGTATGATTATGATTGTATGATTGTTTTTGTATGATTGTTTTTGTATGATTGTGATTGTATGATAGTAAGTGTATGATTGTGATCGTATGACTGTGATCGTATGATTGTGATTGTATGATTGTGATTGTATGATTATGATTGTATGATTGTGATTGTATGATTGCGATTATATGATTGTGATTGTATGATTGTGATTGTATGATTGTGATTGTATGATAGTAATTGTATGATTGTGATCGTATGATTGTGATGGTATGATTGTGATTATATGATTGTGATTGTATGATTGTGATTGTATGATTGTGATCGTATGATTGTGATTATATGATTGTGATTGTATGATTGTGATTGTATGATTGTGATCGTATGATTGTGATTGTTTGATTGCGATTGTACGATTGTGATTGTATGATTGTGATTGTATGATTGTTTTTGTATGACTGTTTTTGTACGATTGTGATTGTATGATAGTTATTGTATGATTGTGATCGTATGACTGTGATCGTATGATTGTGATCGTATGATTGTGATCGTATGATTGTGATCGTATGATTGTGATCGTATGATTGTGATTGTTTGATTGCGATTGTACGATTGTGATTGTATGATTGTGATTGTATGATTGTGATTGTATGATTGCGATTGTATGATTGCAATTATATGAGTGTGATTATATGATTGTGATTGTATGATTGTGATTGTATGATTGTGTTTGTATTACTGTAATTGCATAATTGTGATCGTATTAATGTGATTGTATGATTGTGATTGTATGATTGTGATTGTATGATTGTGATTGTATGATTGTGATTGTATGATTGTGATTGTATGATTGTGATTGTATGATTGTGATTGTATGATTGTGATTGTATGATTGCGATTGTATGATTGGGATTGTATGATTGCGATTGTATGATCGCGATTGTATGATTGTGATTCTATGATTGTGATTGCATTATTGTGATCGCATGATTGTGATCGTATGATTGTGATCGTATGGTTGTGATTGTATGATTGTGATTGTATGATTGTGATTGTAGGATTGTGATTGTATGATTGTGATTGTATGATTGATATTGTATGATTGTGATTGTATGATAGTAATTGTATGATTGTGATCGTATGACTGTGATCGTATGATTGTGATGGTATGATTGTGATAGTATGATTGCGATTGTATGATTGCGATTGTATGATTGGGATTGTATGATTGTGATTGTATGATAGTGATTGTATGATTGTGATTGTATGATTGTGATTGTATGATTGTGATTGTATGATTGTTTTTTTTTGATTGTGATAGTAAGATAGTAATTGTATGATTGTGATCGTATGACTGTGATCGTATGATTGTGATGGTATGATTGCGATGGTATGATTGTGATTCTATGATTGTGATTGTGTTATTGTGATCGCATGATTGTGATCGTATGATTGTGATCGTATGATTGTGATTGTATGATTGTGATTGTATGATTGTGATTGTAGTATTGTGATGGTATGGTTGCGATTGTATGATTGTGATTCTATGATTGTGATTGTATTATTGTGCTCGCATGATTGTGATTATATGATTGTGATTGTATGATTGTGATTGTATGATTGTGATTGTATGATTGTGATTGTATGATTGTGATTGTATGATTGTGATTGTATGATTGTGATTGTATGATTGTGATTGTATGATTGTGATTTTATGATTGTTTTTGTATGATTGTGATAGTAAGATAGTAATTGTATGATTGTGATCGTATGACTGTGATCGTATGATTGTGATGGTATGATTGTGATTGTATGATTGTGATTCTATGATTGTGATTGTATTATTGTGCTCGCATGATTGTGATCGTATGATTGTGATCGTATATTTGCAATTGCATGATTGTGATTGTATGATTGTGATTGTAGGATTGTGTTTGTATGATTGTGAATGTATGATTGTTATTGTATGATTGTGATTGTATGATTGTGATTGTATGATTGTGATTGTATGATTGTGATTGTATGATTGTGATTGTATGATTGTGATCGTATGATTGTGATCGTATGATTGTGATTGTATGATTGATATTGTATGATTGTGATTGTATGATAGTAATTGTATGATTGTGATCGTATGACTGTGATCGTATGATTGTGATGGTATGATTGTGATAGTATGATTGCGATTGTATGATTGCGATTGTATGATTGGGATTGTATGATTGTGATTGTATGATAGTGATTGTATGATTGTGATTGTATGATTGTGATTGTATGATTGTGATTGTATGATTGTGATTGTATGATTGTGATTGTATGATTGTGATTGTATGATTGTGATTTTATGATTGTTTTTGTATGATTGTGATAGTAAGATAGTAATTGTATGATTGTGATCGTATGACTGTGATCGTATGATTGTGATGGTATGATTGCGATGGTATGATTGTGATTCTATGATTGTGATTGTATTATTGTGATCGCATGATTGTGATCGTATGATTGTGATCGTATGCTTGTGATTGTATGATTGTGATTGTATGATTGTGATTGTATGTTTGTGATTGTATGATTGTGATCGTATGATTGAGATCGTATGACTGTGATTGTATGATTGTGATTGTATGATTGTGATTGTATGATTGTGATCGTATGATTGTGATTGTATGATTGTTTTTGTATGATTGTGATTGTACGATAGTAATTGTATGATTGTGATCGTATGACTGTGATCGTATGATTGTGATGGTATGATTGTGATTATATGATTGTGATTGTATGATTGTGATTGTATGATTATGATTGTATGATTGTTTTTGTATGATTGTTTTTGTATGATTGTGATTGTATGATAGTAAGTGTATGATTGCGATCGTATGACTGTGATCGTATGATTGTGATTGTATGATTATGATTGTATGATTGTGATTGTATGATTGCGATTATAAGATTGTGATTGTATGATTGTTTTTGTATGATTGTGATTGTATGATAGTAATTGTATGATTGTGATCGTATGATTGTGATGGTATGATTGTGATTATATGATTGTGATTGTATGATTGTGATTGTATGATTGTGATTGTATGATTGTGATTGTATGATTGTGATTATATGATTGTGATTGTATGATTGTTTTTGTATGATTGTGATTGTATGATAGTAATTGTATGATTGTGATCGTATGACTGTGTTCGTTTGATTGTGATGGTATGATTGTGATTATATGATTGTGATTGTATGATTGTGATTGTATGATTGTGATCGTATGATTGTGATTGTTTGATTGCGATTGTACGATTTCGATTGTATGATTGTGATTGTATGATTGTTTTTGTATGATTGTTTTTGCATGATTGTGATTGTATGAATGTGATCGTATGACTGTGATCGTATGATTGTGATTGCATGATTGTGATTGTATGATTGTGATTGTATGATTGTGATTGTATTATTGTGATTGTATGATTGTGATTGTATGATTGTGATTGTATGATTGTGATTGTATGATTGTGATTGTATGATTGTGATTGTATGATTGGGATTGTATGATTGTGATTCTATGATTGTGATTGTATTATTGTGATCGCATGATTGTGATCGTATGATTGTGATCGTATGATTGTGATCGTATGATTGTGATCGTATGATTGTGATTGTAGGATTGTGATTGTATGATTGTGATTGCATGATTGATATTGTATGATTGTGATTGTATGATAGTAATTGTATGATTGTGATCGTATGATTGTGATCGCGTGATTGTGATCGTATGATTGTGATCGTATGATTGTGATTGTTTGATTGCGATTGTACGATTGTGATTGTATGATTGTGATTGTATGATTGCTTTTGTATGACTGTTTTTGTACGATTGTGATTGTATGATAGTTATTGTATGATTGTGATCGTATGACTGTGATCGTATGATTGTGATCGTATGATTGTGATCGCATGATTGTGATCGTATGATTGTGATCGTATGATTGTGATTGTTTGATTGCGATTGTACGATTGTGATTGTATGATTGTGATTGTATGATTGTTTTTGTATGATTGTTTTTGCATGATTGTGATTGTATGAATGTGATCGTATGACTGTGATCGTATGATTGTGACTGTATGATTGTGATTGTATGATTGTGATTGTATGATTGTGATTGTATGATTGTGATTTTATGATTGTGATTGTATGATTGTGATTGTATGATTGCGATTGTATGATTGTGATTGTATGATTGTGATTGTATGATTGCGATTGTATGATTGGGATTGTATGATTGTGATTGTATGATTGCGATTGTATGCCTGTGACTCTATGATTGTGATTGTATTATTGTGATCGCATGATTGCGATCGTATGATTGTGATCGTATGATTGTGATTGTATGATTGTGATTGTATGATTGTGATTGTAGGATTGTGATTGTATGATTGTGATTGTATGATAGTAATTGTATGACTGTGATCGTATGACTGTGATCGTATGATTGTGATGGTATGATTGTGATTGTATGATTGTGATTGTATGATTGCGATTGTATGATTACGATTGTATGATTGCGAATGTATGATTGTGATTGTATGATTGTGATTGTATGATAGTGATTGTCTGATTGTGATTGTATGATTGTGATTGTATGATTGTGATTGTATGATTGTGATTGTATGATTGTGATTGTATGATTGTGATTTTATGATTGTTTTTGTATGATTGTGATAGTAAGATAGTAATTGTATGTTTGTGATCGTATGACTGTGATCGTATGATTGTGATGGTATGATTGCGATGGTATGATTGTGATTCTATGATTGTGATTGTATTATTGTGATCGCATGATTGTGATCGTATGATTGTGATCGTATGATTGTGATTGTATGATTGTGATTGTATGACTGTGATTGGACGATTGTTATTGTATGATAGTGATTGTATGATTGTGATCCTATGATTGTGAACGCATGATTGTGATTGTATGATTGTGATTGTATGATTGTGATTGTATGATAGTAAGTGTATGATTGTGATCGTATGACTGTGATCGTATGATTGTGATCGTATGATTGTGATTGTATGATTGTGATTGTATGATTGTGATTGTAGGATTGTGATTGTATGATTGTGATTGTATGATTGTGATTGTATGATTGTGATTGTATGATAGTAATTGTATGATTGTGATCGTATGATTGTGATCGCGTGATTGTGATCGTATGATTGTGATTGTATGATTGTGATTGTATGATTGTGATTGTATGATTGTGATTGTATGATTGTGATTGTATGATTGTGATTGTATGATTGTGATTGTATGATTGTGATTGTATGATTGTGATTGTATGATTGTGATTGTATGATTGTGATTGTATGATTGTGATTGTATGATTGTGATTGTATGATTGTGATTGTATGATTGTGATTGTATGATTGTGATTGAATGATTGTGATTGTATGATTCTGATTGTATGATTGTGATTGTATGACTGTACTTGTATGATTGTGATTGTATGATTGTGATTGTATGATTGTGATTGTATGATTGTGATTGTATGATTGTGATTGTATGATTGTGATTGTATGATTGTGATTGTATGATTGTGATTGTATGATTGTGATTGTATGATTGTGATTGTATGAATTGTGATTGTACGATTGTGATTGTATGGTTGTGATCGTATGATTGTGATGGTTTGATTGCGATTGTACGATTGTGATTGTATGACTGTGATTGTATGATTGTTATTGTATGATAGTGATTGTATGATTGTGATCCTATGATTGTGAACGCATGATTGTGATTGTATGATTGTGATTGTATGATTGTGATTGTATGATTGCGAGTGTATGATTGTGATTGTATGATTGTGATTGTATGATTGTGATTGTATGATTGTGATTGTATGATTGTGATTGTATGATTGTGATTGTATGATTGTGTTTGTATGAATGCGATTGTATGATTGTGATTCTATGATTGTGATTGTATTATTGTGCTCGCATGATTGTGATCGTATGATTGTGATCGTATGATTGTGATCGTATAATTGTGATTGCATGATTGTGATTGTATGATTGTGATTGTAGGATTGTGATTGTATGATAGTGAATGTATGATTGTTATTGTATGATTGTGATTGTATGATTGTGATTGTATGATTGTGATTGTATGATTGTGATTGTATGATTGTGATTGTATGATAGTGATTGTATGATTGTGATTGTATGATTGTGATTGTATGATTGTGATTGTATGATTGTGTTTGTATGAATGCGATTGTATGATTGTGATTCTATGATTGTGATTGTATTATTGTGCTCGCATGATTGTGATTGTATGATTGTGATTGTATGATTGTGATTGTATGATTGTGATTGTATGATTGTGATTGTATGATTGTGATTGTATGATTGTGATTGTATGATTGTGATCGTATGATTGTGATCGTATGATTGTGATTGTATGATTGCGATTGTATGATTGTGATTCTATGATTGTGATTGTATTATTGTGCTCGCATGATTGTGATCGTATGATTGTGATTGTATGATTGTGATTCTATGATTGTGATTGTATTATTGTGCTCTCATGATTGTGATCGTATGATTGTGATCGTACGATTGTGATCGTATGATTGTGATCGTATGATTGTGATTGTATGATTGCGATTGTATGGTTGTGATTCTATGATTGTGATTGTATTATTGTGCTCGCATGATTGTGATCGTATGACTGTGATTGTATGATTGTGATTGTATGATTGTGATTGTATGATTGTGATCGTATGATTGTGATTGTATGATTGTTTTTGTATGATTGTGATTGTACGATAGTAATTGTATGATTGTGATCGTATGACTGTGATCGTAAGATTGTGATGGTATGACTGTGATTATATGATTGTGATTGTATGATTGTGATTGTATGATTGTGATTGTATGATTGTGATTGTATGATTGTGATTGTATGATTGTGATTGTATGATTGTGATTGTATGATTGTGATTGTATGATTGTGATTTTATGATTGTTTTTGTATGATTGTGATAGTAAGATAGTTATTGTATGCTTGTGATCGTATGACTGTGATCGTATGATTGTGATGGTATGATTGCGATGGTATGATTGTGATTCTATGATTGTGATTGTATTATTGTGCTCGCATGATTGTGATCGTATGATTGTGATCGTATGATTGTGATTGTATGATTGTGATTGTATGACTATACTTGTATGATTGTGATTGTATGATTGTGATTGTATGATTGTGATTGTATGATTGTGATTGTATGATTGTGATTGTATGATTGTGATTGTATGATTGTGATTGTATGATTGTGATTGTATGATTGTGATTGTATGATTGTGATTGTATGATTGTGATTGTATGATTGTGATTGTATGATTGTGATCGTATGATTGTGATTGTTTGATTGCGATTGTACGATTGTGATTGTACGATTGTGATTGTATGATTGTGATTGTATGATTGTGATTGTATGATTGTGATTGTATGATTGTGATTGTATGATTGTGATTGTATGATTGTGATTGTATGATTGTGATTGTTTGATTGCGATTGTACGATTGTGATTGTATGACTGTGATTGTATGATTGTTATTGTATGATAGTGATTGTATGATTGTGATCGTATGATTGTGATCGCATGATTGTGATTGTATGATTGTGATTGTATGATTGTGATTGTATGATTGCGAGTGTGTGATTGTGATTGTATGATTGTGATTGTATGACTGTGATTGTATGATTGTGATTGTATGATTGTGATTGTATGATTGTGATTGTAGGATTGTGATTGTATGATTGTGATTGTATGATAGTAATTGTATGACTGTGATCGTATGACTGTGATCGTATGATTGTGATGGTATGATTGTGATTGTATGATTGTGATTGTATGATTGCGATTGTATGATTACGATTGTATGATTGCGAATGTATGATTGTGATTGTATGATTGTGATTGTATGATAGTGATTGTCTGATTGTGATTGTATGATTGTGATTGTATGATTGTGATTGTATGATTGTGATTGTATGATTGTGATTTTATGATTGTTTTTGTATGATTGTGATAGTAAGATAGTAATTGTATGTTTGTGATCGTATGACTGTGATCGTATGATTGTGATGGTATGATTGCGATGGTATGATTGTGATTCTATGATTGTGATTGTATTATTGTGATCGCATGATTCTGATCGTATGATTGTGATCGTATGATTGTGATTGTATGATTGTGATTGTATGATTGTGATTGTATGTTTGTGATTGTATGATTGTGATCGTATGATTGGGATCGTATGACTGTGATTGTATGATTGTGATTGTATGATTGTGATTGTATGATTGTGATCGTATGATTGTGATTGTATTATTGTTTTTGTATGATTGTGATTGTACGATAGTAATTGTATGATTGTGATCGTATGACTGTGATCGTATGATTGTGATGGTATGATTGTGATTATATGATTGTGATTGTATGATTGCGATTGTATGATTGCAATTTTATGAGTGTGATTATATGATTGTGATTGTATGATTGTGATTGTATGATTGTGTTTGTATTACTGTAATTGCATAATTGTGATCGTATTAATGTGATTGTATGATTGTGATTGTATGATTGTGATTGTATGATTGTGATTGTATGATTGTTTTTGTACGGTTGTGAGTGTATGATGGTAATTTTATGATTATGATCGTATGACTGTGATCGTATGATTGTGATGGTATGATTGTGATTTTATGATTGTGATTGTATGATTGTGATTGTATGATTGTGATTGTATGAATTGTGATTGTACGATTGTGATTGTATGGTTGTGATCGTATGATTGTGATTGTATTATTGTTTTTGTATGATTGTGATTGTACGATAGTAATTGTATGATTGTGATCGTATGACTGTGATCGTATGATTGTGATGGTATGATTGTGATTATATGATTGTGATTGTATGATTGCGATTGTATGATTGCAATTTTATGAGTGTGATTATATGATTGTGATTGTATGATTGTGATTGTATGATTGTGTTTGTATTACTGTAATTGCATAATTGTGATCGTATTAATGTGATTGTATGATTGTGATTGTATGATTGTGATTGTATGATTGTGATTGTATGATTGTTTTTGTACGGTTGTGAGTGTATGATGGTAATTTTATGATTATGATCGTATGACTGTGATCGTATGATTGTGATGGTATGATTGTGATTTTATGATTGTGATTGTATGATTGTGATTGTATGATTGTGATTGTATGAATTGTGATTGTACGATTATGATTGTATGGTTGTGATCGTATGATTGTGATGGTTCGATTGCGATTGTACGATTGTGATTGTATGACTGTGATTGGACGATTGTTATTGTATGATAGTGATTGTATGATTGTGATCCTATGATTGTGAACGCATGATTGTGATTGTATGATTGTGATTGTATGATTGTGATTGTATGATAGTAAGTGTATGATTGTGATCGTATGACTGTGATCGTATGATTGTGATCGTATGATTGTGATTGTATGATTGTGATTGTATGATTGTGATTGTAGGATTGTGATTGTAGGATTGTGATTGTATGATTGTGATTGTATGATTGTGATTGTATGATTGTGATTGTATGATAGTAATTGTATGATTGTGATCGTATGATTGTGATCGCGTGATTGTGATCGTATGATTGTGATTGTATGATTGTGATTGTATGATTGTGATTGTATGATTGTGATTGTATGATTGTGATTGTATGATTGTGATTGTATGATTGTGATTGTATGATTGTGATTGTATGATTGTGATTGTATGATTGTGATTGTATGATTGTGATTGTATGATTGTGATTGTATGATTGTGATTGTATGATTGTGATTGTATGATTGTGATTGAATGATTGTGATTGTATGATTCTGATTGTATGATTGTGATTGTATGACTGTACTTGTATGATTGTGATTGTATGATTGTGATTGTATGATTGTGATTGTATGATTGTGATTGTATGATTGTGATTGTATGATTGTGATTGTATGATTGTGATTGTATGATTGTGATTGTATGATTGTGATTGTATGATTGTGATTGTATGAATTGTGATTGTACGATTGTGATTGTATGGTTGTGATCGTATGATTGTGATGGTTTGATTGCGATTGTACGATTGTGATTGTATGACTGTGATTGTATGATTGTTATTGTATGATAGTGATTGTATGATTGTGATCCTATGATTGTGAACGCATGATTGTGATTGTATGATTGTGATTGTATGATTGTGATTGTATGATTGCGAGTGTATGATTGTGATTGTATGATTGTGATTGTATGATTGTGATTGTATGATTGTGATTGTATGATTGTGATTGTATGATTGTGATTGTATGATTGTGTTTGTATGAATGCGATTGTATGATTGTGATTCTATGATTGTGATTGTATTATTGTGCTCGCATGATTGTGATCGTATGATTGTGATCGTATGATTGTGATCGTATAATTGTGATTGCATGATTGTGATTGTATGATTGTGATTGTAGGATTGTGATTGTATGATAGTGAATGTATGATTGTTATTGTATGATTGTGATTGTATGATTGTGATTGTATGATTGTGATTGTATGATTGTGATTGTATGATTGTGATTGTATGATAGTGATTGTATGATTGTGATTGTATGATTGTGATTGTATGATTGTGATTGTATGATTGTGTTTGTATGAATGCGATTGTATGATTGTGATTCTATGATTGTGATTGTATTATTGTGCTCGCATGATTGTGATTGTATGATTGTGATTGTATGATTGTGATTGTATGATTGTGATTGTATGATTGTGATTGTATGATTGTGATTGTATGATTGTGATCGTATGATTGTGATTGTATGATTGCGATTGTATGATTGTGATTCTATGATTGTGATTGTATTATTGTGCTCGCATGATTGTGATCGTATGATTGTGATTGTATGATTGTGATTCTATGATTGTGATTGTATTATTGTGCTCTCATGATTGTGATCGTATGATTGTGATCGTACGATTGTGATCGTATGATTGTGATCGTATGATTGTGATTGTATGATTGCGATTGTATGGTTGTGATTCTATGATTGTGATTGTATTATTGTGCTCGCATGATTGTGATCGTATGATTGTGATCGTATGATTGTGATTGTATGATTGTGATTGTATGATTGTGATTGTAGGATTGTGATTGTATGATTGTTATTGTATGATTGTGATTGTATGATTGTGATTGTATGATTGTGATTGTATGATTGTGAATGTATGATTGTTATTGAATGATTGTGATTGTATGATTGTGATTGTATGATTGTGATTGTATGATTGTGTTTGTATTACTGTAATTGTATAATAGTGATTGTATGATTGTGTTTGTAGGAGTGTAATTGTATAATTGTGTTTGTACCATTGTGATTGTATGATTGTGAGTGTATGATTGTGATTGTATGATTGCGATCGTTTGATTGTGATTTTTTGATTGTGATCGTATGATTGTGATCGTATGATTGTGATTGTATGATTGTGATTGTATGTTTGTGATTGTATGATTGTGATCGTATGATTGAGATCGTATGACTGTGATTGTATGATTGTGATTGTATGATTGTGATTGTATGATTGTGATCGTATGATTGTGATTGTATGATTGTTTTTGTATGATTGTGATTGTACGATAGTAATTGTATGATTGTGATCGTATGACTGTGATCGTAAGATTGTGATGGTATGACTGTGATTATATGATTGTGATTGTATGATTGTGATTGTATGATTGTGATTGTATGATTGTGATTGTATGATTGTGATTGTATGATTGTGATTGTATGATTGTGATTGTATGATTGTGATTGTATGATTGTGATTGTATGATTGTGATTGTATGATTGTGATTTTATGATTGTTTTTGTATGATTGTGATAGTAAGATAGTTATTGTATGCTTGTGATCGTATGACTGTGATCGTATGATTGTGATGGTATGATTGCGATGGTATGATTGTGATTCTATGATTGTGATTGTATTATTGTGCTCGCATGATTGTGATCGTATGATTGTGATTGTATGATTGTGATTGTATGACTATACTTGTATGATTGTGATTGTATGATTGTGATTGTATGATTGTGATTGTATGATTGTGATTGTATGATTGTGATTGTATGATTGTGATTGTATGATTGTGATTGTATGATTGTGATTGTATGATTGTGATTGTATGATTGTGATTGTATGATTGTGATTGTATGATTGTGATTGTATGATTGTGATTGTATGATTGTGATTGTATGATTGTGATCGTATGATTGTGATTGTTTGATTGCGATTGTACGATTGTGATTGTATGATTGTGATTGTATGATTGTGATTGTATGATTGTGATTGTATGATTGTGATTGTATGATTGTGATTGTATGATTGTGATTGTATGATTGTGATTGTATGATTGTGATTGTATGATTGTGATTGTATGATTGTGATTGTATGATTGTGATCGTATGATTGTGATTGTTTGATTGCGATTGTACGATTGTGATTGTATGACTGTGATTGTATGATTGTTATTGTATGATAGTGATTGTATGATTGTGATCGTATGATTGTGATCGCATGATTGTGATTGTATGATTGTGATTGTATGATTGTGATTGTATGATTGCGAGTGTGTGATTGTGATTGTATGATTGTGATTGTATGACTGTGATTGTATGATTGTTATTGTATGATAGTGATTGTATGATTGTGATCGTAGGATTGTGATCGCATGATTGTGATTGTATGATTGTGATTGTATGATTGTGATTGTATGATTGCGAGTGTGTGATTGTGATTGTATGATTGTGATTGTATGATTGTGATTATATGATTGTGATTGTATGATTGTGATTGTATGATTGTGTTTGTATGAATGCGATTGTATGATTGGGATTGTATGATTGTGATTGTATGATTGTGATTGTATGATTGTGATTGTATGATTGTGTTTGTATGATTGTGATTGTATGATTGTGATTGTATGATTGTGATTGTATGATTGTGATTTTATGATTGTTTTTGTGTGATTGTGATAGTAAGATAGTAATTGTATGATTGTGATCGTATGACTGTGGTCGTATGATTGTGATGGTATGATTGTGATTCTATGATTGTGATTGTATTATTGTGCTCGCATGATTGTGCTCGCATGATTGTGATCGTATGATTGTGATCGTATGATTGTCATTGTATGATTGTGATTGTATGATTGTGATCGTATGACTGTGATCGTAAGATTGTGATGGTATGACTGTGATTATATGATTGTGATTGTATGATTGTGATTGTATGATTGTGATTGTATGATTGTGATTGTATGATTGTGATTGTATGATTGTGATTGTATGATTGTGATTGTATGATTGTGATTGTATGATTGTGATTGTATGATTGTGATTGTATGATTGTGATTTTATGATTGTTTTTGTATGATTGTGATAGTAAGATAGTTATTGTATGCTTGTGATCGTATGACTGTGATCGTATGATTGTGATGGTATGATTGCGATGGTATGATTGTGATTCTATGATTGTGATTGTATTATTGTGCTCGCATGATTGTGATCGTATGATTGTGATCGTATGATTGTGATTGTATGATTGTGATTGTATGACTATACTTGTATGATTGTGATTGTATGATTGTGATTGTATGATTGTGATTGTATGATTGTGATTGTATGATTGTGATTGTATGATTGTGATTGTATGATTGTGATTGTATGATTGTGATTGTATGATTGTGATTGTATGATTGTGATTGTATGATTGTGATTGTATGATTGTGATTGTATGATTGTGATTGTATGATTGTGATTGTTGATTGTGATCGTATGATTGTGATTGTTTGATTGCGATTGTACGATTGTGATTGTATGATTGTGATTGTATGATTGTGATTGTATGATTGTGATTGTATGATTGTGATTGTATGATTGTGATTGTATGATTGTGATTGTATGATTGTGATTGTATGATTGTGATTGTATGATTGTGATTGTATGATTGTGATTGTATGATTGTGATCGTATGATTGTGATTGTTTGATTGCGATTGTACGATTGTGATTGTATGACTGTGATTGTATGATTGTTATTGTATGATAGTGATTGTATGATTGTGATCGTATGATTGTGATCGCATGATTGTGATTGTATGATTGTGATTGTATGATTGTGATTGTATGATTGCGAGTGTGTGATTGTGATTGTATGATTGTGATTGTATGACTGTGATTGTATGATTGTTATTGTATGATAGTGATTGTATGATTGTGATCGTAGGATTGTGATCGCATGATTGTGATTGTATGATTGTGATTGTATGATTGTGATTGTATGATTGCGAGTGTGTGATTGTGATTGTATGATTGTGATTGTATGATTGTGATTATATGATTGTGATTGTATGATTGTGATTGTATGATTGTGTTTGTATGAATGCGATTGTATGATTGGGATTGTATGATTGTGATTGTATGATTGTGATTGTATGATTGTGATTGTATGATTGTGTTTGTATGATTGTGATTGTATGATTGTGATTGTATGATTGTGATTGTATGATTGTGATTTTATGATTGTTTTTGTGTGATTGTGATAGTAAGATAGTAATTGTATGATTGTGATCGTATGACTGTGGTCGTATGATTGTGATGGTATGATTGTGATTCTATGATTGTGATTGTATTATTGTGCTCGCATGATTGTGCTCGCATGATTGTGATCGTATGATTGTGATCGTATGATTGTCATTGTATGATTGTGATTGTATGATTGTGATTGTATGATTGTGATTGTATGATTGTGATTCTATGATTGTGATTGTATTATTCTGATCGCATGATTGTGATCGTATGATTGTTTTCGTATGATTGTGATTGTATGATTGTGATTGTATGATCGTGATTGTATGATCGTGATTGTATGATTGTTTTTGTATGATTGTTTTTGCATGATTGTGTTTGTATGATGGTAATTGTATGATTGTGATCGTATGACTGTGATCGTATGATTGTGATTGTATGATTGTGATTGTATGATTGTGATTGTATGATAGTAATTGTATGATTGTGATCGTATGACTGTGATCGTATGATTGTGACGGTATGATTGCGATTGTATGATTGTGATTGTATGATTGCGATTGTATGATTGTGATCGTATGATTGTGATGGCACGATTGTGATTGTATGATTGTGATTGTACGATTGTGATTGTATGATTGCGATTGTATGATTGTGATTCTATGATTGTGATTGTATTATTGTGTTCGCATGATTGTGATCGTATGATTGTGATCGTATGATTGCTATTTTATGAGTGTGATATATGATTGTGATTGTATGATTGTGATTGTATGGTTGTGATTGTATGATTGTGTTTGTATTACAGTAATTGCATAATTGTGATTGTATGATTGTGGTTGTAGGAGTGTAATTGTATAATTGTGTTTGTATCATTGTGATTGTATGATTGTGAGTGTATGATTGTGATTGTATGATTGCGATCGTTTGATTGTGATTTTTTGATTGCGATTGTATGATTGTGATTGTATGATTGTGATTTTATGATTGTGATTGTATGATTGTGATTGTATGATTGTGATTGTATGATAGGAATTGTATGATTGTGATCGTATGATTGTGATCGCATGATTGTGATCGTATGATTGTGATTGTATGATTGTGATTGTATGATTGCGATTGTATGATTGGGATTGTATGATTGTGATTGTATGATTGCGATTGTATGATTGTGATTGTATGATTGTGATTGTAGGATTGTGGTTGTATGATTGTGATTGTATGATTGATATTGTATGATTGTGATTGTATGATAGTAATTGTATGATTGTGATCGCATGATTGTGATTGTATGATTGTGATTGTATGATTGTGATTGTATGATTGCGAGTGTATGATTGTGATTGTATGATTGTGATTGTATGATTGTGATTGTATGATTGTGATTGTATGATTGTGATTGTATGATTGTGTTTGCATGAATGCGATTGTATGATTGGGATTGTATGATTGTGATTGTATGATTGTGTTTGGGAGATTGCAATCGTATGATTGCAGTTACATGATTGTGCTTGTATGATTGTGATCGCATGATTGTGATCGTATGACTGTGATTGTATGATTGTGATTGTATGATTGCGATTGTATGATTGTGATTCTATGGTTGTGATTGTATTATTGTGTTCGCATGATTGTGATCGTATGATTGTGATCGTATGATTGCAATTTTGTGAGTGTGATATATGATTGTGATTGTATGATTGTGATTGTATGATTGTGATTGTATGATTGTGATTGTATGATTGTGTTTGTATTACTGTAATTGTATAATTGTGATTGTATGATTGTGTTTGTAGGAGTGTAATTGTATAATTGTGTTTGTATCATTGAAATTGTATGATTGTGAGTGTATGATTGTAATTGTATGATTGCGATCGTTTGATTGTGATTTTTTGATTGCGATTGTATGATTGTGATTGTATGATTGTGATTGTATGATTGTGATTGTATGATTGTGATTGTATGATTGTGATTGTATGATTGTGATTGTATGATTGTGATTGTATGATTGTGATTGTATAATTGTGATTGTATGATTGTGATTGTATGATTGTGATTGTATGATTGTGATTGTATGATTGCGATTGTATGATTGTGATTCTATGATTGTGATTGTATTATTGTGTTCGCATGATTGTGACCGTATGATTGCAATTTTATGAGTGTGATATATGATTGTGATTGTATGATTGTGATTGTATGATTGTGTTTGTATTACTGTAATTGTATAATTGTGATTGTATGATTGTGTTTGTAGGAGTGTAATTGTATAATTGTGTTTGTATCATTGTGATTGTATGATTGTGAGTGTATGATTGTGATTGTATGATTGCGATCGTTTGATTGTGATTGCATGATTGTGATTGTATGATTGTGATTGTATGATTGTGATTGTATGATTGTGATTGTATGATTGTGATTGTATGATTGTGTTTGTATGAATGCGATTGTATGATTGGGATTGTATGATTGTGATTGTATGATTGTGATTGTATGATTGTGTTTGTATTACTGTAATTGTATAATTGTGATTGTATGATTGTGTTTGTAGGTGTGTAATTGTATAATTGTGTTTGTATCATTGTGATTGTATGATTGTGAGTGTATGATTGTGATTGTATGATTGCGATCGTTTGATTGTGATCTTTTGATTGCGATTGTATGATTGTGATTGTATGATTGTGATTGTATGATTGTGATTGTATGATTGTGATTGTATGATTGCGATTGTATGATTGTGATTGTATGATTGTGATTGTATGATTGCGATTGTATGATTGTGATTCTATGATTGTGATTGTATTATTGTGATCGCATGATTGTGATCGTATGATTGTGATCGTATGATTGTGATCGTATTATTGTGATTGTATGATTGTGATTGTAGGATTGTGATTGTATGATTGTGATTGTATGATTGATATTGTATGATTGTGATTGTATGATAGTAATTGTATGATTGTGATTGTATGATTGCGATCGTTTGATTGTGATTTTTTGATTGCGATTGTATGATTGTGATTGTATGATTGTGATTTTATGATTGTGATTGTATGATTGTGATTGTATGATTGTGATTGTATGATAGGAATTGTATGATTGTGATCGTATGATTGTGATCGCATGACTGTGATTGTATGATTGTGATTGTATGGTTGCGATTGTATGATTGTGATTCTATGGTTGTGATTGTATTATTGTGTTCGCATGATTGTGATCGTATGATTGTGATCGTATGATTGCAATTTTGTGAGTGTGATATATGATTGTGATTGTATGATTGTGATTGTATGATTGTGATTGTATGATTGTGTTTGTATTACTGTAATTGTATAATTGTGATTGTATGATTGTGTTTGTAGGAGTGTAATTGTATAATTGTGTTTGTATCATTGAAATTGTATGATTGTGAGTGTATGATTGTAATTGTATGATTGCGATCGTTTGATTGTGATTTTTTGATTGCGATTGTATGATTGTGATTGTATGATTGTGATTGTATGATTGTGATTGTATGATTGTGATTGTATGATTGTGATTGTATGATTGTGATTGTATGATTGTGATTGTATAATTGTGATTGTATGATTGTGATTGTATGATTGTGATTGTATGATTGCGATTGTATGATTGTGATTCTATGATTGTGATTGTATTATTGTGTTCGCATGATTGTGACCGTATGATTGCAATTTTATGAGTGTGATATATGATTGTGATTGTATGATTGTGATTGTATGATTGTGATTGTATGATTGTGTTTGTATTACTGTAATTGTATAATTGTGATTGTATGATTGTGTTTGTAGGAGTGTAATTGTATAATTGTGTTTGTATCATTGTGATTGTATGATTGTGAGTGTATGATTGTGATTGTATGATTGCGATCGTTTGATTGTGATTGCATGATTGTGATTGTATGATTGTGATTGTATGATTGTGATTGTATGATTGTGATTGTATGATTGTGGTTGTATGATTGTGTTTGTATGAATGCGATTGTATGATTGGGATTGTATGATTGTGATTGTATGATTGTGATTGTATGATTGTGTTTGTATTACTGTAATTGTATAATTGTGATTGTATGATTGTGTTTGTAGGTGTGTAATTGTATAATTGTGTTTGTATCATTGTGATTGTATGATTGTGAGTGTATGATTGTGATTGTATGATTGCGATCGTTTGATTGTGATCTTTTGATTGCGATTGTATGATTGTGATTGTATGATTGTGATTGTATGATTGTGATTGTATGATTGTGATTGTATGATTGTGATTGTATGATTGCGATTGTATGATTGTGATTGTATGATTGTGATTGTATGATTGCGATTGTATGATTGTGATTCTATGATTGTGATTGTATTATTGTGATCGCATGATTGTGATCGTATGATTGTGATCGTATGATTGTGATCGTATGATTGTGATTGTATGATTGTGATTGTAGGATTGTGATTGTATGATTGTGATTGTATGATTGATATTGTATGATTGTGATTGTATGATAGTAATTGTATGATTGTGATCGCATGATTGTGATTGTATGATTGTGATTGTATGATTGTGATTGTATGATTGTGATTGTATGATTGTGATTTTATGATTGCGAGTGTATGATTGCGATTGTATGATTGTGATTGTATGATTGTGATTGTATGATTTTGATTGTATGATTGTGTTTGTATGAATGCGATTGTATGATTGGGATTGTATAATTGTGATTGTATGAGTGTGTTTGGGAGATTGCAACCGTATGATTGCAGTTACATGATTGTGCTTGAATGATTGTGATCGCATGATTGTGATCGTATGACTGTGATTGTATGATTGTGATTGTATGATTGCGATTGTATGATTGTGATTCTATGGTTGTGATTGTATTATTGTGTTCGCATGATTGTGATCGTATGATTGTGATCGTATGATTGCAATTTTATGAGTGTGATATATGATTGTGATTGTATGATTGTGATTGTATGATTGTGATTGTATGATTGTGTTTGTATTACTGTAATTGTATAATTGTGATTGTATGATTGTGTTTGTAGGAATGTAATTGTATAATTGTGTTTGTATCATTGAAATTGTATGATTGTGAGTGTATGATTGTGATTGTATGATTGCGATCGTTTGATTGTGATTTTTTGATTGCGATTGTATGATTGTGATTGTATGATTGTGATTGTATGATTGTGATTGTATGATTGTGATTGTATGATTGTGATTGTATGATTGTGATTTTATGATTGTTTTTGTATGATTGTGATAGTAAGATAGTTATTGTATGCTTGTGATCGTATGACTGTGATCGTATGATTGTGATGGTATGATTGCGATGGTATGATTGTGATTCTATGATTGTGATTGTATTATTGTGCTCGCATGATTGTGATCGTATGATTGTGATGGTATGATTGTGATTGTATGATTGTGATTGTATGACTATACTTGTATGATTGTGATTGTATGATTGTGATTGTATGATTGTGATTGTATGATTGTGATTGTTTGATTGCGATTGTACGATTGTGATTGTATGATTGTGATTGTATGATTGTTTTTGTATGACTGTTTTTGTACGATTGTGATTGTATGATAGTTATTGTATGATTGTGATCGTATGACTGTGATCGTATGATTGTGATCGTATGATTGTGATCGTATGATTGTGATCGTATGATTGTGATCGTATGATTGTGATCGTATGATTGTGATCGTATGATTGTGATTGTTTGATTGCGATTGTACGATTGTGATTGTATGATTGTGATTGTATGATTGTGATTGTATGATTGCGATTGTATGATTGCAATTATATGAGTGTGATTATATGATTGTGATTGTATGATTGTGATTGTATGATTGTGTTTGTATTACTGTAATTGCATAATTGTGATCGTATTAATGTGATTGTATGATTGTGATTGTATGATTGTGATTGTATGATTGTGATTGTATGATTGTGATTGTATGATTGCGATTGTATGATTGGGATTGTATGATTGCGATTGTATGATCGCGATTGTATGATTGTGATTCTATGATTGTGATTGCATTATTGTGATCGCATGATTGTGATCGTATGATTGTGATCGTATGGTTGTGATTGTATGATTGTGATTGTATGATTGTGATTGTAGGATTGTGATTGTATGATTGTGATTGTATGATTGATATTGTATGATTGTGATTGTATGATAGTAATTGTATGATTGTGATCGTATGACTGTGATCGTATGATTGTGATGGTATGATTGTGATAGTATGATTGCGATTGTATGATTGCGATTGTATGATTGTGATTGTATGATTGTGATTGTATGATAGTGATTGTATGATTGTGATTGTATGATTGTGATTGTATGATTGTGATTGTATGATTGTGATTGTATGATTGTGATTGTATGATTGTGATTGTATGATTGTGATTTTATGATTGTTTTTGTATGATTGTGATAGTAAGATAGTAATTGTATGATTGTGATCGTATGACTGTGATCGTATGATTGTGATGGTATGATTGCGATGGTATGATTGTGATTCTATGATTGTGATTGTATTATTGTGATCGCATGATTGTGATCGTATGATTGTGATCGTATGCTTGTGATTGTATGATTGTGATTGTATGATTGTGATTGTATGTTTGTGATTGTATGATTGTGATCGTATGATTGAGATCGTATGACTGTGATTGTATGATTGTGATTGTATGATTGTGATTGTATGATTGTGATCGTATGATTGTGATTGTATGATTGTTTTTGTATGATTGTGATTGTACGATAGTAATTGTATGATTGTGATCGTATGACTGTGATCGTATGATTGTGATGGTATGATTGTGATTATATGATTGTGATTGTATGATTGTGATTGTATGATTATGATTGTATGATTGTTTTTGTATGATTGTTTTTGTATGATTGTGATTGTATGATAGTAAGTGTATGATTGCGATCGTATGACTGTGATCGTATGATTGTGATTGTATGATTGTGATTGTATGATTATGATTGTATGATTGTGATAGTATGATTGCGATTATAAGATTGTGATTGTATGATTGTTTTTGTATGATTGTGATTGTATGATAGTAATTGTATGATTGTGATCGTATGATTGTGATGGTATGATTGTGATTATATGATTGTGATTGTATGATTGTGATTGTATGATTGTGATTGTATGATTGTGATTGTATGATTGTGATTATATGATTGTGATTGTATGATTGTTTTTGTATGATTGTGATTGTATGATAGTAATTGTATGATTGTGATCGTATGACTGTGTTCGTTTGATTGTGATGGTATGATTGTGATTATATGATTGTGATTGTATGATTGTGATTGTATGATTGTGATCGTATGATTGTGATTGTTTGATTGCGATTGTACGATTTCGATTGTATGATTGTGATTGTATGATTGTTTTTGTATGATTGTTTTTGCATGATTGTGATTGTATGAATGTGATCGTATGACTGTGATCGTATGATTGTGATTGCATGATTGTGATTGTATGATTGTGATTGTATGATTGTGATTGTATGATTGTGAGTGTATGATTGTGATTGTATGATTGTGATTGTATGATTGTGATTGTATGATTGTGATTGTATGATTGCGATTGTATGATTGGGATTGTATGATTGTGATTCTATGATTGTGATTGTATTATTGTGATCGCATGATTGTGATCGTATGATTGTGATCGTATGATTGTGATCGTATGATTGTGATCGTATGATTGTGATTGTAGGATTGTGATTGTATGATTGTGATTGCATGATTGATATTGTATGATTGTGATTGTATGATAGTAATTGTATGATTGTGATCGTATGATTGTGATCGCGTGATTGTGATCGTATGATTGTGATCGTATGATTGTGATTGTTTGATTGCGATTGTACGATTGTGATTGTATGATTGTGATTGTATGATTGTTTTTGTATGACTGTTTTTGTACGATTGTGATTGTATGATAGTTATTGTATGATTGTGATCGTATGACTGTGATCGTATGATTGTGATCGTATGATTGTGATCGTATGATTGTGATCGTATGATTGTGATTGTTTGATTGCGATTGTACGATTGTGATTGTATGATTGTGATTGTATGATTGTTTTTGTATGATTGTTTTTGCATGATTGTGATTGTATGAATGTGATCGTATGACTGTGATCGTATGATTGTGACTGTATGATTGTGATTGTATGATTGTGATTGTATGATTGTGATTGTATGATTGTGATTTTATGATTGTGATTGTATGATTGTGATTGTATGATTGCGATTGTATGATTGTGATTGTATGATTGTGATTGTATGATTGCGATTGTATGATTGGGATTGTATGATTGTGATTGTATGATTGCGATTGTATGACTGTGACTCTATGATTGTGATTGTATTATTGTGATCGCATGATTGCGATCGTATGATTGTGATCGTATGATTGTGATTGTATGATTGTGATTGTATGATTGTGATTGTAGGATTGTGATTGTATGATTGTGATTGTATGATAGTAATTGTATGACTGTGATCGTATGACTGTGGTCGTATGATTGTGATGGTATGATTGTGATTGTATGATTGTGATTGTATGATTGCGATTGTATGATTACGATTGTATGATTGCGAATGTATGATTGTGATTGTATGATTGTGATTGTATGATAGTGATTGTCTGATTGTGATTGTATGATTGTGATTGTATGATTGTGATTGTATGATTGTGATTGTATGATTGTGATTTTATGATTGTTTTTGTATGATTGTGATAGTAAGATAGTAATTGTATGTTTGTGATCGTATGACTGTGATCGTATGATTGTGATGGTATGATTGCGATGGTATGATTGTGATTCTATGATTGTGATTGTATTATTGTGATCGCATGATTGTGATCGTATGATTGTGATCGTATGATTGTGATTGTATGATTGTGATTGTATGATTGTGATTGTATGTTTGTGATTGTATGATTGTGATCGTATGATTGGGATCGTATGACTGTGATTGTATGATTGTGATTGTATGATTGTGATTGTATGATTGTGATCGTATGATTGTGATTGTATTATTGTTTTTGTATGATTGTGATTGTACGATAGTAATTGTATGATTGTGATCGTATGACTGTGATCGTATGATTGTGATGGTATGATTGTGATTATATGATTGTGATTGTATGATTGCGATTGTATGATTGCAATTTTATGAGTGTGATTATATGATTGTGATTGTATGATTGTGATTGTATGATTGTGTTTGTATTACTGTAATTGCATAATTGTGATCGTATTAATGTGATTGTATGATTGTGATTGTATGATTGTGATTGTATGATTGTGATTGTATGATTGTTTTTGTACGGTTGTGAGTGTATGATGGTAATTTTATGATTATGATCGTATGACTGTGATCGTATGATTGTGATGGTATGATTGTGATTTTATGATTGTGATTGTATGATTGTGATTGTATGATTGTGATTGTATGAATTGTGATTGTACGATTGTGATTGTATGGTTGTGATCGTATGATTGTGATGGTTCGATTGCGATTGTACGATTGTGATTGTATGACTGTGATTGTATGATTGTTATTGTATGATAGTGATTGTATGATTGTGATCCTATGATTGTGAACGCATGATTGTGATTGTATGATTGTGATTGTATGATTGTGATTGTATGATTGTGATTGTATGATAGTAAGTGTATGATTGTGATCGTATGACTGTGATCGTATGATTGTGATCGTATGATTGTGATTGTATGATTGTGATTGTATGATTGTGATTGTAGGATTGTGATTGTATGATTGTGATTGTATGATTGATATTGTATGATTGTGATTGTATGATAGTAATTGTACGATTGTGATCGTATGATTGTGATCGCGTGATTGTGATCGTATGATTGTGATTGTATGATTGTGATTGTATGATAGTGATTGTATGATTGTGATTGTATGATTGTGATTGTATGATTGTGATTGTATGATTGTGATTGTATGATTGTTATTGTATGATTGTGATTGTATGATTGTGATTGTATGATTGTGATTGTATGATTGTGATTGTATGATTGTGATTGTATGATTGTGATTGAATGATTGTGATTGTATGATTCTGATTGTATGATTGTGATTGTATGACTGTACTTGTATGATTGTGATTGTATGATTGTGATTGTATGATTGTGATTGTATGATTGTGATTGTATGATTGTGATTGTATGATTGTGTTTGTATTACTGTAATTGTATAATTGTGATTGTATGATTGTGTTTGTAGGAGTGTAATTGTATAATTGTGTTTGTATCATTGAAATTGTATGATTGTGAGTGTATGATTGTAATTGTATGATTGCGATCGTTTGATTGTGATTTTTTGATTGCGATTGTATGATTGTGATTGTATGATTGTGATTGTATGATTGTGATTGTATGATTGTGATTGTATGATTGTGATTGTATGATTGTGATTGTATAATTGTGATTGTATGATTGTGATTGTATGATTGTGATTGTATGATTGTGATTGTATGATTGCGATTGTATGATTGTGATTCTATGATTGTGATTGTATTATTGTGTTCGCATGATTGTGACCGTATGATTGCAATTTTATGAGTGTGATATATGATTGTGATTGTATGATTGTGATTGTATGATTGTGATTGTATGATTGTGTTTGTATTACTGTAATTGTATAATTGTGATTGTATGATTGTGTTTGTAGGAGTGTAATTGTATAATTGTGTTTGTATCATTGTGATTGTATGATTGTGAGTGTATGATTGTGATTGTATGATTGCGATCGTTTGATTGTGATTGCATGATTGTGATTGTATGATTGTGATTGTATGATTGTGATTGTATGATTGTGATTGTATGATTGCGATTGTATGATTGTGATTCTATGATTGTGATTGTATTATTGTGATCGCATGATTGTGATCGTATGATTGTGATCGTATGATTGTGATCGTATTATTGTGATTGTATGATTGTGATTGTAGGATTGTGATTGTATGATTGTGATTGTATGATTGATATTGTATGATTGTGATTGTATGATAGTAATTGTATGATTGTGATTGTATGATTGCGATCGTTTGATTGTGATTTTTTGATTGCGATTGTATGATTGTGATTGTATGATTGTGATTTTATGATTGTGATTGTATGATTGTGATTGTATGATTGTGATTGTATGATAGGAATTGTATGATTGTGATCGTATGATTGTGATCGCATGACTGTGATTGTATGATTGTGATTGTATGATTGCGATTGTATGATTGTGATTCTATGGTTGTGATTGTATTATTGTGTTCGCATGATTGTGATCGTATGATTGTGATCGTATGATTGCAATTTTGTGAGTGTGATATATGATTGTGATTGTATGATTGTGATTGTATGATTGTGATTGTATGATTGTGATTGTATGATTGTGTTTGTATTACTGTAATTGTATAATTGTGATTGTATGATTGTGTTTGTAGGAGTGTAATTGTATAATTGTGTTTGTATCATTGAAATTGTATGATTGTGAGTGTATGATTGTAATTGTATGATTGCGATCGTTTGATTGTGATTTTTTGATTGCGATTGTATGATTGTGATTGTATGATTGTGATTGTATGATTGTGATTGTATGATTGTGATTGTATGATTGTGATTGTATGATTGTGATTGTATGATTGTGATTGTATAATTGTGATTGTATGATTGTGATTGTATGATTGTGATTGTATGATTGTGATTGTATGATTGCGATTGTATGATTGTGATTCTATGATTGTGATTGTATTATTGTGTTCGCATGATTGTGACCGTATGATTGCAATTTTATGAGTGTGATATATGATTGTGATTGTATGATTGTGATTGTATGATTGTGTTTGTATTACTGTAATTGTATAATTGTGATTGTATGATTGTGTTTGTAGGAGTGTAATTGTATAATTGTGTTTGTATCATTGTGATTGTATGATTGTGAGTGTATGATTGTGATTGTATGATTGCGATCGTTTGATTGTGATTGCATGATTGTGATTGTATGATTGTGATTGTATGATTGTGATTGTATGATTGTGATTGTATGATTGTGGTTGTATGATTGTGTTTGTATGAATGCGATTGTATGATTGGGATTGTATGATTGTGATTGTATGATTGTGATTGTATGATTGTGTTTGTATTACTGTAATTGTATAATTGTGATTGTATGATTGTGTTTGTAGGTGTGTAATTGTATAATTGTGTTTGTATCATTGTGATTGTATGATTGTGAGTGTATGATTGTGATTGTATGATTGCGATCGTTTGATTGTGATCTTTTGATTGTGATCGCATGATTGTGATCGTATGACTGTGATTGTATGATTGTGATTGTATGATTGTGATTGTATGATTGTGATTTTATGATTGTTTTTGTATGATTGTGATTGTATGATTGTGATTGTATGATTGTGTTTGTATTACTGTAATTGTATAATTGTGATTGTATGATTGTGTTTGTAGGAATGTAATTGTATAATTGTGTTTGTATCATTGAAATTGTATGATTGTGAGTGTATGATTGTGATTGTATGATTGCGATCGTTTGATTGTGATTGTATGATTTTGATTGTATGATTGTGTTTGTATGAATGCGATTGTATGATTGGGATTGTATAATTGTGATTGTATGAGTGTGTTTGGGAGATTGCAACCGTATGATTGCAGTTACATGATTGTGCTTGAATGATTGTGATCGCATGATTGTGATCGTATGACTGTGATTGTATGATTGCGATTGTATGATTGTGATTCTATGGTTGTGATTGTATTATTGTGTTCGCATGATTGTGATCGTATGATTGTGATCGTATGATTGCAATTTTATGAGTGTGATATATGATTGTGATTGTATGATTGTGATTGTATGATTGTGATTGTATGATTGTGTTTGTATTACTGTAATTGTATAATTGTGATTGTATGATTGTGTTTGTAGGAATGTAATTGTATAATTGTGTTTGTATCATTGAAATTGTATGATTGTGAGTGTATGATTGTGATTGTATGATTGCGATCGTTTGATTGTGATTTTTTGATTGCGATTGTATGATTGTGATTGTATGATTGTGATTGTATGATTGTGATTGTATGATTGTGATTGTATGATTGTGATTGTATGATTGTGATTGTATGATTGTGATTTTATGATTGTTTTTGTATGATTGTGATAGTAAGATAGTTATTGTATGCTTGTGATCGTATGACTGTGATCGTATGATTGTGATGGTATGATTGCGATGGTATGATTGTGATTCTATGATTGTGATTGTATTATTGTGCTCGCATGATTGTGATCGTATGATTGTGATGGTATGATTGTGATTGTATGATTGTGATTGTATGACTATACTTGTATGATTGTGATTGTATGATTGTGATTGTATGATTGTGATTGTATGATTGTGATTGTATGATTGTGATTGTTTGATTGCGATTGTACGATTGTGATTGTATGATTGTGATTGTATGATTGTTTTTGTATGACTGTTTTTGTACGATTGTGATTGTATGATAGTTATTGTATGATTGTGATCGTATGACTGTGATCGTATGATTGTGATCGTATGATTGTGATCGTATGATTGTGATCGTATGATTGTGATCGTATGATTGTGATCGTATGATTGTGATTGTTTGATTGCGATTGTACGATTGTGATTGTATGATTGTGATTGTATGATTGTGATTGTATGATTGCGATTGTATGATTGCAATTATATGAGTGTGATTATATGATTGTGATTGTATGATTGTGATTGTATGATTGTGTTTGTATTACTGTAATTGCATAATTGTGATCGTATTAATGTGATTGTATGATTGTGATTGTATGATTGTGATTGTATGATTGTGATTGTATGATTGTGATTGTATGATTGCGATTGTATGATTGGGATTGTATGATTGCGATTGTATGATCGCGATTGTATGATTGTGATTCTATGATTGTGATTGCATTATTGTGATCGCATGATTGTGATCGTATGATTGTGATCGTATGGTTGTGATTGTATGATTGTGATTGTATGATTGTGATTGTAGGATTGTGATTGTATGATTGTGATTGTATGATTGATATTGTATGATTGTGATTGTATGATAGTAATTGTATGATTGTGATCGTATGATTGTGATGGTATGATTGTGATAGTATGATTGCGATTGTATGATTGCGATTGTATGATTGTGATTGTATGATTGTGATTGTTTGATAGTGATTGTATGATTGTGATTGTATGATTGTGATTGTATGATTGTGATTGTATGATTGTGATTGTATGATTGTGATTGTATGATTGTGATTGTATGATTGTGATTTTATGATTGTTTTTGTATGATTGTGATAGTAAGATAGTAATTGTATGATTGTGATCGTATGACTGTGATCGTATGATTGTGATGGTATGATTGCGATGGTATGATTGTGATTATATGATTGTGATTGTATGATTGTGATTGTATGATTATGATTGTATGATTGTTTTTGTATGATTGTTTTTGTATGATTGTGATTGTATGATAGTAAGTGTATGATTGCGATCGTATGACTGTGATCGTATGATTGTGATTGTATGATTGTGATTGTATGATTATGATTGTATGATTGTGATTGTATGATTGCGATTATAAGATTGTGATTGTATGATTGTTTTTGTATGATTGTGATTGTATGATAGTAATTGTATGATTGTGATCGTATGATTGTGATGGTATGATTGTGATTATATGATTGTGATTGTATGATTGTGATTGTATGATTGTGATTGTATGATTGTGATTGTATGATTGTGATTATATGATTGTGATTGTATGATTGTTTTTGTATGATTGTGATTGTATGATAGTAATTGTATGATTGTGATCGTATGACTGTGTTCGTTTGATTGTGATGGTATGATTGTGATTATATGATTGTGATTGTATGATTGTGATTGTATGATTGTGATCGTATGATTGTGATTGTTTGATTGCGATTGTACGATTTCGATTGTATGATTGTGATTGTATGATTGTTTTTGTATGATTGTTTTTGCATGATTGTGATTGTATGAATGTGATCGTATGACTGTGATCGTATGATTGTGATTGCATGATTGTGATTGTATGATTGTGATTGTATGATTGTGATTGTATGATTGTGATTGTATGATTGTGATTGTATGATTGTGATTGTATGATTGTGATTGTATGATTGTGATTGTATGATTGCGATTGTATGATTGGGATTGTATGATTGTGATTCTATGATTGTGATTGTATTATTGTGATCGCATGATTGTGATCGTATGATTGTGATCGTATGATTGTGATCGTATGATTGTGATTGTAGGATTGTGATTGTATGATTGTGATTGCATGATTGATATTGTATGATTGTGATTGTATGATAGTAATTGTATGATTGTGATCGTATGATTGTGATCGCGTGATTGTGATCGTATGATTGTGATCGTATGATTGTGATTGTTTGATTGCGATTGTACGATTGTGATTGTATGATTGTGATTGTATGATTGTTTTTGTATGACTGTTTTTGTACGATTGTGATTGTATGATAGTTATTGTATGATTGTGATCGTATGACTGTGATCGTATGATTGTGATCGTATGATTGTGATCGTATGATTGTGATCGTATGATTGTGATTGTTTGATTGCGATTGTACGATTGTGATTGTATGATTGTGATTGTATGATTGTTTTTGTATGATTGTTTTTGCATGATTGTGATTGTATGAATGTGATCGTATGACTGTGATCGTATGATTGTGACTGTATGATTGTGATTGTATGATTGTGATTGTATGATTGTGATTGTATGATTGTGATTTTATGATTGTGATTGTATGATTGTGATTGTATGATTGCGATTGTATGATTGTGATTGTATGATTGTGATTGTATGATTGCGATTGTATGATTGGGATTGTATGATTGTGATTGTATGATTGCGATTGTATGACTGTGACTCTATGATTGTGATTGTATTATTGTGATCGCATGATTGCGATCGTATGATTGTGATCGTATGATTGTGATTGTATGATTGTGATTGTATGATTGTGATTGTAGGATTGTGATTGTATGATTGTGATTGTATGATAGTAATTGTATGACTGTGATCGTATGACTGTGATCGTATGATTGTGATGGTATGATTGTGATTGTATGATTGTGATTGTATGATTGCGATTGTATGATTACGATTGTATGATTGCGAATGTATGATTGTGATTGTATGATTGTGATTGTATGATAGTGATTGTCTGATTGTGATTGTATGATTGTGATTGTATGATTGTGATTGTATGATTGTGATTGTATGATTGTGATTTTATGATTGTTTTTGTATGATTGTGATAGTAAGATAGTAATTGTATGTTTGTGATCGTATGACTGTGATCGTATGATTGTGATGGTATGATTGCGATGGTATGATTGTGATTCTATGATTGTGATTGTATTATTGTGATCGCATGATTGTGATCGTATGATTGTGATCGTATGATTGTGATTGTATGATTGTGATTGTATGATTGTGATTGTATGTTTGTGATTGTATGATTGTGATCGTATGATTGGGATCGTATGACTGTGATTGTATGATTGTGATTGTATGATTGTGATTGTATGATTGTGATCGTATGATTGTGATTGTATTATTGTTTTTGTATGATTGTGATTGTACGATAGTAATTGTATGATTGTGATCGTATGACTGTGATCGTATGATTGTGATGGTATGATTGTGATTATATGATTGTGATTGTATGATTGCGATTGTATGATTGCAATTTTATGAGTGTGATTATATGATTGTGATTGTATGATTGTGATTGTATGATTGTGTTTGTATTACTGTAATTGCATAATTGTGATCGTATTAATGTGATTGTATGATTGTGATTGTATGATTGTGATTGTATGATTGTGATTGTATGATTGTTTTTGTACGGTTGTGAGTGTATGATGGTAATTTTATGATTATGATCGTATGACTGTGATCGTATGATTGTGATGGTATGATTGTGATTTTATGATTGTGATTGTATGATTGTGATTGTATGATTGTGATTGTATGAATTGTGATTGTACGATTGTGATTGTATGGTTGTGATCGTATGATTGTGATGGTTCGATTGCGATTGTACGATTGTGATTGTATGACTGTGATTGTATGATTGTTATTGTATGATAGTGATTGTATGATTGTGATCCTATGATTGTGAACGCATGATTGTGATTGTATGATTGTGATTGTATGATTGTGATTGTATGATAGTAAGTGTATGATTGTGATCGTATGACTGTGATCGTATGATTGTGATCGTATGATTGTGATTGTATGATTGTGATTGTATGATTGTGATTGTAGGATTGTGATTGTATGATTGTGATTGTATGATTGATATTGTATGATTGTGATTGTATGATAGTAATTGTACGATTGCGATCGTATGATTGTGATCGCGTGATTGTGATCGTATGATTGGGATTGTATGATTGTGATTGTATGATTGTGATTGTATGATTGTGATTGTATGATTGTGATTGTATGATTGTGATTGTATGATTGTGATTGTATGATTGTGATTGTATGATTGTGATTGTATGATTGTGATTGTATGATTGTGATTGTATGATTGTGATTGTATGATTGTGATTGTATGATTGTGATTGAATGATTGTGATTGTATGATTCTGATTGTATGATTGTGATTGTATGACTGTACTTGTATGATTGTGATTGTATGATTGTGATTGTATGATTGTGATTGTATGATTGTGATTGTATGATTGTGATTGTATGATTGTGATTGTATGATTGTGATTGTATGATTGTGATTGTATGATTGTGATTGTATGATTGTGATTGTATGATTGTGATTGTATGAATTGTGATTGTACGATTGTGATTGTATGGTTGTGATCGTATGATTGTGATGGTTTGATTGCGATTGTACGATTGTGATTGTATGACTGTGATTGTATGATTGTTATTGTATGATAGTGATTGTATGATTGTGATCCTATGATTGTGAACGCATGATTGTGATTGTATGATTGTGATTGTATGATTGTGATTGTATGATTGCGAGTGTATGATTGTGATTGTATGATTGTGATTGTATGATTGTGATTGTATGATTGTGATTGTATGATTGTGATTGTATGATTGTGATTGTATGATTGTGTTTGTATGAATGCGATTGTATGATTGTGATTCTATGATTGTGATTGTATTATTGTGCTCGCATGATTGTGATCGTATGATTGTGATCGTATGATTGTGATCGTATAATTGTGATTGCATGATTGTGATTGTATGATTGTGATTGTAGGATTGTGATTGTATGATAGTGAATGTATGATTGTTATTGTATGATTGTGATTGTATGATTGTGATTGTATGATTGTGATTGTATGATTGTGATTGTATGATTGTGATTGTACGATTGTGATTGTATGATTGTGATTGTATGATTGTGATTGTATGATTGTGATTGTATGATTGTGTTTGTATGAATGCGATTGTATGATTGTGATTCTATGATTGTGATTGTATTATTGTGCTCGCATGATTGTGATTGTATGATTGTGATTGTATGATTGTGATTGTATGATTGTGATTGTATGATTGTGATTGTATGATTGTGATTGTATGATTGTGATTGTATGATTGTGATTGTATGATTGTGATTGTATGATTGTGATTGTATGATTGTGATCGTATGATTGTGATCGTATGATTGTGATTGTATGATTGCGATTGTATGATTGTGATTCTATGATTGTGATTGTATTATTGTGTTCGCATGATTGTGATCGTATGATTGTGATTGTATGATTGTGATTCTATGATTGTGATTGTATTATTGTGCTCTCATGATTGTGATCGTATGATTGTGATCGTACGATTGTGATCGTATGATTGTGATCGTATGATTGTGATTGTATGATTGCGATTGTATGATTGTGATTCTATGATTGTGATTGTATTATTGTGCTCGCATGATTGTGATCGTATGATTGTGATCGTATGATTGTGATTGTATGATTGTGATTGTATGATTGTGATTGTAGGATTGTGATTGTATGATTGTTATTGTATGATTGTGATTGTATGATTGTGATTGTATGATTGTGAATGTATGATTGTTATTGTATGATTGTGATTGTATGATTGTGATTGTATGATTGTGATTGTATGATTGTGTTTGTATTACTGTAATTGTATAATAGTGATTGTATGATTGTGTTTGTAGGAGTGTAATTGTATAATTGTGTTTGTATCATTGTGATTGTATGATTGTGAGTGTATGATTGTGATTGTATGATTGCGATCGTTTGATTGTGATTTTTTGATTGTGATCGTATGATTGTGATCGTATGATTGTGATTGTATGATTGTGATTGTATGTTTGTGATTGTATGATTGTGATCGTATGATTGAGATCGTATGACTGTGATTGTATGATTGTGATTGTATGATTGTGATTGTATGATTGTGATCGTATGATTGTGATTGTATGATTGTTTTTGTATGATTGTGATTGTACGATAGTAATTGTATGATTGTGATCGTATGACTGTGATCGTAAGATTGTGATAGTATGACTGTGATTATATGATTGTGATTGTATGATTGTGATTGTATGATTGTGATTGTATGATTGTGATTGTATGATTGTGATTGTATGATTGTGATTGTATGATTGTGATTGTATGATTGTGATTGTATGATTGTGATTTTATGATTGTTTTTGTATGATTGTGATAGTAAGATAGTTATTGTATGCTTGTGATCGTATGACTGTGATCGTATGATTGTGATGGTATGATTGCGATGGTATGATTGTGATTCTATGATTGTGATTGTATTATTGTGCTCGCATGATTGTGATCGTATGATTGTGATCGTATGATTGTGATTGTATGATTGTGATTGTATGACTATACTTGTATGATTGTGATTGTATGATTGTGATTGTATGATTGTGATTGTATGATTGTGATTGTATGATTGTGATTGTATGATTGTGATTGTATGATTGTGATTGTATGATTGTGATTGTATGATTGTGATTGTATGATTGTGATTGTATGATTGTGATTGTATGATTGTGATTGTATGATTGTGATTGAATGATTGTGATTGTATGATTCTGATTGTATGATTGTGATTGTATGACTGTACTTGTATGATTGTGATTGTATGATTGTGATTGTATGATTGTGATTGTATGATTGTGATTGTATGATTGTGATTGTATGATTGTGATTGTATGATTGTGATTGTATGATTGTGATTGTATGATTGTGATTGTATGATTGTGATTGTATGAATTGTGATTGTACGATTGTGATTGTATGGTTGTGATCGTATGATTGTGATGGTTTGATTGCGATTGTACGATTGTGATTGTATGACTGTGATTGTATGATTGTTATTGTATGATAGTGATTGTATGATTGTGATCCTATGATTGTGAACGCATGATTGTGATTGTATGATTGTGATTGTATGATTGTGATTGTATGATTGCGAGTGTATGATTGTGATTGTATGATTGTGATTGTATGATTGTGATTGTATGATTGTGATTGTATGATTGTGATTGTATGATTGTGATTGTATGATTGTGTTTGTATGAATGCGATTGTATGATTGTGATTCTATGATTGTGATTGTATTATTGTGCTCGCATGATTGTGATCGTATGATTGTGATCGTATGATTGTGATCGTATAATTGTGATTGCATGATTGTGATTGTATGATTGTGATTGTAGGATTGTGATTGTATGATAGTGAATGTATGATTGTTATTGTATGATTGTGATTGTATGATTGTGATTGTATGATTGTGATTGTATGATTGTGATTGTATGATTGTGATTGTATGATTGTGATTGTATGATTGTGATTGTATGATTGTGATTGTATGATTGTGTTTGTATGAATGCGATTGTATGATTGTGATTCTATGATTGTGATTGTATTATTGTGCTCGCATGATTGTGATTGTATGATTGTGATTGTATGATTGTGATTGTATGATTGTGATTGTATGATTGTGATTGTATGATTGTGATTGTATGATTGTGATTGTATGATTGTGATTGTATGATTGTGATTGTATGATTGTGATTGTATGATTGTGATCGTATGATTGTGATCGTATGATTGTGATTGTATGATTGCGATTGTATGATTGTGATTCTATGATTGTGATTGTATTATTGTGCTCGCATGATTGTGATCGTATGATTGTGATTGTATGATTGTGATTCTATGATTGTGATTGTATTATTGTGCTCTCATGATTGTGATCGTATGATTGTGATCGTACGATTGTGATCGTATGATTCTGATCGTATGATTGTGATTGTATGATTGCGATTGTATGATTGTGATTCTATGATTGTGATTGTATTATTGTGCTCGCATGATTGTGATCGTATGATTGTGATCGTATGATTGTGATTGTATGACTATACTTGTATGATTGTGATTGTATGATTGTGATTGTATGATTGTGATTGTATGATTGTGATTGTATGATTGTGATTGTATGATTGTGATTGTATGATTGTGATTGTATGATTGTGATTGTATGATTGTGATTGTATGATTGTGATTGTATGATTGTGATTGTATGATTGTGATCGTATGATTGTGATTGTTTGATTGCGATTGTACGATTGTGATTGTATGATTGTGATTGTATGATTGTGATTGTATGATTGTGATTGTATGATTGTGATTGTATGATTGTGATTGTATGATTGTGATTGTATGATTGTGATTGTATGATTGTGATTGTATGATTGTGATTGTATGATTGTGATCGTATGATTGTGATTGTTTGATTGCGATTGTACGATTGTGATTGTATGACTGTGATTGTATGATTGTTATTGTATGATAGTGATTGTATGATTGTGATCGTATGATTGTGATCGCATGATTGTGATTGTATGATTGTGATTGTATGATTGCGAGTGTGTGATTGTGATTGTATGATTGTGATTGTATGACTGTGATTGTATGATTGTTATTGTATGATAGTGATTGTATGATTGTGATTGTATGATTGTGATTGTATGATTGTGATTTTATGATTGTTTTTGTGTGATTGTGATAGTAAGATAGTAATTGTATGATTGTGATCGTATGACTGTGGTCGTATGATTGTGATGGTATGATTGTGATTCTATGATTGTGATTGTATTATTGTGCTCGCATGATTGTGCTCGCATGATTGTGATCGTATGATTGTGATCGTATGATTGTCATTGTATGATTGTGATTGTATGATTGTGATTGTATGATTGTGATTGTATGATTGTGATTCTATGATTGTGATTGTATTATTCTGATCGCATGATTGTGATCGTATGATTGTTTTCGTATGATTGTGATTGTATGATTGTGATTGTATGATCGTGATTGTATGATCGTGATTGTATGATTGTTTTTGTATGATTGTTTTTGCATGATTGTGTTTGTATGATGGTAATTGTATGATTGTGATCGTATGACTGTGATCGTATGATTGTGATAGTATGATTGTGATTGTATGATTGTGATTGTATGATTGTGATTGTATGATAGTAATTGTATGATTGTGATCGTATGACTGTGATCGTATGATTGTGACGGTATGATTGCGATTGTATGATTGTGATTGTATGATTGCGATTGTATGATTGTGATCGTATGATTGTGATGGCACGATTGTGATTGTATGATTGTGATTGTACGATTGTGATTGTATGATTGCGATTGTATGATTGTGATTCTATGATTGTGATTGTATTATTGTGTTCGCATGATTGTGATCGTATGATTGTGATCGTATGATTGCTATTTTATGAGTGTGATACATGATTGTGATTGTATGATTGTGATTGTATGGTTGTGATTGTATGATTGTGTTTGTATTACAGTAATTGCATAATTGTGATTGTATGATTGTGGTTGTAGGAGTGTAATTGTATAATTGTGTTTGTATCATTGTGATTGTATGATTGTGAGTGTATGATTGTGATTGTATGATTGCGATCGTTTGATTGTGATTTTTTGATTGCGATTGTATGATTGTGATTGTATGATTGTGATTTTATGATTGTAATTGTATGATTGTGATTGTATGATTGTGATTGTATGATAGGAATTGTATGATTGTGATCGTATGATTGTGATCGCATGATTGTGATCGTATGATTGTGATTGTATGATTGTGATTGTATGATTGCGATTGTATGATTGGGATTGTATGATTGTGATTGTATGATTGCGATTGTATGATTGTGATTGTATGATTGTGATTGTAGGATTGTGGTTGTATGATTGTGATTGTATGATTGTGATTGTATTATTGTGATAGCATGATTGTGATCGTATGATTGTGATCGTATGATTGTGATCGTATGATTGTGATTGTATGATTGTGATTGTAGGATTGTGATTGTATGATTGTGATTGTATGATTGATATTGTATGATTGTGATAGTATGATAGTAATTGTATGATTGTGATCGCATGATTGTGATTGTATGATTGTGATTGTATGATTGTGATTGTATGATTGCGATTGTATGATTGTGATTTTATGATTGCGAGTGTATGATTGCGATTGTATGATTGTGATTGTATGATTGTGAGTGTATGATTGTGATTGTATGATTGCGATCGTTTGATTGTGATTTTTTGATTGCGATTGTATGATTGTGATTGTATGATTGTGATTGTATGATTGTGATTGTATGATTGTGATTGTATGATTGTGATTGTATGATTGTGATTGTATGATTGTGATTTTATGATTGTTTTTGTATGATTGTGATAGTAAGATAGTTATTGTATGCTTGTGATCGTATGACTGTGATCGTATGATTGTGATGGTATGATTGCGATGGTATGATTGTGATTCTATGATTGTGATTGTATTATTGTGCTCGCATGATTGTGATCGTATGATTGTGATGGTATGATTGTGATTGTATGATTGTGATTGTATGACTATACTTGTATGATTGTGATTGTATGATTGTGATTGTATGATTGTGATTGTATGATTGTGATTGTTTGATTGCGATTGTACGATTGTGATTGTATGATTGTGATTGTATGATTGTTTTTGTATGACTGTTTTTGTACGATTGTGATTGTATGATAGTTATTGTATGATTGTGATCGTATGACTGTGATCGTATGATTGTGATCGTATGATTGTGATCGTATGATTGTGATCGTATGATTGTGATCGTATGATTGTGATCGTATGATTGTGATCGTATGATTGTGATCGTATGATTGTGATTGTTTGATTGCGATTGTACGATTGTGATTGTATGATTGTGATTGTATGATTGTGATTGTATGATTGCGATTGTATGATTGCAATTATATGAGTGTGATTATATGATTGTGATTGTATGATTGTGATTGTATGATTGTGTTTGTATTACTGTAATTGCATAATTGTGATCGTATTAATGTGATTGTATGATTGTGATTGTATGATTGTGATTGTATGATTGTGATTGTATGATTGTGATTGTATGATTGTGATTGTATGATTGTGATTGTATGATTGCGATTGTATGATTGGGATTGTATGATTGCGATTGTATGATCGCGATTGTATGATTGTGATTCTATGATTGTGATTGCATTATTGTGATCGCATGATTGTGATCGTATGATTGTGATCGTATGGTTGTGATTGTATGATTGTGATTGTATGATTGTGATTGTAGGATTGTGATTGTATGATTGTGATTGTATGATTGATATTGTATGATTGTGATTGTATGATAGTAATTGTATGATTGTGATCGTATGACTGTGATCGTATGATTGTGATGGTATGATTGTGATCGTATGATTGCGATTGTATGATTGCGATTGTATGATTGTGATTGTATGATTGTGATTGTATGATAGTGATTGTATGATTGTGATTGTATGATTGTGATTGTATGATTGTGATTGTATGATTGTGATTGTATGATTGTGATTGTATGATTGTGATTGTATGATTGTGATTTTATGATTGTTTTTGTATGATTGTGATAGTAAGATAGTAATTGTATGATTGTGATCGTATGACTGTGATCGTATGATTGTGATGGTATGATTGCGATGGTATGATTGTGATTCTATGATTGTGATTGTATTATTGTGATCGCATGATTGTGATCGTATGATTGTGATCGTATGCTTGTGATTGTATGATTGTGATTGTATGATTGTGATTGTATGTTTGTGATTGTATGATTGTGATCGTATGATTGAGATCGTATGACTGTGATTGTATGATTGTGATTGTATGATTGTGATTGTATGATTGTGATCGTATGATTGTGATTGTATGATTGTTTTTGTATGATTGTGATTGTACGATAGTAATTGTATGATTGTGATCGTATGACTGTGATCGTATGATTGTGATGGTATGATTGTGATTATATGATTGTGATTGTATGATTGTGATTGTATGATTATGATTGTATGATTGTTTTTGTATGATTGTTTTTGTATGATTGTGATTGTATGATAGTAAGTGTATGATTGCGATCGTATGACTGTGATCGTATGATTGTGATTGTATGATTGTGATTGTATGATTATGATTGTGTGATTGTGATTGTATGATTGCGATTATAAGATTGTGATTGTATGATTGTTTTTGTATGATTGTGATTGTATGATAGTAATTGTATGATTGTGATCGTATGATTGTGATGGTATGATTGTGATTATATGATTGTGATTGTATGATTGTGATTGTATGATTGTGATTGTATGATTGTGATTGTATGATTGTGATTATATGATTGTGATTGTATGATTGTTTTTGTATGATTGTTTTTGCATGATTGTGATTGTATGAATGTGATCGTATGACTGTGATCGTATGATTGTGATTGCATGATTGTGATTGTATGATTGTGATTGTATGATTGTGATTGTATGATTGTGATTGTATGATTGTGATTGTATGATTGTGATTGTATGATTGTGATTGTATGATTGTGATTGTATGATTGCGATTGTATGATTGGGATTGTATGATTGTGATTCTATGATTGTGATTGTATTATTGTGATCGCATGATTGTGATCGTATGATTGTGATCGTATGATTGTGATCGTATGATTGTGATCGTATGATTGTGATTGTAGGATTGTGATTGTATGATTGTGATTGCATGATTGATATTGTATGATTGTGATTGTATGATAGTAATTGTATGATTGTGATCGTATGATTGTGATCGCGTGATTGTGATCGTATGATTGTGATCGTATGATTGTGATTGTTTGATTGCGATTGTACGATTGCGATTGTATGATTGTGATTGTATGATTGTTTTTGTATGACTGTTTTTGTACGATTGTGATTGTATGATAGTTATTGTATGATTGTGATCGTATGATTGTGATCGTATGATTGTGATCGTATGATTGTGATCGTATGATTGTGATCGTATGATTGTGATCGTATGATTGTGATTGTTTGATTGCGATTGTACGATTGTGATTGTATGATTGTGATTGTATGATTGTTTTTGTATGATTGTTTTTGCATGATTGTGATTGTATGAATGTGATCGTATGACTGTGATCGTATGATTGTGACTGTATGATTGTGATTGTATGATTGTGATTGTATGATTGTGATTGTATGATTGTGATTTTATGATTGTGATTGTATGATTGTGATTGTATGATTGCGATTGTATGATTGTGATTGTATGATTGTGATTGTATGATTGCGATTGTATGATTGGGATTGTATGATTGTGATTGTATGATTGCGATTGTATGACTGTGACTCTATGATTGTGATTGTATTATTGTGATCGCATGATTGCGATCGTATGATTGTGATCGTATGATTGTGATTGTATGATTGTGATTGTATGATTGTGATTGTAGGATTGTGATTGTATGATTGTGATTGTATGATAGTAATTGTATGACTGTGATCGTATGACTGTGATCGTATGATTGTGATGGTATGATTGTGATTGTATGATTGTGATTGTATGATTGCGATTGTATGATTACGATTGTATGATTGCGAATGTATGATTGTGATTGTATGATTGTGATTGTATGATAGTGATTGTCTGATTGTGATTGTATGATTGTGATTGTATGATTGTGATTGTATGATTGTGATTGTATGATTGTGATTTTATGATTGTTTTTGTATGATTGTGATAGTAAGATAGTAATTGTATGTTTGTGATCGTATGACTGTGATCGTATGATTGTGATGGTATGATTGCGATGGTATGATTGTGATTCTATGATTGTGATTGTATTATTGTGATCGCATGATTGTGATCGTATGATTGTGATCGTATGATTGTGAATGTATGATTGTGATTGTATGATTGTGATTGTATGTTTGTGATTGTATGATTGTGATCGTATGATTGGGATCGTATGACTGTGATTGTATGATTGTGATTGTATGATTGTGATTGTATGATTGTGATCGTATGATTGTGATTGTATTATTGTTTTTGTATGATTGTGATTGTACGATAGTAATTGTATGATTGTGATCGTATGACTGTGATCGTATGATTGTGATGGTATGATTGTGATTATATGATTGTGATTGTATGATTGCGATTGTATGATTGCAATTTTATGAGTGTGATTATATGATTGTGATTGTATGATTGTGATTGTATGATTGTGTTTGTATTACTGTAATTGCATAATTGTGATCGTATTAATGTGATTGTATGATTGTGATTGTATGATTGTGATTGTATGATTGTGATTGTATGATTGTTTTTGTACGGTTGTGAGTGTATGATGGTAATTTTATGATTATGATCGTATGACTGTGATCGTATGATTGTGATGGTATGATTGTGATTTTATGATTGTGATTGTATGATTGTGATTGTATGATTGTGATTGTATGAATTGTGATTGTACGATTGTGATTGTATGGTTGTGATCGTATGATTGTGATGGTTTGATTGCGATTGTACGATTGTGATTGTATGACTGTGATTGTATGATTGTTATTGTATGATTGTGATTGTATGATTGTGATTGTATGATTGTGATTGTATGATTGTGATTGTATGATTGTGATTGTATGATTGTGATTGTATGATTGTGATTGTATGATTGTGATTGTATGAATTGTGATTGTACGATTGTGATTGTATGGTTGTGATCGTATGATTGTGATGGTTTGATTGCGATTGTACGATTGTGATTGTATGATTGTGATTGTATGATTGTTATTGTATGATAGTGATTGTATGATTGTGATCCTATGATTGTGAACGCATGATTGTGATTGTATGATTGTGATTGTATGATTGTGATTGTATGATTGCGAGTGTATGATTGTGATTGTATGATTGTGATTGTATGATTGTGATTGTATGATTGTGATTGTATGATTGTGATTGTATGATTGTGATTGTATGATTGTGTTTGTATGAATGCGATTGTATGATTGTGATTCTATGATTGTGATTGTATTATTGTGCTCGCATGATTGTGATCGTATGATTGTGATCGTATGATTGTGATCGTATAATTGTGATTGCATGATTGTGATTGTATGATTGTGATTGTAGGATTGTGATTGTATGATAGTGAATGTATGATTGTTATTGTATGATTGTGATTGTATGATTGTGATTGTATGATTGTGATTGTATGATTGTGATTGTATGATTGTGATTGTATGATTGTGATTGTATGATTGTGATTGTATGATTGTGATTGTATGATTGTGATTGTATGATTGTGTTTGTATGAATGCGATTGTATGATTGTGATTCTATGATTGTGATTGTATTATTGTGCTCGCATGATTGTGATTGTATGATTGTGATTGTATGATTGTGATTGTATGATTGTGATTGTATGATTGTGATTGTATGATTGTGATTGTATGATTGTGATTGTATGATTGTGATTGTATGACTGTGATCGTATGATTGTGATCGTATGATTGTGATTGTATGATTGCGATTGTATGATTGTGATTCTATGATTGTGATTGTATTATTGTGCTCGCATGATTGTGATCGTATGATTGTGATTGTATGATTGTGATTCTATGATTGTGATTGTATTATTGTGCTCTCATGATTGTGATCGTATGATTGTGATCGTACGATTGTGATCGTATGATTGTGATCGTATGATTGTGATTGTATGATTGCGATTGTATGATTGAGATTCTATGATTGTGATTGTATTATTGTGATCGCATGATTGTGATCGTATGATTGTGATCGTATGATTGTGATCGTATGATTGTGATCGTATGATTGTGATTGTAGGATTGTGATTGTATGATTGTGATTGCATGATTGATATTGTATGATTGTGATTGTATGATAGTAATTGTATGATTGTGATCGTATGATTGTGATCGCGTGATTGTGATCGTATGATTGTGATCGTATGATTGTGATTGTTTGATTGCGATTGTACGATTGTGATTGTATGATTGTGATTGTATGATTGTTTTTGTATGACTGTTTTTGTACGATTGTGATTGTATGATAGTTATTGTATGATTGTGATCGTATGACTGTGATCGTATGATTGTGATCGTATGATTGTGATCGTATGATTGTGATCGTATGATTGTGATTGTTTGATTGCGATTGTACGATTGTGATTGTATGATTGTGATTGTATGATTGTTTTTGTATGATTGTTTTTGCATGATTGTGATTGTATGAATGTGATCGTATGACTGTGATCGTATGATTGTGACTGTATGATTGTGATTGTATGATTGTGATTGTATGATTGTGATTGTATGATTGTGATTTTATGATTGTGATTGTATGATTGTGATTGTATGATTGCGATTGTATGATTGTGATTGTATGATTGTGATTGTATGATTGCGATTGTATGATTGGGATTGTATGATTGTGATTGTATGATTGCGATTGTATGACTGTGACTCTATGATTGTGATTGTATTATTGTGATCGCATGATTGCGATCGTATGATTGTGATCGTATGATTGTGATTGTATGATTGTGATTGTATGATTGTGATTGTAGGATTGTGATTGTATGATTGTGATTGTATGATAGTAATTGGATGACTGTGATCGTATGACTGTGATCGTATGATTGTGATGGTATGATTGTGATTGTATGATTGTGATTGTATGATTGCGATTGTATGATTACGATTGTATGATTGCGAATGTATGATTGTGATTGTATGATTGTGATTGTATGATAGTGATTGTCTGATTGTGATTGTATGATTGTGATTGTATGATTGTGATTGTATGATTGTGATTGTATGATTGTGATTTTATGATTGTTTTTGTATGATTGTGATAGTAAGATAGTAATTGTATGTTTGTGATCGTATGACTGTGATCGTATGATTGTGATGGTATGATTGCGATGGTATGATTGTGATTCTATGATTGTGATTGTATTATTGTGATCGCATGATTGTGATCGTATGATTGTGATCGTATGATTGTGAATGTATGATTGTGATTGTATGATTGTGATTGTATGTTTGTGATTGTATGATTGTGATCGTATGATTGGGATCGTATGACTGTGATTGTATGATTGTGATTGTATGATTGTGATTGTATGATTGTGATCGTATGATTGTGATTGTATTATTGTTTTTGTATGATTGTGATTGTACGATAGTAATTGTATGATTGTGATCGTATGACTGTGATCGTATGATTGTGATGGTATGATTGTGATTATATGATTGTGATTGTATGATTGCGATTGTATGATTGCAATTTTATGAGTGTGATTATATGATTGTGATTGTATGATTGTGATTGTATGATTGTGTTTGTATTACTGTAATTGCATAATTGTGATCGTATTAATGTGATTGTATGATTGTGATTGTATGATTGTGATTGTATGATTGTGATTGTATGATTGTTTTTGTACGGTTGTGAGTGTATGATGGTAATTTTATGATTATGATCGTATGACTGTGATCGTATGATTGTGATGGTATGATTGTGATTTTATGATTGTGATTGTATGATTGTGATTGTATGATTGTGATTGTATGAATTGTGATTGTACGATTGTGATTGTATGGTTGTGATCGTATGATTGTGATGGTTTGATTGCGATTGTACGATTGTGATTGTATGACTGTGATTGTATGATTGTTATTGTATGATTGTGATTGTATGATTGTGATTGTATGATTGTGATTGTATGATTGTGATTGTATGATTGTGATTGTATGATTGTGATTGTATGATTGTGATTGTATGAATTGTGATTGTACGATTGTGATTGTATGGTTGTGATCGTATGATTGTGATGGTTTGATTGCGATTGTACGATTGTGATTGTATGACTGTGATTGTATGATTGTTATTGTATGATAGTGATTGTATGATTGTGATCCTATGATTGTGAACGCATGATTGTGATTGTATGATTGTGATTGTATGATTGTGATTGTATGATTGCGAGTGTATGATTGTGATTGTATGATTGTGATTGTATGATTGTGATTGTATGATTGTGATTGTATGATTGTGATTGTATGATTGTGATTGTATGATTGTGTTTGTATGAATGCGATTGTATGATTGTGATTCTATGATTGTGATTGTATTATTGTGCTCGCATGATTGTGATCGTATGATTGTGATCGTATGATTGTGATCGTATAATTGTGATTGCATGATTGTGATTGTATGATTGTGATTGTAGGATTGTGATTGTATGATAGTGAATGTATGATTGTTATTGTATGATTGTGATTGTATGATTGTGATTGTATGATTGTGATTGTATGATTGTGATTGTATGATTGTGATTTTATGATTGTGATTGTATGATTGTGATTGTATGATTGTGATTGTATGATTGTGATTGTATGATTGTGTTTGTATGAATGCGATTGTATGATTGTGATTCTATGATTGTGATTGTATTATTGTGCTCGCATGATTGTGATTGTATGATTGTGATTGTATGATTGTGATTGTATGATTGTGATTGTATGATTGTGATTGTATGACTGTGATCGTATGATTGTGATCGTATGATTGTGATTGTATGATTGCGATTGTATGATTGTGATTCTATGATTGTGATTGTATTATTGTGCTCGCATGATTGTGATCGTATGATTGTGATTGTATGATTGTGATTCTATGATTGTGATTGTATTATTGTGCTCTCATGATTGTGATCGTATGATTGTGATCGTACGATTGTGATCGTATGATTGTGATCGTATGATTGTGATTGTATGATTGCGATTGTATGATTGTGATTCTATGATTGTGATTGTATTATTGTGCTCGCATGATTGTGATCGTATGATTGTGATCGTATGATTGTGATTGTATGATTGTGATTGTATGATTGTGATTGTAGGATTGTGATTGTATGATTGTTATTGTATGATTGTGATTGTATGATTGTGATTGTATGATTGTGATTGTATGATTGTGAATGTATGATTGTTATTGTATGATTGTGATTGTATGATTGTGATTGTATGATTGTGATTGTATGATTGTGTTTGTATTACTGTAATTGTATAATAGTGATTGTATGATTGTGTTTGTAGGAGTGTAATTGTATAATTGTGTTTGTATGATTGTGATTGTATGATTGTGATTGTATGATTGTGATTGTATGATTGTGATTGTATGATTGTGATTGTATGATTGTGATTGTATGATTGTGATTGTATGATTGTGATTGTATGATTGTGATTGTATGAATTGTGATTGTACGATTGTGATTGTATGGTTGTGATCGTATGATTGTGATGGTTTGATTGCGATTGTACGATTGTGATTGTATGACTGTGATTGTATGATTGTTATTGTATGATAGTGATTGTATGATTGTGATCCTATGATTGTGAACGCATGATTGTGATTGTATGATTGTGATTGTATGATTGTGATTGTATGATTGCGAGTGTATGATTGTGATTGTATGATTGTGATTGTATGATTGTGATTGTATGATTGTGATTGTATGATTGTGATTGTATGATTGTGATTGTATGATTGTGTTTGTATGAATGCGATTGTATGATTGTGATTCTATGATTGTGATTGTATTATTGTGCTCGCATGATTGTGATCGTATGATTGTGATCGTATGATTGTGATCGTATAATTGTGATTGCATGATTGTGATTGTATGATTGTGATTGTAGGATTGTGATTGTATGATAGTGAATGTATGATTGTTATTGTATGATTGTGATTGTATGATTGTGATTGTATGATTGTGATTGTATGATTGTGATTGTATGATTGTGATTGTATGATTGTGATTGTACGATTGTGATTGTATGATTGTGATTGTATGATTGTGATTGTATGATTGTGATTGTATGATTGTGTTTGTATGAATGCGATTGTATGATTGTGATTCTATGATTGTGATTGTATTATTGTGCTCGCATGATTGTGATTGTATGATTGTGATTGTATGATTGTGATTGTATGATTGTGATTGTATGATTGTGATTGTATGATTGTGATTGTATGATTGTGATTGTATGATTGTGATTGTATTATTGTGCTCTCATGATTGTGATCGTATGATTGTGATTGTATGATTGTGATTCTATGATTGTGATTGTATTATTGTGCTCTCATGATTGTGATCGTATGATTGTGATCGTACGATTGTGATCGTATGATTGTGATCGTATGATTGTGATTGTATGATTGCGATTGTATGATTGTGATTCTATGATTGTGATTGTATTATTGTGCTCGCATGATTGTGATCGTATGATTGTGATCGTATGATTGTGATTGTATGATTGTGATTGTATGATTGTGATTGTAGGATTGTGATTGTATGATTGTTATTGTATGATTGTGATTGTATGATTGTGATTGTATGATTGTGATTGTATGATTGTGAATGTATGATTGTTATTGTATGATTGTGATTGTATGATTGTGATTGTATGATTGTGATTGTATGATTGTGTTTGTATTACTGTAATTGTATAATAGTGATTGTATGATTGTGTTTGTAGGAGTGTAATTGTATAATTGTGTTTGTATGATTGTGATTGTATGATTGTGATTGTATGATTGTGATTGTATGATTGTGATTGTATGATTGTGATTGTATGATTGTGATTGTATGATTGTGATTGTATGATTGTGATTGTATGAATTGTGATTGTACGATTGTGATTGTATGGTTGTGATCGTATGATTGTGATGGTTTGATTGCGATTGTACGATTGTGATTGTATGACTGTGATTGTATGATTGTTATTGTATGATAGTGATTGTATGATTGTGATCCTATGATTGTGAACGCATGATTGTGATTGTATGATTGTGATTGTATGATTGTGATTGTATGATTGCGAGTGTATGATTGTGATTGTATGATTGTGATTGTATGATTGTGATTGTATGATTGTGATTGTATGAATGTGATTGTATGATTGTGATTGTATGATTGTGTTTGTATGAATGCGATTGTATGATTGTGATTCTATGATTGTGATTGTATTATTGTGCTCGCATGATTGTGATCGTATGATTGTGATCGTATGATTGTGATCGTATAATTGTGATTGCATGATTGTGATTGTATGATTGTGATTGTAGGATTGTGATTGTATGATAGTGAATGTATGATTGTTATTGTATGATTGTGATTGTATGATTGTGATTGTATGATTGTGATTGTATGATTGTGATTGTATGATTGTGATTGTATGATTGTGATTGTATGATTGTGATTGTATGATTGTGATTGTATGATTGTGATTGTATGATTGTGTTTGTATGAATGCGATTGTATGATTGTGATTCTATGATTGTGATTGTATTATTGTGCTCGCATGATTGTGATTGTATGATTGTGATTGTATGATTGTGATTGTATGATTGTGATTGTATGATTGTGATTGTATGATTGTGATTGTATGATTGTGATTGTATGATTGTGATCGTATGATTGTGATCGTATGATTGTGATTGTATGATTGCGATTGTATGATTGTGATTCTATGATTGTGATTGTATTATTGTGCTCGCATGATTGTGATCGTATGATTGTGATTGTATGATTGTGATTCTATGATTGTGATTGTATTATTGTGCTCTCATGATTGTGATCGTATGATTGTGATCGTACGATTGTGATCGTATGATTGTGATCGTATGATTGTGATTGTATGATTGCGATTGTATGATTGTGATTCTATGATTGTGATTGTATTATTGTGCTCGCATGATTGTGATCGTATGATTGTGATCGTATGATTGTGATTGTATGATTGTGATTGTATGATTGTGATTGTAGGATTGTGATTGTATGATTGTTATTGTATGATTGTGATTGTATGATTGTGATTGTATGATTGTGATTGTATGATTGTGAATGTATGATTGTTATTGTATGATTGTGATTGTATGATTGTGATTGTATGATTGTGATTGTATGATTGTGTTTGTATTACTGTAATTGTATAATAGTGATTGTATGATTGTGTTTGTAGGAGTGTAATTGTATAATTGTGTTTGTATCATTGTGATTGTATGATTGTGAGTGTATGATTGTGATTGTATGATTGCGATCGTTTGATTGTGATTTTTTGATTGTGATCGTATGATTGTGATCGTATGATTGTGATTGTATGATTGTGATTGTATGTTTGTGATTGTATGATTGTGATCGTATGATTGAGATCGTATGACTGTGATTGTATGATTGTGATTGTATGATTGTGATTGTATGATTGTGATCGTATGATTGTGATTGTATGATTGTTTTTGTATGATTGTGATTGTACGATAGTAATTGTATGATTGTGATCGTATGACTGTGATCGTAAGATTGTGATGGTATGACTGTGATTATATGATTGTGATTGTATGATTGTGATTGTATGATTGTGATTGTATGATTGTGATTGTATGATTGTGATTGTATGATTGTGATTGTATGATTGTGATTGTATGATTGTGATTGTATGATTGTGATTTTATGATTGTTTTTGTATGATTGTGATAGTAAGATAGTTATTGTATGCTTGTGATCGTATGACTGTGATCGTATGATTGTGATGGTATGATTGCGATGGTATGATTGTGATTCTATGATTGTGATTGTATTATTGTGCTCGCATGATTGTGATTGTATGATTGTGATTGTATGATTGTGATTGTATGATTGTGATTGTATGATTGTGATTGTATGATTGTGATTGTATGATTGTGATTGTATGATTGTGATTGTATGAATTGTGATTGTACGATTGTGATTGTATGGTTGTGATCGTATGATTGTGATGGTTTGATTGCGATTGTACGATTGTGATTGTATGACTGTGATTGTATGATTGTTATTGTATGATAGTGATTGTATGATTGTGATCCTATGATTGTGAACGCATGATTGTGATTGTATGATTGTGATTGTATGATTGTGATTGTATGATTGCGAGTGTATGATTGTGATTGTATGATTGTGATTGTATGATTGTGATTGTATGATTGTGATTGTATGATTGTGATTGTATGATTGTGATTGTATGATTGTGTTTGTATGAATGCGATTGTATGATTGTGATTCTATGATTGTGATTGTATTATTGTGCTCGCATGATTGTGATCGTATGATTGTGATCGTATGATTGTGATCGTATAATTGTGATTGCATGATTGTGATTGTATGATTGTGATTGTAGGATTGTGATTGTATGATAGTGAATGTATGATTGTTATTGTATGATTGTGATTGTATGATTGTGATTGTATGATTGTGATTGTATGATTGTGATTGTATGATTGTGATTGTATGATTGTGATTGTATGATTGTGATTGTATGATTGTGATTGTATGATTGTGATTGTATGATTGTGTTTGTATGAATGCGATTGTATGATTGTGATTCTATGATTGTGATTGTATTATTGTGCTCGCATGATTGTGATTGTATGATTGTGATTGTATGATTGTGATTGTATGATTGTGATTGTATGATTGTGATTGTATGATTGTGATTGTATGATTGTGATTGTATGATTGTGATTGTATGATTGTGATTGTATGATTGTGATCGTATGATTGTGATCGTATGATTGTGATTGTATGATTGCGATTGTATGATTGTGATTCTATGATTGTGATTGTATTATTGTGCTCGCATGATTGTGATCGTATGATTGTGATTGTATGATTGTGATTCTATGATTGTGATTGTATTATTGTGCTCTCATGATTGTGATCGTATGATTGTGATCGTACGATTGTGATCGTATGATTGTGATCGTATGATTGTGATTGTATGATTGCGATTGTATGATTGTGATTCTATGATTGTGATTGTATTATTGTGCTCGCATGATTGTGATCGTATGATTGTGATCGTATGATTGTGATTGTATGATTGTGATTGTATGATTGTGATTGTAGGATTGTGATTGTATGATTGTTATTGTATGATTGTGATTGTATGATTGTGATTGTATGATTGTGATTGTATGATTGTGAATGTATGATTGTTATTGTATGATTGTGATTGTATGATTGTGATTGTATGATTGTGATTGTATGATTGTGTTTGTATTACTGTAATTGTATAATAGTGATTGTATGATTGTGTTTGTAGGAGTGTAATTGTATAATTGTGTTTGTATCATTGTGATTGTATGATTGTGATTGTATGATTGTGATTGTATGATTGTGATTGTATGATTGTGATTGTATGATTGTGATTGTATGATTGTGATTATATGATTGTGATTGTATGATTGTGATTGTATGATTGTGATTGTATGATTGTGTTTGTATTACTGTAATTGTATAATTGTGATTGTATGATTGTGTTTGTAGGAGTGTAATTGTATAATTGTGTTTGTATCATTGAAATTGTATGATTGTGAGTGTATGATTGTAATTGTATGATTGCGATCGTTTGATTGTGATTTTTTGATTGCGATTGTATGATTGTGATTGTATGATTGTGATTGTATGATTGTGATTGTATGATTGTGATTGTATGATTGTGATTGTATGATTGTGATTGTATGATTGTGATTGTATAATTGTGATTGTATGATTGTGATTGTATGATTGTGATTGTATGATTGTGATTGTATGATTGCGATTGTATGATTGTGATTCTATGATTGTGATTGTATTATTGTGTTCGCATGATTGTTACCGTATGATTGCAATTTTATGAGTGTGATATATGATTGTGATTGTATGATTGTGATTGTATGATTGTGTTTGTATTACTGTAATTGTATAATTGTGATTGTATGATTGTGTTTGTAGGAGTGCAATTGTATAATTGTGTTTGTATCATTGTGATTGTATGATTGTGAGTGTATGATTGTGATTGTATGATTGCGATCGTTTGATTGTGATTGCATGATTGTGATTGTATGATTGTGATTGTATGATTGGGATTGTATGATTGTGATTGTATGATTGTGATTGTATGATTGTGTTTGTATTACTGTAATTGTATAATTGTGATTGTATGATTGTGTTTGTAGGTGTGTAATTGTATAATTGTGTTTGTATCATTGTGATTGTATGATTGTGAGTGTATGATTGTGATTGTATGATTGCGATCGTTTGATTGTGATCTTTTGATTGCGATTGTATGATTGTGATTGTATGATTGTGATTGTATGATTGTGATTGTATGATTGTGATTGTATGATTGCGATTGTATGATTGTGATTGTATGATTGTGATTGTATGATTGCGATTGTATGATTGTGATTCTATGATTGTGATTGTATTATTGTGATCGCATGATTGTGATCGTATGATTGTGATCGTATGATTGTGATCGTATTATTGTGATTGTATGATTGTGATTGTAGGATTGTGATTGTATGATTGTGATTGTATGATTGATATTGTATGATTGTGATTGTATGATAGTAATTGTATGATTGTGATTGTATGATTGCGATCGTTTGATTGTGATTTTTTGATTGCGATTGTATGATTGTGATTGTATGATTGTGATTTTATGATTGTGATTGTATGATTGTGATTGTATGATTGTGATTGTATGATAGGAATTGTATGATTGTGATCGTATGATTGTGATCGCATGACTGTGATTGTATGATTGTGATTGTATGATTGCGATTGTATGATTGTGATTCTATGGTTGTGATTGTATTATTGTGTTCGCATGATTGTGATCGTATGATTGTGATCGTATGATTGCAATTTTGTGAGTGTGATATATGATTGTGATTGTATGATTGTGATTGTATGATTGTGATTGTATGATTGTGATTGTATGATTGTGTTTGTATTACTGTAATTGTATAATTGTGATTGTATGATTGTGTTTGTAGGAGTGTAATTGTATAATTGTGTTTGTATCATTGAAATTGTATGATTGTGAGTGTATGATTGTAATTGTATGATTGCGATCGTTTGATTGTGATTTTTTGATTGCGATTGTATGATTGTGATTGTATGATTGTGATTGTATGATTGTGATTGTATGATTGTGATTGTATGATTGTGATTGTATGATTGTGATTGTATGATTGTGATTGTATGATTGTGATTGTATGATTGTGTTTGTATGAATGCGATTGTATGATTGTGATTCTATGATTGTGATTGTATTATTGTGCTCGCATGATTGTGATTGTATGATTGTGATTGTATGATTGTGATTGTATGATTGTGATTGTATGATTGTGATTGTATGACTGTGATCGTATGATTGTGATCGTATGATTGTGATTGTATGATTGCGATTGTATGATTGTGATTCTATGATTGTGATTGTATTATTGTGCTCGCATGATTGTGATCGTATGATTGTGATTGTATGATTGTGATTCTATGATTGTGATTGTATTATTGTGCTCTCATGATTGTGATCGTATGATTGTGATCGTACGATTGTGATCGTATGATTGTGATCGTATGATTGTGATTGTATGATTGCGATTGTATGATTGTGATTCTATGATTGTGATTGTATTATTGTGCTCGCATGATTGTGATCGTATGATTGTGATCGTATGATTGTGATTGTATGATTGTGATTGTATGATTGTGATTGTAGGATTGTGATTGTATGATTGTTATTGTATGATTGTGATTGTATGATTGTGATTGTATGATTGTGATTGTATGATTGTGAATGTATGATTGTTATTGTATGATTGTGATTGTATGATTGTGATTGTATGATTGTGATTGTATGATTGTGTTTGTATTACTGTAATTGTATAATAGTGATTGTATGATTGTGTTTGTAGGAGTGTAATTGTATAATTGTGTTTGTATGATTGTGATTGTATGATTGTGATTGTATGATTGTGATTGTATGATTGTGATTGTATGATTGTGATTGTATGATTGTGATTGTATGATTGTGATTGTATGATTGTGATTGTATGATTGTGATTGTATGAATTGTGATTGTACGATTGTGATTGTATGGTTGTGATCGTATGATTGTGATGGTTTGATTGCGATTGTACGATTGTGATTGTATGACTGTGATTGTATGATTGTTATTGTATGATAGTGATTGTATGATTGTGATCCTATGATTGTGAACGCATGATTGTGATTGTATGATTGTGATTGTATGATTGTGATTGTATGATTGCGAGTGTATGATTGTGATTGTATGATTGTGATTGTATGATTGTGATTGTATGATTGTGATTGTATGATTGTGATTGTATGATTGTGATTGTATGATTGTGTTTGTATGAATGCGATTGTATGATTGTGATTCTATGATTGTGATTGTATTATTGTGCTCGCATGATTGTGATCGTATGATTGTGATCGTATGATTGTGATCGTATAATTGTGATTGCATGATTGTGATTGTATGATTGTGATTGTAGGATTGTGATTGTATGATAGTGAATGTATGATTGTTATTGTATGATTGTGATTGTATGATTGTGATTGTATGATTGTGATTGTATGATTGTGATTGTATGATTGTGATTGTATGATTGTGATTGTACGATTGTGATTGTATGATTGTGATTGTATGATTGTGATTGTATGATTGTGATTGTATGATTGTGTTTGTATGAATGCGATTGTATGATTGTGATTCTATGATTGTGATTGTATTATTGTGCTCGCATGATTGTGATTGTATGATTGTGATTGTATGATTGTGATTGTATGATTGTGATTGTATGATTGTGATTGTATGATTGTGATTGTATGATTGTGATTGTATGATTGTGATTGTATTATTGTGCTCTCATGATTGTGATCGTATGATTGTGATTGTATGATTGTGATTCTATGATTGTGATTGTATTATTGTGCTCTCATGATTGTGATCGTATGATTGTGATCGTACGATTGTGATCGTATGATTGTGATCGTATGATTGTGATTGTATGATTGCGATTGTATGATTGTGATTCTATGATTGTGATTGTATTATTGTGCTCGCATGATTGTGATCGTATGATTGTGATCGTATGATTGTGATTGTATGATTGTGATTGTATGATTGTGATTGTAGGATTGTGATTGTATGATTGTTATTGTATGATTGTGATTGTATGATTGTGATTGTATGATTGTGATTGTATGATTGTGAATGTATGATTGTTATTGTATGATTGTGATTGTATGATTGTGATTGTATGATTGTGATTGTATGATTGTGTTTGTATTACTGTAATTGTATAATAGTGATTGTATGATTGTGTTTGTAGGAGTGTAATTGTATAATTGTGTTTGTATGATTGTGATTGTATGATTGTGATTGTATGATTGTGATTGTATGATTGTGATTGTATGATTGTGATTGTATGATTGTGATTGTATGATTGTGATTGTATGATTGTGATTGTATGAATTGTGATTGTACGATTGTGATTGTATGGTTGTGATCGTATGATTGTGATGGTTTGATTGCGATTGTACGATTGTGATTGTATGACTGTGATTGTATGATTGTTATTGTATGATAGTGATTGTATGATTGTGATCCTATGATTGTGAACGCATGATTGTGATTGTATGATTGTGATTGTATGATTGTGATTGTATGATTGCGAGTGTATGATTGTGATTGTATGATTGTGATTGTATGATTGTGATTGTATGATTGTGATTGTATGAATGTGATTGTATGATTGTGATTGTATGATTGTGTTTGTATGAATGCGATTGTATGATTGTGATTCTATGATTGTGATTGTATTATTGTGCTCGCATGATTGTGATCGTATGATTGTGATCGTATGATTGTGATCGTATAATTGTGATTGCATGATTGTGATTGTATGATTGTGATTGTAGGATTGTGATTGTATGATAGTGAATGTATGATTGTTATTGTATGATTGTGATTGTATGATTGTGATTGTATGATTGTGATTGTATGATTGTGATTGTATGATTGTGATTGTATGATTGTGATTGTATGATTGTGATTGTATGATTGTGATTGTATGATTGTGATTGTATGATTGTGTTTGTATGAATGCGATTGTATGATTGTGATTCTATGATTGTGATTGTATTATTGTGCTCGCATGATTGTGATTGTATGATTGTGATTGTATGATTGTGATTGTATGATTGTGATTGTATGATTGTGATTGTATGATTGTGATTGTATGATTGTGATTGTATGATTGTGATCGTATGATTGTGATCGTATGATTGTGATTGTATGATTGCGATTGTATGATTGTGATTCTATGATTGTGATTGTATTATTGTGCTCGCATGATTGTGATCGTATGATTGTGATTGTATGATTGTGATTCTATGATTGTGATTGTATTATTGTGCTCTCATGATTGTGATCGTATGATTGTGATCGTACGATTGTGATCGTATGATTGTGATCGTATGATTGTGATTGTATGATTGCGATTGTATGATTGTGATTCTATGATTGTGATTGTATTATTGTGCTCGCATGATTGTGATCGTATGATTGTGATCGTATGATTGTGATTGTATGATTGTGATTGTATGATTGTGATTGTAGGATTGTGATTGTATGATTGTTATTGTATGATTGTGATTGTATGATTGTGATTGTATGATTGTGATTGTATGATTGTGAATGTATGATTGTTATTGTATGATTGTGATTGTATGATTGTGATTGTATGATTGTGATTGTATGATTGTGTTTGTATTACTGTAATTGTATAATAGTGATTGTATGATTGTGTTTGTAGGAGTGTAATTGTATAATTGTGTTTGTATCATTGTGATTGTATGATTGTGAGTGTATGATTGTGATTGTATGATTGCGATCGTTTGATTGTGATTTTTTGATTGTGATCGTATGATTGTGATCGTATGATTGTGATTGTATGATTGTGATTGTATGTTTGTGATTGTATGATTGTGATCGTATGATTGAGATCGTATGACTGTGATTGTATGATTGTGATTGTATGATTGTGATTGTATGATTGTGATCGTATGATTGTGATTGTATGATTGTTTTTGTATGATTGTGATTGTACGATAGTAATTGTATGATTGTGATCGTATGACTGTGATCGTAAGATTGTGATGGTATGACTGTGATTATATGATTGTGATTGTATGATTGTGATTGTATGATTGTGATTGTATGATTGTGATTGTATGATTGTGATTGTATGATTGTGATTGTATGATTGTGATTGTATGATTGTGATTGTATGATTGTGATTTTATGATTGTTTTTGTATGATTGTGATAGTAAGATAGTTATTGTATGCTTGTGATCGTATGACTGTGATCGTATGATTGTGATGGTATGATTGCGATGGTATGATTGTGATTCTATGATTGTGATTGTATTATTGTGCTCGCATGATTGTGATTGTATGATTGTGATTGTATGATTGTGATTGTATGATTGTGATTGTATGATTGTGATTGTATGATTGTGATTGTATGATTGTGATTGTATGATTGTGATTGTATGAATTGTGATTGTACGATTGTGATTGTATGGTTGTGATCGTATGATTGTGATGGTTTGATTGCGATTGTACGATTGTGATTGTATGACTGTGATTGTATGATTGTTATTGTATGATAGTGATTGTATGATTGTGATCCTATGATTGTGAACGCATGATTGTGATTGTATGATTGTGATTGTATGATTGTGATTGTATGATTGCGAGTGTATGATTGTGATTGTATGATTGTGATTGTATGATTGTGATTGTATGATTGTGATTGTATGATTGTGATTGTATGATTGTGATTGTATGATTGTGTTTGTATGAATGCGATTGTATGATTGTGATTCTATGATTGTGATTGTATTATTGTGCTCGCATGATTGTGATCGTATGATTGTGATCGTATGATTGTGATCGTATAATTGTGATTGCATGATTGTGATTGTATGATTGTGATTGTAGGATTGTGATTGTATGATAGTGAATGTATGATTGTTATTGTATGATTGTGATTGTATGATTGTGATTGTATGATTGTGATTGTATGATTGTGATTGTATGATTGTGATTGTATGATTGTGATTGTATGATTGTGATTGTATGATTGTGATTGTATGATTGTGTTTGTATGAATGCGATTGTATGATTGTGATTCTATGATTGTGATTGTATTATTGTGCTCGCATGATTGTGATTGTATGATTGTGATTGTATGATTGTGATTGTATGATTGTGATTGTATGATTGTGATTGTATGATTGTGATTGTATGATTGTGATTGTATGATTGTGATTGTATGATTGTGATTGTATGATTGTGATCGTATGATTGTGATCGTATGATTGTGATTGTATGATTGCGATTGTATGATTGTGATTCTATGATTGTGATTGTATTATTGTGCTCGCATGATTGTGATCGTATGATTGTGATTGTATGATTGTGATTCTATGATTGTGATTGTATTATTGTGCTCTCATGATTGTGATCGTATGATTGTGATCGTACGATTGTGATCGTATGATTGTGATCGTATGATTGTGATTGTATGATTGCGATTGTATGATTGTGATTCTATGATTGTGATTGTATTATTGTGCTCGCATGATTGTGATCGTATGATTGTGATCGTATGATTGTGATTGTATGATTGTGATTGTATGATTGTGATTGTAGGATTGTGATTGTATGATTGTTATTGTATGATTGTGATTGTATGATTGTGATTGTATGATTGTGATTGTATGATTGTGAATGTATGATTGTTATTGTATGATTGTGATTGTATGATTGTGATTGTATGATTGTGATTGTATGATTGTGTTTGTATTACTGTAATTGTATAATAGTGATTGTATGATTGTGTTTGTAGGAGTGTAATTGTATAATTGTGTTTGTATCATTGTGATTGTATGATTGTGATTGTATGATTGTGATTGTATGATTGTGATTGTATGATTGTGATTGTATGATTGTGATTGTATGATTGTGATTATATGATTGTGATTGTATGATTGTGATTGTATGATTGTGATTGTATGATTGTGTTTGTATTACTGTAATTGTATAATTGTGATTGTATGATTGTGTTTGTAGGAGTGTAATTGTATAATTGTGTTTGTATCATTGAAATTGTATGATTGTGAGTGTATGATTGTAATTGTATGATTGCGATCGTTTGATTGTGATTTTTTGATTGCGATTGTATGATTGTGATTGTATGATTGTGATTGTATGATTGTGATTGTATGATTGTGATTGTATGATTGTGATTGTATGATTGTGATTGTATGATTGTGATTGTATAATTGTGATTGTATGATTGTGATTGTATGATTGTGATTGTATGATTGTGATTGTATGATTGCGATTGTATGATTGTGATTCTATGATTGTGATTGTATTATTGTGTTCGCATGATTGTTACCGTATGATTGCAATTTTATGAGTGTGATATATGATTGTGATTGTATGATTGTGATTGTATGATTGTGTTTGTATTACTGTAATTGTATAATTGTGATTGTATGATTGTGTTTGTAGGAGTGCAATTGTATAATTGTGTTTGTATCATTGTGATTGTATGATTGTGAGTGTATGATTGTGATTGTATGATTGCGATCGTTTGATTGTGATTGCATGATTGTGATTGTATGATTGTGATTGTATGATTGGGATTGTATGATTGTGATTGTATGATTGTGATTGTATGATTGTGTTTGTATTACTGTAATTGTATAATTGTGATTGTATGATTGTGTTTGTAGGTGTGTAATTGTATAATTGTGTTTGTATCATTGTGATTGTATGATTGTGAGTGTATGATTGTGATTGTATGATTGCGATCGTTTGATTGTGATCTTTTGATTGCGATTGTATGATTGTGATTGTATGATTGTGATTGTATGATTGTGATTGTATGATTGTGATTGTATGATTGCGATTGTATGATTGTGATTGTATGATTGTGATTGTATGATTGCGATTGTATGATTGTGATTCTATGATTGTGATTGTATTATTGTGATCGCATGATTGTGATCGTATGATTGTGATCGTATGATTGTGATCGTATTATTGTGATTGTATGATTGTGATTGTAGGATTGTGATTGTATGATTGTGATTGTATGATTGATATTGTATGATTGTGATTGTATGATAGTAATTGTATGATTGTGATTGTATGATTGCGATCGTTTGATTGTGATTTTTTGATTGCGATTGTATGATTGTGATTGTATGATTGTGATTTTATGATTGTGATTGTATGATTGTGATTGTATGATTGTGATTGTATGATAGGAATTGTATGATTGTGATCGTATGATTGTGATCGCATGACTGTGATTGTATGATTGTGATTGTATGATTGCGATTGTATGATTGTGATTCTATGGTTGTGATTGTATTATTGTGTTCGCATGATTGTGATCGTATGATTGTGATCGTATGATTGCAATTTTGTGAGTGTGATATATGATTGTGATTGTATGATTGTGATTGTATGATTGTGATTGTATGATTGTGATTGTATGATTGTGTTTGTATTACTGTAATTGTATAATTGTGATTGTATGATTGTGTTTGTAGGAGTGTAATTGTATAATTGTGTTTGTATCATTGAAATTGTATGATTGTGAGTGTATGATTGTAATTGTATGATTGCGATCGTTTGATTGTGATTTTTTGATTGCGATTGTATGATTGTGATTGTATGATTGTGATTGTATGATTGTGATTGTATGATTGTGATTGTATGATTGTGATTGTATGATTGTGATTGTATAATTGTGATTGTATGATTGTGATTGTATGATTGTGATTGTATGATTGTGATTGTATGATTGCGATTGTATGATTGTGATTCTATGATTGTGATTGTATTATTGTGTTCGCATGATTGTGACCGTATGATTGCAATTTTATGAGTGTGATATATGATTGTGATTGTATGATTGTGATTGTATGATTGTGTTTGTATTACTGTAATTGTATAATTGTGATTGTATGATTGTGTTTGTAGGAGTGTAATTGTATAATTGTGATTGTATGATTGTGTTTGTAGGAGTGTAATTGTATAATTGTGTTTGTATCATTGTGATTGTATGATTGTGAGTGTATGATTGTGATTGTATGATTGCGATCGTTTGATTGTGATTGCATGATTGTGATTGTATGATTGTGATTGTATGATTGTGATTGTATGATTGTGATTGTATGATTGTGGTTGTATGATTGTGTTTGTATGAATGCGATTGTATGATTGGGATTGTATGATTGTGATTGTATGATTGTGATTGTATGATTGTGTTTGTATTACTGTAATTGTATAATTGTGATTGTATGATTGTGTTTGTAGGTGTGTAATTGTATAATTGTGTTTGTATCATTGTGATTGTATGATTGTGAGTGTATGATTGTGATTGTATGATTGCGATCGTTTGATTGTGATCTTTTGATTGCGATTGTATGATTGTGATTGTATGATTGTGATTGTATGATTGTGATTGTATGATTGTGATTGTATGATTGTGATTGTATGATTGCGATTGTATGATTGTGATTGTATGATTGTGATTGTATGATTGCGATTGTATGATTGTGATTCTATGATTGTGATTGTATTATTGTGATCGCATGATTGTGATCGTATGATTGTGATCGTATGATTGTGATCGTATGATTGTGATTGTATGATTGTGATTGTAGGATTGTGATTGTATGATTGTGATTGTATGATTGATATTGTATGATTGTGATTGTATGATAGTAATTGTATGATTGTGATCGCATGATTGTGATTGTATGATTGTGATTGTATGATTGTGATTGTATGATTGTGATTGTATGATTGTGATTTTATGATTGCGAGTGTATGATTGCGATTGTATGATTGTGATTGTATGATTGTGATTGTATGATTTTGATTGTATGATTGTGTTTGTATGAATGCGATTGTATGATTGGGATTGTATAATTGTGATTGTATGAGTGTGTTTGGGAGATTGCAACCGTATGATTGCAGTTACATGATTGTGCTTGAATGATTGTGATCGCATGATTGTGATCGTATGACTGTGATTGTATGATTGTGATTGTATGATTGCGATTGTATGATTGTGATTCTATGGTTGTGATTGTATTATTGTGTTCGCATGATTGTGATCGCATGATTGTGATCGTATGATTGCAATTTTATGAGTGTGATATATGATTGTGATTGTATGATTGTGATTGTATGATTGTGATTGTATGATTGTGTTTGTATTACTGTAATTGTATAATTGTGATTGTATGATTGTGTTTGTAGGAATGTAATTGTATAATTGTGTTTGTATCATTGAAATTGTATGATTGTGAGTGTATGATTGTGATTGTATGATTGCGATCGTTTGATTGTGATTTTTTGATTGCGATTGTATGATTGTGATTGTATGATTGTGATTGTATGATTGTGATTGTATGATTGTGATTGTATGATTGTGATTGTATGATTGTGATTTTATGATTGTTTTTGTATGATTGTGATAGTAAGATAGTTATTGTATGCTTGTGATCGTATGACTGTGATCGTATGATTGTGATGGTATGATTGCGATGGTATGATTGTGATTCTATGATTGTGATTGTATTATTGTGCTCGCATGATTGTGATCGTATGATTGTGATCGTATGATTGTGATTGTATGATTGTGATTGTATGACTATACTTGTATGATTGTGATTGTATGATTGTGATTGTATGATTGTGATTGTATGATTGTGATTGTATGATTGTGATTGTACGATTGTGATTGTATGATTGTGATTGTATGATTGTGATTGTATGATTGTGATTGTATGATATTGATTGTATGATTGTGATCGTATGATTGTGATTATTTGATTGCGATTGTACGATTGTGATTGTATGACTGTGATTGTATGATTGTTATTGTATGATAGTGATTGTATGATTGTGATCGTATGATTGTGATCGCATGATTGTGATTGTATGATTGTGATTGTATGATTGTGATTGTATGATTGTGATTGTATGATTGTGATTGTATGATTGTGTTTGTATGAATGCGATTGTATGATTGGGATTGTATGATTGTGATTGTATGATTGTGATTGTATGATTGTGTTTGTATTACTGTAATTGTATAATTGTGATTGTATGATTGTGCTTGTAGGTGTGTAATTGTATAATTGTGTTTGTATCATTGTGATTGTATGATTGTGAGTGTATGATTGTGATTGTATGATTGCGATCGTTTGATTGTGATCTTTTGATTGCGATTGTATGATTGTGATTGTATGATTGTGATTGTATGATTGTGATTGTATGATTGTGATTGTATGATTGCGATTGTATGATTGTGATTGTATGATTGTGATTGTATGATTGCGATTGTATGATTGTGATTCTATGATTGTGATTGTATTATTGTGATAGCATGATTGTGATCGTATGATTGTGATCGTATGATTGTGATCGTATGATTGTGATTGTATGATTGTGATTGTAGGATTGTGATTGTATGATTGTGATTGTATGATTGATATTGTATGATTGTGATAGTATGATAGTAATTGTATGATTGTGATCGCATGATTGTGATTGTATGATTGTGATTGTATGATTGTGATTGTATGATTGCGATTGTATGATTGTGATTTTATGATTGCGAGTGTATGATTGCGATTGTATGATTGTGATTGTATGATTGTGATTGTATGATTGTGATTGTATGATTTTGATTGTATGATTGTGTTTGTATGAATGCGATTGTATGATTGGGATTGTATGATTGTGATTGTATGATTGTGATTGTATGAGTGTGTTTGGGAGATTGCAACCGTATGATTGCAGTTACATGATTGTGCTTGAATGATTGTGATCGCATGATTGTGATCGTATGACTGTGATTGTATGATTGTGATTGTATGATTGCGATTGTATGATTGTGATTCTATGGTTGTGATTGTATTATTGTGTTCGCATGATTGTGATCGTATGATTGTGATCGTATGATTGCAATTTTATGAGTGTGATATATGATTGTGATTGTATGATTGTGATTGTATGATTGTGATTGTATGATTGTGATTGTATGATTGTGATTGTATGAGTGTGTTTGTATGATTGTGATTTTATGATTGTTTTTGTATGATTGTGATAGTAAGATAGTTATTGTATGCTTGTGATCGTATGACTGTGATCGTATGATTGTGATGGTATGATTGCGATGGTATGATTGTGATTCTATGATTGTGATTGTATTATTGTGCTCGCATGATTGTGATCGTATGGTTGTGATCGTATGATTGTGATTGTATGATTGTGATTGTATGACTATACTTGTATGATTGTGATTGTATGATTGTGATTGTATGATTGTGATTGTATGATTGTGATTGTATGATTGTGATTGTATGATTGTGATTGTATGATTGTGATTGTATGATTGTGATTGTATGATTGTGATTGTATGATTGTGATCGTATGATTGTGATTGTTTGATTGCGATTGTACGATTGTGATTGTATGACTGTGATTGTATGATTGTTATTGTATGATAGTGATTGTATGATTGTGATCGTATGATTGTGATCGCATGATTGTGATTGTATGATTGTGATTGTATGATTGCGAGTGTGTGATTGTGATTGTATGATTGTGATTGTATGATTGTGATTGTATGATTGTGATTGTATGATTGTGATTGTATGATTGTGTTTGTATGAATGCGATTGTATGATTGGGATTGTATGATTGTGATTGTATGATTGTGTTTGGGAGATTGCAATCGTATGATTGCAATTACATGATTGTGCTTGTATGATTGTGATCGCATGATTGTGATCGTATGACTGTGATTGTATGATTGTGATTGTATGATTGCGATTGTATGATTGTGATTCTATGATTGTGATTGTATTATTGTGTTCGCATGATTGTGATCGTATGATTGTGATCGTATGATTGCAATTTTAGGAGTGTGATATATGATTGTGATTGTATGATTGTGATTGTATGATTGTGATTGTATGATTGTGATTGTATGATTGTGATTGTATGATTGTGATTGTATGATTGTGTTTGTATGATTGTGATTGTATGATTGTGATTGTATGATTGTGATTTTATGATTGTGATTTTATGATTGTTTTTGTGTGATTGTGATAGTAAGATAGTAATGGTATGATTGTGATCGTATGACTGTGATCGTATGATTGTGATTGTATGATTGTGATTGTATGAGTGTGTTTGGGAGATTGCAATCGTATGATTGCAGTTACATGATTGTGCTTGAATGATTGTGATCGCATGATTGTGATCGTATGACTGTGATCGTATGATTGTGATGGTATGATTGCGATGGTATGATTGTGATTCTATGATTGTGATTGTATTATTGTGCTCGCATGATTGTGATCGTATGATTGTGATCGTATGATTGTGATTGTATGATTGTGATTGTATGACTATACTTGTATGATTGTGATTGTATGATTGTGATTGTATGATTGTGATTGTATGATTGTGATTGTATGATTGTGATTGTACGATTGTGATTGTATGATTGTGATTGTATGATTGTGATTGTATGATTGTGATTGTATGATATTGATTGTATGATTGTGATCGTATGATTGTGATTATTTGATTGCGATTGTACGATTGTGATTGTATGACTGTGATTGTATGATTGTTATTGTATGATAGTGATTGTATGATTGTGATCGTATGATTGTGATCGCATGATTGTGATTGTATGATTGTGATTGTATGATTGTGATTGTATGATTGTGATTGTATGATTGTGATTGTATGATTGTGTTTGTATGAATGCGATTGTATGATTGGGATTGTATGATTGTGATTGTATGATTGTGATTGTATGATTGTGTTTGTATTACTGTAATTGTATAATTGTGATTGTATGATTGTGCTTGTAGGTGTGTAATTGTATAATTGTGTTTGTATCATTGTGATTGTATGATTGTGAGTGTATGATTGTGATTGTATGATTGCGATCGTTTGATTGTGATCTTTTGATTGCGATTGTATGATTGTGATTGTATGATTGTGATTGTATGATTGTGATTGTATGATTGTGATTGTATGATTGCGATTGTATGATTGTGATTGTATGATTGTGATTGTATGATTGCGATTGTATGATTGTGATTCTATGATTGTGATTGTATTATTGTGATAGCATGATTGTGATCGTATGATTGTGATCGTATGATTGTGATCGTATGATTGTGATTGTATGATTGTGATTGTAGGATTGTGATTGTATGATTGTGATTGTATGATTGATATTGTATGATTGTGATAGTATGATAGTAATTGTATGATTGTGATCGCATGATTGTGATTGTATGATTGTGATTGTATGATTGTGATTGTATGATTGCGATTGTATGATTGTGATTTTATGATTGCGAGTGTATGATTGCGATTGTATGATTGTGATTGTATGATTGTGATTGTATGATTGTGATTGTATGATTTTGATTGTATGATTGTGTTTGTATGAATGCGATTGTATGATTGGGATTGTATGATTGTGATTGTATGAGTGTGTTTGGGAGATTGCAACCGTATGATTGCAGTTACATGATTGTGCTTGAATGATTGTGATCGCATGATTGTGATCGTATGACTGTGATTGTATGATTGTGATTGTATGATTGCGATTGTATGATTGTGATTCTATGGTTGTGATTGTATTATTGTGTTCGCATGATTGTGATCGTATGATTGTGATCGTATGATTGCAATTTTATGAGTGTGATATATGATTGTGATTGTATGATTGTGATTGTATGATTGTGATTGTATGATTGTGATTGTATGATTGTGATTGTATGAGTGTGTTTGTATGATTGTGATTTTATGATTGTTTTTGTATGATTGTGATAGTAAGATAGTTATTGTATGCTTGTGATCGTATGACTGTGATCGTATGATTGTGATGGTATGATTGCGATGGTATGATTGTGATTCTATGATTGTGATTGTATTATTGTGCTCGCATGATTGTGATCGTATGGTTGTGATCGTATGATTGTGATTGTATGATTGTGATTGTATGACTATACTTGTATGATTGTGATTGTATGATTGTGATTGTATGATTGTGATTGTATGATTGTGATTGTATGATTGTGATTGTATGATTGTGATTGTATGATTGTGATTGTATGATTGTGATTGTATGATTGTGATTGTATGATTGTGATCGTATGATTGTGATTGTTTGATTGCGATTGTACGATTGTGATTGTATGACTGTGATTGTATGATTGTTATTGTATGATAGTGATTGTATGATTGTGATCGTATGATTGTGATCGCATGATTGTGATTGTATGATTGTGATTGTATGATTGCGAGTGTGTGATTGTGATTGTATGATTGTGATTGTATGATTGTGATTGTATGATTGTGATTGTATGATTGTGATTGTATGATTGTGTTTGTATGAATGCGATTGTATGATTGGGATTGTATGATTGTGATTGTATGATTGTGTTTGGGAGATTGCAATCGTATGATTGCAATTACATGATTGTGCTTGTATGATTGTGATCGCATGATTGTGATCGTATGACTGTGATTGTATGATTGTGATTGTATGATTGCGATTGTATGATTGTGATTCTATGATTGTGATTGTATTATTGTGTTCGCATGATTGTGATCGTATGATTGTGATCGTATGATTGCAATTTTAGGAGTGTGATATATGATTGTGATTGTATGATTGTGATTGTATGATTGTGATTGTATGATTGTGATTGTATGATTGTGATTGTATGATTGTGATTGTATGATTGTGTTTGTATGATTGTGATTGTATGATTGTGATTGTATGATTGTGATTTTATGATTGTGATTTTATGATTGTTTTTGTGTGATTGTGATAGTAAGATAGTAATGGTATGATTGTGATCGTATGACTGTGATCGTATGATTGTGATTGTATGATTGTGATTGTATGAGTGTGTTTGGGAGATTGCAATCGTATGATTGCAGTTACATGATTGTGCTTGAATGATTGTGATCGCATGATTGTGATCGTATGACTGTGATTGTATGATTGTGATTGTATGATTGCGATTGTATGATTGTGATTCTATGGTTGTGATTGTATTATTGTGTTCGCATGATTGTGATCGTATGATTGTGATCGTATGATTGCAATTTTATGAGTGTGATATATGATTGTGATTGTATGATTGTGATTGTATGATTGTGATTGTATGATGGTGATTGTATGATTGTGTTTGTATTACTGTAATTGTATAATTGTGATTGTATGATTGTGTTTGTAGGAATGTAATTGTATAATTGTGTTTGTATCATTGAAATTGTATGATTGTGAGTGTATGATTGTGATTGTATGATTGCGATCGTTTGATTGTGATTTTTTGATTGCGATTGTATGATTGTGATTGTATGATTGTGATTGTATGATTGTGATTGTATGATTGTGATTGTATGATTGTGATTGTATGATTGTGATTGTATGATTGTGATTTTATGATTGTTTTTGTATGATTGTGATAGTAAGATAGTAATTGTATGCTTGTGATCGTATGACTGTGATCGTATGATTGTGATGGTATGATTGCGATGGTATGATTGTGATTCTATGATTGTGATTGTATTATTGTGCTCGCATGATTGTGATCGTATGATTGTGATCGTATGATTGTGATTGTATGATTGTTATTGTATGACTGTACTTGTATGATTGTGATTGTATGATTGTGATTGTATGATTGTGATTGTATGATTGTGATTGTATGATTGTGATTGTATGATTGTGATTGTATGATTGTGATTGTATGATTGTGATTGTATGATTGTGATTGTATGATTGTGATTGTATGATTGTGATCGTATGATTGTGATTGTTTGATTGCGATTGTACGATTGTGATTGTATGACTGTGATTGTATGATTGTTATTGTATGATAGTGATTGTATGATTGTGATCGTAGGATTGTGATCGCATGATTGTGATTGTATGATTGGGATTGTATGATTGTGATTGTATGAGTGTGTTTGGGAGATTGCAACCGTATGATTGCAGTTACATGATTGTGCTTGAATGATTGTGATTGTATGATTGTGATTGTATGATTGTGATTGTATGATTGTGATTGTATGATTGTGATTGTATGATTGTGATTGTATGATTGTGATTGTATGATTGTGATTGTATGATTGTGATCGTATGATTGTGATTGTTTGATTGCGATTGTACGATTGTGATTGTATGACTGTGATTGTATGATTGTTATTGTATGATAGTGATTGTATGATTGTGATCGTATGATTGTGATCGCATGATTGTGATTGTATGATTGTGATTGTATGATTGCGAGTGTGTGATTGTGATTGTATGATTGTGATTGTATGATTGTGATTGTATGATTGTGATTGTATGATTGTGATTGTATGATTGTGTTTGTATGAATGCGATTGTATGATTGGGATTGTATGATTGTGATTGTATGATTGTGTTTGGGAGATTGCAATCGTATGATTGCAATTACATGATTGTGCTTGTATGATTGTGATCGCATGATTGTGATCGTATGACTGTGATTGTATGATTGTGATTGTATGATTGCGATTGTATGATTGTGATTCTATGATTGTGATTGTATTATTGTGTTCGCATGATTGTGATCGTATGATTGTGATCGTATGATTGCAATTTTAGGAGTGTGATATATGATTGTGATTGTATGATTGTGATTGTATGATTGTGATTGTATGATTGTGATTGTATGATTGTGATTGTATGATTGTGATTGTATGATTGTGTTTGTATGATTGTGATTGTATGATTGTGATTGTATGATTGTGATTTTATGATTGTGATTTTATGATTGTTTTTGTGTGATTGTGATAGTAAGATAGTAATGGTATGATTGTGATCGTATGACTGTGATCGTATGATTGTGATTGTATGATTGTGATTGTATGAGTGTGTTTGGGAGATTGCAATCGTATGATTGCAGTTACATGATTGTGCTTGAATGATTGTGATCGCATGATTGTGATCGTATGACTGTGATCGTATGATTGTGATGGTATGATTGCGATGGTATGATTGTGATTCTATGATTGTGATTGTATTATTGTGCTCGCATGATTGTGATCGTATGATTGTGATCGTATGATTGTGATTGTATGATTGTGATTGTATGACTATACTTGTATGATTGTGATTGTATGATTGTGATTGTATGATTGTGATTGTATGATTGTGATTGTATGATTGTGATTGTACGATTGTGATTGTATGATTGTGATTGTATGATTGTGATTGTATGATTGTGATTGTATGATATTGATTGTATGATTGTGATCGTATGATTGTGATTATTTGATTGCGATTGTACGATTGTGATTGTATGACTGTGATTGTATGATTGTTATTGTATGATAGTGATTGTATGATTGTGATCGTATGATTGTGATCGCATGATTGTGATTGTATGATTGTGATTGTATGATTGTGATTGTATGATTGTGATTGTATGATTGTGATTGTATGATTGTGTTTGTATGAATGCGATTGTATGATTGGGATTGTATGATTGTGATTGTATGATTGTGATTGTATGATTGTGTTTGTATTACTGTAATTGTATAATTGTGATTGTATGATTGTGCTTGTAGGTGTGTAATTGTATAATTGTGTTTGTATCATTGTGATTGTATGATTGTGAGTGTATGATTGTGATTGTATGATTGCGATCGTTTGATTGTGATCTTTTGATTGCGATTGTATGATTGTGATTGTATGATTGTGATTGTATGATTGTGATTGTATGATTGTGATTGTATGATTGCGATTGTATGATTGTGATTGTATGATTGTGATTGTATGATTGCGATTGTATGATTGTGATTCTATGATTGTGATTGTATTATTGTGATAGCATGATTGTGATCGTATGATTGTGATCGTATGATTGTGATCGTATGATTGTGATTGTATGATTGTGATTGTAGGATTGTGATTGTATGATTGTGATTGTATGATTGATATTGTATGATTGTGATAGTATGATAGTAATTGTATGATTGTGATCGCATGATTGTGATTGTATGATTGTGATTGTATGATTGTGATTGTATGATTGCGATTGTATGATTGTGATTTTATGATTGCGAGTGTATGATTGCGATTGTATGATTGTGATTGTATGATTGTGATTGTATGATTGTGATTGTATGATTTTGATTGTATGATTGTGTTTGTATGAATGCGATTGTATGATTGGGATTGTATGATTGTGATTGTATGAGTGTGTTTGGGAGATTGCAACCGTATGATTGCAGTTACATGATTGTGCTTGAATGATTGTGATCGCATGATTGTGATCGTATGACTGTGATTGTATGATTGTGATTGTATGATTGCGATTGTATGATTGTGATTCTATGGTTGTGATTGTATTATTGTGTTCGCATGATTGTGATCGTATGATTGTGATCGTATGATTGCAATTTTATGAGTGTGATATATGATTGTGATTGTATGATTGTGATTGTATGATTGTGATTGTATGATTGTGATTGTATGATTGTGATTGTATGAGTGTGTTTGTATGATTGTGATTTTATGATTGTTTTTGTATGATTGTGATAGTAAGATAGTTATTGTATGCTTGTGATCGTATGACTGTGATCGTATGATTGTGATGGTATGATTGCGATGGTATGATTGTGATTCTATGATTGTGATTGTATTATTGTGCTCGCATGATTGTGATCGTATGGTTGTGATCGTATGATTGTGATTGTATGATTGTGATTGTATGACTATACTTGTATGATTGTGATTGTATGATTGTGATTGTATGATTGTGATTGTATGATTGTGATTGTATGATTGTGATTGTATGATTGTGATTGTATGATTGTGATTGTATGATTGTGATTGTATGATTGTGATTGTATGATTGTGATCGTATGATTGTGATTGTTTGATTGCGATTGTACGATTGTGATTGTATGACTGTGATTGTATGATTGTTATTGTATGATAGTGATTGTATGATTGTGATCGTATGATTGTGATCGCATGATTGTGATTGTATGATTGTGATTGTATGATTGCGAGTGTGTGATTGTGATTGTATGATTGTGATTGTATGATTGTGATTGTATGATTGTGATTGTATGATTGTGATTGTATGATTGTGTTTGTATGAATGCGATTGTATGATTGGGATTGTATGATTGTGATTGTATGATTGTGTTTGGGAGATTGCAATCGTATGATTGCAATTACATGATTGTGCTTGTATGATTGTGATCGCATGATTGTGATCGTATGACTGTGATTGTATGATTGTGATTGTATGATTGCGATTGTATGATTGTGATTCTATGATTGTGATTGTATTATTGTGTTCGCATGATTGTGATCGTATGATTGTGATCGTATGATTGCAATTTTAGGAGTGTGATATATGATTGTGATTGTATGATTGTGATTGTATGATTGTGATTGTATGATTGTGATTGTATGATTGTGATTGTATGATTGTGATTGTATGATTGTGTTTGTATGATTGTGATTGTATGATTGTGATTGTATGATTGTGATTTTATGATTGTGATTTTATGATTGTTTTTGTGTGATTGTGATAGTAAGATAGTAATGGTATGATTGTGATCGTATGACTGTGATCGTATGATTGTGATTGTATGATTGTGATTGTATGAGTGTGTTTGGGAGATTGCAATCGTATGATTGCAGTTACATGATTGTGCTTGAATGATTGTGATCGCATGATTGTGATCGTATGACTGTGATTGTATGATTGTGATTGTATGATTGCGATTGTATGATTGTGATTCTATGGTTGTGATTGTATTATTGTGTTCGCATGATTGTGATCGTATGATTGTGATCGTATGATTGCAATTTTATGAGTGTGATATATGATTGTGATTGTATGATTGTGATTGTATGATTGTGATTGTATGATGGTGATTGTATGATTGTGTTTGTATTACTGTAATTGTATAATTGTGATTGTATGATTGTGTTTGTAGGAATGTAATTGTATAATTGTGTTTGTATCATTGAAATTGTATGATTGTGAGTGTATGATTGTGATTGTATGATTGCGATCGTTTGATTGTGATTTTTTGATTGCGATTGTATGATTGTGATTGTATGATTGTGATTGTATGATTGTGATTGTATGATTGTGATTGTATGATTGTGATTGTATGATTGTGATTGTATGATTGTGATTTTATGATTGTTTTTGTATGATTGTGATAGTAAGATAGTAATTGTATGCTTGTGATCGTATGACTGTGATCGTATGATTGTGATGGTATGATTGCGATGGTATGATTGTGATTCTATGATTGTGATTGTATTATTGTGCTCGCATGATTGTGATCGTATGATTGTGATCGTATGATTGTGATTGTATGATTGTTATTGTATGACTGTACTTGTATGATTGTGATTGTATGATTGTGATTGTATGATTGTGATTGTATGATTGTGATTGTATGATTGTGATTGTATGATTGTGATTGTATGATTGTGATTGTATGATTGTGATTGTATGATTGTGATTGTATGATTGTGATTGTATGATTGTGATCGTATGATTGTGATTGTTTGATTGCGATTGTACGATTGTGATTGTATGACTGTGATTGTATGATTGTTATTGTATGATAGTGATTGTATGATTGTGATCGTAGGATTGTGATCGCATGATTGTGATTGTATGATTGTGATTGTATGATTGTGATTGTATGATTGCGAGTGTGTGATTGTGATTGTATGATTGTGATTGTATGATTGTGATTGTATGATTGTGATTGTATGATTGTGATTGTATGATTGTGTTTGTATGAATGCGATTGTATGATTGGGATTGTATGATTGTGATTGTATGATTGTGTTTGGGAGATTGCAATCGTATGATTGCAATTACATGATTGTGCTTGTATGATTGTGATCGCATGATTGTGATCGTATGACTGTGATTGTATGATTGTGATTGTATGATTGCGATTGTATGATTGTGATTCTATGATTGTGATTGTATTATTGTGTTCGCATGATTGTGATCGTATGATTGTGATCGTATGATTGCAATTTTAGGAGTGTGATATATGATTGTGATTGTATGATTGTGATTGTATGATTGTGATTGTATGATTGTGATTGTATGATTGTGATTGTATGATTGTGATTGTATGATTGTGTTTGTATGATTGTGATTGTATGATTGGGATTGTATGATTGTGATTGTATGATTGTGATTGTATGATTGTGTTTGTATTACTGTAATTGTATAATTGTGATTGTATGATTGTGTTTGTAGGTGTGTAATTGTATAATTGTGTTTGTATCATTGTGATTGTATGATTGTGAGTGTATGATTGTGATTGTATGATTGCGATCGTTTGATTGTGATCTTTTGATTGCGATTGTATGATTGTGATTGTATGATTGTGATTGTATGATTGTGATTGTATGATTGTGATTGTATGATTGTGATTGTATGATTGCGATTGTATGATTGTGATTGTATGATTGTGATTGTATGATTGCGATTGTATGATTGTGATTCTATGATTGTGATTGTATTATTGTGATCGCATGATTGTGATCGTATGATTGTGATCGTATGATTGTGATCGTATTATTGTGATTGTATGATTGTGATTGTAGGATTGTGATTGTATGATTGTGATTGTATGATTGATATTGTATGATTGTGATTGTATGATAGTAATTGTATGATTGTGATTGTATGATTGCGATCGTTTGATTGTGATTTTTTGATTGCGATTGTATGATTGTGATTGTATGATTGTGATTTTATGATTGTGATTGTATGATTGTGATTGTATGATTGTGATTGTATGATAGGAATTGTATGATTGTGATCGTATGATTGTGATCGCATGACTGTGATTGTATGATTGTGATTGTATGATTGCGATTGTATGATAGTGATTCTATGGTTGTGATTGTATTATTGTGTTCGCATGATTGTGATCGTATGACTGTGATCGTATGATTGCAATTTTGTGAGTGTGATATATGATTGTGATTGTATGATTGTGATTGTATGATTGTGATTGTATGATTGTGATTGTATGATTGTGTTTGTATTACTGTAATTGTATAATTGTGATTGTATGATTGTGTTTGTAGGAGTGTAATTGTATAATTGTGTTTGTATCATTGAAATTGTATGATTGTGAGTGTATGATTGTAATAGTATGATTGCGATCGTTTGATTGTGATTTTTTGATTGCGATTGTATGATTGTGATTGTATGATTGTGATTGTATGATTGTGATTGTATGATTGTGATTGTATGATTGTGATTGTATGATTGTGATTGTATGATTGTGATTGTATAATTGTGATTGTATGATTGTGATTGTATGATTGTGATTGTATGATTGTGATTGTATGATTGCGATTGTATGATTGTGATTCTATGATTGTGATTGTATTATTGTGTTCGCATGATTGTGACCGTATGATTGCAATTTTATGAGTGTGATATATGATTGTGATTGTATGATTGTGATTGTATGATTGTGTTTGTATTACTGTAATTGTATAATTGTGATTGTATGATTGTGTTTGTAGGAGTGTAATTGTATAACTGTGTTTGTATCATTGTGATTGTATGATTGTGAGTGTATGATTGTGATTGTATGATTGCGATCGTTTGATTGTGATTGCATGATTGTGATTGTATGATTGTGATTGTGTGATTGTGATTGTATGATTGTGATTGTATGATTGTGATTGTATGATTGTGTTTGTATGAATGCGATTGTATGATTGGGATTGTATGATTGTGATTGTATGATTGTGATTGTATGATTGTGTTTGTATTACTGTAATTGTATAATTGTGATTGTATGATTGTGTTTGTAGGTGTGTAATTGTATAATTGTGTTTGTATCATTGTGATTGTATGATTGTGAGTGTATGATTGTGATTGTATGATTGCGATCGTTTGATTGTGATCTTTTGATTGCGATTGTATGATTGTGATTGTATGATTGTGATTGTATGATTGTGATTGTATGATTGTGATTGTATGATTGTGATTGTATGATTGTGATTGTATGATTGTGATTGTATGATTGCGATTGTATGATTGTGATTGTATGATTGTGATTGTATGATTGCGATTGTATGATTGTGATTCTATGATTGTGATTGTATTATTGTGATCGCATGATTGTGATCGTATGATTGTGATCGTATGATTGTGATCGTATGATTGTGATTGTATGATTGTGATTGTAGGATTGTGATTGTATGATTGTGATTGTATGATTGATATTGTATGATTGTGATTGTATGATAGTAATTGTATGATTGTGATCGCATGATTGTGATTGTATGATTGTGATTGTATGATTGTGATTGTATGATTGTGATTGTATGATTGTGATTTTATGATTGCGAGTGTATGATTGCGATTGTATGATTGTGATTGTATGATTGTGATTGTATGATTGTGTTTGTATGAATGCGATTGTATGATTGGGATTGTATGATTGTGATTGTATGATTGTGATTGTATGATTGTGATTGTATGATTGTGTTTGTATTACTGTAATTGTATAATTGTGATTGTATGATTGTGTTTGTAGGTGTGTAATTGTATAATTGTGTTTGTATCATTGTGATTGTATGATTGTGAGTGTATGATTGTGATTGTATGATTGCGATCGTTTGATTGTGATCTTTTGATTGCGATTGTATGATTGTGATTGTATGATTGTGATTGTATGATTGTGATTGTATGATTGTGATTGTATGATTGCGATTGTATGATTGTGATTGTATGATTGTGATTGTATGATTGCGATTGTATGATTGTGATTCTATGATTGTGATTGTATTATTGTGATCGCATGATTGTGATCGTATGATTGTGATCGTATGATTGTGATCGTATTATTGTGATTGTATGATTGTGATTGTAGGATTGTGATTGTATGATTGTGATTGTATGATTGATATTGTATGATTGTGATTGTATGATAGTAATTGTATGATTGTGATTGTATGATTGCGATCGTTTGATTGTGATTTTTTGATTGCGATTGTATGATTGTGATTGTATGATTGTGATTTTATGATTGTGATTGTATGATTGTGATTGTATGATTGTGATTGTATGATAGGAATTGTATGATTGTGATCGTATGATTGTGATCGCATGACTGTGATTGTATGATTGTGATTGTATGATTGCGATTGTATGATTGTGATTCTATGGTTGTGATTGTATTATTGTGTTCGCATGATTGTGATCGTATGATTGTGATCGTATGATTGCAATTTTATGAGTGTGATATATGATTGTGATTGTATGATTGTGATTGTATGATTGTGATTGTATGATTGTGATTGTATGATTGTGATTGTATGATTGTGATTGTATGATTGTGTTTGTATTACTGTAATTGTATAATTGTGATTGTATGATTGTGTTTGTAGGAGTGTAATTGTATAATTTTGTTTGTATCATTGAAATTGTATGATTGTGAGTGTATGATTTTAATTGTGTGATTGCGATCGTTTGATTGTGATTGTATGATTGTGATTGTATGATTGTGATTGTATGATTGTGATTGTATGATTGCGATTGTATGATTGTGATTGTATGATTGTGATTGTATGATTGCGATTGTATGATTGTGATTCTATGATTGTGATTGTATTATTGTGATCGCATGATTGTGATCGTATGATTGTGATCGTATGATTGTGATCGTATTATTGTGATTGTATAATTGTGTTTGTATCATTGTGATTGTATGATTGTGAGTGTATGATTGTGATTGTATGATTGCGATCGTTTGATTGTGATTGCATGATTGTGATTGTATGATTGTGATTGTATGATTGTGATTGTATGATTGTGATTGTATGATTGTGATTGTATGATTGTGTTTGTATGAATGCGATTGTATGATTGGGATTGTATGATTGTGATTGTATGATTGTGAGTGTATGATTGTGTTTGTATTACTGTAATTGTATAATTGTGATTGTATGATTGTGTTTGTAGGTGTGTAATTGTATAATTGTGTTTGTATCATTGTGATTGTATGATTGTGAGTGTATGATTGTGATTGTATGATTGCGATCGTTTGATTGTGATCTTTTGATTGCGATTGTATGATTGTGATTGTATGATTGTGATTGTATGATTGTGATTGTATGATTGTGATTGTATGATTGTGATTGTATGATTGTGATTGTATGATTGCGATTGTATGATTGTGATTGTATGATTGTGATTGTATGATTGCGATTGTATGATTGTGATTCTATGATTGTGATTGTATTATTGCGATCGTTTGATTGTGATCTTTTGATTGCGATTGTATGATTGTGATTGTATGATTGTGATTGTATGATTGTGATTGTATGATTGTGATTGTATGATTGCGATTGTATGATTGTGATTGTATGATTGTGATTGTATGATTGCGATTGTATGATTGTGATTCTATGATTGTGATTGTATTATTGTGATCGCATGATTGTGATCGTATGATTGTGATCGTATGATTGTGATCGTATGATTGTGATTGTATGATTGTGATTGTAGGATTGTGATTGTATGATTGTGATTGTATGATTGATATTGTATGATTGTGATAGTATGATAGTAATTGTATGATTGTGATCGCATGATTGTGATTGTATGATTGTGATTGTATGATTGTGATTGTATGATTGCGATTGTATGATTGTGATTTTATGATTGCGAGTGTATGATTGCGATTGTATGATTGTGATTGTATGATTGTGATTGTATGATTGTGATTGTATGATTTTGATTGTATGATTGTGTTTGTATGAATGCGATTGTATGATTGGGATTGTATGATTGTGATTGTATGAGTGTGTTTGGGAGATTGCAACCGTATGATTGCAGTTACATGATTGTGCTTGAATGATTGTGATCGCATGATTGTGATCGTATGACTGTGATTGTATGATTGTGATTGTATGATTGCGATTGTATGATTGTGATTCTATGGTTGTGATTGTATTATTGTGTTCGCATGATTGTGATCGTATGATTGTGATCGTATGATTGCAATTTTATGAGTGTGATATATGATTGTGATTGTATGATTGTGATTGTATGATTGTGATTGTATGATTGTGATTGTATGAGTGTGTTTGTATGATTGTGATTTTATGATTGTTTTTGTATGATTGTGATAGTAAGATAGTTATTGTATGCTTGTGATCGTATGACTGTGATCGTATGATTGTGATGGTATGATTGCGATGGTATGATTGTGATTCTATGATTGTGATTGTATTATTGTGCTCGCATGATTGTGATCGTATGGTTGTGATCGTATGATTGTGATTGTATGATTGTGATTGTATGACTATACTTGTATGATTGTGATTGTATGATTGTGATTGTATGATTGTGATTGTATGATTGTGATTGTATGATTGTGATTGTATGATTGTGATTGTATGATTGTGATTGTATGATTGTGATCGTATGATTGTGATTGTTTGATTGCGATTGTACGATTGTGATTGTATGACTGTGATTGTATGATTGTTATTGTATGATAGTGATTGTATGATTGTGATCGTATGATTGTGATCGCATGATTGTGATTGTATGATTGTGATTGTATGATTGCGTGTGTGTGATTGTGATTGTATGATTGTGATTGTATGATTGTGATTGTATGATTGTGATTGTATGATTGTGATTGTATGATTGTGTTTGTATGAATGCGATTGTATGATTGGGATTGTATGATTGTGATTGTATGATTGTGTTTGGGAGATTGCAATCGTATGATTGCAATTACATGATTGTGCTTGTATGATTGTGATCGCATGATTGTGATCGTATGACTGTGATTGTATGATTGTGATTGTATGATTGCGATTGTATGATTGTGATTCTATGATTGTGATTGTATTATTGTGTTCGCATGATTGTGATCGTATGATTGTGATCGTATGATTGCAATTTTAGGAGTGTGATATATGATTGTGATTGTATGATTGTGATTGTATGATTGTGATTGTATGATTGTGATTGTATGATTGTGATTGTATGATTGTGATTGTATGATTGTGTTTGTATGATTGTGATTGTATGATTGTGATTGTATGATTGTGATTTTATGATTGTGATTTTATGATTGTTTTTGTGTGATTGTGATAGTAAGATAGTAATTGTATGATTGTGATCGTATGACTGTGATCGTATGATTGTGATTGTATGATTGTGATTGTATGAGTGTGTTTGGGAGATTGCAATCGTATGATTGCAGTTACATGATTGTGCTTGAATGATTGTGATCGCATGATTGTGATCGTATGACTGTGATTGTATGATTGTGATTGTATGATTGCGATTGTATGATTGTGATTCTATGGTTGTGATTGTATTATTGTGTTCGCATGATTGTGATCGTATGATTGTGATCGTATGATTGCAATTTTATGAGTGTGATATATGATTGTGATTGTATGATTGTGATTGTATGATTGTGATTGTATGATTGTGATTGTATGATTGTGTTTGTATTACTGTAATTGTATAATTGTGATTGTATGATTGTGTTTGTAGGAATGTAATTGTATAATTGTGTTTGTATCATTGAAATTGTATGATTGTGAGTGTATGATTGTGATTGTATGATTGCGATCGTTTGATTGTGATTTTTTGATTGCGATTGTATGATTGTGATTATATGATTGTGATTGTATGATTGTGATTGTATGATTGTGATTGTATGATTGTGATTGTATGATTGTGATTGTATGATTGTGATTGTATGATTGTGATTTTATGATTGTTTTTGTATGATTGTGATAGTAAGATAGTAATTGTATGCTTGTGATCGTATGACTGTGATCGTATGATTGTGATGGTATGATTGCGATGGTATGATTGTGATTCTATGATTGTGATTGTATTATTGTGCTCGCATGATTGTGATCGTATGATTGTGATCGTATGATTGTGATTGTATGATTGTTATTGTATGACTGTACTTGTATGATTGTGATTGTATGATTGTGATTGTATGATTGTGATTGTATGATTGTGATTGTATGATTGTGATTGTATGATTGTGATTGTATGATTGTGATTGTATGATTGTGATTGTATGATTGTGATTGTATGATTGTGATTGTATGATTGTGATCGTATGATTGTGATTGTTTGATTGCGATTGTACGATTGTGATTGTATGACTGTGATTGTATGATTGTTATTGTATGATAGTGATTGTATGATTGTGATCGTAGGATTGTGATCGCATGATAGTGATTGTATGATTGTGATTGTATGATTGTGATTGTATGATTGCGAGTGTGTGATTGTGATTGTATGACTGTGATTGTATGATTGTGATTGTATGATTGTGATTGTATGATTGTGTTTGTATGAATGCGATTGTATGATTGGGATTGTATGATTGTGATTGTATGATTGTGTTTGGGAGATTGCAATCGTATGATTGCAATTACATGATTGTGCTTGTATGATTGTGATCGCATGATTGTGATCGTATGACTGTGATTGTATGATTGTGATTGTATGATTGCGATTGTATGATTGTGATTCTATGATTGTGATTGTATTATTGTGTTCGCATGATTGTGATCGTATGATTGTGATCGTATGATTGCAATTTTAGGAGTGTGATATATGATTGTGATTGTATGATTGTGATTGTATGATTGTGATTGTATGATTGTGATTGTATGATTGTGATTGTATGATTGTGATTGTATGATTGTGTTTGTATGATTGTGATTGTATGATTGTGATTGTATGATTGTGATTGTATGATTGTGATTTTATGATTGTTTTTGTGTGATTGTGATAGTAAGATAGTAATTGTATGATTGTGATCGTATGACTGTGGTCGTATGATTGTGATGGTATGATTGCGATGGTATGATTGTGATTCTATGATTGTGATTGTATTATTGTGCTCGCATGATTGTGATCGTATGATTGTGATCGTATGATTGTCATTGTATGATTGTGATTGTATGATTGTGATTCTATGATTGTGATTGTATTATTCTGATCGCATGATTGTGATCGTATGATTGTTTTCGTATGATTGTGATTGTATGATTGTGATTGTATGATCGTGATTGTATGATCGTGATTGTATGATTGTTTTTGTATGATTGTTTTTGCATGATTGTGTTTGTATGATGGTAATTGTATGATTGTGATCGTATGACTGTGATCGTATGATTGTGATAGTATGATTGTGATTGTATGATTGTGATTGTATGATTGTGATTGTATGATAGTAATCGTATGATTGTGATCGTATGACTGTGATCGTATGATTGTGACGGTATGATTGCGATTGTATGATTGTGATTGTATGATTGCGATTGTATGATTGTGATCGTATGATTGTGATGGCACGATTGTGATTGTATGATTGTGATTGTACGATTGTGATTGTATGATTGCGAATGTATGATTGTGATTGTATGATTGTGATTGTATGATTGTTATTGTATGATTGTGATTTTATGATAGTAATTGCATGATTGTGATCGTATGATTGTGATGGCATGATTGTGATTGTATGATTGTGATTGTATGATTGTGATTTTTTGATTGTGATTGTATGATTGCGAGTGTATGATTGTGATTGTATGATTGTGATTGTATGATTGTGATTGTATGATTGCAATTACATGATTGTGCTTGTATGATTGTGATCGTATGATTGTGATTGTATGATTGTGATTGTATGATTGTGATTGTATGATTGTGATTGTATGATTGTGATTATATGATTGTGATTGTATGATTGTGATTGTATTATTGTGATTGTATAATTGTGATTGTATGATTGCGATTGTATGATAGTAATTGTATGATTGTGATCGTATGACTGTGATCGTATGTATGTGATGGTATGATTGCGATCGTATGATTGTGATTGTATGATTGCGAGTGTATGATTGTGATTGTATGATTGTGATTGTATGATTGTGATTGTATGATTGTGATTGTATGATTGTGATTGTATGATTGTGATTGTATGATTGTGATTCTATGATTGTGATTGTATTATTCTGATCGCATGATTGTGATCGTATGATTGTGATCGTATGATTGTGATTGTATGATTGTGATTGTATGATCGTGATTGTATGATCGTGATTGTATGATTGTTTTTGTATGATTGTTTTTGCATGATTGTGTTTGTATGATGGTAATTGTATGATTGTGATCGTATGATTGTGATCGTATGACTGTGATCGTATGATTGTGACGGTATGATTGCGATTGTATGATTGTGATTGTATGATTGCGATTGTATGATTGTGATCGTATGAATATGATGGCACGATTGTGATTGTATGATTGTGATTGTACGATTGTGATTGTATGATTGCGAATGTATGATTGTGATTGTATGATTGTGATTGTATGATTGTGATTGTATGATTGTTATTGTATGATTGTGATTTTATGATAGTAATTGCATGATTGTGATCGTACGATTGTGATGGCATGATTGTGATTGTATGATTGTGATTGTATGATTGTGATTTTTTGATTGTGATTGTATGATTGCGAGTGTATGATTGTGATTGTATGATTGTGATTGTATGATTGTGATTGTATGATTGCAATTACATGATTGTGCTTGTATGATTGTGATCGTATGATTGTGATTGTATGATTGTGATTGTATGATTGTGATTGTATGATTGTGATTGTATGATTGTGATTGTATGATTGTGATTGTATGATTGTGATTGTATGATTGTTTTTGTATGACTGTGATTGTATGATGGTAATTGTATGATTGTGATCGTATGACTGTGATCGTATGATTGTGATGGTATGATTGTGATTGTATGATTGTGATTGTATGATTGCGATTGTATGATAGTAATTGTATGATTGTGATCGTATGACTGTGATCGTATGACTGTGATGGTATGATTGTGATTGTATGATTGTGATTTTATGATTATGATTGCATGATTGTGATTGTATGATAGTGATTATATGATTGTGATTGTATGATTGTGATTGTATGATTTTAATTGTATGATTGTGATTGTATGATTGTGATTGTATGATTGTGATTATATGATTGTGATTGTATGATTGTGATTGTATGATTGCGATTGTATGATTGTGATTCTATGATTGTGATTGTATTATTGTGATCGCATGATTGTGATCGTATGATTGTGATCGTATGGTTGTGATTGTATGATTGTGATTGTATGATCGTGATTGTATGATTGTGATTGTATGATTGTGATCGTATGACTGTGATCGTATGTATGTGATGGTATGATTGCGATTGTATGATTGGGATTGTATGATTGTGATTGTATGATTGTGTTTGGGAGATTGCAATCGTATGATTGCAATTACATGATTGTGATTGTACGATTGTGATTGTATGATTGCGAGTGTATGATTGTGATTGTATGATTGTGATTGTATGATTGTGATTGTATGATTGTGATTGTATGATTGTGATTGTATGATTTTGATTGTATGATTGTGTTTGTATGAATGCGATTGTATGATTGGGATTGTATGATTGTGATTGTATGAGTGTGTTTGGGAGATTGCAACCGTATGATTGCAGTTACATGATTGTGCTTGAATGATTGTGATCGCATGATTGTGATCGTATGACTGTGATTGTATGATTGTGATTGTATGATTGCGATTGTATGATTGTGATTCTATGGTTGTGATTGTATTATTGTGTTCGCATGATTGTGATCGTATGATTGTGATCGTATGATTGCAATTTTATGAGTGTGATACATGATTGTGATTGTATGATTGTGATTGTATGATTGTGATTGTATGATTGTGATTGTATGATTGTGTTTGTATTACTGTAATTGTATAATTGTGATTGTATGATTGTGTTTGTAGGAATGTAATTGTATAATTGTGTTTGTATCATTGAAATTGTATGATTGTGAGTGTATGATTGTGATTGTATGATTGCGATCGTTTGATTGTGATTTTTTGATTGCGATTGTATGATTGTGATTGTATGATTGTGATTGTATGATTGTGATTGTATGATTGTGATTGTATGATTGTGATTGTATGATTGTGATTGTATGATTGTGATTGTATGATTGTGATTTTATGATTGTTTTTGTATGATTGTGATAGTAAGATAGTTATTGTATGCTTGTGATCGTATGACTGTGATCGTATGATTGTGATGGTATGATTGCGATGGTATGATTGTGATTCTATGATTGTGATTGTATTATTGTGCTCGCATGATTGTGATCGTATGATTGTGATCGCATGATTGTGATTGTATGATTGTGATTGTATGACTATACTTGTATGATTGTGATTGTATGATTGTGATTGTATGATTGTGATTGTATGATTGTGATTGTATGATTGTGATTGTATGATTGTGATTGTATGATTGTGATTGTATGATTGTGATTGTATGATTGTGATCGTATGATTGTGATTGTTTGATTGCGATTGTACGATTGTGATTGTATGACTGTGATTGTATGATTGTTATTGTATGATAGTGATTGTATGATTGTGATCGTATGATTGTGATCGCATGATTGTGATTGTATGATTGTGATTGTATGATTGTGATTGTATGATTGCGAGTGTGTGATTGTGATTGTATGATTGTGATTGTATGATTGTGATTGTATGATTGTGATTGTATGATTGTGATTGTATGATTGTGTTTGTATGAATGCGATTGTATGATTGGGATTGTATGATTGTGATTGTATGATTGTGTTTGGGAGATTGCAATCGTATGATTGCAATTACATGATTGTGCTTGTATGATTGTGATCGCATGATTGTGATCGTATGACTGTGATTGTATGATTGTGATTGTATGATTGCGATTGTATGATTGTGATTCTATGATTGTGATTGTATTATTGTGTTCGCATGATTGTGATCGTATGATTGTGATCGTATGATTGCAATTTTAGGAGTGTGATATATGATTGTGATTGTATGATTGTGATTGTATGATTGTGATTGTATGATTGTGATTGTATGATGGTGATTGTATGATTGTGATTGTATGATTGTGTTTGTATGATTGTGATTGTATGATTGTGATTGTATGATTGTGATTGTATGATTGTGATTTTATGATTGTTTTTGTGTGATTGTGATAGTAAGATAGTAATTGTATGATTGTGATCGTATGACTGTGATCGTATGATTGTGATTGTATGATTGTGATTGTATGAGTGTGTTTGGGAGATTGCAATCGTATGATTGCAGTTACATGATTGTGCTTGAATGATTGTGATCGCATGATTGTGATCGTATGATTGTGATCGTATGATTGCAATTTTAGGAGTGTGATATATGATTGTGATTGTATGATTGTGATTGTATGATTGTGATTGTATGATTGTGATTGTATGATTGTGATTGTATGATTGTGATTGTATGATTGTGATTGTATGATTGTGATTGTATGATTGTGATTGTATGATTGTGATTGTATGATTGTGATTGTATGATTGTGATTGTATGATTGTGATTGTATGATTGTGATTGTATGATTGTGATTTTATGATTGTTTTTGTGTGATTGTGATAGTAAGATAGTAATTGTATGATTGTGATCGTATGACTGTGGTCGTATGATTGTGATGGTATGATTGCGATGGTATGATTGTGATTCTATGATTGTGATTGTATTATTGTGCTCGCATGATTGTGCTCGTATGATTGTGATCGTATGATTGTCATTGTATGATTGTGATTGTATGATTGTGATTGTATGATTGTGATTCTATGATTGTGATTGTATTATTCTGATCGCATGATTGTGATCGTATGATTGTTTTCGTATGATTGTGATTGTATGATTGTGATTGTATGATCGTGATTGTATGATCGTGATTGTATGATTGTTTTTGTATGATTGTTTTTGCATGATTGTGTTTGTATGATGGTAATTGTATGATTGTGATCGTATGACTGTGATCGTATGATTGTGATAGTATGATTGTGATTGTATGATTGTGATTGTATGATTGTGATTGTATGATAGTAATTGTATGATTGTGATCGTATGACTGTGATCGTATGATTGTGACGGTATGATTGCGATTGTATGATTGTGATTGTATGATTGCGATTGTATGATTGTGATCGTATGATTGTGATGGCACGATTGTGATTGTATGATTGTGATTGTACGATGGTGATTGTATGATTGCGAATGTATGATTGTGATTGTATGATTGTGATTGTATGATTGTTATTGTATGATTGTGATTTTATGATAGTAATTGCATGATTGTGATCGTATGATTGTGATGGCATGATTGTGATTGTATGATTGTGATTGTATGATTGTGATTTTTTGATTGTGATTGTATGATTGCGAGTGTATGATTGTGATTGTATGATTGTGATTGTATGATTGTGATTGTATGATTGTGATTGTATGATTGCAATTACATGATTGTGCTTGTATGATTGTGATCGTATGATTGTGATTGTATGATTGTGATTGTATGATTGTGATTGTATGATTGTGATTGTATGATTGTGATTATATGATTGTGATTGTATGATTGTGATTGTATTGTTGTGATTGTATGATTGTGATTGTATGATTGTGATTGTATGATTGCGATTATATGATAGTAATTGTATGATTGTGATCGTATGACTGTGATCGTATGTATGTGATGGTATGATTGCGATCGTATGATTGTGATTGTATGATTGCGAGTGTATGATTGTGATTGTATGATTGTGATTGTATGATTGTGATTGTATGATTGTGATTGTATGATTGTGATTGTATGATTGTGATTCTATGATTGTGATTGTATTATTCTGATCGCATGATTGTGATCGTATGATTGTGATCGTATGATTGTGATTGTATGATTGTGATTGTATGATCGTGATTGTATGATCGTGATTGTATGACTGTTTTTGTATGATTGTTTTTGCATGATTGTGTTTGTATGATGGTAATTGTATGATTGTGATCGTATGACTGTGATCGTATGATTGTGATAGTATGATTGTGATTGTATGATTGTGATTGTATGATTGTGATTGTATGATAGTAATTGTATGATTGTGATCGTATGACTGTGATCGTATGATTGTGACGGTATGATTGCGATTGTATGATTGTGATTGTATGATTGCGATTGTATGATTGTGATCGTATGATTGTGATGGCACGATTGTGATTGTATGATTGTGATTGTACGATTGTGATTGTATGATTGCGAATGTATGATTGTGATTGTATGATTGTGATTGTATGATTGTTATTGTATGATTGTGATTTTATGATAGTAATTGCATGATTGTGATCGTATGATTGTGATGGCATGATTGTGATTGTATGATTGTGATTGTATTATTGTGATTTTTTGATTGTGATTGTATGATTGCGAGTGTATGATTGTGATTGTATGATTGTGATTGTATGATTGTGATTGTATGATTGCAATTACATGATTGTGCTTGTATGATTGTGATCGTATGATTGTGATTGTATGATTGTGATTGTATGATTGTGATTGTATGATTGTGATTGTATGATTGTGATTGTATGATTGTTTTTGTATGACTGTGATTGTATGATGGTAATTGTATGATTGTGATCGTATGACTGTGATCGTATGATTGTGATGGTATGATTGTGATTGTATGATTGTGATTGTATGATTGCGATTGTATGATAGTAATTGTATGATTGTGATCGTATGACTGTGATCGTATGACTGTGATGGTATGATTGTGATTGTATGATTGTGATTGTATGATTATGATTGCATGATTGTGATTGTATGATAGTGATTATATGATTGTGATTGTATGATTGTGATTGTATGATTGTGATTGTATGATTGTGATTGTATGATTGTGATTGTATGATTGTGTTTGTATGATTGTGATTGTATGATTGTGATTGTATGATTGTGATTGTATGATTGTGATTGTATGATTGTGATTTTATGATTGTTTTTGTGTGATTGTGATAGTAAGATAGTAATTGTATGATTGTGATCGTATGACTGTGGTCGTATGATTGTGATGGTATGATTGCGATGGTATGATTGTGATTCTATGATTGTGATTGTATTATTGTGCTCGCATGATTGTGCTCGCATGATTGTGATCGTATGATTGTGATCGTATGATTGTCATTGTATGATTGTGATTGTATGATTGTGATTGTATGATTGTGATTCTATGATTGTGATTGTATTATTCTGATCGCATGATTGTGATCGTATGATTGTTTTCGTATGATTGTGATTGTATGATTGTGATTGTATGATCGTGATTGTATGATCGTGATTGTATGATTGTTTTTGTATGATTGTTTTTGCATGATTGTGTTTGTATGATGGTAATTGTATGATTGTGATCGTATGACTGTGATCGTATGATTGTGATAGTATGATTGTGATTGTATGATTGTGATTGTATGAATGTGATTGTATGATAGTAATTGTATGATTGTGATCGTATGACTGTGATCGTATGATTGTGACGGTATGATTGCGATTGTATGATTGTGATTGTATGATTGCGATTGTATGATTGTGATCGTATGATTGTGATGGCACGATTGTGATTGTATGATTGTGATTGTACGATGGTGATTGTATGATTGCGAATGTATGATTGTGATTGTATGATTGTGATTGTATGATTGTTATTGTATGATTGTGATTTTATGATAGTAATTGCATGATTGTGATCGTATGATTGTGATGGCATGATTGTGATTGTATGATTGTGATTGTATGATTGTGATTTTTTGATTGTGATTGTATGATTGCGAGTGTATGATTGTGATTGTATGATTGTGATTGTATGATTGTGATTGTATGATTGCAATTACATGATTGTGCTTGTATGATTGTGATCGTATGATTGTGATTGTATGATTGTGACTGTATGATTGTGATTGTATGATTGTGATTGTATGATTGTGATTATATGATTGTGATTGTATGATTGTGATTGTATTATTGTGATTGTATGATTGTGATTGTATGATTGTGATTGTATGATTGCGATTATATGATAGTAATTGTATGATTGTGATCGTATGACTGTGATCGTATGTATGTGATGGTATGATTGCGATCGTATGATTGTGATTGTATGATTGCGAGTGTATGATTGTGATTGTATGATTGTGATTGTATGATTGTGATTGTATGATTGTGATTGTATGATTGTGATTGTATGATTGTGAAGGTATGATTGTGATTGTATGATTGTGATTCTATGATTGTGATTGTATTATTCTGATCGCATGATTGTGATCGTATGATTGTGATCGTATGATTGTGATTGTATGATTGTGATTGTATGATCGTGATTGTATGATCGTGATTGTATGATTGTTTTTGTATGATTGTTTTTGCATGATTGTGTTTGTATGATGGTAATTGTATGATTGTGATCGTATGACTGTGATCGTATGATTGTGATAGTATGATTGTGATTGTATGATTGTGATTGTATGATTGTGATTGTATGATAGTAATTGTATGATTGTGATCGTATGACTGTGATCGTATGATTGTGACGGTATGATTGCGATTGTATGATTGTGATTGTATGATTGCGATTGTATGATTGTGATCGTATGATTGTGATGGCACGATTGTGATTGTATGATTGTGATTGTACGATTGTGATTGTATGATTGCGAATGTATGATTGTGATTGTATGATTGTGATTGTATGATTGTTATTGTATGATTGTGATTTTATGATAGTAATTGCATGATTGTGATCGTATGATTGTGATGGCATGATTGTGATTGTATGATTGTGATTGTATTATTGTGATTTTTTGATTGTGATTGTATGATTGCGAGTGTATGATTGTGATTGTATGATTGTGATTGTATGATTGTGATTGTATGATTGCAATTACATGATTGTGCTTGTATGATTGTGATCGTATGATTGTGATTGTATGATTGTGATTGTATGATTGTGATTGTATGATTGTGATTGTATGATTGTGATTGTATGATTGTGATTGTATGATTGTGATTGTATGATTGTGATTGTATGATTGTTTTTGTATGACTGTGATTGTATGATGGTAATTGTATGATTGTGATCGTATGACTGTGATCGTATGATTGTGATGGTATGATTGTGATTGTATGATTGTGATTGTATGATTGCGATTGTATGATAGTAATTGTATGATTGTGATCGTATGACTGTGATCGTATGACTGTGATGGTATGATTGTGATTGTATGATTGTGATTGTATGATTATGATTGCATGATTGTGATTGTACGATTGTGATTGTATGACTGTGATTGTATGATTGTTATTGTATGATAGTGATTGTATGATTGTGATCGTATGATTGTGATCGCATGATTGTGATTGTATGATTGTGATTGTATGATTGTGATTGTATGATTGCGAGTGTGTGATTGTGATTGTATGATTGTGTTTGTATGAATGCGATTGTATGATTGGGATTGTATGATTGTGATTGTATGATTGTGTTTGGGAGATTGCAATCGTATGATTGCAATTACATGATTGTGCTTGTATGATTGTGATCGCATGATTGTGATCGTATGACTGTGATTGTATGATTGTGATTGTATGATTGCGATTGTATGATTGTGATTCTATGATTGTGATTGTATTATTGTGTTCGCATGATTGTGATCGTATGATTGTGATCGTATGATTGCAATTTTAGGAGTGTGATATATGATTGTGATTGTATGATTGTGATTGTATGATTGTGATTATATGATTGTGATTGTATGATTGTGATTGTATTATTGTGATTGTATGATTGTGATTGTATGATTGTGATTGTATGATTGCGATTATATGATAGTAATTGTATGATTGTGATCGTATGACTGTGATCGTATGTATGTGATGGTATGATTGCGATCGTATGATTGTGATTGTATGATTGCGAGTGTATGATTGTGATTGTATGATTGTGATTGTATGATTGTGATTGTATGATTGTGATTGTATGATTGTGATTGTATGATTGTGAAGGTATGATTGTGATTGTATGATTGTGATTCTATGATTGTGATTGTATTATTCTGATCGCATGATTGTGATCGTATGATTGTGATCGTATGATTGTGATTGTATGATTGTGATTGTATGATCGTGATTGTATGATCGTGATTGTATGATTGTTTTTGTATGATTGTTTTTGCATGATTGTGTTTGTATGATGGTAATTGTATGATTGTGATCGTATGACTGTGATCGTATGATTGTGATAGTATGATTGTGATTGTATGATTGTGATTGTATGATTGTGATTGTATGATAGTAATTGTATGATTGTGATCGTATGACTGTGATCGTATGATTGTGACGGTATGATTGCGATTGTATGATTGTGATTGTATGATTGCGATTGTATGATTGTGATCGTATGATTGTGATGGCACGATTGTGATTGTATGATTGTGATTGTACGATTGTGATTGTATGATTGCGAATGTATGATTGTGATTGTATGATTGTGATTGTATGATTGTTATTGTATGATTGTGATTTTATGATAGTAATTGCATGATTGTGATCGTATGATTGTGATGGCATGATTGTGATTGTATGATTGTGATTGTATTATTGTGATTTTTTGATTGTGATTGTATGATTGCGAGTGTATGATTGTGATTGTATGATTGTGATTGTATGATTGTGATTGTATGATTGCAATTACATGATTGTGCTTGTATGATTGTGATCGTATGATTGTGATTGTATGATTGTGATTGTATGATTGTGATTGTATGATTGTGATTGTATGATTGTGATTGTATGATTGTGATTGTATGATTGTGATTGTATGATTGTTTTTGTATGACTGTGATTGTATGATGGTAATTGTATGATTGTGATCGTATGACTGTGATCGTATGATTGTGATGGTATGATTGTGATTGTATGATTGTGATTGTATGATTGCGATTGTATGATAGTAATTGTATGATTGTGATCGTATGACTGTGATCGTATGACTGTGATGGTATGATTGTGATTGTATGATTGTGATTGTATGATTATGATTGCATGATTGTGATTGTACGATTGTGATTGTATGACTGTGATTGTATGATTGTTATTGTATGATAGTGATTGTATGATTGTGATCGTATGATTGTGATCGCATGATTGTGATTGTATGATTGTGATTGTATGATTGTGATTGTATGATTGCGAGTGTGTGATTGTGATTGTATGATTGTGTTTGTATGAATGCGATTGTATGATTGGGATTGTATGATTGTGATTGTATGATTGTGTTTGGGAGATTGCAATCGTATGATTGCAATTACATGATTGTGCTTGTATGATTGTGATCGCATGATTGTGATCGTATGACTGTGATTGTATGATTGTGATTGTATGATTGCGATTGTATGATTGTGATTCTATGATTGTGATTGTATTATTGTGTTCGCATGATTGTGATCGTATGATTGTGATCGTATGATTGCAATTTTAGGAGTGTGATATATGATTGTGATTGTATGATTGTGATTGTATGATTGTGATTGTATGATTGTGATTGTATGATTGTGATTGTATGATTGTGTTTGTATGATTGTGATTGTATGATTGTGATTGTATGATTGTGATTGTATGATTGTGATTTTATGATTGTTTTTGTGTGATTGTGATAGTAAGATAGTAATTGTATGATTGTGATCGTATGACTGTGATCGTATGATTGTGATTGTATGATTGTGATTGTATGAGTGTGTTTGGGAGATTGCAATCGTATGATTGCAGTTACATGATTGTGCTTGAATGATTGTGATCGCATGATTGTGATCGTATGATTGTGATCGTATGATTGCAATTTTAGGAGTGTGATATATGATTGTGATTGTATGATTGTGATTGTATGATTGTGATTGTATGATTGTGATTGTATGATTGTGATTGTATGATTGTGATTGTATGATTGTGATTGTATGATTGTGATTGTATGATTGTGATTGTATGATTGTGATTGTATGATTGTGATTGTATGATTGTGATTGTATGATTGTGATTGTATGATTGTGATTTTATGATTGTTTTTGTGTGATTGTGATAGTAAGATAGTAATTGTATGATTGTGATCGTATGACTGTGGTCGTATGATTGTGATGGTATGATTGCGATGGTATGATTGTGATTCTATGATTGTGATTGTATTATTGTGCTCGCATGATTGTGCTCGCATGATTGTGATCGTATGATTGTGATCGTATGATTGTCATTGTATGATTGTGATTGTATGATTGTGATTGTATGATTGTGATTCTATGATTGTGATTGTATTATTCTGATCGCATGATTGTGATCGTATGATTGTTTTCGTATGATTGTGATTGTATGATTGTGATTGTATGATCGTGATTGTATGATCGTGATTGTATGATTGTTTTTGTATGATTGTTTTTGCATGATTGTGTTTGTATGATGGTAATTGTATGATTGTGATCGTATGACTGTGATCGTATGATTGTGATAGTATGATTGTGATTGTATGATAGTAATTGTATGATTGTGATCGTATGACTGTGATCGTATGTATGTGATGGTATGATTGCGATCGTATGATTGTGATTGTATGATTGCGAGTGTATGATTGTGATTGTATGATTGTGATTGTATGATTGTGATTGTATGATTGTGATTGTATGATTGTGATTGTATGATTGTGATTCTATGATTGTGATTGTATTATTCTGATCGCATGATTGTGATCGTATGATTGTGATCGTATGATTGTGATTGTATGATTGTGATTGTATGATTGTGATTGTATGATCGTGATTGTATGATTGTTTTTGTATGATTGTTTTTGCATGATTGTGTTTGTATGATGGTAATTGTATGATTGTGATCGTATGACTGTGATCGTATGATTGTGATAGTATGATTGTGATTGTATGATTGTGATTGTATGATTGTGATTGTATGATAGTAATTGTATGATTGTGATCGTATGACTGTGATCGTATGATTGTGACGGTATGATTGCGATTGTATGATTGTGATTGTATGATTGCGATTGTATGATTGTGATCGTATGATTGTGATGGCACGATTGTGATTGTATGATTGTGATTGTACGATTGTGATTGTATGATTGCGAATGTATGATTGTGATTGTATGATTGTGATTGTATGATTGTTATTGTATGATTGTGATTTTATGATAGTAATTGCATGATTGTGATCGTATGATTGTGATGGCATGATTGTGATTGTATGATTGTGATTGTATTATTGTGATTTTTTGATTGTGATTGTATGATTGCGAGTGTATGATTGTGATTGTATGATTGTGATTGTATGATTGTGATTGTATGATTGCAATTACATGATTGTGCTTGTATGATTGTGATCGTATGATTGTGATTGTATGATTGTGATTGTATGATTGTGATTGTATGATTGTGATTGTATGATTGTGATTGTATGATAGTAATTGTATGATTGTGATCGTATGACTGTGATCGTATGATTGTGACGGTATGATTGCGATTGTATGATTGTGATTGTATGATTGCGATTGTATGATTGTGATCGTATGATTGTGATGGCACGATTGTGATTGTATGATTGTGATTGTACGATTGTGATTGTATGATTGCGAATGTATGATTGTGATTGTATGATTGTGATTGTATGATTGTTATTGTATGATTGTGATTTTATGATAGTAATTGCATGATTGTGATCGTATGATTGTGATGGCATGATTGTGATTGTATGATTGTGATTGTATTATTGTGATTTTTTGATTGTGATTGTATGATTGCGAGTGTATGATTGTGATTGTATGATTGTGATTGTATGATTGTGATTGTATGATTGCAATTACATGATTCTGTTTGTATGATTGTGATCGTATGATTGTGATTGTATGATTGTGATTGTATGATTGTGATTGTATGATTGTGATTGTATGATTGTGATTGTATGATTGTGATTGTATGATTGTTTTTGTATGACTGTGATTGTATGATGGTAATTGTATGATTGTGATCGTATGACTGTGATCGTATGATTGTGATGGTATGATTGTGATTGTATGATTGTGATTGTATGATTGCGATTGTATGATAGTAATTGTATGATTGTGATCGTATGACTGTGATCGTATGACTGTGATGGTATGATTGTGATTGTATGATTGTGATTGTATGATTATGATTGCATGATTGTGATTGTATGATAGTGATTATATGATTGTGATTGTATGATTGTGATTGTATGATTGTGATTGTATGATTGTGATTGTATGATTGTGATTGTATGATTGTGTTTGTATGATTGTGATTGTATGATTGTGATTGTATGATTGTGATTGTATGATTGTGATTGTATGATTGTGATTTTATGATTGTTTTTGTGTGATTGTGATAGTAAGATAGTAATTGTATGATTGTGATCGTATGACTGTGGTCGTATGATTGTGATGGTATGATTGCGATGGTATGATTGTGATTCTATGATTGTGATTGTATTATTGTGCTCGCATGATTGTGCTCGCATGATTGTGATCGTATGATTGTGATCGTATGATTGTCATTGTATGATTGTGATTGTATGATTGTGATTGTATGATTGTGATTCTATGATTGTGATTGTATTATTCTGATCGCATGATTGTGATCGTATGATTGTTTTCGTATGATTGTGATTGTATGATTGTGATTGTATGATCGTGATTGTATGATCGTGATTGTATGATTGTTTTTGTATGATTGTTTTTGCATGATTGTGTTTGTATGATGGTAATTGTATGATTGTGATCGTATGACTGTGATCGTATGATTGTGATAGTATGATTGTGATTGTATGATTGTGATTGTATGATTGTGATTGTATGATAGTAATTGTATGATTGTGATCGTATGACTGTGATCGTATGATTGTGACGGTATGATTGCGATTGTATGATTGTGATTGTATGATTGCGATTGTATGATTGTGATCGTATGATTGTGATGGCACGATTGTGATTGTATGATTGTGATTGTACGATGGTGATTGTATGATTGCGAATGTATGATTGTGATTGTATGATTGTGATTGTATGATTGTTATTGTATGATTGTGATTTTATGATAGTAATTGCATGATTGTGATCGTATGATTGTGATGGCATGATTGTGATTGTATGATTGTGATTGTATGATTGTGATTTTTTGATTGTGATTGTATGATTGCGAGTGTATGATTGTGATTGTATGATTGTGATTGTATGATTGTGATTGTATGATTGCAATTACATGATTGTGCTTGTATGATTGTGATCGTATGATTGTGATTGTATGATTGTGATTGTATGATTGTGATTGTATGATTGTGATTGTATGATTGTGATTATATGATTGTGATTGTATGATTGTGATTGTATTATTGTGATTGTATGATTGTGATTGTATGATTGTGATTGTATGATTGCGATTATATGATTGTGATTCTATGATTGTGATTGTATTATTGTGATCGCATGATTGTGATCGTATGATTGTGATCGTATGGTTGTGATTGTATGATTGTGATTGTATGATCGTGATTGTATGATTGTGATTGTATGATTGTGATCGTATGACTGTGATCGTATGTATGTGATAGTATGATTGCGATTGTATGATTGGGATTGTATGATTGTGATTGTATGATTGTGTTTGGGAGATTGCAATCGTATGATTGCAATTACATGATTGTGATTGTATGATTGTGATCGTATGATTGTGATTGTATGATTGTGATTGTATGATTGTGATTGTATGATTGTGATGGTATGATTGTGATTGTATGATTGTGATTGTATGATTGCGATTGTATGATTGTGATTGTATGATTGTGATTGTATGATCGTGATTGTATGATTGTGATTGTATGATTCTTTTTGTATGATTGTTTTTGCATGATTGTGATTGTATGATGGTAATTGTATGATTGTGATCGTATGACTGTGATCGTATGATTGTGATAGTATGATTGTGATTGTATGATTGTGATTGTATGATTGTGATTGTATGATAGTAATTGTATGATTGTGGTCGTATGACTGTGATCGTATGATTGTGATGGTATGATTGCGATTGTATGATTGTGATTGTATGATTGTGATTGTATGATTGTGATTGTATGATTGTGATTGTATGATTGTGATTATATGATTGTGATTGTATGATTGTGATTGTATGATTGCGATTGTATAATTGTGATTCTATGATTGTGATTGTATTATTGTGATCGCATAATTGTGATCGTATGATTGTGATTGTATGATCGTGATTGTATGATTGTGATTGTATGATTGCGATTGTATGACTGGGATTGTATGATTGTGATTGTATGATTGCGATTGTATGGTTGTGGTCGTATGATTGTGATGGCACGATTGTGATTGTATGATTGTGATTGTACGATTGTGATTGTATGATTGCGAGTGTATGATTGTGATTGTATGATTGTGATTGTATGATTGTTATTGTATGATTGTGATTTTATGATAGCAATTGCATGATTGTGATCGTATGATTGTGATGGCATGATTGTGATTGTATGATTGTGCTTGTATGATTGTGATCGTATGATTGTGATTGTATGATTGTGATTGTATGATTGTGATTGTATGATTGTGATTGTATGATTGTGATTATATGATTGTGATTGTATGATTGTGATTGTATGATTGTGATTGTATGATTGTGATTGTATGATTGTGATTGTATGATTGTGATTGTATGATTGTGATTGTATGATTGTGTTTGTATGATTGTGATTGTATGATTGTGATTGTATGATTGTGATTGTATGATTGTGATTTTATGATTGTTTTTGTGTGATTGTGATAGTAAGATAGTAATTGTATGATTGTGATCGTATGACTGTGATCGTATGATTGTGATTGTATGATTGTGATTGTATGAGTGTGTTTGGGAGATTGCAATCGTATGATTGCAGTTACATGATTGTGCTTGAATGATTGTGATCGCATGATTGTGATCGTATGATTGTGATCGTATGATTGCAATTTTAGGAGTGTGATATATGATTGTGATTGTATGATTGTGATTGTATGATTGTGATTGTATGATTGTGATTGTATGATTGTGATTGTATGATTGTGATTGTATGATTGTGATTGTATGATTGTGATTGTATGATTGTGATTGTATGATTGTGATTGTATGATTGTGATTGTATGATTGTGATTGTATGATTGTGATTGTATGATTGTGATTGTATGATTGTGATTTTATGATTGTTTTTGTGTGATTGTGATAGTAAGATAGTAATTGTATGATTGTGATCGTATGACTGTGGTCGTATGATTGTGATGGTATGATTGCGATGGTATGATTGTGATTCTATGATTGTGATTGTATTATTGTGCTCGCATGATTGTGCTCGTATGATTGTGATCGTATGATTGTCATTGTATGATTGTGATTGTATGATTGTGATTGTATGATTGTGATTCTATGATTGTGATTGTATTATACTGATCGCATGATTGTGATCGTATGATTGTTTTCGTATGATTGTGATTGTATGATTGTGATTGTATGATCGTGATTGTATGATCGTGATTGTATGATTGTTTTTGTATGATTGTTTTTGCATGATTGTGTTTGTATGATGGTAATTGTATGATTGTGATCGTATGACTGTGATTGTATGATTGTGATTGTATGATTGTGATTGTATGATTGTTTTTGTATGACTGTGATTGTATGATGGTAATTGTATGATTGTGATCGTATGACTGTGATCGTATGATTGTGATGGTATGATTGTGATTGTATGATTGTGATTGTATGATTGCGATTGTATGATAGTAATTGTATGATTGTGATCGTATGACTGTGATCGTATGACTGTGATGGTATGATTGTGATTGTATGATTGTGATTGTATGATTATGATTGCATGATTGTGATTGTATGATAGTGATTATATGATTGTGATTGTATGATTGTGATTGTATGATTGTGATTGTATGATTGTGATTGTATGATTGTGATTGTATGATTGTGTTTGTATGATTGTGATTGTATGATTGTGATTGTATGATTGTGATTGTATGATTGTGATTGTATGATTGTGATCTTATGATTGTTTTTGTGTGATTGTGATAGTAAGATAGTAATTGTATGATTGTGATCGTATGACTGTGGTCGTATGATTGTGATGGTATGATTGCGATGGTATGATTGTGATTCTATGATTGTGATTGTATTATTGTGCTCGCATGATTGTGCTCGCATGATTGTGATCGTATGATTGTGATCGTATGATTGTCATTGTATGATTGTGATTGTATGATTGTGATTGTATGATTGTGATTCTATGATTGTGATTGTATTATTCTGATCGCATGATTGTGATCGTATGATTGTTTTCGTATGATTGTGATTGTATGATTGTGATTGTATGATCGTGATTGTATGATCGTGATTGTATGATTGATTTTGTATGATTGTTTTTGCATGATTGTGTTTGTATGATGGTAATTGTATGATTGTGATCGTATGACTGTGATCGTATGATTGTGATAGTATGATTGTGATTGTATGATTGTGATTGTATGATTGTGATTGTATGATAGTAATTGTATGATTGTGATCGTATGACTGTGATCGTATGATTGTGACGGTATGATTGCGATTGTATGATTGTGATTGTATGATTGCGATTGTATGATTGTGATCGTATGATTGTGATGGCACGATTGTGATTGTATGATTGTGATTGTACGATGGTGATTGTATGATTGCGAATGTATGATTGTGATTGTATGATTGTGATTGTATGATTGTTATTGTATGATTGTGATTTTATGATTGTGATTGTATGATTGTGATTGTATGATTGTGATTATATGATTGTGATTGTATGATTGTGATTGTATGATTGTGATTGTATGATTGTGATTGTATGATTGTGATTGTATGATTGCGATTATATGATTGTGATTGTATGATTGTGATTCTATGATTGTGATTGTATTATTCTGATCGCATGATTGTGATCGTATGATTGTGACGGTATGATTGCGATTGTATGATTGTGATTGTATGATTGCGATTGTATGATTGTGATCGTATGATTGTGATGGCACGATTGTGATTGTATGATTGTGATTGTACGATTGTGATTGTATGATTGCGAATGTATGATTGTGATTGTATGATTGTGATTGTATGATTGTTATTGTATGATTGTGATTTTATGATAGTAATTGCATGATTGTGATCGTATGATTGTGATGGCATGATTGTGATTGTATGATTGTGATTGTATTATTGTGATTTTTTGATTGTGATTGTATGATTGCGAGTGTATGATTGTGATTGTATGATTGTGATTGTATGATTGTGATTGTATGATTGCAATTACATGATTCTGTTTGTATGATTGTGATCGTATGATTGTGATTGTATGATTGTGATTGTATGATTGTGATTGTATGATTGTGATTGTATGATTGTGATTGTATGATTGTGATTGTATGATTGTTTTTGTATGACTGTGATTGTATGATGGTAATTGTATGATTGTGATCGTATGACTGTGATCGTATGATTGTGATGGTATGATTGTGATTGTATGATTGTGATTGTATGATTGCGATTGTATGATAGTAATTGTATGATTGTGATCGTATGACTGTGATCGTATGACTGTGATGGTATGATTGTGATTGTATGATTGTGATTGTATGATTATGATTGCATGATTGTGATTGTATGATAGTGATTATATGATTGTGATTGTATGATTGTGATTGTATGATTGTGATTGTATGATTGTGATTGTATGATTGTGATTGTATGATTGTGTTTGTATGATTGTGATTGTATGATTGTGATTGTATGATTGTGATTGTATGATTGTGATTGTATGATTGTGATTTTATGATTGTTTTTGTGTGATTGTGATAGTAAGATAGTAATTGTATGATTGTGATCGTATGACTGTGGTCGTATGATTGTGATGGTATGATTGCGATGGTATGATTGTGATTCTATGATTGTGATTGTATTATTGTGCTCGCATGATTGTGCTCGCATGATTGTGATCGTATGATTGTGATCGTATGATTGTCATTGTATGATTGTGATTGTATGATTGTGATTGTATGATTGTGATTCTATGATTGTGATTGTATTATTCTGATCGCATGATTGTGATCGTATGATTGTTTTCGTATGATTGTGATTGTATGATTGTGATTGTATGATCGTGATTGTATGATCGTGATTGTATGATTGTTTTTGTATGATTGTTTTTGCATGATTGTGTTTGTATGATGGTAATTGTATGATTGTGATCGTATGACTGTGATCGTATGATTGTGATAGTATGATTGTGATTGTATGATTGTGATTGTATGATTGTGATTGTATGATAGTAATTGTATGATTGTGATCGTATGACTGTGATCGTATGATTGTGACGGTATGATTGCGATTGTATGATTGTGATTGTATGATTGCGATTGTATGATTGTGATCGTATGATTGTGATGGCACGATTGTGATTGTATGATTGTGATTGTACGATGGTGATTGTATGATTGCGAATGTATGATTGTGATTGTATGATTGTGATTGTATGATTGTTATTGTATGATTGTGATTTTATGATAGTAATTGCATGATTGTGATCGTATGATTGTGATGGCATGATTGTGATTGTATGATTGTGATTGTATGATTGTGATTTTTTGATTGTGATTGTATGATTGCGAGTGTATGATTGTGATTGTATGATTGTGATTGTATGATTGTGATTGTATGATTGCAATTACATGATTGTGCTTGTATGATTGTGATCGTATGATTGTGATTGTATGATTGTGATTGTATGATTGTGATTGTATGATTGTGATTGTATGATTGTGATTATATGATTGTGATTGTATGATTGTGATTGTATTATTGTGATTGTATGATTGTGATTGTATGATTGTGATTGTATGATTGCGATTATATGATTGTGATTCTATGATTGTGATTGTATTATTGTGATCGCATGATTGTGATCGTATGATTGTGATCGTATGGTTGTGATTGTATGATTGTGATTGTATGATCGTGATTGTATGATTGTGATTGTATGATTGTGATCGTATGACTGTGATCGTATGTATGTGATAGTATGATTGCGATTGTATGATTGGGATTGTATGATTGTGATTGTATGATTGTGTTTGGGAGATTGCAATCGTATGATTGCAATTACATGATTGTGATTGTATGATTGTGATCGTATGATTGTGATTGTATGATTGTGATTGTATGATTGTGATTGTATGATTGTGATGGTATGATTGTGATTGTATGATTGTGATTGTATGATTGCGATTGTATGATTGTGATTGTATGATTGTGATTGTATGATCGTGATTGTATGATTGTGATTGTATGATTCTTTTTGTATGATTGTTTTTGCATGATTGTGATTGTATGATGGTAATTGTATGATTGTGATCGTATGACTGTGATCGTATGATTGTGATAGTATGATTGTGATTGTATGATTGTGATTGTATGATTGTGATTGTATGATAGTAATTGTATGATTGTGGTCGTATGACTGTGATCGTATGATTGTGATGGTATGATTGCGATTGTATGATTGTGATTGTATGATTGTGATTGTATGATTGTGATTGTATGATTGTGATTGTATGATTGTGATTATATGATTGTGATTGTATGATTGTGATTGTATGATTGCGATTGTATAATTGTGATTCTATGATTGTGATTGTATTATTGTGATCGCATAATTGTGATCGTATGATTGTGATTGTATGATCGTGATTGTATGATTGTGATTGTATGATTGCGATTGTATGACTGGGATTGTATGATTGTGATTGTATGATTGCGATTGTATGGTTGTGGTCGTATGATTGTGATGGCACGATTGTGATTGTATGATTGTGATTGTACGATTGTGATTGTATGATTGCGAGTGTATGATTGTGATTGTATGATTGTGATTGTATGATTGTTATTGTATGATTGTGATTTTATGATAGCAATTGCATGATTGTGATCGTATGATTGTGATGGCATGATTGTGATTGTATGATTGTGCTTGTATGATTGTGATCGTATGATTGTGATTGTATGATTGTGATTGTATGATTGTGATTGTATGATTGTGATTGTATGATTGTGATTATATGATTGTGATTGTATGATTGTGATTGTATGATTGTGATTGTATGATTGTGATTGTATGATTGTGATTGTATGATTGTGATTGTATGATTGTGATTGTATGATTGTGTTTGTATGATTGTGATTGTATGATTGTGATTGTATGATTGTGATTGTATGATTGTGATTTTATGATTGTTTTTGTGTGATTGTGATAGTAAGATAGTAATTGTATGATTGTGATCGTATGACTGTGATCGTATGATTGTGATTGTATGATTGTGATTGTATGAGTGTGTTTGGGAGATTGCAATCGTATGATTGCAGTTACATGATTGTGCTTGAATGATTGTGATCGCATGATTGTGATCGTATGATTGTGATCGTATGATTGCAATTTTAGGAGTGTGATATATGATTGTGATTGTATGATTGTGATTGTATGATTGTGATTGTATGATTGTGATTGTATGATTGTGATTGTATGATTGTGATTGTATGATTGTGATTGTATGATTGTGATTGTATGATTGTGATTGTATGATTGTGATTGTATGATTGTGATTGTATGATTGTGATTGTATGATTGTGATTTTATGATTGTTTTTGTGTGATTGTGATAGTAAGATAGTAATTGTATGATTGTGATCGTATGACTGTGGTCGTATGATTGTGATGGTATGATTGCGATGGTATGATTGTGATTCTATGATTGTGATTGTATTATTGTGCTCGCATGATTGTGCTCGTATGATTGTGATCGTATGATTGTCATTGTATGATTGTGATTGTATGATTGTGATTGTATGATTGTGATTCTATGATTGTGATTGTATTATACTGATCGCATGATTGTGATCGTATGATTGTTTTCGTATGATTGTGATTGTATGATTGTGATTGTATGATCGTGATTGTATGATCGTGATTGTATGATTGTTTTTGTATGATTGTTTTTGCATGATTGTGTTTGTATGATGGTAATTGTATGATTGTGATCGTATGACTGTGATTGTATGATTGTGATTGTATGATTGTGATTGTATGATTGTTTTTGTATGACTGTGATTGTATGATGGTAATTGTATGATTGTGATCGTATGACTGTGATCGTATGATTGTGATGGTATGATTGTGATTGTATGATTGTGATTGTATGATTGCGATTGTATGATAGTAATTGTATGATTGTGATCGTATGACTGTGATCGTATGACTGTGATGGTATGATTGTGATTGTATGATTGTGATTGTATGATTATGATTGCATGATTGTGATTGTATGATAGTGATTATATGATTGTGATTGTATGATTGTGATTGTATGATTGTGATTGTATGATTGTGATTGTATGATTGTGATTGTATGATTGTGTTTGTATGATTGTGATTGTATGATTGTGATTGTATGATTGTGATTGTATGATTGTGATTGTATGATTGTGATTTTATGATTGTTTTTGTGTGATTGTGATAGTAAGATAGTAATTGTATGATTGTGATCGTATGACTGTGGTCGTATGATTGTGATGGTATGATTGCGATGGTATGATTGTGATTCTATGATTGTGATTGTATTATTGTGCTCGCATGATTGTGCTCGCATGATTGTGATCGTATGATTGTGATCGTATGATTGTCATTGTATGATTGTGATTGTATGATTGTGATTGTATGATTGTGATTCTATGATTGTGATTGTATTATTCTGATCGCATGATTGTGATCGTATGATTGTTTTCGTATGATTGTGATTGTATGATTGTGATTGTATGATCGTGATTGTATGATCGTGATTGTATGATTGATTTTGTATGATTGTTTTTGCATGATTGTGTTTGTATGATGGTAATTGTATGATTGTGATCGTATGACTGTGATCGTATGATTGTGATAGTATGATTGTGATTGTATGATTGTGATTGTATGATTGTGATTGTATGATAGTAATTGTATGATTGTGATCGTATGACTGTGATCGTATGATTGTGACGGTATGATTGCGATTGTATGATTGTGATTGTATGATTGCGATTGTATGATTGTGATCGTATGATTGTGATGGCACGATTGTGATTGTATGATTGTGATTGTACGATGGTGATTGTATGATTGCGAATGTATGATTGTGATTGTATGATTGTGATTGTATGATTGTTATTGTATGATTGTGATTTTATGATTGTGATTGTATGATTGTGATTGTATGATTGTGATTATATGATTGTGATTGTATGATTGTGATTGTATGATTGTGATTGTATGATTGTGATTGTATGATTGTGATTGTATGATTGCGATTATATGATTGTGATTGTATGATTGTGATTCTATGATTGTGATTGTATTATTCTGATCGCATGATTGTGATCGTATGATTGTGACGGTATGATTGCGATTGTATGATTGTGATTGTATGATTGCGATTGTATGATTGTGATCGTATGATTGTGATGGCACGATTGTGATTGTATGATTGTGATTGTACGATTGTGATTGTATGATTGCGAATGTATGATTGTGATTGTATGATTGTGATTGTATGATTGTTATTGTATGATTGTGATTTTATGATAGTAATTGCATGATTGTGATCGTATGATTGTGATGGCATGATTGTGATTGTATGATTGTGATTGTATTATTGTGATTTTTTGATTGTGATTGTATGATTGCGAGTGTATGATTGTGATTGTATGATTGTGATTGTATGATTGTGATTGTATGATTGCAATTACATGATTGTGCTTGTATGATTGTGATCGTATGATTGTGATTGTATGATTGTGATTGTATGATTGTGATTGTATGATTGTGATTGTATGATTGTGATTGTATGATTGTGATTGTATGATTGTTTTTGTATGACTGTGATTGTATGATGGTAATTGTATGATTGTGATCGTATGACTGTGATCGTATGATTGTGATGGTATGATTGTGATTGTATGATTGTGATTGTATGATTGCGATTGTATGATAGTAATTGTATGATTGTGATCGTATGACTGTGATCGTATGACTGTGATGGTATGATTGTGATTGTATGATTGTGATTGTATGATTATGATTGCATGATTGTGATTGTATGATAGTGATTATATGATTGTGATTGTATGATTGTGATTGTATGATTGTGATTGTATGATTGTGATTGTATGATTGTGATTGTATGATTGTGTTTGTATGATTGTGATTGTATGATTGTGATTGTATGATTGTGATTGTATGATTGTGATTGTATGATTGTGATTTTATGATTGTTTTTGTGTGATTGTGATAGTAAGATAGTAATTGTATGATTGTGATCGTATGACTGTGGTCGTATGATTGTGATGGTATGATTGCGATGGTATGATTGTGATTCTATGATTGTGATTGTATTATTGTGCTCGCATGATTGTGCTCGCATGATTGTGATCGTATGATTGTGATCGTATGATTGTCATTGTATGATTGTGATTGTATGATTGTGATTGTATGATTGTGATTCTATGATTGTGATTGTATTATTCTGATCGCATGATTGTGATCGTATGATTGTTTTCGTATGATTGTGATTGTATGATTGTGATTGTATGATCGTGATTGTATGATCGTGATTGTATGATTGATTTTGTATGATTGTTTTTGCATGATTGTGTTTGTATGATGGTAATTGTATGATTGTGATCGTATAACTGTGATCGTATGATTGTGATAGTATGATTGTGATTGTATGATTGTGATTGTATGATTGTGATTGTATGATAGTAATTGTATGATTGTGATCGTATGACTGTGATCGTATGATTGTGACGGTATGATTGCGATTGTATGATTGTGATTGTATGATTGCGATTGTATGATTGTGATCGTATGATTGTGATGGCACGATTGTGATTGTATGATTGTGATTGTACGATGGTGATTGTATGATTGCGAATGTATGATTGTGATTGTATGATTGTGATTGTATGATTGTGATTGTATGATTGTTATTGTATGATTGTGATTTTATGATAGTAATTGCATGATTGTGATCGTATGATTGTGATGGCATGATTGTGATTGTATGATTGTGATTGTATGATTGTGATTTTTTGATTGTGATTGTATGATTGCGAGTGTATGATTGTGATTGTATGATTGTGATTGTATGATTGTGATTGTATGATTGTGATTGTATGATTGCAATTACATGATTGTGCTTGTATGATTGTGATCGTATGATTGTGATTGTATGATTGTGATTGTATGATTGTGATTGTATGATTGTGTTTGTATGATTGTGATTATATGATTGTGATTGTATGATTGTGATTGTATTATTGTGATTGTATGATTGTGATTGTATGATTGTGATTGTATGATTGCGATTATATGATAGTAATTGTATGATTGTGATCGTATGACTGTGATCGTATGTATGTGATGGTATGATTGCGATCGTATGATTGTGATTGTATGATTGCGAGTGTATGATTGTGATTGTATGATTGTGATTGTATGATTGTGATTGTATGATTGTGATTGTATGATTGTGAAGGTATGATTGTGATTGTATGATTGTGATTCTATGATTGTGATTGTATTATTCTGATCGCATGATTGTGATCGTATGATTGTGATCGTATGATTGTGATTGTATGATTGTGATTGTATGATCGTGATTGTATGATCGTGATTGTATGATTGTTTTTGTATGATTGTTTTTGCATGATTGTGTTTGTATGATGGTAATTGTATGATTGTGATCGTATGACTGTGATCGTATGATTGTGATAGTATGATTGTGATTGTATGATTGTGATTGTATGATTGTGATTGTATGATAGTAATTGTATGATTGTGATCGTATGACTGTGATCGTATGATTGTGACGGTATGATTGCGATTGTATGATTGTGATTGTATGATTGCGATTGTATGATTGTGATCGTATGATTGTGATGGCACGATTGTGATTGTATGATTGTGATTGTACGATTGTGATTGTATGATTGCGAATGTATGATTGTGATTGTATGATTGTGATTGTATGATTGTTATTGTATGATTGTGATTTTATGATAGTAATTGCATGATTGTGATCGTATGATTGTGATGGCATGATTGTGATTGTATGATTGTGATTGTATTATTGTGATTTTTTGATTGTGATTGTATGATTGCGAGTGTATGATTGTGATTGTATGATTGTGATTGTATGATTGTGATTGTATGATTGCAATTACATGATTGTGCTTGTATGATTGTGATCGTATGATTGTGATTGTATGATTGTGATTGTATGATTGTGATTGTATGATTGTGATTGTATGATTGTGATTGTATGATTGTGATTGTATGATTGTTTTTGTATGACTGTGATTGTATGATGGTAATTGTATGATTGTGATCGTATGACTGTGATCGTATGATTGTGATGGTATGATTGTGATTGTATGATTGTGATTGTATGATTGCGATTGTATGATAGTAATTGTATGATTGTGATCGTATGACTGTGATCGTATGACTGTGATGGTATGATTGTGATTGTATGATTGTGATTGTATGATTATGATTGCATGATTGTGATTGTATGATAGTGATTATATGATTGTGATTGTATGATTGTGATTGTATGATTGTGATTGTATGATTGTGATTGTATGATTGTGATTGTATGATTGTGTTTGTATGATTGTGATTGTATGATTGTGATTGTATGATTGTGATTGTATGATTGTGATTTTATGATTGTTTTTGTGTGATTGTGATAGTAAGATAGTAATTGTATGATTGTGATCGTATGACTGTGGTCGTATGATTGTGATGGTATGATTGCGATGGTATGATTGTGATTCTATGATTGTGATTGTATTATTGTGCTCGCATGATTGTGCTCGCATGATTGTGATCGTATGATTGTGATCGTATGATTGTCATTGTATGATTGTGATTGTATGATTGTGATTGTATGATTGTGATTCTATGATTGTGATTGTATTATTCTGATCGCATGATTGTGATCGTATGATTGTTTTCGTATGATTGTGATTGTATGATTGTGATTGTATGATCGTGATTGTATGATCGTGATTGTATGATTGTTTTTGTATGATTGTTTTTGCATGATTGTGTTTGTATGATGGTAATTGTATGATTGTGATCGTATGACTGTGATCGTATGATTGTGATAGTATGATTGCGATTGTATGATTGTGATTGTATGATTGTGATTGTATGATAGTAATTGTATGATTGTGATCGTATGACTGTGATCGTATGATTGTGACGGTATGATTGCGATTGTATGATTGTGATTGTATGATTGCGATTGTATGATTGTGATCGTATGATTGTGATGGCACGATTGTGATTGTATGATTGTGATTGTACGATGGTGATTGTATGATTGCGAATGTATGATTGTGATTGTATGATTGTGATTGTATGATTGTTATTGTATGATTGTGATTTTATGATTGTGATTGTATGATTGTGATTGTATGATTGTGATTATATGATTGTGATTGTATGATTGTGATTGTATGATTGTGATTGTATGATTGTGATTGTATGATTGTGATTGTATGATTGCGATTATATGATTGTGATTGTATGATTGTGATTCTATGATTGTGATTGTATTATTCTGATCGCATGATTGTGATCGTATGATTGTGACGGTATGATTGCGATTGTATGATTGTGATTGTATGATTGCGATTGTATGATTGTGATCGTATGATTGTGATGGCACGATTGTGATTGTATGATTGTGATTGTACGATTGTGATTGTATGATTGCGAATGTATGATTGTGATTGTATGATTGTGATTGTATGATTGTTATTGTATGATTGTGATTTTATGATAGTAATTGCATGATTGTGATCGTATGATTGTGATGGCATGATTGTGATTGTATGATTGTGATTGTATTATTGTGATTTTTTGATTGTGATTGTATGATTGCGAGTGTATGATTGTGATTGTATGATTGTGATTGTATGATTGTGATTGTATGATTGCAATTACATGATTGTGCTTGTATGATTGTGATCGTATGATTGTGATTGTATGATTGTGATTGTATGATTGTGATTGTATGATTGTGATTGTATGATTGTGATTGTATGATTGTGATTGTATGATTGTTTTTGTATGACTGTGATTGTATGATGGTAATTGTATGATTGTGATCGTATGACTGTGATCGTATGATTGTGATGGTATGATTGTGATTGTATGATTGTGATTGTATGATTGCGATTGTATGATAGTAATTGTATGATTGTGATCGTATGACTGTGATCGTATGACTGTGATGGTATGATTGTGATTGTATGATTGTGATTGTATGATTATGATTGCATGATTGTGATTGTATGATAGTGATTATATGATTGTGATTGTATGATTGTGATTGTATGATTGTGATTGTATGATTGTGATTGTATGATTGTGATTGTATGATTGTGTTTGTATGATTGTGATTGTATGATTGTGATTGTATGATTGTGATTGTATGATTGTGATTGTATGATTGTGATTTTATGATTGTTTTTGTGTGATTGTGATAGTAAGATAGTAATTGTATGATTGTGATCGTATGACTGTGGTCGTATGATTGTGATGGTATGATTGCGATGGTATGATTGTGATTCTATGATTGTGATTGTATTATTGTGCTCGCATGATTGTGCTCGCATGATTGTGATCGTATGATTGTGATCGTATGATTGTCATTGTATGATTGTGATTGTATGATTGTGATTGTATGATTGTGATTCTATGATTGTGATTGTATTATTCTGATCGCATGATTGTGATCGTATGATTGTTTTCGTATGATTGTGATTGTATGATTGTGATTGTATGATCGTGATTGTATGATCGTGATTGTATGATTGATTTTGTATGATTGTTTTTGCATGATTGTGTTTGTATGATGGTAATTGTATGATTGTGATCGTATGACTGTGATCGTATGATTGTGATAGTATGATTGTGATTGTATGATTGTGATTGTATGATTGTGATTGTATGATAGTAATTGTATGATTGTGATCGTATGACTGTGATCGTATGATTGTGACGGTATGATTGCGATTGTATGATTGTGATTGTATGATTGCGATTGTATGATTGTGATCGTATGATTGTGATGGCACGATTGTGATTGTATGATTGTGATTGTACGATGGTGATTGTATGATTGCGAATGTATGATTGTGATTGTATGATTGTGATTGTATGATTGTTATTGTATGATTGTGATTTTATGATAGTAATTGCATGATTGTGATCGTATGATTGTGATGGCATGATTGTGATTGTATGATTGTGATTGTATGATTGTGATTTTTTGATTGTGATTGTATGATTGCGAGTGTATGATTGTGATTGTATGATTGTGATTGTATGATTGTGATTGTATGATTGTGATTGTATGATTGCAATTACATGATTGTGCTTGTATGATTGTGATCGTATGATTGTGATTGTATGATTGTGATTGTATGATTGTGATTGTATGATTGTGTTTGTATGATTGTGATTATATGATTGTGATTGTATGATTGTGATTGTATTATTGTGATTGTATGATTGTGATTGTATGATTGTGATTGTATGATTGCGATTATATGATAGTAATTGTATGATTGTGATCGTATGACTGTGATCGTATGTATGTGATGGTATGATTGCGATCGTATGATTGTGATTGTATGATTGCGAGTGTATGATTGTGATTGTATGATTGTGATTGTATGATTGTGATTGTATGATTGTGATTGTATGATTGTGAAGGTATGATTGTGATTGTATGATTGTGATTCTATGATTGTGATTGTATTATTCTGATCGCATGATTGTGATCGTATGATTGTGATCGTATGATTGTGATTGTATGATTGTGATTGTATGATCGTGATTGTATGATCGTGATTGTATGATTGTTTTTGTATGATTGTTTTTGCATGATTGTGTTTGTATGATGGTAATTGTATGATTGTGATCGTATGACTGTGATCGTATGATTGTGATAGTATGATTGTGATTGTATGATTGTGATTGTATGATTGTGATTGTATGATAGTAATTGTATGATTGTGATCGTATGACTGTGATCGTATGATTGTGACGGTATGATTGCGATTGTATGATTGTGATTGTATGATTGCGATTGTATGATTGTGATCGTATGATTGTGATGGCACGATTGTGATTGTATGATTGTGATTGTACGATTGTGATTGTATGATTGCGAATGTATGATTGTGATTGTATGATTGTGATTGTATGATTGTTATTGTATGATTGTGATTTTATGATAGTAATTGCATGATTGTGATCGTATGATTGTGATGGCATGATTGTGATTGTATGATTGTGATTGTATTATTGTGATTTTTTGATTGTGATTGTATGATTGCGAGTGTATGATTGTGATTGTATGATTGTGATTGTATGATTGTGATTGTATGATTGCAATTACATGATTGTGCTTGTATGATTGTGATCGTATGATTGTGATTGTATGATTGTGATTGTATGATTGTGATTGTATGATTGTGATTGTATGATTGTGATTGTATGATTGTGATTGTATGATTGTTTTTGTATGACTGTGATTGTATGATGGTAATTGTATGATTGTGATCGTATGACTGTGATCGTATGATTGTGATGGTATGATTGTGATTGTATGATTGTGATTGTATGATTGCGATTGTATGATAGTAATTGTATGATTGTGATCGTATGACTGTGATCGTATGACTGTGATGGTATGATTGTGATTGTATGATTGTGATTGTATGATTATGATTGCATGATTGTGATTGTATGATAGTGATTATATGATTGTGATTGTATGATTGTGATTGTATGATTGTGATTGTATGATTGTGATTGTATGATTGTGATTGTATGATTGTGTTTGTATGATTGTGATTGTATGATTGTGATTGTATGATTGTGATTGTATGATTGTGATTTTATGATTGTTTTTGTGTGATTGTGATAGTAAGATAGTAATTGTATGATTGTGATCGTATGACTGTGGTCGTATGATTGTGATGGTATGATTGCGATGGTATGATTGTGATTCTATGATTGTGATTGTATTATTGTGCTCGCATGATTGTGCTCGCATGATTGTGATCGTATGATTGTGATCGTATGATTGTCATTGTATGATTGTGATTGTATGATTGTGATTGTATGATTGTGATTCTATGATTGTGATTGTATTATTCTGATCGCATGATTGTGATCGTATGATTGTTTTCGTATGATTGTGATTGTATGATTGTGATTGTATGATCGTGATTGTATGATCGTGATTGTATGATTGTTTTTGTATGATTGTTTTTGCATGATTGTGTTTGTATGATGGTAATTGTATGATTGTGATCGTATGACTGTGATCGTATGATTGTGATAGTATGATTGCGATTGTATGATTGTGATTGTATGATTGTGATTGTATGATAGTAATTGTATGATTGTGATCGTATGACTGTGATCGTATGATTGTGACGGTATGATTGCGATTGTATGATTGTGATTGTATGATTGCGATTGTATGATTGTGATCGTATGATTGTGATGGCACGATTGTGATTGTATGATTGTGATTGTACGATGGTGATTGTATGATTGCGAATGTATGATTGTGATTGTATGATTGTGATTGTATGATTGTTATTGTATGATTGTGATTTTATGATAGTAATTGCATGATTGTGATCGTATGATTGTGATGGCATGATTGTGATTGTATGATTGTGATTGTATGATTGTGATTTTTTGATTGTGATTGTATGATTGCGAGTGTATGATTGTGATTGTATGATTGTGATTGTATGATTGTGATTGTATGATTGCAATTACATGATTGTGCTTGTATGATTGTGATCGTATGATTGTGATTGTATGATTGTGATTGTATGATTGTGATTGTATGATTGTGATTGTATGATTGTGATTATATGATTGTGATTGTATGATTGTGATTGTATTATTGTGATTGTATGATTGTGATTGTATGATTGTGATTGTATGATTGCGATTATATGATAGTAATTGTATGATTGTGATCGTATGACTGTGATCGTATGTATGTGATGGTATGATTGCGATCGTATGATTGTGATTGTATGATTGCGAGTGTATGATTGTGATTGTATGATTGTGATTGTATGATTGTGATTGTATGATTGTGAAGGTATGATTGTGATTGTATGATTGTGATTCTATGATTGTGATTGTATTATTCTGATCGCATGATTGTGATCGTATGATTGTGATCGTATGATTGTGATCGTATGATTGTGATTGTATGATTGTGATTGTATGATCGTGATTGTATGATCGTGATTGTATGATTGTTTTTGTATGATTGTTTTTGCATGATTGTGTTTGTATGATGGTAATTGTATGATTGTGATCGTATGACTGTGATCGTATGATTGTGATAGTATGATTGTGATTGTATGATTGTGATTGTATGATTGTGATTGTATGATAGTAATTGTATGATTGTGATCGTATGACTGTGATCGTATGATTGTGACGGTATGATTGCGATTGTATGATTGTGATTGTATGATTGCGATTGTATGATTGTGATCGTATGATTGTGATGGCACGATTGTGATTGTATGATTGTGATTGTACGATTGTGATTGTATGATTGCGAATGTATGATTGTGATTGTATGATTGTGATTGTATGATTGTTATTGTATGATTGTGATTTTATGATAGTAATTGCATGATTGTGATCGTATGATTGTGATGGCATGATTGTGATTGTATGATTGTGATTGTATTATTGTGATTTTTTGATTGTGATTGTATGATTGCGAGTGTATGATTGTGATTGTATGATTGTGATTGTATGATTGTGATTGTATGATTGTGATTGTATGATTGCAATTACATGATTGTGCTTGTATGATTGTGATCGTATGATTGTGATTGTATGATTGTGATTGTATGATTGTGATTGTATGATTGTGATTGTATGATTGTGATTGTATGATTGTGATTGTATGATTGTGATTGTATGATTGTGATTGTATGATTGTTTTTGTATGACTGTGATTGTATGATGGTAATTGTATGATTGTGATCGTATGACTGTGATCGTATGATTGTGATGGTATGATTGTGATTGTATGATAGCGATTGTATGATAGTAATTGTATGATTGTGATCGTATGACTGTGATCGTATGACTGTGATGGTATGATTGTGATTGTATGATTGTGATTGTATGATTATAATTGCATGATTGTGATTGTATGATAGTGATTATATGATTGTGATTGTATGATTGTGATTGTATGATTGTGATTGTATGATTGTGATTGTATGATTGTGATTGTATGATTGTGATTATATGATTGTGATTGTATGATTGTGATTGTATGATTGCGATTGTATGATTGTGATTCTATGATTGTGATTGTATTATTGTGATCGCATGATTGTGATCGTATGATTGTGATCGTATGGTTGTGATTGTATGATTGTGATTGTATGATCGTGATTGTATGATTGTGATTGTATGATTGTGATCGTATGACTGTGATCGTATGTATGTGATAGTATGATTGCGATTGTATGATTGGGATTGTATGATTGTGATTGTATGATTGTGTTTGGGAGATTGCAATCGTATGATTGCAATTACATGATTGTGATTGTATGATTGTGATCGTATGATTGTGATTGTATGATTGTGATTGTATGATTGTGATTGTATGATTGTGATGGTATGATTGTGATTGTATGATTGTGATTGTATGATTGCGATTGTATGATTGTGATTGTATGATTGTGATTGTATGATCGTGATTGTATGATTGTGATTGTATGATTCTTTTTGTATGATTGTTTTTGCATGATTGTGATTGTATGATGGTAATTGTATGATTGTGATCGTATGACTGTGATCGTATGATTGTGATAGTATGATTGTGATTGTATGATTGTGATTGTATGATTGTGATTGTATGATAGTAATTGTATGATTGTGGTCGTATGACTGTGATCGTATGATTGTGATGGTATGATTGCGATTGTATGATTGTGATTGTATGATTGTGATTGTATGATTGTGATTGTATGATTGTGATTGTATGATTGTGATTATATGATTGTGATTGTATGATTGTGATTGTATGATTGCGATTGTATAATTGTGATTCTATGATTGTGATTGTATTATTGTGATCGCATAATTGTGATCGTATGATTGTGATTGTATGATCGTGATTGTATGATTGTGATTGTATGATTGCGATTGTATGACTGGGATTGTATGATTGTGATTGTATGATTGCGATTGTATGGTTGTGGTCGTATGATTGTGATGGCACGATTGTGATTGTATGATTGTGATTGTACGATTGTGATTGTATGATTGCGAGTGTATGATTGTGATTGTATGATTGTGATTGTATGATTGTTATTGTATGATTGTGATTTTATGATAGCAATTGCATGATTGTGATCGTATGATTGTGATTGTATGATTGTGATTGTATGATTGTGATTGTATGATTGCAATTACATGATTGTGCTTGTATGATTGTGATCGTATGATTGTGATTGTATGATTGTGATTGTATGATTGTGATTGTATGATTGTGATTGTATGATTGTGATTGTATGATTGTGATTGTATGATTGTGATTGTATGATTGTGATTGTATGATTGTTTTTGTATGACAGTGATTGTATGATGGTAATTGTATGATTGTGATCGTATGACTGTGATCGTATGATTGTGATGGTATGATTGTGATTGTATGATAGCGATTGTATGATAGTAATTGTATGATTGTGATCGTATGACTGTGATCGTATGACTGTGATGGTATGATTGTGATTGTATGATTGTGATTGTATGATTATGATTGCATGATTGTGATTGTATGATAGTGATTATATGATTGTGATTGTATGATTGTGATTGTATGATTGTGATTGTATGATTGTGATTGTATGATTGTGATTGTATGATTGTGATTATATGATTGTGATTGTATGATTGTGATTGTATGATTGCGATTGTATGATTGTGATTCTATGATTGTGATTGTATTATTGTGATCGCATGATTGTGATCGTATGATTGTGATCGTATGGTTGTGATTGTATGATTGTGATTGTATGATCGTGATTGTATGATTGTGATTGTATGATTGTGATCGTATGACTGTGATCGTATGTATGTGATAGTATGATTGCGATTGTATGATTGGGATTGTATGATTGTGATTGTATGATTGTGTTTGGGAGATTGCAATCGTATGATTGCAATTACATGATTGTGATTGTATGATTGTGATCGTATGATTGTGATTGTATGATTGTGATTGTATGATTGTGATTGTATGATTGTGATGGTATGATTGTGATTGTATGATTGTGATTGTATGATTGCGATTGTATGATTGTGATTGTATGATTGTGATTGTATGATCGTGATTGTATGATTGTGATTGTATGATTCTTTTTGTATGATTGTTTTTGCATGATTGTGATTGTATGATGGTAATTGTATGATTGTGATCGTATGACTGTGATCGTATGATTGTGATAGTATGATTGTGATTGTATGATTGTGATTGTATGATTGTGATTGTATGATAGTAATTGTATGATTGTGGTCGTATGACTGTGATCGTATGATTGTGATGGTATGATTGCGATTGTATGATTGTGATTGTATGATTGTGATTGTATGATTGTGATTGTATGATTGTGATTGTATGATTGTGATTATATGATTGTGATTGTATGATTGTGATTGTATGATTGCGATTGTATAATTGTGATTCTATGATTGTGATTGTATTATTGTGATCGCATAATTGTGATCGTATGATTGTGATTGTATGATCGTGATTGTATGATTGTGATTGTATGATTGCGATTGTATGACTGGGATTGTATGATTGTGATTGTATGATTGCGATTGTATGGTTGTGGTCGTATGATTGTGATGGCACGATTGTGATTGTATGATTGTGATTGTACGATTGTGATTGTATGATTGCGAGTGTATGATTGTGATTGTATGATTGTGATTGTATGATTGTTATTGTATGATTGTGATTTTATGATAGCAATTGCATGATTGTGATCGTATGATTGTGATGGCATGATTGTGATTGTATGATTGTGATTGTATGATTGTGATTTTTTGATTGTGATTGTATGATTGCGAGTGTATGATTGTGATTGTATGATTGTGATTGTATGATTGTGATTGTATGATTGCAATTACATGATTGTGCTTGTATGATTGTGATCGTATGATTGTGATTGTATGATTGTGATTGTATGATTGTGATTGTATGATTGTGATTGTATGATTGTGATTGTATGATTGTGATTGTATGATTGTTTTTGTATGACTGTGATTGTATGATGGTAATTGTATGATTGTGATCGTATGACTGTGATCGTATGATTGTGATGGTATGATTGTGATTGTATGATTGTGATTGTATGATTGCGATTGTATGATAGTAATTGTATGATTGTGATCGTATGACTGTGATCGTATGACTGTGATGGTATGATTGTGATTGTATGATTGTGATTGTATGATTATGATTGCATGATTGTGATTGTATGATAGTGATTATATGATTGTGATTGTATGATTGTGATTGTATGATTGTGATTGTATGATTGTGATTGTATGATTGTGATTGTATGATTGTGTTTGTATGATTGTGATTGTATGATTGTGATTGTATGATTGTGATTGTATGATTGTGATTGTATGATTGTGATTTTATGATTGTTTTTGTGTGATTGTGATAGTAAGATAGTAATTGTATGATTGTGATCGTATGACTGTGGTCGTATGATTGTGATGGTATGATTGCGATGGTATGATTGTGATTCTATGATTGTGATTGTATTATTGTGCTCGCATGATTGTGCTCGCATGATTGTGATCGTATGATTGTGATCGTATGATTGTCATTGTATGATTGTGATTGTATGATTGTGATTGTATGATTGTGATTCTATGATTGTGATTGTATTATTCTGATCGCATGATTGTGATCTATGATTGTTTTCGTATGATTGTGATTGTATGATTGTGATTGTATGATCGTGATTGTATGATCGTGATTGTATGATTGATGTTGTATGATTGTTTTTGCATGATTGTGTTTGTATGATGGTAATTGTATGATTGTGATCGTATGACTGTGATCGTATGATTGTGATAGTATGATTGTGATTGTATGATTGTGATTGTATGATTGTGATTGTATGATAGTAATTGTATGATTGTGATCGTATGACTGTGATCGTATGATTGTGACGGTATGATTGCGATTGTATGATTGTGATTGTATGATTGCGATTGTATGATTGTGATCGTATGATTGTGATGGCACGATTGTGATTGTATGATTGTGATTGTACGATGGTGATTGTATGATTGCGAATGTATGATTGTGATTGTATGATTGTGATTGTATGATTGTTATTGTATGATTGTGATTTTATGATAGTAATTGCATGATTGTGATCGTATGATTGTGATGGCATGATTGTGATTGTATGATTGTGATTGTATGATTGTGATTTTTTGATTGTGATTGTATGATTGCGAGTGTATGATTGTGATTGTATGATTGTGATTGTATGATTGTGATTGTATGATTGTGATTGTATGATTGCAATTACATGATTGTGCTTGTATGATTGTGATCGTATGATTGTGATTGTATGATTGTGATTGTATGATTGTGATTGTATGATTGTGATTGTATGATTGTGATTATATGATTGTGATTGTATGATTGTGATTGTATTATTGTGATTGTATGATTGTGATTGTATGATTGTGATTGTATGATTGCGATTATATGATAGTAATTGTATGATTGTGATCGTATGACTGTGATCGTATGTATGTGATGGTATGATTGCGATCGTATGATTGTGATTGTATGATTGCGAGTGTATGATTGTGATTGTATGATTGTGATTGTATGATTGTGATTGTATGATTGTGATTGTATGATTGTGAAGGTATGATTGTGATTGTATGATTGTGATTCTATGATTGTGATTGTATTATTCTGATCGCATGATTGTGATCGTATGATTGTGATCGTATGATTGTGATTGTATGATTGTGATTGTATGATCGTGATTGTATGATCGTGATTGTATGATTGTTTTTGTATGATTGTTTTTGCATGATTGTGTTTGTATGATGGTAATTGTATGATTGTGATCGTATGACTGTGATCGTATGATTGTGATAGTATGATTGTGATTGTATGATTGTGATTGTATGATTGTGATTGTATGATAGTAATTGTATGATTGTGATCGTATGACTGTGATCGTATGATTGTGACGGTATGATTGCGATTGTATGATTGTGATTGTATGATTGCGATTGTATGATTGTGATCGTATGATTGTGATGGCACGATTGTGATTGTATGATTGTGATTGTACGATTGTGATTGTATGATTGCGAATGTATGATTGTGATTGTATGATTGTGATTGTATGATTGTTATTGTATGATTGTGATTTTATGATAGTAATTGCATGATTGTGATCGTATGATTGTGATGGCATGATTGTGATTGTATGATTGTGATTGTATTATTGTGATTTTTTGATTGTGATTGTATGATTGCGAGTGTATGATTGTGATTGTATGATTGTGATTGTATGATTGTGATTGTATGATTGCAATTACATGATTGTGCTTGTATGATTGTGATCGTATGATTGTGATTGTATGATTGTGATTGTATGATTGTGATTGTATGATTGTGATTGTATGATTGTGATTGTATGATTGTGATTGTATGATTGTGATTGTATGATTGTGATTGTATGATTGTTTTTGTATGACTGTGATTTTATGATGGTAATTGTATGATTGTGATCGTATGACTGTGATCGTATGATTGTGATGGTATGATTGTGATTGTATGATTGTGATTGTATGATTGCGATTGTATGATAGTAATTGTATGATTGTGATCGTATGACTGTGATCGTATGACTGTGATGGTATGATTGTGATTGTATGATTGTGATTGTATGATTATGATTGCATGATTGTGATTGTACGATTGTGATTGTATGACTGTGATTGTATGATTGTTATTGTATGATAGTGATTGTATGATTGTGATCGTATGATTGTGATCGCATGATTGTGATTGTATGATTGTGATTGTATGATTGTGATTGTATGATTGCGAGTGTGTGATTGTGATTGTATGATTGTGATTGTATGATTGTGATTGTATGATTGTGATTGTATGATTGTGATTGTATGATTGTGTTTGTATGAATGCGATTGTATGATTGGGATTGTATGATTGTGATTGTATGATTGTGTTTGGGAGATTGCAATCGTATGATTGCAATTACATGATTGTGCTTGTATGATTGTGATCGCATGATTGTGATCGTATGACTGTGATTGTATGATTGTGATTGTATGATTGCGATTGTATGATTGTGATTCTATGATTGTGATTGTATTATTGTGTTCGCATGATTGTGATCGTATGATTGTGATCGTATGATTGCAATTTTAGGAGTGTGATATATGATTGTGATTGTATGATTGTGATTGTATGATTGTGATTGTATGATTGTGATTGTATGATTGTGATTGTATGATTGTGATTGTATGATTGTGATTGTATGATTGTGATTGTATGATTGTGTTTGTATGATTGTGATTGTATGATTGTGATTGTATGATTGTGATTGTATGATTGTGATTTTATGATTGTTTTTGTGTGATTGTGATAGTAAGATAGTAATTGTATGATTGTGATCGTATGACTGTGATCGTATGATTGTGATTGTATGATTGTGATTGTATGAGTGTGTTTGGGAGATTGCAATCGTATGATTGCAGTTACATGATTGTGCTTGAATGATTGTGATCGCATGATTGTGATCGTATGATTGTGATCGTATGATTGCAATTTTAGGAGTGTGATATATGATTGTGATTGTATGATTGTGATTGTATGATTGTGATTGTATGATTGTGATTGTATGATTGTGATTGTATGATTGTGATTGTATGATTGTGATTGTATGATTGTGATTGTATGATTGTGATCGTATGATTGTGATCGTATGATTGTCATTGTATGATTGTGATTGTATGATTGTGATTGTATGATTGTGATTCTATGATTGTGATTGTATTATTCTGATCGCATGATTGTGATCGTATGATTGTTTTCGTATGATTGTGATTGTATGATTGTGATTGTATGATCGTGATTGTATGATCGTGATTGTATGATTGTTTTTGTATGATTGTTTTTGCATGATTGTGTTTGTATGATGGTAATTGTATGATTGTGATCGTATGACTGTGATCGTATGATTGTGATAGTATGATTGTGATTGTATGATAGTAATTGTATGATTGTGATCGTATGACTGTGATCGTATGTATGTGATGGTATGATTGCGATCGTATGATTGTGATTGTATGATTGCGAGTGTATGATTGTGATTGTATGATTGTGATTGTATGATTGTGATTGTATGATTGTGATCGTATGATTGTGATCGTATGATTGTCATTGTATGATTGTGATTGTATGATTGTGATTGTATGATTGTGATTCTATGATTGTGATTGTATTATTCTGATCGCATGATTGTGATCGTATGATTGTTTTCGTATGATTGTGATTGTATGATTGTGATTGTATGATCGTGATTGTATGATCGTGATTGTATGATTGTTTTTGTATGATTGTTTTTGCATGATTGTGTTTGTATGATGGTAATTGTATGATTGTGATCGTATGACTGTGATCGTATGATTGTGATAGTATGATTGTGATTGTATGATAGTAATTGTATGATTGTGATCGTATGACTGTGATCGTATGTATGTGATGGTATGATTGCGATCGTATGATTGTGATTGTATGATTGCGAGTGTATGATTGTGATTGTATGATTGTGATTGTATGATTGTGATTGTATGATTGTGATTGTATGATTGTGATTGTATGATTGTGATTCTATGATTGTGATTGTATTATTCTGATCGCATGATTGTGATCGTATGATTGTGATCGTATGATTGTGATTGTATGATTGTGATTGTATGATCGTGATTGTATGATCGTGATTGTATGATTGTTTTTGTATGATTGTTTTTGCATGATTGTGTTTGTATGATGGTAATTGTATGATTGTGATCGTATGACTGTGATCGTATGATTGTGATAGTATGATTGTGATTGTATGATTGTGATTGTATGATTGTGATTGTATGATAGTAATTGTATGATTGTGATCGTATGACTGTGATCGTATGATTGTGACGGTATGATTGCGATTGTATGATTGTGATTGTATGATTGCGATTGTATGATTGTGATCGTATGATTGTGATGGCACGATTGTGATTGTATGATTGTGATTGTACGATTGTGATTGTATGATTGCGAATGTATGATTGTGATTGTATGATTGTGATTGTATGATTGTTATTGTATGATTGTGATTTTATGATAGTAATTGCATGATTGTGATCGTATGATTGTGATGGCATGATTGTGATTGTATGATTGTGATTATATTATTGTGATTTTTTGATTGTGATTGTATGATTGCGAGTGTATGATTGTGATTGTATGATTGTGATTGTATGATTGTGATTGTATGATTGCAATTACATGATTGCGCTTGTATGATTGTGATCGTATGATTGTGATTGTATGATTGTGATTGTATGATTGTGATTGTATGATTGTGATTGTATGATTGTGATTGTATGATAGTAATTGTATGATTGTGATCGTATGACTGTGATCGTATGATTGTGACGGTATGATTGCGATTGTATGATTGTGATTGTATGATTGCGACTGTATGATTGTGATCGTATGATTGTGATGGCACGATTGTGATTGTATGATTGTGATTGTACGATTGTGATTGTATGATTGCGAATGTATGATTGTGATTGTATGATTGTGATTGTATGATTGTTATTGTATGATTGTGATTTTATGATAGTAATTGCATGATTGTGATCGTATGATTGTGATGGCATGATTGTGATTGTATGATTGTGATTGTATTATTGTGATTTTTTGATTGTGATTGTATGATTGCGAGTGTATGATTGTGATTGTATGATTGTTTTTGTATGACTGTGATTGTATGATGGTAATTGTATGATTGTGATCGTATGACTGTGATCGTATGATTGTGATGGTATGATTGTGATTGTATGATTGTGATTGTATGATTGCGATTGTATGATAGTAATTGTATGATTGTGATCGTATGACTGTGATCGTATGACTGTGATGGTATGATTGTGATTGTATGATTGTGATTGTATGATTATGATTGCATGATTGTGATTGTATGATAGTGATTATATGATTGTGATTGTATGATTGTGATTGTATGATTGTGATTGTATGATTGTGATTGTATGATTGTGTTTGTATGATTGTGATTGTATGATTGTGATTGTATGATTGTGATTGTATGATTGTGATTGTATGATTGTGATTTTATGATTGTTTTTGTGTGATTGTGATAGTAAGATAGTAATTGTATGATTGTGATCGTATGACTGTGGTCGTATGATTGTGATGGTATGATTGCGATGGTATGATTGTGATTCTATGATTGTGATTGTATTATTGTGCTCGCATGATTGTGCTCGCATGATTGTGATCGTATGATTGTGATCGTATGATTGTCATTGTATGATTGTGATTGTATGATTGTGATTGTATGATTGTGATTCTATGATTGTGATTGTATTATTCTGATCGCATGATTGTGATCGTATGATTGTTTTCGTATGATTGTGATTGTATGATTGTGATTGTATGATCGTGATTGTATGATCGTGATTGTATGATTGTTTTTGTATGATTGTTTTTGCATGATTGTGTTTGTATGATGGTAATTGTATGATTGTGATCGTATGACTGTGATCGTATGATTGTGATAGTATGATTGTGATTGTATGATTGTGATTGTATGATTGTGATTGTATGATAGTAATTGTATGATTGTGATCGTATGACTGTGATCGTATGATTGTGACGGTATGATTGCGATTGTATGATTGTGATTGTATGATTGCGATTGTATGATTGTGATCGTATGATTGTGATGGCACGATTGTGATTGTATGATTGTGATTGTACGATGGTGATTGTATGATTGCGAATGTATGATTGTGATTGTATGATTGTGATTGTATGATTGTTATTGTATGATTGTGATTTTATGATAGTAATTGCATGATTGTGATCGCATGATTGTGATGGCATGATTGTGATTGTATGATTGTGATTGTATGATTGTGATTTTTTGATTGTGATTGTATGATTGCGAGTGTATGATTGTGATTGTATGATTGTGATTGTATGATTGTGATTGTATGATTGCAATTACATGATTGTGCTTGTATGATTGTGATCGTATGATTGTGATTGTATGATTGTGATTGTATGATTGTGATTGTATGATTGTGATTGTATGATTGTGATTATATGATTGTGATTGTATGATTGTGATTGTATTATTGTGATTGTATGATTGTGATTGTATGATTGTGATTGTATGATTGCGATTATATGATAGTAATTGTATGATTGTGATCGTATGACTGTGATCGTATGTATGTGATGGTATGATTGCGATCGTATGATTGTGATTGTATGATTGCGAGTGTATGATTGTGATTGTATGATTGTGATTGTATGATTGTGATTGTATGATTGTGAAGGTATGATTGTGATTGTATGATTGTGATTCTATGATTGTGATTGTATTATTCTGATCGCATGATTGTGATCGTATGATTGTGATCGTATGATTGTGATTGTATGATTGTGATTGTATGATCGTGATTGTATGATCGTGATTGTATGATTGTTTTTGTATGATTGTTTTTGCATGATTGTGTTTGTATGATGGTAATTGTATGATTGTGATCGTATGACTGTGATCGTATGATTGTGATAGTATGATTGTGATTGTATGATTGTGATTGTATGATTGTGAATGTATGATAGTAATTGTATGATTGTGATCGTATGACTGTGATCGTATGATTGTGACGGTATGATTGCGATTGTATGATTGTGATTGTATGATTGCGATTGTATGATTGTGATCGTATGATTGTGATGGCACGATTGTGATTGTATGATTGTGATTGTACGATTGTGATTGTATGATTGCGAATGTATGATTGTGATTGTATGATTGTGATTGTATGATTGTTATTGTATGATTGTGATTTTATGATAGTAATTGCATGATTGTGATCGTATGATTGTGATGGCATGATTGTGATTGTATGATTGTGATTGTATTATTGTGATTTTTTGATTGTGATTGTATGATTGCGAGTGTATGATTGTGATTGTATGATTGTGATTGTATGATTGTGATTGTATGATTGCAATTACATGATTGTGCTTGTATGATTGTGATCGTATGATTGTGATTGTATGATTGTGATTGTATGATTGTGATTGTATGATTGTGATTGTATGATTGTGATTGTATGATTGTGATTGTATGATTGTGATTGTATGATTGTTTTTGTATGACTGTGATTGTATGATGGTAATTGTATGATTGTGATCGTATGACTGTGATCGTATGATTGTGATGGTATGATTGTGATTGTATGATTGTGATTGTATGATAGCGATTGTATGATAGTAATTGTATGATTGTGATCGTATGACTGTGATCGTATGACTGTGATGGTATGATTGTGATTGTATGATTGTGATTGTATGATTATGATTGCATGATTGTGATTGTATGATAGTGATTATATGATTGTGATTGTATGATTGTGATTGTATGATTGTGATTGTATGATTGTGATTGTATGATTGTGATTATATGATTGTGATTGTATGATTGTGATTGTATGATTGCGATTGTATGATTGTGATTCTATGATTGTGATTGTATTATTGTGATCGCATGATTGTGATCGTATGATTGTGATCGTATGGTTGTGATTGTATGATTGTGATTGTATGATCGTGATTGTATGATTGTGATTGTATGATTGTGATCGTATGACTGTGATCGTATGTATGTGATAGTATGATTGCGATTGTATGATTGGGATTGTATGATTGTGATTGTATGATTGTGTTTGGGAGATTGCAATCGCATGATTGCAATTACATGATTGTGATTGTATGATTGTGATCGTATGATTGTGATTGTATGATTGTGATTGTATGATTGTGATTGTATGATTGTGATGGTATGATTGTGATTGTATGATTGTGATTGTATGATTGCGATTGTATGATTGTGATTGTATGATTGTGATTGTATGATCGTGATTGTATGATTGTGATTGTATGATTCTTTTTGTATGATTGTTTTTGCATGATTGTGATTGTATGATGGTAATTGTATGATTGTGATCGTATGACTGTGATCGTATGATTGTGATAGTATGATTGTGATTGTATGATTGTGATTGTATGATTGTGATTGTATGATAGTAATTGTATGATTGTGGTCGTATGACTGTGATCGTATGATTGTGATGGTATGATTGCGATTGTATGATTGTGATTGTATGATTGTGATTGTATGATTGTGATTGTATGATTGTGATTGTATGATTGTGATTATATGATTGTGATTGTATGATTGTGATTGTATGATTGCGATTGTATAATTGTGATTCTATGATTGTGATTGTATTATTGTGATCGCATAATTGTGATCGTATGATTGTGATTGTATGATCGTGATTGTATGATTGTGATTGTATGATTGCGATTGTATGACTGGGATTGTATGATTGTGATTGTATGATTGCGATTGTATGGTTGTGGTCGTATGATTGTGATGGCACGATTGTGATTGTATGATTGTGATTGTACGATTGTGATTGTATGATTGCGAGTGTATGATTGTGATTGTATGATTGTGATTGTATGATTGTTATTGTATGATTGTGATTTTATGATAGCAATTGCATGATTGTGATCGTATGATTGTGATGGCATGATTGTGATTGTATGATTGTGATTGTATGATTGTGATTGTATGATTGTGATTGTATGATTGCGAGTGTATGATTGGGATTGTATGATTGTGATTGTATGATTGTGATTGTATGATTGCAATTACATGATTGTGCTTGTATGATTGTGATCGTATGATTGTGATTGTATGATTGTGATTGTATGATTGTGATGGTATGATTGCGATGGTATGATTGTGATTCTATGATTGTGATTGTATGATTGTGATTGTATGATTGTGATTGTATGATTGTGATTCTATGATTGTGATTGTATTATTGTGATCGCATGATTGTGTTCGTATGATTGTGATCGTATGATTGTGATTGTATGATTGTGATTGTATGATCGTGATTGTATGATTGTGATTGTATGATTGTTTTTGTATGATTGTTTTTGCATGATTGTGATTGTATGATGGTAATTGTATGATTGTGATCGTATGACTGTGATCGTATGATTGTGATAGTATGATTGTGATTGTATGATTCTGATTGTATGATTGCGATTGTATGATTGGGATTGTATGATTGTGATTGTATGATTGCGATTGTATGATTGTGATTCTATGATTGTGATTGTATTATTGTGATCGCATGATTGTGATCGTATGATTGTGATCGTATGATTGTGATCGTATGATTGTGATCGTATGATTGTGATCGTATGATTGTCATTGTATGATTGTGATTGTATGATTGTGATTGTATGATTGTGATTCTATGATTGTGATTGTATTATTCTGATCGCATGATTGTGATCGTATGATTGTGATCGTATGATTGTGATTGTATGATTGTGATTGTATGATCGTGATTGTATGATCGTGATTGTATGATTGTTTTTGTATGATTGTTTTTGCATGATTGTGATTGTATGATTGTGTTTGTATGATTGTGATTGTATGATTGTGATTGTATGATTGTGATTGTATGATTGTGATTTTATGATTGTTTTTGTGTGATTGTGATAGTAAGATAGTAATTGTATGATTGTGATCGTATGACTGTGGTCGTATGATTGTGATGGTATGATTGCGATGGTATGATTGTGATTCTATGATTGTGATTGTATTATTGTGCTCGCATGATTGTGCTCGCATGATTGTGATCGTATGATTGTGATCGTATGATTGTCATTGTATGATTGTGATTGTATGATTGTGATTGTATGATTGTGATTGTATGATTGTGATTGTATGATTGTGATTCTATGATTGTGATTGTATTATTCTGATCGCATGATTGTGATCGTATGATTGTGATCGTATGATTGTGATTGTATGATTGTGATTGTATGATCGTGATTGTATGATCGTGATTGTATGATTGTTTTTGTATGATTGTTTTTGCATGATTGTGTTTGTATGATGGTAATTGTATGATTGTGATCGTATGACTGTGATCGTATGATTGTGATAGTATGATTGTGATTGTATGATTGTGATTGTATGATTGTGAATGTATGATAGTAATTGTATGATTGTGATCGTATGACTGTGATCGTATGATTGTGACGGTATGATTGCGATTGTATGATTGTGATTGTATGATTGTGATTGTATGATTGTGATTATATGATTGTGATTGTATGATTGTGATTGTATTATTGTGATTGTATGATTGTGATTGTATGATTGTGATTGTATGATTGCGATTATATGATAGTAATTGTATGATTGTGATCGTATGACTGTGATCGTATGTATGTGATGGTATGATTGCGATCGTATGATTGTGATTGTATGATTGCGAGTGTATGATTGTGATTGTATGATTGTGATTGTATGATTGTGATTGTATGATTGTGAAGGTATGATTGTGATTGTATGATTGTGATTCTATGATTGTGATTGTATTATTCTGATCGCATGATTGTGATCGTATGATTGTGATCGTATGATTGTGATTGTATGATTGTGATTGTATGATCGTGATTGTATGATCGTGATTGTATGATTGTTTTTGTATGATTGTTTTTGCATGATTGTGTTTGTATGATGGTAATTGTATGATTGTGATCGTATGACTGTGATCGTATGATTGTGATAGTATGATTGTGATTGTATGATTGTGATTGTATGATTGTGAATGTATGATAGTAATTGTATGATTGTGATCGTATGACTGTGATCGTATGATTGTGACGGTATGATTGCGATTGTATGATTGTGATTGTATGATTGCGATTGTATGATTGTGATCGTATGATTGTGATGGCACGATTGTGATTGTATGATTGTGATTGTACGATTGTGATTGTATGATTGCGAATGTATGATTGTGATTGTATGATTGTGATTGTATGATTGTTATTGTATGATTGTGATTTTATGATAGTAATTGCATGATTGTGATCGTATGATTGTGATGGCATGATTGTGATTGTATGATTGTGATTGTATTATTGTGATTTTTTGATTGTGATTGTATGATTGCGAGTGTATGATTGTGATTGTATGATTGTGATTGTATGATTGTGATTGTATGATTGCAATTACATGATTGTGCTTGTATGATTGTGATCGTATGATTGTGATTGTATGATTGTGATTGTATGATTGTGATTGTATGATTGTGATTGTATGATTGTGATTGTATGATTGTGATTGTATGATTGTGATTGTATGATTGTTTTTGTATGACTGTGATTGTATGATGGTAATTGTATGATTGTGATCGTATGACTGTGATCGTATGATTGTGATGGTATGATTGTGATTGTATGATTGTGATTGTATGATAGCGATTGTATGATAGTAATTGTATGATTGTGATCGTATGACTGTGATCGTATGACTGTGATGGTATGATTGTGATTGTATGATTGTGATTGTATGATTATGATTGCATGATTGTGATTGTATGATAGTGATTATATGATTGTGATTGTATGATTGTGATTGTATGATTGTGATTGTATGATTGTGATTGTATGATTGTGATTATATGATTGTGATTGTATGATTGTGATTGTATGATTGCGATTGTATGATTGTGATTCTATGATTGTGATTGTATTATTGTGATCGCATGATTGTGATCGTATGATTGTGATCGTATGGTTGTGATTGTATGATTGTGATTGTATGATCGTGATTGTATGATTGTGATTGTATGATTGTGATCGTATGACTGTGATCGTATGTATGTGATAGTATGATTGCGATTGTATGATTGGGATTGTATGATTGTGATTGTATGATTGTGTTTGGGAGATTGCAATCGTATGATTGCAATTACATGATTGTGATTGTATGATTGTGATCGTATGATTGTGATTGTATGATTGTGATTGTATGATTGTGATTGTATGATTGTGATGGTATGATTGTGATTGTATGATTGTGATTGTATGATTGCGATTGTATGATTGTGATTGTATGATTGTGATTGTATGATCGTGATTGTATGATTGTGATTGTATGATTCTTTTTGTATGATTGTTTTTGCATGATTGTGATTGTATGATGGTAATTGTATGATTGTGATCGTATGACTGTGATCGTATGATTGTGATAGTATGATTGTGATTGTATGATTGTGATTGTATGATTGTGATTGTATGATAGTAATTGTATGATTGTGGTCGTATGACTGTGATCGTATGATTGTGATGGTATGATTGCGATTGTATGATTGTGATTGTATGATTGTGATTGTATGATTGTGATTGTATGATTGTGATTGTATGATTGTGATTATATGATTGTGATTGTATGATTGTGATTGTATGATTGCGATTGTATAATTGTGATTCTATGATTGTGATTGTATTATTGTGATCGCATAATTGTGATCGTATGATTGTGATTGTATGATCGTGATTGTATGATTGTGATTGTATGATTGCGATTGTATGACTGGGATTGTATGATTGTGATTGTATGATTGCGATTGTATGGTTGTGGTCGTATGATTGTGATGGCACGATTGTGATTGTATGATTGTGATTGTACGATTGTGATTGTATGATTGCGAGTGTATGATTGTGATTGTATGATTGTGATTGTATGATTGTTATTGTATGATTGTGATTTTATGATAGCAATTGCATGATTGTGATCGTATGATTGTGATGGCATGATTGTGATTGTATGATTGTGATTGTATGATTGTGATTGTATGATTGTGATTGTATGATTGCGAGTGTATGATTGGGATTGTATGATTGTGATTGTATGATTGTGATTGTATGATTGCAATTACATGATTGTGCTTGTATGATTGTGATCGTATGATTGTGATTGTATGATTGTGATTGTATGATTGTGATGGTATGATTGCGATGGTATGATTGTGATTCTATGATTGTGATTGTATGATTGTGATTGTATGATTGTGATTGTATGATTGTGATTCTATGATTGTGATTGTATTATTGTGATCGCATGATTGTGTTCGTATGATTGTGATCGTATGATTGTGATTGTATGATTGTGATTGTATGATCGTGATTGTATGATTGTGATTGTATGATTGTTTTTGTATGATTGTTTTTGCATGATTGTGATTGTATGATGGTAATTGTATGATTGTGATCGTATGACTGTGATCGTATGATTGTGATAGTATGATTGTGATTGTATGATTCTGATTGTATGATTGCGATTGTATGATTGGGATTGTATGATTGTGATTGTATGATTGCGATTGTATGATTGTGATTCTATGATTGTGATTGTATTATTGTGATCGCATGATTGTGATCGTATGATTGTGATCGTATGATTGTGATCGTATGATTGTGATCGTATGATTGTGATCGTATGATTGTCATTGTATGATTGTGATTGTATGATTGTGATTGTATGATTGTGATTCTATGATTGTGATTGTATTATTCTGATCGCATGATTGTGATCGTATGATTGTGATCGTATGATTGTGATTGTATGATTGTGATTGTATGATCGTGATTGTATGATCGTGATTGTATGATTGTTTTTGTATGATTGTTTTTGCATGATTGTGATTGTATGATTGTGTTTGTATGATTGTGATTGTATGATTGTGATTGTATGATTGTGATTGTATGATTGTGATTTTATGATTGTTTTTGTGTGATTGTGATAGTAAGATAGTAATTGTATGATTGTGATCGTATGACTGTGGTCGTATGATTGTGATGGTATGATTGCGATGGTATGATTGTGATTCTATGATTGTGATTGTATTATTGTGCTCGCATGATTGTGCTCGCATGATTGTGATCGTATGATTGTGATCGTATGATTGTCATTGTATGATTGTGATTGTATGATTGTGATTGTATGATTGTGATTGTATGATTGTGATTCTATGATTGTGATTGTATTATTCTGATCGCATGATTGTGATCGTATGATTGTGATCGTATGATTGTGATTGTATGATTGTGATTGTATGATCGTGATTGTATGATCGTGATTGTATGATTGTTTTTGTATGATTGTTTTTGCATGATTGTGTTTGTATGATGGTAATTGTATGATTGTGATCGTATGACTGTGATCGTATGATTGTGATAGTATGATTGTGATTGTATGATTGTGATTCTATGATTGTGATTGTATGATAGTAATTGTATGATTGTGATCGTATGACTGTGATCGTATGATTGTGACGGTATGATTGCGATTGTATGATTGTGATTGTATGATTGCGATTGTATGATTGTGATCGTATGATTGTGATGGCACGATTGTGATTGTATGATTGTGATTGTACGATTGTGATTGTATGATTGCGAATGTATGATTGTGATTGTATGATTGTGATTGTATGATTGTTATTGTATGATTGTGATTTTATGATAGTAATTGCATGATTGTGATCGTATGATTGTGATGGCATGATTGTGATTGTATGATTGTGATTGTATTATTGTGATTTTTTGATTGTGATTGTGTGATTGCGAGTGTATGATTGTGATTGTATGATTGTGATTGTATGATTGTGATTGTATGATTGCAATTACATGATTGTGCTTGTATGATTGTGATCGTATGATTGTGATTGTATGATTGTGATTGTATGATTGTGATTGTATGATTGTGATTGTATGATTGTGATTGTATGATTGTTTTTGTATGACTGTGATTGTATGATGGTAATTGTATGATTTTGATCGTATGACTGTGATCGTATGATTGTGATGGTATGATTGTGATTGTATGATTGTGATTGTATGATTGCGATTGTATGATAGTAATTGTATGATTGTGATCGTATGACTGTGATCGTATGACTGTGATGGTATGATTGTGATTGTATGATTGTGATTGTATGATTATGATTGCATGATTGTGATTGTATGATAGTGATTATATGATTGTGATTGTATGATTGTGATTGTATGATTGTGATTGTATGATTGTGATTGTATGATTGTGATTATATGATTGTGATTGTATGATTGTGATTGTATGATTGCGATTGTATGATTGTGATTCTATGATTGTGATTGTATTATTGTGATCGCATGATTGTGATCGTATGATTGTGATCGTATGGTTGTGATTGTATGATTGTGATTGTATGATCGTGATTGTATGATTGTGATTGTATGATTGTGATCGTATGACTGTGATCGTATGTATGTGATAGTATGATTGCGATTGTATGATTGGGATTGTATGATTGTGATTGTATGATTGTGTTTGGGAGATTGCAATCGTATGATTGCAATTACATGATTGTGATTGTATGATTGTGATCGTATGATTGTGATTGTATGATTGTGATTGTATGATTGTGATTGTATGATTGTGATGGTATGATTGTGATTGTATGATTGTGATTGTATGATTGCGATTGTATGATTGTGATTGTATGATTGTGATTGTATGATCGTGATTGTATGATTGTGATTGTATGATTCTTTTTGTATGTTTGTTTTTGCATGATTGTGATTGTATGATGGTAATTGTATGATTGTGATCGTATGACTGTGATCGTATGATTGTGATAGTATGATTGTGATTGTATGATTGTGATTGTATGATTGTGATTGTATGATAGTAATTGTATGATTGTGGTCGTATGACTGTGATCGTATGATTGTGATGGTATGATTGCGATTGTATGATTGTGATTGTATGATTGTGATTGTATGATTGTGATTGTATGATTGTGATTGTATGATTGTGATTATATGATTGTGATTGTATGATTGTGATTGTATGATTGCGATTGTATAATTGTGATTCTATGATTGTGATTGTATTATTGTGATCGCATAATTGTGATCGTATGATTGTGATTGTATGATCGTGATTGTATGATTGTGATTGTATGATTGCGATTGTATGACTGGGATTGTATGATTGTGATTGTATGATTGCGATTGTATGGTTGTGGTCGTATGATTGTGATGGCACGATTGTGATTGTATGATTGTGATTGTACGATTGTGATTGTATGATTGCGAGTGTATGATTGTGATTGTATGATTGTGATTGTATGATTGTTATTGTATGATTGTGGTTTTATGATAGCAATTGCATGATTGTGATCGTATGATTGTGATGGCATGATTGTGATTGTATGATTGTGATTGTATGATTGTGATTGTATGATTGTGATTGTATGATTGCGAGTGTATGATTGGGATTGTATGATTGTGATTGTATGATTGTGATTGTATGATTGCAATTACATGATTGTGCTTGTATGATTGTGATCGTATGATTGTGATTGTATGATTGTGATTGTATGATTGTGATTGTATGATTGTGATTATATGATTGTGATTGTATGATTGTGATTGTATGATTGTGATTGTATGATTGTGATTGTATGATTGTGATGGTATGATTGCGATGGTATGATTGTGATTCTATGATTGTGATTGTATGATTGTGATTGTATGATTGTGATTGTATGATTGTGATTCTATGATTGTGATTGTATTATTGTGATCGCATGATTGTGTTCGTATGATTGTGATCGTATGATTGTGATTGTATGATTGTGATTGTATGATCGTGATTGTATGACTGTGATTGTATGATTGTTTTTGTATGATTGTTTTTGCATGATTGTGATTGTATGATGGTAATTGTATGATTGTGATCGTATGACTGTGATCGTATGATTGTGATAGTATGATTGTGATTGTATGATTCTGATTGTATGATTGCGATTGTATGATTGGGATTGTATGATTGTGATTGTATGATTGCGATTGTATGATTGTGATTCTATGATTGTGATTGTATTATTGTGATCGCATGATTGTGATCGTATGATTGTGATCGTATGATTGTGATCGTCTGATTGTGATCGTATGATTGTGATCGTATGATTGTCATTGTATGATTGTGATTGTATGATTGTGATTGTATGATTGTGATTATATGATTGTGATTGTATTATTCTGATCGCATGATTGTGATCGTATGATTGTGATCGTATGATTGTGATCGTATGATTGTGATTGTATGATTGTGATTGTATGATCGTGATTGTATGATCGTGATTGTATGATTGTTTTTGTATGATTGTTTTTGCATGATTGTGATTGTATGATTGTGTTTGTATGATTGTGATTGTATGATTGTGATTGTATGATTGTGATTGTATGATTGTGATTTTATGATTGTTTTTGTGTGATTGTGATAGTAAGATAGTAATTGTATGATTGTGATCGTATGACTGTGGTCGTATGATTGTGATGGTATGATTGCGATGGTATGATTGTGATTCTATGATTGTGATTGTATTATTGTGCTCGCATGATTGTGCTCGCATGATTGTGATCGTATGATTGTGATCGTATGATTGTCATTGTATGATTGTGATTGTATGATTGTGATTGTATGATTGTGATTGTATGATTGTGATTCTATGATTGTGATTGTATTATTCTGATCGCATGATTGTGATCGTATGATTGTGATCGTATGATTGTGATTGTATGATTGTGATTGTATGATCGTGATTGTATGATCGTGATTGTATGATTGTTTTTGTATGATTGTTTTTGCATGATTGTGTTTTTATGATGGTAATTGTATGATTGTGATCGTATGACTGTGATCGTATGATTGTGATAGTATGATTGTGATTGTATGATTGTGATTGTATGATTGTGATTGTATGATAGTAATTGTATGATTGTGATCGTATGACTGTGATCGTATGATTGTGACGGTATGATTGCGATTGTATGATTGTGATTGTATGATTGCGATTGTATGATTGTGATCGTATGATTGTGATGGCACGATTGTGATTGTATGATTGTGATTGTACGATTGTGATTGTATGATTGCGATTGTATGATTGTGATTGTATGATTGTGATTGTATGATTGTTATTGTATGATTGTGATTTTATGATAGTAATTGCATGATTGTGATCGTATGATTGTGATGGCATGATTGTGATTGTATGATTGTGATTGTATGATTGTGATTTTTTGATTGTGATTGTATGATTGCGAGTGTATGATTGTGATTGTATGATTGTGATTGTATGATTGTGATTGTATGATTGCAATTACATGATTGTGCTTGTATGATTGTGATCGTATGATTGTGATTGTATGATTTTGATTGTATGATTGTGTTTGTATGAATGCGATTGTATGATTGGGATTGTATGATTGTGATTGTATGAGTGTGTTTGGGAGATTGCAACCGTATGATTGCAGTTACATGATTGTGCTTGAATGATTGTGATCGCATGATTGTGATCGTATGACTGTGATTGTATGATTGTGATTGTATGATTGCGATTGTATGATTGTGATTCTATGGTTGTGATTGTATTATTGTGTTCGCATGATTGTGATCGTATGATTGTGATCGTATGATTGCAATTTTATGAGTGTGATATATGATTGTGATTGTATGATTGTGATTGTATGATTGTGATTGTATGATTGTGATTGTATGATTGTGTTTGTATTACTGTAATTGTATAATTGTGATTGTATGATTGTGTTTGTAGGAATGTAATTGTATAATTGTGTTTGTATCATTGAAATTGTATGATTGTGAGTGTATGATTGTGATTGTATGATTGCGATCGTTTGATTGTGATTTTTTGATTGCGATTGTATGATTGTGATTGTATGATTGTGATTGTATGATTGTGATTGTATGATTGTGATTGTATGATTGTGATTGTATGATTGTGATTGTATGATTGTGATTGCATGATTGTGATTGTATGATTGTGATTGTATGATTGTGATTTTATGATTGTTTTTGTATGATTGTGATAGTAAGATAGTTATTGTATGCTTGTGATCGTATGACTGTGATCGTATGATTGTGATGGTATGATTGCGATGGTATGATTGTGATTCTATGATTGTGATTGTATTATTGTGCTCGCATGATTGTGATCGTATGATTGTGATCGTATGATTGTGATTGTATGATTGTGATTGTATGACTATACTTGTATGATTGTGATTGTATGATTGTGATTGTATGTCTGTGATTGTATGATTGTGATTGTATGATTGTGATTGTATGATTGTGATTGTATGATTGTGATTGTATGATTGTGATTGTATGATTGTGATTGTATGATTGTGATCGTATGATTGTGATTGTTTGATTGCGAGTGTGTGATTGTGATTGTATGATTGTGATTGTATGATTGTGATTGTATGATTGTGATTGTATGATTGTGATTGTATGATTGTGTTTGTATGAATGCGATTGTATGATTGGGATTGTATGATTGTGATTGTATGATTGTGTTTGGGAGATTGCAATCGTATGATTGCAATTACATGATTGTGCTTGTATGATTGTGATCGCATGATTGTGATCGTATGACTGTGATTGTATGATTGTGATTGTATGATTGCGATTGTATGATTGTGATTCTATGATTGTGATTGTATTATTGTGTTCGCATGATTGTGATCGTATGACTGTGATCGTATGATTGTGATAGTATGATTGTGATTGTATGATTGTGATTGTATGATTGTGATTGTATGATAGTAATTGTATGATTGTGGTCGTATGACTGTGATCGTATGATTGTGATGGTATGATTGCGATTGTATGATTGTGATTGTATGATTGTGATTGTATGATTGTGATTGTATGATTGTGATTGTATGATTGTGATTATATGATTGTGATTGTATGATTGTGATTGTATGATTGCGATTGTATAATTGTGATTCTATGATTGTGATTGTATTATTGTGATCGCATAATTGTGATCGTATGATTGTGATTGTATGATCGTGATTGTATGATTGTGATTGTATGATTGCGATTGTATGACTGGGATTGTATGATTGTGATTGTATGATTGCGATTGTATGGTTGTGGTCGTATGATTGTGATGGCACGATTGTGATTGTATGATTGTGATTGTACGATTGTGATTGTATGATTGCGAGTGTATGATTGTGATTGTATGATTGTGATTGTATGATTGTTATTGTATGATTGTGATTTTATGATAGCAATTGCATGATTGTGATCGTATGATTGTGATGGCATGATTGTGATTGTATGATTGTGATTGTATGATTGTGATTTTTTGATTGTGATTGTATGATTGCGAGTGTATGATTGTGATTGTATGATTGTGATTGTATGATTGTGATTGTATGATTGCAATTACATGATTGTGCTTGTATGATTGTGATCGTATGATTGTGATTGTATGATTGTGATTGTATGATTGTGATTGTATGATTGTGATTGTATGATTGTGATTGTATGATTGTGATTGTATGATTGTTTTTGTATGACTGTGATTGTATGATGGTAATTGTATGATTGTGATCGTATGACTGTGATCGTATGATTGTGATGGTATGATTGTGATTGTATGATTGTGATTGTATGATTGCGATTGTATGATAGTAATTGTATGATTGTGATCGTATGACTGTGATCGTATGACTGTGATGGTATGATTGTGATTGTATGATTGTGATTGTATGATTATGATTGCATGATTGTGATTGTATGATAGTGATTATATGATTGTGATTGTATGATTGTGATTGTATGATTGTGATTGTATGATTGTGATTGTATGATTGTGATTGTATGATTGTGTTTGTATGATTGTGATTGTATGATTGTGATTGTATGATTGTGATTGTATGATTGTGATTGTATGATTGTGATTTTATGATTGTTTTTGTGTGATTGTGATAGTAAGATAGTAATTGTATGATTGTGATCGTATGACTGTGGTCGTATGATTGTGATGGTATGATTGCGATGGTATGATTGTGATTCTATGATTGTGATTGTATTATTGTGCTCGCATGATTGTGCTCGCATGATTGTGATCGTATGATTGTGATCGTATGATTGTCATTGTATGATTGTGATTGTATGATTGTGATTGTATGATTGTGATTCTATGATTGTGATTGTATTATTCTGATCGCATGATTGTGATCTATGATTGTTTTCGTATGATTGTGATTGTATGATTGTGATTGTATGATCGTGATTGTATGATCGTGATTGTATGATTGATGTTGTATGATTGTTTTTGCATGATTGTGTTTGTATGATGGTAATTGTATGATTGTGATCGTATGACTGTGATCGTATGATTGTGATAGTATGATTGTGATTGTATGATTGTGATTGTATGATTGTGATTGTATGATAGTAATTGTATGATTGTGATCGTATGACTGTGATCGTATGATTGTGACGGTATGATTGCGATTGTATGATTGTGATTGTATGATTGCGATTGTATGATTGTGATCGTATGATTGTGATGGCACGATTGTGATTGTATGATTGTGATTGTACGATGGTGATTGTATGATTGCGAATGTATGATTGTGATTGTATGATTGTGATTGTATGATTGTTATTGTATGATTGTGATTTTATGATAGTAATTGCATGATTGTGATCGTATGATTGTGATGGCATGATTGTGATTGTATGATTGTGATTGTATGATTGTGATTTTTTGATTGTGATTGTATGATTGCGAGTGTATGATTGTGATTGTATGATTGTGATTGTATGATTGTGATTGTATGATTGTGATTGTATGATTGCAATTACATGATTGTGCTTGTATGATTGTGATCGTATGATTGTGATTGTATGATTGTGATTGTATGATTGTGATTGTATGATTGTGATTGTATGATTGTGATTATATGATTGTGATTGTATGATTGTGATTGTATTATTGTGATTGTATGATTGTGATTGTATGATTGTGATTGTATGATTGCGATTATATGATAGTAATTGTATGATTGTGATCGTATGACTGTGATCGTATGTATGTGATGGTATGATTGCGATCGTATGATTGTGATTGTATGATTGCGAGTGTATGATTGTGATTGTATGATTGTGATTGTATGATTGTGATTGTATGATTGTGATTGTATGATTGTGAAGGTATGATTGTGATTGTATGATTGTGATTCTATGATTGTGATTGTATTATTCTGATCGCATGATTGTGATCGTATGATTGTGATCGTATGATTGTGATTGTATGATTGTGATTGTATGATCGTGATTGTATGATCGTGATTGTATGATTGTTTTTGTATGATTGTTTTTGCATGATTGTGTTTGTATGATGGTAATTGTATGATTGTGATCGTATGACTGTGATCGTATGATTGTGATAGTATGATTGTGATTGTATGATTGTGATTGTATGATTGTGATTGTATGATAGTAATTGTATGATTGTGATCGTATGACTGTGATCGTATGATTGTGACGGTATGATTGCGATTGTATGATTGTGATTGTATGATTGCGATTGTATGATTGTGATCGTATGATTGTGATGGCACGATTGTGATTGTATGATTGTGATTGTACGATTGTGATTGTATGATTGCGAATGTATGATTGTGATTGTATGATTGTGATTGTATGATTGTTATTGTATGATTGTGATTTTATGATAGTAATTGCATGATTGTGATCGTATGATTGTGATGGCATGATTGTGATTGTATGATTGTGATTGTATTATTGTGATTTTTTGATTGTGATTGTATGATTGCGAGTGTATGATTGTGATTGTATGATTGTGATTGTATGATTGTGATTGTATGATTGCAATTACATGATTGTGCTTGTATGATTGTGATCGTATGATTGTGATTGTATGATTGTGATTGTATGATTGTGATTGTATGATTGTGATTGTATGATTGTGATTGTATGATTGTGATTGTATGATTGTGATTGTATGATTGTGATTGTATGATTGTTTTTGTATGACTGTGATTTTATGATGGTAATTGTATGATTGTGATCGTATGACTGTGATCGTATGATTGTGATGGTATGATTGTGATTGTATGATTGTGATTGTATGATTGCGATTGTATGATAGTAATTGTATGATTGTGATCGTATGACTGTGATCGTATGACTGTGATGGTATGATTGTGATTGTATGATTGTGATTGTATGATTATGATTGCATGATTGTGATTGTACGATTGTGATTGTATGACTGTGATTGTATGATTGTTATTGTATGATAGTGATTGTATGATTGTGATCGTATGATTGTGATCGCATGATTGTGATTGTATGATTGTGATTGTATGATTGTGATTGTATGATTGCGAGTGTGTGATTGTGATTGTATGATTGTGATTGTATGATTGTGATTGTATGATTGTGATTGTATGATTGTGATTGTATGATTGTGATTGTATGATTGTGTTTGTATGAATGCGATTGTATGATTGGGATTGTATGATTGTGATTGTATGATTGTGTTTGGGAGATTGCAATCGTATGATTGCAATTACATGATTGTGCTTGTATGATTGTGATCGCATGATTGTGATCGTATGACTGTGATTGTATGATTGTGATTGTATGATTGCGATTGTATGATTGTGATTCTATGATTGTGATTGTATTATTGTGTTCGCATGATTGTGATCGTATGATTGTGATCGTATGATTGCAATTTTAGGAGTGTGATATATGATTGTGATTGTATGATTGTGATTGTATGATTGTGATTGTATGATTGTGATTGTATGATTGTGATTGTATGATTGTGATTGTATGATTGTGATTGTATGATTGTGTTTGTATGATTGTGATTGTATGATTGTGATTGTATGATTGTGATTGTATGATTGTGATTTTATGATTGTTTTTGTGTGATTGTGATAGTAAGATAGTAATTGTATGATTGTGATCGTATGACTGTGATCGTATGATTGTGATTGTATGATTGTGATTGTATGAGTGTGTTTGGGAGATTGCAATCGTATGATTGCAGTTACATGATTGTGCTTGAATGATTGTGATCGCATGATTGTGATCGTATGATTGTGATCGTATGATTGCAATTTTAGGAGTGTGATATATGATTGTGATTGTATGATTGTGATTGTATGATTGTGATTGTATGATTGTGATTGTATGATTGTGATTGTATGATTGTGATTGTATGATTGTGATTGTATGATTGTGATTGTATGATTGTGATCGTATGATTGTGATCGTATGATTGTCATTGTATGATTGTGATTGTATGATTGTGATTGTATGATTGTGATTCTATGATTGTGATTGTATTATTCTGATCGCATGATTGTGATCGTATGATTGTTTTCGTATGATTGTGATTGTATGATTGTGATTGTATGATCGTGATTGTATGATCGTGATTGTATGATTGTTTTTGTATGATTGTTTTTGCATGATTGTGTTTGTATGATGGTAATTGTATGATTGTGATCGTATGACTGTGATCGTATGATTGTGATAGTATGATTGTGATTGTATGATAGTAATTGTATGATTGTGATCGTATGACTGTGATCGTATGTATGTGATGGTATGATTGCGATCGTATGATTGTGATTGTATGATTGCGAGTGTATGATTGTGATTGTATGATTGTGATTGTATGATTGTGATTGTATGATTGTGATCGTATGATTGTGATCGTATGATTGTCATTGTATGATTGTGATTGTATGATTGTGATTGTATGATTGTGATTCTATGATTGTGATTGTATTATTCTGATCGCATGATTGTGATCGTATGATTGTTTTCGTATGATTGTGATTGTATGATTGTGATTGTATGATCGTGATTGTATGATCGTGATTGTATGATTGTTTTTGTATGATTGTTTTTGCATGATTGTGTTTGTATGATGGTAATTGTATGATTGTGATCGTATGACTGTGATCGTATGATTGTGATAGTATGATTGTGATTGTATGATAGTAATTGTATGATTGTGATCGTATGACTGTGATCGTATGTATGTGATGGTATGATTGCGATCGTATGATTGTGATTGTATGATTGCGAGTGTATGATTGTGATTGTATGATTGTGATTGTATGATTGTGATTGTATGATTGTGATTGTATGATTGTGATTGTATGATTGTGATTCTATGATTGTGATTGTATTATTCTGATCGCATGATTGTGATCGTATGATTGTGATCGTATGATTGTGATTGTATGATTGTGATTGTATGATCGTGATTGTATGATCGTGATTGTATGATTGTTTTTGTATGATTGTTTTTGCATGATTGTGTTTGTATGATGGTAATTGTATGATTGTGATCGTATGACTGTGATCGTATGATTGTGATAGTATGATTGTGATTGTATGATTGTGATTGTATGATTGTGATTGTATGATAGTAATTGTATGATTGTGATCGTATGACTGTGATCGTATGATTGTGACGGTATGATTGCGATTGTATGATTGTGATTGTATGATTGCGATTGTATGATTGTGATCGTATGATTGTGATGGCACGATTGTGATTGTATGATTGTGATTGTACGATTGTGATTGTATGATTGCGAATGTATGATTGTGATTGTATGATTGTGATTGTATGATTGTTATTGTATGATTGTGATTTTATGATAGTAATTGCATGATTGTGATCGTATGATTGTGATGGCATGATTGTGATTGTATGATTGTGATTATATTATTGTGATTTTTTGATTGTGATTGTATGATTGCGAGTGTATGATTGTGATTGTATGATTGTGATTGTATGATTGTGATTGTATGATTGCAATTACATGATTGCGCTTGTATGATTGTGATCGTATGATTGTGATTGTATGATTGTGATTGTATGATTGTGATTGTATGATTGTGATTGTATGATTGTGATTGTATGATAGTAATTGTATGATTGTGATCGTATGACTGTGATCGTATGATTGTGACGGTATGATTGCGATTGTATGATTGTGATTGTATGATTGCGATTGTATGATTGTGATCGTATGATTGTGATGGCACGATTGTGATTGTATGATTGTGATTGTACGATTGTGATTGTATGATTGCGAATGTATGATTGTGATTGTATGATTGTGATTGTATGATTGTTATTGTATGATTGTGATTTTATGATAGTAATTGCATGATTGTGATCGTATGATTGTGATGGCATGATTGTGATTGTATGATTGTGATTGTATTATTGTGATTTTTTGATTGTGATTGTATGATTGCGAGTGTATGATTGTGATTGTATGATTGTTTTTGTATGACTGTGATTGTATGATGGTAATTGTATGATTGTGATCGTATGACTGTGATCGTATGATTGTGATGGTATGATTGTGATTGTATGATTGTGATTGTATGATTGCGATTGTATGATAGTAATTGTATGATTGTGATCGTATGACTGTGATCGTATGACTGTGATGGTATGATTGTGATTGTATGATTGTGATTGTATGATTATGATTGCATGATTGTGATTGTATGATAGTGATTATATGATTGTGATTGTATGATTGTGATTGTATGATTGTGATTGTATGATTGTGATTGTATGATTGTGTTTGTATGATTGTGATTGTATGATTGTGATTGTATGATTGTGATTGTATGATTGTGATTGTATGATTGTGATTTTATGATTGTTTTTGTGTGATTGTGATAGTAAGATAGTAATTGTATGATTGTGATCGTATGACTGTGGTCGTATGATTGTGATGGTATGATTGCGATGGTATGATTGTGATTCTATGATTGTGATTGTATTATTGTGCTCGCATGATTGTGCTCGCATGATTGTGATCGTATGATTGTGATCGTATGATTGTCATTGTATGATTGTGATTGTATGATTGTGATTGTATGATTGTGATTGTATGATTGTGATTCTATGATTGTGATTGTATTATTCTGATCGCATGATTGTGATCGTATGATTGTGATCGTATGATTGTGATTGTATGATTGTGATTGTATGATCGTGATTGTATGATCGTGATTGTATGATTGTTTTTGTATGATTGTTTTTGCATGATTGTGTTTTTATGATGGTAATTGTATGATTGTGATCGTATGACTGTGATCGTATGATTGTGATAGTATGATTGTGATTGTATGATTGTGATTGTATGATTGTGATTGTATGATAGTAATTGTATGATTGTGATCGTATGACTGTGATCGTATGATTGTGACGGTATGATTGCGATTGTATGATTGTGATTGTATGATTGCGATTGTATGATTGTGATCGTATGATTGTGATGGCACGATTGTGATTGTATGATTGTGATTGTACGATTGTGATTGTATGATTGCGATTGTATGATTGTGATTGTATGATTGTGATTGTATGATTGTTATTGTATGATTGTGATTTTATGATAGTAATTGCATGATTGTGATCGTATGATTGTGATGGCATGATTGTGATTGTATGATTGTGATTGTATGATTGTGATTTTTTGATTGTGATTGTATGATTGCGAGTGTATGATTGTGATTGTATGATTGTGATTGTATGATTGTGATTGTATGATTGCAATTACATGATTGTGCTTGTATGATTGTGATCGTATGATTGTGATTGTATGATTTTGATTGTATGATTGTGTTTGTATGAATGCGATTGTATGATTGGGATTGTATGATTGTGATTGTATGAGTGTGTTTGGGAGATTGCAACCGTATGATTGCAGTTACATGATTGTGCTTGAATGATTGTGATCGCATGATTGTGATCGTATGACTGTGATTGTATGATTGTGATTGTATGATTGCGATTGTATGATTGTGATTCTATGGTTGTGATTGTATTATTGTGTTCGCATGATTGTGATCGTATGATTGTGATCGTATGATTGCAATTTTATGAGTGTGATATATGATTGTGATTGTATGATTGTGATTGTATGATTGTGATTGTATGATTGTGATTGTATGATTGTGTTTGTATTACTGTAATTGTATAATTGTGATTGTATGATTGTGTTTGTAGGAATGTAATTGTATAATTGTGTTTGTATCATTGAAATTGTATGATTGTGAGTGTATGATTGTGATTGTATGATTGCGATCGTTTGATTGTGATTTTTTGATTGCGATTGTATGATTGTGATTGTATGATTGTGATTGTATGATTGTGATTGTATGATTGTGATTGTATGATTGTGATTGTATGATTGTGATTGTATGATTGTGATTGCATGATTGTGATTGTATGATTGTGATTGTATGATTGTGATTTTATGATTGTTTTTGTATGATTGTGATAGTAAGATAGTTATTGTATGCTTGTGATCGTATGACTGTGATCGTATGATTGTGATGGTATGATTGCGATGGTATGATTGTGATTCTATGATTGTGATTGTATTATTGTGCTCGCATGATTGTGATCGTATGATTGTGATCGTATGATTGTGATTGTATGATTGTGATTGTATGACTATACTTGTATGATTGTGATTGTATGATTGTGATTGTATGTCTGTGATTGTATGATTGTGATTGTATGATTGTGATTGTATGATTGTGATTGTATGATTGTGATTGTATGATTGTGATTGTATGATTGTGATTGTATGATTGTGATCGTATGATTGTGATTGTTTGATTGCGAGTGTGTGATTGTGATTGTATGATTGTGATTGTATGATTGTGATTGTATGATTGTGATTGTATGATTGTGATTGTATGATTGTGTTTGTATGAATGCGATTGTATGATTGGGATTGTATGATTGTGATTGTATGATTGTGTTTGGGAGATTGCAATCGTATGATTGCAATTACATGATTGTGCTTGTATGATTGTGATCGCATGATTGTGATCGTATGACTGTGATTGTATGATTGTGATTGTATGATTGCGATTGTATGATTGTGATTCTATGATTGTGATTGTATTATTGTGTTCGCATGATTGTGATCGTATGACTGTGATCGTATGATTGTGATAGTATGATTGTGATTGTATGATTGTGATTGTATGATTGTGATTGTATGATAGTAATTGTATGATTGTGGTCGTATGACTGTGATCGTATGATTGTGATGGTATGATTGCGATTGTATGATTGTGATTGTATGATTGTGATTGTATGATTGTGATTGTATGATTGTGATTGTATGATTGTGATTATATGATTGTGATTGTATGATTGTGATTGTATGATTGCGATTGTATAATTGTGATTCTATGATTGTGATTGTATTATTGTGATCGCATAATTGTGATCGTATGATTGTGATTGTATGATCGTGATTGTATGATTGTGATTGTATGATTGCGATTGTATGACTGGGATTGTATGATTGTGATTGTATGATTGCGATTGTATGGTTGTGGTCGTATGATTGTGATGCACGATTGTGATTGTATGATTGTGATTGTACGATTGTGATTGTATGATTGCGAGTGGTATGATTGTGATTGTATGATTGTGATTGTATGATTGTTATTGTATGATTGTGATTTTATGATAGCAATTGCATGATTGTGATCGTATGATGTGATGGCATGATTGTGATTGTATGATTGTGATTGTATGATTGTGATTTTTTGATTGTGATTGTATGATTGCGAGTGTATGATTGTGATTGTATGATTGTGATTGTATGATTGTGATTGTATGATTGCAATTACATGATTGTGCTTGTATGATTGTGATCGTATGATTGTGATTGTATGATTGTGATTGTATGATTGTGATTGTATGATTGTGATTGTATGATTGTGATTGTATGATTGTGATTGTATGATTGTTTTTGGTATGACTGTGATTGTATGATGGTAATTGTATGATTGTGATCGTATGACTGTGATCGTATGATTGTGATGGTAGATTGTGATTGTATGATTGTGATTGTATGATTGCGATTGTATGATAGTAATTGTATGATTGTGATCGTATGACTGTGATCGTATGACTGTGATGGTAATGATTGTGATTGTATGATTGTGATTGTATGATTATGATTGCATGATTGTGATTGTATGATAGTGATATTATATGATTGTGATTGTATGATTGTGATTGTATGATTGTGATTGTATGATTGTGATTGTATGATTGTGATTGTATGATTGTGTTTGTATGATTGTGATTGTATGATTGTGATTGTATGATTGTGATTGTATGATTGTGATTGTATGATTGTGATTTTATGATTGTTTTTGTGTGATTGTGATAGTAAGATAGTAATTGTATGATTGTGATCGTATGACTGTGGTCGTATGATTGTGATGGTATGATTGCGATGGTATGATTGTGATTCTATGATTGTGATTGTATTATTGTGCTCGCCATGATTGTGCTCGCATGATTGTGATCGTATGATTGTGATCGTATGATTGTCATTGTATGATTGTGATTGTATGATTGTGATTGTATGATTGTGATTCTATGATTGTGATTGTATTATTCTGATCGCATGATTATCTATGATTGTTTTCGTATGATTGTGATTGTATGATTGTGATTGTATGATCGTGATTGTATGATCGTGATTGTATGATTGATGTTGTATGATTGTTTTTGCATGATTGTGTTTGTATGATGGTAATTGTATGATTGTGATCGTATGACTGTGATCGTATGATTGTGATAGTATGATTGTGATTGTATGATTGTGATTGTATGATTGTGATTGTATGATAGTAATTGTATGATTGTGATCGTATGACTGTGATCGTATGATTGTGACGGTATGATTGCGATTGTATGATTGTGATTGTATGATTGCGATTGTATGATTGTGATCGTATGATTGTGATGGCACGATTGTGATTGTATGATTGTGATTGTACGATGGTGATTGTATGATTGCGAATGTATGATTGTGATTGTATGATTGTGATTGTATGATTGTTATTGTATGATTGTGATTTTATGATAGTAATTGCATGATTGTGATCGTATGATTGTGATGGCATGATTGTGATTGTATGATTGTGATTGTATGATTGTGATTTTTTGATTGTGATTGTATGATTGCGAGTGTATGATTGTGATTGTATGATTGTGATTGTATGATTGTGATTGTATGATTGTGATTGTATGATTGCAATTACATGATTGTGCTTGTATGATTGTGATCGTATGATTGTGATTGTATGATTGTGATTGTATGATTGTGATTGTATGATTGTGATTGTATGATTGTGATTATATGATTGTGATTGTATGATTGTGATTGTATTATTGTGATTGTATGATTGTGATTGTATGATTGTGATTGTATGATTGCGATTATATGATAGTAATTGTATGATTGTGATCGTATGACTGTGATCGTATGTATGTGATGGTATGATTGCGATCGTATGATTGTGATTGTATGATTGCGAGTGTATGATTGTGATTGTATGATTGTGATTGTATGATTGTGATTGTATGATTGTGATTGTATGATTGTGAAGGTATGATTGTGATTGTATGATTGTGATTCTATGATTGTGATTGTATTATTCTGATCGCATGATTGTGATCGTATGATTGTGATCGTATGATTGTGATTGTATGATTGTGATTGTATGATCGTGATTGTATGATCGTGATTGTATGATTGTTTTTGTATGATTGTTTTTGCATGATTGTGTTTGTATGATGGTAATTGTATGATTGTGATCGTATGACTGTGATCGTATGATTGTGATAGTATGATTGTGATTGTATGATTGTGATTGTATGATTGTGATTGTATGATAGTAATTGTATGATTGTGATCGTATGACTGTGATCGTATGATTGTGACGGTATGATTGCGATTGTATGATTGTGATTGTATGATTGCGATTGTATGATTGTGATCGTATGATTGTGATGGCACGATTGTGATTGTATGATTGTGATTGTACGATTGTGATTGTATGATTGCGAATGTATGATTGTGATTGTATGATTGTGATTGTATGATTGTTATTGTATGATTGTGATTTTATGATAGTAATTGCATGATTGTGATCGTATGATTGTGATGGCATGATTGTGATTGTATGATTGTGATTGTATTATTGTGATTTTTTGATTGTGATTGTATGATTGCGAGTGTATGATTGTGATTGTATGATTGTGATTGTATGATTGTGATTGTATGATTGCAATTACATGATTGTGCTTGTATGATTGTGATCGTATGATTGTGATTGTATGATTGTGATTGTATGATTGTGATTGTATGATTGTGATTGTATGATTGTGATTGTATGATTGTGATTGTATGATTGTGATTGTATGATTGTGATTGTATGATTGTTTTTGTATGACTGTGATTTTATGATGGTAATTGTATGATTGTGATCGTATGACTGTGATCGTATGATTGTGATGGTATGATTGTGATTGTATGATTGTGATTGTATGATTGCGATTGTATGATAGTAATTGTATGATTGTGATCGTATGACTGTGATCGTATGACTGTGATGGTATGATTGTGATTGTATGATTGTGATTGTATGATTATGATTGCATGATTGTGATTGTACGATTGTGATTGTATGACTGTGATTGTATGATTGTTATTGTATGATAGTGATTGTATGATTGTGATCGTATGATTGTGATCGCATGATTGTGATTGTATGATTGTGATTGTATGATTGTGATTGTATGATTGCGAGTGTGTGATTGTGATTGTATGATTGTGATTGTATGATTGTGATTGTATGATTGTGATTGTATGATTGTGATTGTATGATTGTGATTGTATGATTGTGTTTGTATGAATGCGATTGTATGATTGGGATTGTATGATTGTGATTGTATGATTGTGTTTGGGAGATTGCAATCGTATGATTGCAATTACATGATTGTGCTTGTATGATTGTGATCGCATGATTGTGATCGTATGACTGTGATTGTATGATTGTGATTGTATGATTGCGATTGTATGATTGTGATTCTATGATTGTGATTGTATTATTGTGTTCGCATGATTGTGATCGTATGATTGTGATCGTATGATTGCAATTTTAGGAGTGTGATATATGATTGTGATTGTATGATTGTGATTGTATGATTGTGATTGTATGATTGTGATTGTATGATTGTGATTGTATGATTGTGATTGTATGATTGTGATTGTATGATTGTGTTTGTATGATTGTGATTGTATGATTGTGATTGTATGATTGTGATTGTATGATTGTGATTTTATGATTGTTTTTGTGTGATTGTGATAGTAAGATAGTAATTGTATGATTGTGATCGTATGACTGTGATCGTATGATTGTGATTGTATGATTGTGATTGTATGAGTGTGTTTGGGAGATTGCAATCGTATGATTGCAGTTACATGATTGTGCTTGAATGATTGTGATCGCATGATTGTGATCGTATGATTGTGATCGTATGATTGCAATTTTAGGAGTGTGATATATGATTGTGATTGTATGATTGTGATTGTATGATTGTGATTGTATGATTGTGATTGTATGATTGTGATTGTATGATTGTGATTGTATGATTGTGATTGTATGATTGTGATTGTATGATTGTGATCGTATGATTGTGATCGTATGATTGTCATTGTATGATTGTGATTGTATGATTGTGATTGTATGATTGTGATTCTATGATTGTGATTGTATTATTCTGATCGCATGATTGTGATCGTATGATTGTTTTCGTATGATTGTGATTGTATGATTGTGATTGTATGATCGTGATTGTATGATCGTGATTGTATGATTGTTTTTGTATGATTGTTTTTGCATGATTGTGTTTGTATGATGGTAATTGTATGATTGTGATCGTATGACTGTGATCGTATGATTGTGATAGTATGATTGTGATTGTATGATAGTAATTGTATGATTGTGATCGTATGACTGTGATCGTATGTATGTGATGGTATGATTGCGATCGTATGATTGTGATTGTATGATTGCGAGTGTATGATTGTGATTGTATGATTGTGATTGTATGATTGTGATTGTATGATTGTGATCGTATGATTGTGATCGTATGATTGTCATTGTATGATTGTGATTGTATGATTGTGATTGTATGATTGTGATTCTATGATTGTGATTGTATTATTCTGATCGCATGATTGTGATCGTATGATTGTTTTCGTATGATTGTGATTGTATGATTGTGATTGTATGATCGTGATTGTATGATCGTGATTGTATGATTGTTTTTGTATGATTGTTTTTGCATGATTGTGTTTGTATGATGGTAATTGTATGATTGTGATCGTATGACTGTGATCGTATGATTGTGATAGTATGATTGTGATTGTATGATAGTAATTGTATGATTGTGATCGTATGACTGTGATCGTATGTATGTGATGGTATGATTGCGATCGTATGATTGTGATTGTATGATTGCGAGTGTATGATTGTGATTGTATGATTGTGATTGTATGATTGTGATTGTATGATTGTGATTGTATGATTGTGATTGTATGATTGTGATTCTATGATTGTGATTGTATTATTCTGATCGCATGATTGTGATCGTATGATTGTGATCGTATGATTGTGATTGTATGATTGTGATTGTATGATCGTGATTGTATGATCGTGATTGTATGATTGTTTTTGTATGATTGTTTTTGCATGATTGTGTTTGTATGATGGTAATTGTATGATTGTGATCGTATGACTGTGATCGTATGATTGTGATAGTATGATTGTGATTGTATGATTGTGATTGTATGATTGTGATTGTATGATAGTAATTGTATGATTGTGATCGTATGACTGTGATCGTATGATTGTGACGGTATGATTGCGATTGTATGATTGTGATTGTATGATTGCGATTGTATGATTGTGATCGTATGATTGTGATGGCACGATTGTGATTGTATGATTGTGATTGTACGATTGTGATTGTATGATTGCGAATGTATGATTGTGATTGTATGATTGTGATTGTATGATTGTTATTGTATGATTGTGATTTTATGATAGTAATTGCATGATTGTGATCGTATGATTGTGATGGCATGATTGTGATTGTATGATTGTGATTATATTATTGTGATTTTTTGATTGTGATTGTATGATTGCGAGTGTATGATTGTGATTGTATGATTGTGATTGTATGATTGTGATTGTATGATTGCAATTACATGATTGCGCTTGTATGATTGTGATCGTATGATTGTGATTGTATGATTGTGATTGTATGATTGTGATTGTATGATTGTGATTGTATGATTGTGATTGTATGATAGTAATTGTATGATTGTGATCGTATGACTGTGATCGTATGATTGTGACGGTATGATTGCGATTGTATGATTGTGATTGTATGATTGCGATTGTATGATTGTGATCGTATGATTGTGATGGCACGATTGTGATTGTATGATTGTGATTGTACGATTGTGATTGTATGATTGCGAATGTATGATTGTGATTGTATGATTGTGATTGTATGATTGTTATTGTATGATTGTGATTTTATGATAGTAATTGCATGATTGTGATCGTATGATTGTGATGGCATGATTGTGATTGTATGATTGTGATTGTATTATTGTGATTTTTTGATTGTGATTGTATGATTGCGAGTGTATGATTGTGATTGTATGATTGTTTTTGTATGACTGTGATTGTATGATGGTAATTGTATGATTGTGATCGTATGACTGTGATCGTATGATTGTGATGGTATGATTGTGATTGTATGATTGTGATTGTATGATTGCGATTGTATGATAGTAATTGTATGATTGTGATCGTATGACTGTGATCGTATGACTGTGATGGTATGATTGTGATTGTATGATTGTGATTGTATGATTATGATTGCATGATTGTGATTGTATGATAGTGATTATATGATTGTGATTGTATGATTGTGATTGTATGATTGTGATTGTATGATTGTGATTGTATGATTGTGTTTGTATGATTGTGATTGTATGATTGTGATTGTATGATTGTGATTGTATGATTGTGATTGTATGATTGTGATTTTATGATTGTTTTTGTGTGATTGTGATAGTAAGATAGTAATTGTATGATTGTGATCGTATGACTGTGGTCGTATGATTGTGATGGTATGATTGCGATGGTATGATTGTGATTCTATGATTGTGATTGTATTATTGTGCTCGCATGATTGTGCTCGCATGATTGTGATCGTATGATTGTGATCGTATGATTGTCATTGTATGATTGTGATTGTATGATTGTGATTGTATGATTGTGATTCTATGATTGTGATTGTATTATTCTGATCGCATGATTGTGATCGTATGATTGTTTTCGTATGATTGTGATTGTATGATTGTGATTGTATGATCGTGATTGTATGATCGTGATTGTATGATTGTTTTTGTATGATTGTTTTTGCATGATTGTGTTTGTATGATGGTAATTGTATGATTGTGATCGTATGACTGTGATCGTATGATTGTGATAGTATGATTGTGATTGTATGATTGTGATTGTATGATTGTGATTGTATGATAGTAATTGTATGATTGTGATCGTATGACTGTGATCGTATGATTGTGACGGTATGATTGCGATTGTATGATTGTGATTGTATGATTGCGATTGTATGATTGTGATCGTATGATTGTGATGGCACGATTGTGATTGTATGATTGTGATTGTACGATGGTGATTGTATGATTGCGAATGTATGATTGTGATTGTATGATTGTGATTGTATGATTGTTATTGTATGATTGTGATTTTATGATAGTAATTGCATGATTGTGATCGCATGATTGTGATGGCATGATTGTGATTGTATGATTGTGATTGTATGATTGTGATTTTTTGATTGTGATTGTATGATTGCGAGTGTATGATTGTGATTGTATGATTGTGATTGTATGATTGTGATTGTATGATTGCAATTACATGATTGTGCTTGTATGATTGTGATCGTATGATTGTGATTGTATGATTGTGATTGTATGATTGTGATTGTATGATTGTGATTGTATGATTGTGATTATATGATTGTGATTGTATGATTGTGATTGTATTATTGTGATTGTATGATTGTGATTGTATGATTGTGATTGTATGATTGCGATTATATGATAGTAATTGTATGATTGTGATCGTATGACTGTGATCGTATGTATGTGATGGTATGATTGCGATCGTATGATTGTGATTGTATGATTGCGAGTGTATGATTGTGATTGTATGATTGTGATTGTATGATTGTGATTGTATGATTGTGAAGGTATGATTGTGATTGTATGATTGTGATTCTATGATTGTGATTGTATTATTCTGATCGCATGATTGTGATCGTATGATTGTGATCGTATGATTGTGATTGTATGATTGTGATTGTATGATCGTGATTGTATGATCGTGATTGTATGATTGTTTTTGTATGATTGTTTTTGCATGATTGTGTTTGTATGATGGTAATTGTATGATTGTGATCGTATGACTGTGATCGTATGATTGTGATAGTATGATTGTGATTGTATGATTGTGATTGTATGATTGTGAATGTATGATAGTAATTGTATGATTGTGATCGTATGACTGTGATCGTATGATTGTGACGGTATGATTGCGATTGTATGATTGTGATTGTATGATTGCGATTGTATGATTGTGATCGTATGATTGTGATGGCACGATTGTGATTGTATGATTGTGATTGTACGATTGTGATTGTATGATTGCGAATGTATGATTGTGATTGTATGATTGTGATTGTATGATTGTTATTGTATGATTGTGATTTTATGATAGTAATTGCATGATTGTGATCGTATGATTGTGATGGCATGATTGTGATTGTATGATTGTGATTGTATTATTGTGATTTTTTGATTGTGATTGTATGATTGCGAGTGTATGATTGTGATTGTATGATTGTGATTGTATGATTGTGATTGTATGATTGCAATTACATGATTGTGCTTGTATGATTGTGATCGTATGATTGTGATTGTATGATTGTGATTGTATGATTGTGATTGTATGATTGTGATTGTATGATTGTGATTGTATGATTGTGATTGTATGATTGTGATTGTATGATTGTTTTTGTATGACTGTGATTGTATGATGGTAATTGTATGATTGTGATCGTATGACTGTGATCGTATGATTGTGATGGTATGATTGTGATTGTATGATTGTGATTGTATGATAGCGATTGTATGATAGTAATTGTATGATTGTGATCGTATGACTGTGATCGTATGACTGTGATGGTATGATTGTGATTGTATGATTGTGATTGTATGATTATGATTGCATGATTGTGATTGTATGATAGTGATTATATGATTGTGATTGTATGATTGTGATTGTATGATTGTGATTGTATGATTGTGATTGTATGATTGTGATTATATGATTGTGATTGTATGATTGTGATTGTATGATTGCGATTGTATGATTGTGATTCTATGATTGTGATTGTATTATTGTGATCGCATGATTGTGATCGTATGATTGTGATCGTATGGTTGTGATTGTATGATTGTGATTGTATGATCGTGATTGTATGATTGTGATTGTATGATTGTGATCGTATGACTGTGATCGTATGTATGTGATAGTATGATTGCGATTGTATGATTGGGATTGTATGATTGTGATTGTATGATTGTGTTTGGGAGATTGCAATCGTATGATTGCAATTACATGATTGTGATTGTATGATTGTGATCGTATGATTGTGATTGTATGATTGTGATTGTATGATTGTGATTGTATGATTGTGATGGTATGATTGTGATTGTATGATTGTGATTGTATGATTGCGATTGTATGATTGTGATTGTATGATTGTGATTGTATGATCGTGATTGTATGATTGTGATTGTATGATTCTTTTTGTATGATTGTTTTTGCATGATTGTGATTGTATGATGGTAATTGTATGATTGTGATCGTATGACTGTGATCGTATGATTGTGATAGTATGATTGTGATTGTATGATTGTGATTGTATGATTGTGATTGTATGATAGTAATTGTATGATTGTGGTCGTATGACTGTGATCGTATGATTGTGATGGTATGATTGCGATTGTATGATTGTGATTGTATGATTGTGATTGTATGATTGTGATTGTATGATTGTGATTGTATGATTGTGATTATATGATTGTGATTGTATGATTGTGATTGTATGATTGCGATTGTATAATTGTGATTCTATGATTGTGATTGTATTATTGTGATCGCATAATTGTGATCGTATGATTGTGATTGTATGATCGTGATTGTATGATTGTGATTGTATGATTGCGATTGTATGACTGGGATTGTATGATTGTGATTGTATGATTGCGATTGTATGGTTGTGGTCGTATGATTGTGATGGCACGATTGTGATTGTATGATTGTGATTGTACGATTGTGATTGTATGATTGCGAGTGTATGATTGTGATTGTATGATTGTGATTGTATGATTGTTATTGTATGATTGTGATTTTATGATAGCAATTGCATGATTGTGATCGTATGATTGTGATGGCATGATTGTGATTGTATGATTGTGATTGTATGATTGTGATTGTATGATTGTGATTGTATGATTGCGAGTGTATGATTGGGATTGTATGATTGTGATTGTATGATTGTGATTGTATGATTGCAATTACATGATTGTGCTTGTATGATTGTGATCGTATGATTGTGATTGTATGATTGTGATTGTATGATTGTGATGGTATGATTGCGATGGTATGATTGTGATTCTATGATTGTGATTGTATGATTGTGATTGTATGATTGTGATTGTATGATTGTGATTCTATGATTGTGATTGTATTATTGTGATCGCATGATTGTGTTCGTATGATTGTGATCGTATGATTGTGATTGTATGATTGTGATTGTATGATCGTGATTGTATGATTGTGATTGTATGATTGTTTTTGTATGATTGTTTTTGCATGATTGTGATTGTATGATGGTAATTGTATGATTGTGATCGTATGACTGTGATCGTATGATTGTGATAGTATGATTGTGATTGTATGATTCTGATTGTATGATTGCGATTGTATGATTGGGATTGTATGATTGTGATTGTATGATTGCGATTGTATGATTGTGATTCTATGATTGTGATTGTATTATTGTGATCGCATGATTGTGATCGTATGATTGTGATCGTATGATTGTGATCGTATGATTGTGATCGTATGATTGTGATCGTATGATTGTCATTGTATGATTGTGATTGTATGATTGTGATTGTATGATTGTGATTCTATGATTGTGATTGTATTATTCTGATCGCATGATTGTGATCGTATGATTGTGATCGTATGATTGTGATTGTATGATTGTGATTGTATGATCGTGATTGTATGATCGTGATTGTATGATTGTTTTTGTATGATTGTTTTTGCATGATTGTGATTGTATGATTGTGTTTGTATGATTGTGATTGTATGATTGTGATTGTATGATTGTGATTGTATGATTGTGATTTTATGATTGTTTTTGTGTGATTGTGATAGTAAGATAGTAATTGTATGATTGTGATCGTATGACTGTGGTCGTATGATTGTGATGGTATGATTGCGATGGTATGATTGTGATTCTATGATTGTGATTGTATTATTGTGCTCGCATGATTGTGCTCGCATGATTGTGATCGTATGATTGTGATCGTATGATTGTCATTGTATGATTGTGATTGTATGATTGTGATTGTATGATTGTGATTGTATGATTGTGATTCTATGATTGTGATTGTATTATTCTGATCGCATGATTGTGATCGTATGATTGTGATCGTATGATTGTGATTGTATGATTGTGATTGTATGATCGTGATTGTATGATCGTGATTGTATGATTGTTTTTGTATGATTGTTTTTGCATGATTGTGTTTGTATGATGGTAATTGTATGATTGTGATCGTATGACTGTGATCGTATGATTGTGATAGTATGATTGTGATTGTATGATTGTGATTCTATGATTGTGATTGTATGATAGTAATTGTATGATTGTGATCGTATGACTGTGATCGTATGATTGTGACGGTATGATTGCGATTGTATGATTGTGATTGTATGATTGCGATTGTATGATTGTGATCGTATGATTGTGATGGCACGATTGTGATTGTATGATTGTGATTGTACGATTGTGATTGTATGATTGCGAATGTATGATTGTGATTGTATGATTGTGATTGTATGATTGTTATTGTATGATTGTGATTTTATGATAGTAATTGCATGATTGTGATCGTATGATTGTGATGGCATGATTGTGATTGTATGATTGTGATTGTATTATTGTGATTTTTTGATTGTGATTGTGTGATTGCGAGTGTATGATTGTGATTGTATGATTGTGATTGTATGATTGTGATTGTATGATTGCAATTACATGATTGTGCTTGTATGATTGTGATCGTATGATTGTGATTGTATGATTGTGATTGTATGATTGTGATTGTATGATTGTGATTGTATGATTGTGATTGTATGATTGTTTTTGTATGACTGTGATTGTATGATGGTAATTGTATGATTTTGATCGTATGACTGTGATCGTATGATTGTGATGGTATGATTGTGATTGTATGATTGTGATTGTATGATTGCGATTGTATGATAGTAATTGTATGATTGTGATCGTATGACTGTGATCGTATGACTGTGATGGTATGATTGTGATTGTATGATTGTGATTGTATGATTATGATTGCATGATTGTGATTGTATGATAGTGATTATATGATTGTGATTGTATGATTGTGATTGTATGATTGTGATTGTATGATTGTGATTGTATGATTGTGATTATATGATTGTGATTGTATGATTGTGATTGTATGATTGCGATTGTATGATTGTGATTCTATGATTGTGATTGTATTATTGTGATCGCATGATTGTGATCGTATGATTGTGATCGTATGGTTGTGATTGTATGATTGTGATTGTATGATCGTGATTGTATGATTGTGATTGTATGATTGTGATCGTATGACTGTGATCGTATGTATGTGATAGTATGATTGCGATTGTATGATTGGGATTGTATGATTGTGATTGTATGATTGTGTTTGGGAGATTGCAATCGTATGATTGCAATTACATGATTGTGATTGTATGATTGTGATCGTATGATTGTGATTGTATGATTGTGATTGTATGATTGTGATTGTATGATTGTGATGGTATGATTGTGATTGTATGATTGTGATTGTATGATTGCGATTGTATGATTGTGATTGTATGATTGTGATTGTATGATCGTGATTGTATGATTGTGATTGTATGATTCTTTTTGTATGATTGTTTTTGCATGATTGTGATTGTATGATGGTAATTGTATGATTGTGATCGTATGACTGTGATCGTATGATTGTGATAGTATGATTGTGATTGTATGATTGTGATTGTATGATTGTGATTGTATGATAGTAATTGTATGATTGTGGTCGTATGACTGTGATCGTATGATTGTGATGGTATGATTGCGATTGTATGATTGTGATTGTATGATTGTGATTGTATGATTGTGATTGTATGATTGTGATTGTATGATTGTGATTATATGATTGTGATTGTATGATTGTGATTGTATGATTGCGATTGTATAATTGTGATTCTATGATTGTGATTGTATTATTGTGATCGCATAATTGTGATCGTATGATTGTGATTGTATGATCGTGATTGTATGATTGTGATTGTATGATTGCGATTGTATGACTGGGATTGTATGATTGTGATTGTATGATTGCGATTGTATGGTTGTGGTCGTATGATTGTGATGGCACGATTGTGATTGTATGATTGTGATTGTACGATTGTGATTGTATGATTGCGAGTGTATGATTGTGATTGTATGATTGTGATTGTATGATTGTTATTGTATGATTGTGGTTTTATGATAGCAATTGCATGATTGTGATCGTATGATTGTGATGGCATGATTGTGATTTTATGATTGTGATTGTATGATTGTGATTGTATGATTGTGATTGTATGATTGCGAGTGTATGATTGGGATTGTATGATTGTGATTGTATGATTGTGATTGTATGATTGCAATTACATGATTGTGCTTGTATGATTGTGATCGTATGATTGTGATTGTATGATTGTGATTGTATGATTGTGATTGTATGATTGTGATTATATGATTGTGATTGTATGATTGTGATTGTATGATTGTGATTGTATGATTGTGATTGTATGATTGTGATGGTATGATTGCGATGGTATGATTGTGATTCTATGATTGTGATTGTATGATTGTGATTGTATGATTGTGATTGTATGATTGTGATTCTATGATTGTGATTGTATTATTGTGATCGCATGATTGTGTTCGTATGATTGTGATCGTATGATTGTGATTGTATGATTGTGATTGTATGATCGTGATTGTATGACTGTGATTGTATGATTGTTTTTGTATGATTGTTTTTGCATGATTGTGATTGTATGATGGTAATTGTATGATTGTGATCGTATGACTGTGATCGTATGATTGTGATAGTATGATTGTGATTGTATGATTCTGATTGTATGATTGCGATTGTATGATTGGGATTGTATGATTGTGATTGTATGATTGCGATTGTATGATTGTGATTCTATGATTGTGATTGTATTATTGTGATCGCATGATTGTGATCGTATGATTGTGATCGTATGATTGTGATCGTCTGATTGTGATCGTATGATTGTGATCGTATGATTGTCATTGTATGATTGTGATTGTATGATTGTGATTGTATGATTGTGATTATATGATTGTGATTGTATTATTCTGATCGCATGATTGTGATCGTATGATTGTGATCGTATGATTGTGATCGTATGATTGTGATTGTATGATTGTGATTGTATGATCGTGATTGTATGATCGTGATTGTATGATTGTTTTTGTATGATTGTTTTTGCATGATTGTGATTGTATGATTGTGTTTGTATGATTGTGATTGTATGATTGTGATTGTATGATTGTGATTGTATGATTGTGATTTTATGATTGTTTTTGTGTGATTGTGATAGTAAGATAGTAATTGTATGATTGTGATCGTATGACTGTGGTCGTATGATTGTGATGGTATGATTGCGATGGTATGATTGTGATTCTATGATTGTGATTGTATTATTGTGCTCGCATGATTGTGCTCGCATGATTGTGATCGTATGATTGTGATCGTATGATTGTCATTGTATGATTGTGATTGTATGATTGTGATTGTATGATTGTGATTGTATGATTGTGATTCTATGATTGTGATTGTATTATTCTGATCGCATGATTGTGATCGTATGATTGTGATCGTATGATTGTGATTGTATGATTGTGATTGTATGATCGTGATTGTATGATCGTGATTGTATGATTGTTTTTGTATGATTGTTTTTGCATGATTGTGTTTTTATGATGGTAATTGTATGATTGTGATCGTATGACTGTGATCGTATGATTGTGATAGTATGATTGTGATTGTATGATTGTGATTGTATGATTGTGATTGTATGATAGTAATTGTATGATTGTGATCGTATGACTGTGATCGTATGATTGTGACGGTATGATTGCGATTGTATGATTGTGATTGTATGATTGCGATTGTATGATTGTGATCGTATGATTGTGATGGCACGATTGTGATTGTATGATTGTGATTGTACGATTGTGATTGTATGATTGCGATTGTATGATTGTGATTGTATGATTGTGATTGTATGATTGTTATTGTATGATTGTGATTTTATGATAGTAATTGCATGATTGTGATCGTATGATTGTGATGGCATGATTGTGATTGTATGATTGTGATTGTATGATTGTGATTTTTTGATTGTGATTGTATGATTGCGAGTGTATGATTGTGATTGTATGATTGTGATTGTATGATTGTGATTGTATGATTGCAATTACATGATTGTGCTTGTATGATTGTGATCGTATGATTGTGATTGTATGATTTTGATTGTATGATTGTGTTTGTATGAATGCGATTGTATGATTGGGATTGTATGATTGTGATTGTATGAGTGTGTTTGGGAGATTGCAACCGTATGATTGCAGTTACATGATTGTGCTTGAATGATTGTGATCGCATGATTGTGATCGTATGACTGTGATTGTATGATTGTGATTGTATGATTGCGATTGTATGATTGTGATTCTATGGTTGTGATTGTATTATTGTGTTCGCATGATTGTGATCGTATGATTGTGATCGTATGATTGCAATTTTATGAGTGTGATATATGATTGTGATTGTATGATTGTGATTGTATGATTGTGATTGTATGATTGTGATTGTATGATTGTGTTTGTATTACTGTAATTGTATAATTGTGATTGTATGATTGTGTTTGTAGGAATGTAATTGTATAATTGTGTTTGTATCATTGAAATTGTATGATTGTGAGTGTATGATTGTGATTGTATGATTGCGATCGTTTGATTGTGATTTTTTGATTGCGATTGTATGATTGTGATTGTATGATTGTGATTGTATGATTGTGATTGTATGATTGTGATTGTATGATTGTGATTGTATGATTGTGATTGTATGATTGTGATTGTATGATTGTGATTGTATGATTGTGATTTTATGATTGTTTTTGTATGATTGTGATAGTAAGATAGTTATTGTATGCTTGTGATCGTATGACTGTGATCGTATGATTGTGATGGTATGATTGCGATGGTATGATTGTGATTCTATGATTGTGATTGTATTATTGTGCTCGCATGATTGTGATCGTATGATTGTGATCGTATGATTGTGATTGTATGATTGTGATTGTATGACTATACTTGTATGATTGTGATTGTATGATTGTGATTGTATGTCTGTGATTGTATGATTGTGATTGTATGATTGTGATTGTATGATTGTGATTGTATGATTGTGATTGTATGATTGTGATTGTATGATTGTGATTGTATGATTGTGATCGTATGATTGTGATTGTTTGATTGCGAGTGTGTGATTGTGATTGTATGATTGTGATTGTATGATTGTGATTGTATGATTGTGATTGTATGATTGTGATTGTATGATTGTGTTTGTATGAATGCGATTGTATGATTGGGATTGTATGATTGTGATTGTATGATTGTGTTTGGGAGATTGCAATCGTATGATTGCAATTACATGATTGTGCTTGTATGATTGTGATCGCATGATTGTGATCGTATGACTGTGATTGTATGATTGTGATTGTATGATTGCGATTGTATGATTGTGATTCTATGATTGTGATTGTATTATTGTGTTCGCATGATTGTGATCGTATGATTGTGATCGTATGATTGCAATTTTAGGAGTGTGATATATGATTGTGATTGTATGATTGTGATTGTATGATTGTGATTGTATGATTGTGATTGTATGATTGTGATTGTATGATTGTGATTGTATGATTGTGTTTGTATGATTGTGATTGTATGATTGTGAGTGTATGATTGTGATTGTATGATTGCGATCGTTTGATTGTGATTTTTTGATTGCGATTGTATGATTGTGATTGTATGATTGTGATTGTATGATTGTGATTGTATGATTGTGATTGTATGATTGTGATTGTATGACTGTGATTGTATGATTGTGATTGTATGATTGTGATTTTATGATTGTTTTTGTATGATTGTGATAGTAAGATAGTAATTGTATGCTTGTGATCGTATGACTGTGATCGTATGATTGTGATGGTATGATTGCGATGGTATGATTGTGATTCTATGATTGTGATTGTATTATTGTGCTCGCATGATTGTGATCGTATGATTGTGATCGTATGATTGTGATTGTATGATTGTGATTGTATGACTGTACTTGTATGATTGTGATTGTATGATTGTGATTGTATGATTGTGATTGTATGATTGTGATTGTATGATTGTGATTGTATGATTGTGATTGTATGATTGTGATTGTATGATTGTGATTGTATGATTGTGATCGTATGATTGTGATTGTTTGATTGCGATTGTACGATTGTGATTGTATGACTGTGATTGTATGATTCTTATTGTATGATAGTGATTATATGATTGTGATCGTAGGATTGTGATCGCATGATTGTGATTGTATGATTGTGATTGTATGATTGTGATTGTATGATTGCGAGTGTGTGATTGTGATTGTATGATTGTGATTGTATGATTGTGATTGTATGATTGTGATTGTATGATTGTGATTGTATGATTGTGTTTGTATGAATGCGATTGTATGATTGGGATTGTATGATTGTGATTGTATGATTGTGTTTGGGAGATTGCAATCGTATGATTGCAATTACATGATTGTGCTTGTATGATTGTGATCGCATGATTGTGATCGTATGACTGTGATTGTATGATTGTGATTGTATGATTGCGATTGTATGATTGTGATTCTATGATTGTGATTGTATTATTGTGTTCGCATGATTGTGATCGTATGATTGTGATCGTATGATTGCAATTTTAGGAGTGTGATATATGATTGTGATTGTATGATTGTGATTGTATGATTGTGATTGTATGATTGTGATTGTATGATTGTGATTGTATGATTGTGTTTGTATGATTGTGATTGTATGATTGTGATTGTATGATTGTGATTGTATGATTGTGATTGTATCATTGTGATTTTATGATTGTTTTTGTGTGATTGTGATAGTAAGATAGTAATTGTATGATTGTGATCGTATGAATGTGGTCGTATGATTGTGATGGTATGATTGCGATGGTATGACTGTGATTCTATGATTGTGATTGTATTATTGTGCTCGCATGATTGTGCTCGCATGATTGTGATCGTATGATTGTGATCGTATGATTGTCATTGTATGATTGTGATTGTATGATTGTGATTGTATGATTGTGATTTTATGATTGTTTTTGTATGATTGTGATAGTAAGATAGTAATTGTATGCTTGTGATCGTATGACTGTGATCGTATGATTGTGATGGTATGATTGCGATGGTATGATTGTGATTCTATGATTGTGATTGTATTATTGTGCTCGCATGATTGTGATCGTATGATTGTGATCGTATGATTGTGATTGTATGATTGTGATTGTATGACTGTACTTGTATGATTGTGATTGTATGATTGTGATTGTATGATTGTGATTGTATGATTGTGATTGTATGATTGTGATTGTATGATTGTGATTGTATGATTGTGATTGTATGATTGTGATTGTATGATTGTGATCGTATGATTGTGATTGTTTGATTGCGATTGTACGATTGTGATTGTATGACTGTGATTGTATGATTCTTATTGTATGATAGTGATTATATGATTGTGATCGTAGGATTGTGATCGCATGATTGTGATTGTATGATTGTGATTGTATGATTGTGATTGTATGATTGCGAGTGTGTGATTGTGATTGTATGATTGTGATTGTATGATTGTGATTGTATGATTGTGATTGTATGATTGTGATTGTATGATTGTGTTTGTATGAATGCGATTGTATGATTGGGATTGTATGATTGTGATTGTATGATTGTGTTTGGGAGATTGCAATCGTATGATTGCAATTACATGATTGTGCTTGTATGATTGTGATCGCATGATTGTGATCGTATGACTGTGATTGTATGATTGTGATTGTATGATTGCGATTGTATGATTGTGATTCTATGATTGTGATTGTATTATTGTGTTCGCATGATTGTGATCGTATGATTGTGATCGTATGATTGCAATTTTAGGAGTGTGATATATGATTGTGATTGTATGATTGTGATTGTATGATTGTGATTGTATGATTGTGATTGTATGATTGTGATTGTATGATTGTGTTTGTATGATTGTGATTGTATGATTGTGATTGTATGATTGTGATTGTATGATTGTGATTGTATCATTGTGATTTTATGATTGTTTTTGTGTGATTGTGATAGTAAGATAGTAATTGTATGATTGTGATCGTATGACTGTGGTCGTATGATTGTGATGGTATGATTGCGATGGTATGATTGTGATTCTATGATTGTGATTGTATTATTGTGCTCGCATGATTGTGCTCGCATGATTGTGATCGTATGATTGTGATCGTATGATTGTCATTGTATGATTGTGATTGTATGATTGTGATTGTATGATTGTGATTCTATGATTGTGATTGTATTATTCTGATCGCATGATTGTGATCGTATGATTGTTTTCGTATGATTGTGATTGTATGATTGTGATTGTATGATCGTGATTGTATGATCGTGATTGTATGATTGTTTTTGTATGATTGTTTTTGCATGATTGTGTTTGTATGATGGTAATTGTATGATTGTGATCGTATGACTGTGATCGTATGATTGTGATAGTATGATTGTGATTGTATGATTGTGATTGTATGATTGTGATTGTATGATAGTAATTGTATGATTGTGATCGTATGACTGTGATCGTATGATTGTGACGGTATGATTGCGATTGTATGTTTGTGATTGTATGATTGCGATTGTATGATTGTGATCGTATGATTGTGATGGCACGATTGTGATTGTATGATTGTGATTGTACGATTGTGATTGTATGATTGCGAATGTATGATTGTGATTGTATGATTGTGATTGTATGATTGTTATTGTATGATTGTGATTTTATGATAGTAATTGCATGATTGTGATCGTATGATTGTGATGGCATGATTGTGATTGTATGATTGTGATTGTATGATTGTGACTTTTTGATTGTGATTGTATGATTGCGAGTGTATGATTGTGATTGTATGATTGTGATTGTATGATTGTGATTGTATGATTGCAATTACATGATTGTGCTTGTATGATTGTGATCGTATGATTGTGATTGTATGATTGTGATTGTATGATTGTGATTGTATGATTGTGATTGTATGATTGTGATTATATGATTGTGATTGTATGATTGTGATTGTATTATTGTGATTGTATGATTGTGATTCTATGATTGTGATTGTATGATTGCGATTGTATGATAGTAATTGTATGATTGTGATCGTATGACTGTGATCGTATGTATGTGATGGTATGATTGCGATCGTATGATTGTGATTGTATGATTGCGAGTGTATGATTGTGATTGTATGATTGTGATTGTATGATTGTGATTGTATGATTGTGATTGTATGATTGTGATTGTATGATTGTGATTCTATGATTGTGATTGTATTATTCTGATCGCATGATTGTGATCGTATGATTGTGATCGTATGATTGTGATTGTATGATTGTGATTGTATGATCGTGATTGTATGATCGTGATTGTATGATTGTTTTTGTATGCTTGCTTTTGCACGATTGTGTTTGTATGATGGTAATTGTATGATTGTGATCGTATGACTGTGATCGTATGATTGTGATAGTATGATTGTGATTGTATGATTGTGATTGTATGATTGTGATTGTATGATAGTAATTGTATGATTGTGATCGTATGACTGTGATCGTATGATTGTGACGGTATGATTGCGATTGTATGATTGTGATTGTATGATTGCGATTGTATGATTGTGATCGTATGATTGTGATGGCATGATTGTGATTGTATGATTGTGATTGTATGATTGTGATTTTTTGATTGTGATTGTATGATTGCGAGTGTATGATTGTGATTGTATGATTGTGATTGTATGATTGTGATTGTATGATTGCAATTACATGATTGTGCTTGTATGATTGTGATCGTATGATTGTGATTGTATGATTGTGATTGTATGATTGTGATTGTATGATTGTGATTGTATGATTGTGATTGTATGATTGTGATTGTATGATTGTTTTTGTATGACTGTGATTGTATGATGGTAATTGTATGATTGTGATCGTATGACTGTGATCGTATGATTGTGATGGTATGATTGTGATTGTATGATTGTGATTGTATGATTGCGATTGTATGATGGTAATTGTATGATTGTGATCGTATGACTGTGATCGTATGACTGTGATGGTATGATTGTGATTGTATGATTGTGATTGTATGATTATGATTGCATGATTGTGATTGTATGATAGTGATTATATGATTGTGATTGTATGATTGTGATTGTATGATTGTGATTGTATGATTGTGATTGTATGATTGTGATTGTATGATTGTGATTGTATGATTGTGATTGTATGATTGTGATTATATGATTGTGATTGTATGATTGTGATTGTATGATTGCGATTGTATGATTGTGATTCTATGATTGTGATTGTATTATTGTGATCGCATGATTGTGATCGTATGATTGTGATCGGATGGTTGTGATTGTATGATTGTGATTGTATGATCGTGATTGTATGATTGTGATTGTATGATTGTGATCGTATGACTGTGATCGTATGTATGTGATGGTATGATTGCGATTGTATGATTGGGATTGTATGATTGTGATTGTATGATTGTGTTTGGGAGATTGCAATCGTATGATTGCAATTACATGATTGTGATTGTATGATTGTGATCGTATGATTGTGATTGTATGATTGTGATTGTATGATTGTGATTGTATGATTGTGATTGTATGATTGTGTTTGGGAGATTGCAATCGTATGATTGCAATTACATGATTGTGATTGTATGATTGTGATCGTATGATTGTGATTGTATGATTGTGATTGTATGATTGCGATTGTATGATTGTGATGGTATGATTGTGATTGTATGATTGTGATTGTATGATTGCGATTGTATGATTGTGATTGTATGATTGTGATTGTATGATCGTGATTGTATGATTGTGATTGTATGATTGTTTTTGTATGATTGTTTTTGCATGATTGTGATTGTATGATGGTAATTGTATGATTGTGATCGTATGACTGTGATCGTATGATTGTGATAGTATGATTGTGATTGTATGATTGTGATTGTATGATTGTGATTGTATGATAGTAATTGTATGATTGTGGTCGAATGACTGTGATCGTATGATTGTGATGGTATGATTGCGATTGTATGATTGTGATTGTATGATTGTGATTGTATGATTGTGATTGTATGATTGTGATTATATGATTGTGATTGTATGATTGTGATTGTATGATTGCGATTGTATAATTGTGATTCTATGATTGTGATTGTATTATTGTGATCGCATAATTGTGATCGTATGATTGTGATTGTATGATCGTGATTGTATGATTGTGATTGTATGATTGCGATTGTATGACTGGGATTGTATAATTGTGATTGTATGATTGCGATTGTATGGTTGTGGTCGTATGATTGTGATGGCACGATTGTGATTGTATGATTGTGATTGTACGATTGTGATTGTATGATTGCGAGTGTATGATTGTGATTGTATGATTGTGATTGTATGATTGTTATTGTATGATTGTGATTTTATGATAGCAATTGCATGATTGTGATCGTATGATTGTGATGGCATGATTGTGATTGTATGATTGTGATTGTATGTTTGTGATTGTATGATTGTGATTGTATGATTGCGAGTTTATGATTGGGATTGTATGATTGTGATTGTATGATTGTGATTGTATGATTGCAATTACATGATTGTGCTTGTATGATTGTGATCGTATGATTGTGATTGTATGATTGTGATTGTATGATTGTGATTGTATGATTGTGATTGTATGATTGTGATTATATGATTGTGATTGTATGATTGTGATTGTATGATTGTGATTGTATGATTGTGATTGTATGATTGTGATGGTATGATTGCGATGGTATGATTGTGATTCTATGATTGTGATTGTATGATTGTGATTGTATGATTGTGATTGTATGATTGTGATTCTATGATTGTGATTGTATTATTGTGATCGCATGATTGTGTTCGTATGATTGTGATCGTATGATTGTGATTGTATGATTGTGATTGTATGATTGTGCTTGTATGATTGTGATCGTATGATTGTGATTGTATGATTGTGATTGTATGATTGTGATTGTATGATTGTGATTGTATGATTGTGATTATATGATTGTGATTGTATGATTGTGATTGTATTATTGTGATTGTATGATTGTGATTGTATGATTGTGATTGTATTATTGTGATTGTATGATTGTGATTGTATGATTGTGATTGTATGATTGCGATTGTATGATAGTAATTGTATGATTGTGATCGTATGACTGTGATCGTATGTATGTGATGGTATGATTGCGATCGTATGATTGTGATTGTATTATTGTGATCGTATGATTGTGATCGTATGATTGTGATTGTATGATTGTGATTGTATGATCGTGATTGTATGATCGTGATTGTATGATTGTTTTTGTATGATTGTTTTTGCACGATTGTGTTTGTATGATGGTAATTGTATGATTGTGATCGTATGACTGTGATCGTATGATTGTGATAGTATGATTGTGATTGTATGATTGTGATTGTATGATTGTGATTGTATGATAGTAATTGTATGATTGTGATCGTATGACTGTGATCGTATGATTGTGACGGTATGATTGCGATTGTATGATTGTGATTGTATGATTGCGATTGTATGATTGTGATCGTATGATTGTGATGGCACGATTGTGATTGTATGATTGCGATTGTACGATTGTGATTGTATGACTGTGATTGTATGATTGTTATTGTATGATAGTGATTGTATGATTGTGATCGTAGGATTGTGATCGCATGATTGTGATTGTATGATTGTGATTGTATGATTGTGATTGTATGATTGCGAGTGTGTGATTGTGATTGTATGATTGTGATTGTATGATTGTGATTGTATGATTGTGATTGTATGATTGTGATTGTATGATTGTGTTTGTATGAATGCGATTGTATGATTGGGATTGTATGATTGTGATTGTATGATTGTGTTTGGGAGATTGCAATCGTATGATTGCAATTACATGATTGTGCTTGTATGATTGTGATCGCATGATTGTGATCGTATGACTGTGATTGTATGATTGTGATTGTATGATTGCGATTGTATGATTGTGATTCTATGATTGTGATTGTATTATTGTGTTCGCATGATTGTGATCGTATGATTGTGATCGTATGATTGCAATTTTAGGAGTGTGATATATGATTGTGATTGTATGATTGTGATTGTATGATTGTGATTGTATGATTGTGATTGTATGATTGTGATTGTATGATTGTGATTGTATGATTGTGATTGTATGATTGTGTTTGTACGATTGTGATTGTATGATTGTGATTGTATGATTGTGATTGTATGATTGTGATTTTATGATTGTTTTTGTGTGATTGTGATAGTAAGATAGTAATTGTATGATTGTGATCGTATGACTGTGGTCGTATGATTGTGATGGTATGATTGCGATGGTATGATTGTGATTCTATGATTGTGATTGTATTATTGTGCTCGCATGATTGTGATCGTATGATTGTGATCGTATGATTGTCATTGTATGATTGTGATTGTATGATTGTGATTGTATGATTGTGATTCTATGATTGTGATTGTATTATTCTGATCGCATGATTGTGATCGTATGATTGTTTTCGTATGATTGTGATTGTATGATTGTGATTGTATGATCGTGATTGTATGATCGTGATTGTATGATTGTTTTTGTATGATTGTTTTTGCATGATTGTGTTTGTATGATGGTAATTGTATGATTGTGATCGTATGACTGTGATCGTATGATTGTGATAGTATGATTGTGATTGTATGATTGTGATTGTATGATTGTGATTGTATGATAGTAATCGTATGATTGTGATCGTATGACTGTGATCGTATAATTGTGACGGTATGATTGCGATTGTATGATTGTGATTGTATGATTGCGATTGTATGATTGTGATCGTATGATTGTGATGGCACGATTGTGATTGTATGATTGTGATTGTACGATTGTGATTGTATGATTGCGAATGTATGATTGTGATTGTATGATTGTGATTGTATGATTGTTATTGTATGATTGTGATTTTATGATAGTAATTGCATGATTGTGATCGTATGATTGTGATGGCATGATTGTGATTGTATGATTGTGATTGTATGATTGTGATTTTTTGATTGTGATTGTATGATTGCGAGTGTATGATTGTGATTGTATGATTGTGATTGTATGATTGCGATTGTATGATAGTAATTGTATGATTGTGATCGTATGACTGTGATCGTATGTATGTGATGGTATGATTGCGATCGTATGATTGTGATTGTATGATTGCGAGTGTATGATTGTGATTGTATGATTGTGATTGTATGATTGTGATTGTATGATTGTGATTGTATGATTGTGATTGTATGATTGTGATTGTATGATTGTGATTGTATGATTGTGATTCTATGATTGTGATTGTATTATTCTGATCGCATGATTGTGATCGTATGATTGTGATCGTATGATTGTGATTGTATGATTGTGATTGTATGATCGTGATTGTATGATCGTGATTGTATGATTGTTTTTGTATGATTGTTTTTGCATGATTGTGTTTGTATGATGGTAATTGTATGATTGTGATCGTATGACTGTGATCGTATGATTGTGATAGTATGATTGTGATTGTATGATTGTGATTGTATGATTGTGATTGTATGATAGTAATCGTATGATTGTGATCGTATGACTGTGATCGTATGATTGTGACGGTATGATTGCGATTGTATGATTGTGATTGTATGATTGCGATTGTATGATTGTGATCGTATGATTGTGATGGCACGATTGTGATTGTATGATTGTGATTGTACGATTGTGATTGTATGATTGCGAATGTATGATTGTGATTGTATGATTGTGATTGTATGATTGTTATTGTATGATTGTGATTTTATGATAGTAATTGCATGATTGTGATCGTACGATTGTGATGGCATGATTGTGATTGTATGATTGTGATTGTATGATTGTGATTCTATGATTGTGATTGTATTATTCTGATCGCATGATTGTGATCGTATGATTGTTTTCGTATGATTGTGATTGTATGATTGTGATTGTATGATCGTGATTGTATGATCGTGATTGTATGATTGTTTTTGTATGATTGTTTTTGCATGATTGTGTTTGTATGATGGTAATTGTATGATTGTGATCGTATGACTGTGATCGTATGATTGTGATAGTATGATTGTGATTGTATGATTGTGATTGTATGATTGTGATTGTATGATAGTAATCGTATGATTGTGATCGTATGACTGTGATCGTATGATTGTGACGGTATGATTGCGATTGTATGATTGTGATTGTATGATTGCGATTGTATGATTGTGATCGTATGATTGTGATGGCACGATTGTGATTGTATGATTGTGATTGTACGATTGTGATTGTATGATTGCGAATGTATGATTGTGATTGTATGATTGTGATTGTATGATTGTTATTGTATGATTGTGATTTTATGATAGTAATTGCATGATTGTGATCGTATGATTGTGATGGCATGATTGTGATTGTATGATTGTGATTGTATGATTGTGATTTTTTGATTGTGATTGTATGATTGCGAGTGTATGATTGTGATTGTATGATTGTGATTGTATGATTGCGATTGTATGATAGTAATTGTATGATTGTGATCGTATGACTGTGATCGTATGTATGTGATGGTATGATTGCGATCGTATGATTGTGATTGTATGATTGCGAGTGTATGATTGTGATTGTATGATTGTGATTGTATGATTGTGATTGTATGATTGTGATTGTATGATTGTGATTGTATGATTGTGATTGTATGATTGTGATTCTATGATTGTGATTGTATTATTCTGATCGCATGATTGTGATCGTATGATTGTGATCGTATGATTGTGATTGTATGATTGTGATTGTATGATCGTGATTGTATGATCGTGATTGTATGATTGTCTTTGTATGATTGTTTTTGCATGATTGTGTTTGTATGATGGTAATTGTATGATTGTGATCGTATGACTGTGATCGTATGATTGTGATAGTATGATTGTGATTGTATGATTGTGATTGTATGATTGTGATTGTATGATAGTAATCGTATGATTGTGATCGTATGACTGTGATCGTATGATTGTGACGGTATGATTGCGATTGTATGATTGTGATTGTATGATTGCGATTGTATGATTGTGATCGTATGATTGTGATGGCACGATTGTGATTGTATGATTGTGATTGTACGATTGTGATTGTATGATTGCGAATGTATGATTGTGATTGTATGATTGTGATTGTATGATTGTTATTGTATGATTGTGATTTTATGATAGTAATTGCATGATTGTGATCGTATGATTGTGATGGCATGATTGTGATTGTATGATTGTGATTGTATGATTGTGATTTTTTGATTGTGATTGTATGATTGCGAGTGTATGATTGTGATTGTATGATTGTGATTGTATGATTGCGATTGTATGATAGTAATTGTATGATTGTGATCGTATGACTGTGATCGTATGTATGTGATGGTATGATTGCGATCGTATGATTGTGATTGTATGATTGCGAGTGTATGATTGTGATTGTATGATTGTGATTGTATGATTGTGATTGTATGATTGTGATTGTATGATTGTGATTGTATGATTGTGATTGTATGATTGTGATTCTATGATTGTGATTGTATTATTCTGATCGCATGATTGTGATCGTATGATTGTGATCGTATGATTGTGATTGTATGATTGTGATTGTATGATCGTGATTGTATGATCGTGATTGTATGATTGTTTTTGTATGATTGTTTTTGCATGATTGTGTTTGTATGATGGTAATTGTATGATTGTGATCGTATGACTGTGATCGTATGTATGTGATGGTATGATTGCGATCGTATGATTGTGATTGTATGATTGCGAGTGTATGATTGTGATTGTATGATTGTGATTGTATGATTGTGATTGTATGATTGTGATTGTATGATTGTGATTGTATGATTGCGATTATATGATTGTGATTGTATGATTGTGATTGTATGATTGCGATTGTATGATTGTGATTCTATGATTGTGATTGTATTATTGTGATCGCATGATTGTGATCGTATGATTGTGATCGGATGGTTGTGATTGTATGATTGTGATTGTATGATCGTGATTGTATGATTGTGATTGTATGATTGTGATCGTATGACTGTGATCGTATGTATGTGATGGTATGATTGCGATTGTATGATTGGGATTGTATGATTGTGATTGTATGATTGTGTTTGGGAGATTGCAATCGTATGATTGCAATTACATGATTGTGATTGTATGATTGTGATCGTATGATTGTGATTGTATGATTGTGATTGTATGATTGTGATTGTATGATTGTGATTGTATGATTGTGTTTGGGAGATTGCAATCGTATGATTGCAATTACATGATTGTGATTGTATGATTGTGATCGTATGATTGTGATTGTATGATTGTGATTGTATGATTGCGATTGTATGATTGTGATGGTATGATTGTGATTGTATGATTGTGATTGTATGATTGCGATTGTATGATTGTGATTGTATGATTGTGATTGTATGATCGTGATTGTATGATTGTGATTGTATGATTGTTTTTGTATGATTGTTTTTGCATGATTGTGATTGTATGATGGTAATTGTATGATTGTGATCGTATGACTGTGATCGTATGATTGTGATAGTATGATTGTGATTGTATGATTGTGATTGTATGATTGTGATTGTATGATAGTAATTGTATGATTGTGGTCGAATGACTGTGATCGTATGATTGTGATGGTATGATTGCGATTGTATGATTGTGATTGTATGATTGTGATTGTATGATTGTGATTGTATGATTGTGATTATATGATTGTGATTGTATGATTGTGATTGTATGATTGCGATTGTATAATTGTGATTCTATGATTGTGATTGTATTATTGTGATCGCATAATTGTGATCGTATGATTGTGATTGTATGATCGTGATTGTATGATTGTGATTGTATGATTGCGATTGTATGACTGGGATTGTATGATTGTGATTGTATGATTGCGATTGTATGGTTGTGGTCGTATGATTGTGATGGCACGATTGTGATTGTATGATTGTGATTGTACGATTGTGATTGTATGATTGCGAGTGTATGATTGTGATTGTATGATTGTGATTGTATGATTGTTATTGTATGATTGTGATTTTATGATAGCAATTGCATGATTGTGATCGTATGATTGTGATGGCATGATTGTGATTGTATGATTGTGATTGTATGTTTGTGATTGTATGATTGTGATTGTATGATTGCGAGTTTATGATTGGGATTGTATGATTGTGATTGTATGATTGTGATTGTATGATTGCAATTACATGATTGTGCTTGTATGATTGTGATCGTATGATTGTGATTGTATGATTGTGATTGTATGATTGTGATTGTATGATTGTGATTGTATGATTGTGATTATATGATTGTGATTGTATGATTGTGATTGTATGATTGTGATTGTATGATTGTGATTGTATGATTGTGATGGTATGATTGCGATGGTATGATTGTGATTCTATGATTGTGATTGTATGATTGTGATTGTATGATTGTGATTGTATGATTGTGATTCTATGATTGTGATTGTATTATTGTGATCGCATGATTGTGTTCGTATGATTGTGATCGTATGATTGTGATTGTATGATTGTGATTGTATGATTGTGCTTGTATGATTGTGATCGTATGATTGTGATTGTATGATTGTGATTGTATGATTGTGATTGTATGATTGTGATTGTATGATTGTGATTATATGATTGTGATCGTATGACTGTGATCGTATGATTGTGATAGTATGATTGTGATTGTATGATTGTGATTGTATGATTGTGATTGTATGATAGTAATCGTATGATTGTGATCGTATGACTGTGATCGTATGATTGTGACGGTATGATTGCGATTGTATGATTGTGATTGTATGATTGCGATTGTATGATTGTGATCGTATGATTGTGATGGCACGATTGTGATTGTATGATTGTGATTGTACGATTGTGATTGTATGATTGCGAATGTATGATTGTGATTGTATGATTGTGATTGTATGATTGTTATTGTATGATTGTGATTTTATGATAGTAATTGCATGATTGTGATCGTACGATTGTGATGGCATGATTGTGATTGTATGATTGTGATTGTATGATTGTGATTCTATGATTGTGATTGTATTATTCTGATCGCATGATTGTGATCGTATGATTGTTTTCGTATGATTGTGATTGTATGATTGTGATTGTATGATCGTGATTGTATGATCGGGATTGTATGATTGTTTTTGTATGATTGTTTTTGCATGATTGTGTTTGTATGATGGTAATTGTATGATTGTGATCGTATGACTGTGATCGTATGATTGTGATAGTATGATTGTGATTGTATGATTGTGATTGTATGATTGTGATTGTATGATAGTAATCGTATGATTGTGATCGTATGACTGTGATCGTATGATTGTGACGGTATGATTGCGATTGTATGATTGTGATTGTATGATTGCGATTGTATGATTGTGATCGTATGATTGTGATGGCACGATTGTGATTGTATGATTGTGATTGTACGATTGTGATTGTATGATTGCGAATGTATGATTGTGATTGTATGATTGTGACTGTATGATTGTTATTGTATGATTGTGATTTTATGATAGTAATTGCATGATTGTGATCGTATGATTGTGATGGCATGATTGTGATTGTATGATTGTGATTGTATGATTGTGATTTTTTGATTGTGATTGTATGATTGCGAGTGTATGATTGTGATTGTATGATTGTGATTGTATGATTGCGATTGTATGATAGTAATTGTATGATTGTGATCGTATGACTGTGATCGTATGTATGTGATGGTATGATTGCGATCGTATGATTGTGATTGTATGATTGCGAGTGTATGATTGTGATTGTATGATTGTGATTGTATGATTGTGATTGTATGATTGTGATTGTATGATTGTGATTGTATGATTGTGATTGTATGATTGTGATTCTATGATTGTGATTGTATTATTCTGATCGCATGATTGTGATCGTATGATTGTGATCGTATGATTGTGATTGTATGATTGTGATTGTATGATTGTGTTTGTATGAATGCGATTGTATGATTGGGATTGTATGATTGTGATTGTATGATTGTGTTTGGGAGATTGCAATCGTATGATTGCAATTACATGATTGTGCTTGTATGATTGTGATCGCATGATTGTGATCGTATGACTGTGATTGTATGATTGTGATTGTATGATTGCGATTGTATGATTGTGATTCTATGATTGTGATTGTATTATTGTGTTCGCATGATTGTGATCGTATGATTGTGATCGTATGATTGCAATTTTAGGAGTGTGATATATGATTGTGATTGTATGATTGTGATTGTATGATTGTGATTGTATGATTGTGATTGTATGATTGTGATTGTATGATTGTGATTGTATGATTGTGATTGTATGATTGTGTTTGTATGATTGTGATTGTATGATTGTGATTGTATGATTGTGATTGTATGATTGTGATTTTATGATTGTTTTTGTGTGATTGTGATAGTAAGATAGTAATTGTATGATTGTGATCGTATGACTGTGGTCGTATGATTGTGATGGTATGATTGCGATGGTATGATTGTGATTCTATGATTGTGATTGTATTATTGTGCTCGCATGATTGTGATCGTATGATTGTGATCGTATGATTGTCATTGTATGATTGTGATTGTATGATTGTGATTGTATGATTGTGATTCTATGATTGTGATTGTATTATTCTGATCGCATGATTGTGATCGTATGATTGTTTTCGTATGATTGTGATTGTATGATTGTGATTGTATGATTGTGATTGTATGATTGTGCTTGTATGATTGTGATCGTATGATTGTGATTGTATGATTGTGATTGTATGATTGTGATTGTATGATTGTGATTGTATGATTGTGATTATATGATTGTGATTGTATGATTGTGATTGTATTATTGTGATTGTATGATTGTGATTGTATGATTGTGATTGTATGATTGCGATTGTATGATAGTAATTGTATGATTGTGATCGTATGACTGTGATCGTATGTATGTGATGGTATGATTGCGATCGTATGATTGTGATTGTATGATTGCGAGTGTATGATTGTGATTGTATGATTGTGATTGTATGATTGTGATTGTATGATTGTGATTGTATGATTGTGATTGTATGATTGTGATTCTATGATTGTGATTGTATTATTCTGATCGCATGATTGTGATCGTATGATTGTGATCGTATGATTGTGATTGTATGATTGTGATTGTATGATCGTGATTGTATGATCGTGATTGTATGATTGTTTTTGTATGATTGTTTTTGCACGATTGTGTTTGTATGATGGTAATTGTATGATTGTGATCGTATGACTGTGATCGTATGATTGTGATAGTATGATTGTGATTGTATGATTGTGATTGTATGATTGTGATTGTATGATAGTAATTGTATGATTGTGATCGTATGACTGTGATCGTATGATTGTGACGGTATGATTGCGATTGTATGATTGTGATTGTATGATTGCGATTGTATGATTGTGATCGTATGATTGTGATGGCACGATTGTGATTGTATGACTGTGATTGTATGATTGTTATTGTATGATAGTGATTGTATGATTGTGATCGTAGGATTGTGATCGCATGATTGTGATTGTATGATTGTGATTGTATGATTGTGATTGTATGATTGCGAGTGTGTGATTGTGATTGTGTGATTGTGATTGTATGATTGTGATTGTATGATTGTGATTGTATGATTGTGATTGTATGATTGTGTTTGTATGAATGCGATTGTATGATTGGGATTGTATGATTGTGATTGTATGATTGTGTTTGGGAGATTGCAATAGTATGATTGCAATTACATGATTGTGCTTGTATGATTGTGATCGCATGATTGTGATCGTATGACTGTGATTGTATGATTGTGATTGTATGATTGCGATTGTATGATTGTGATTCTATGATTGTGATTGTATTATTGTGTTCGCATGATTGTGATCGTATGATTGTGATCGTATGATTGCAATTTTAGGAGTGTGATATATGATTGTGATTGTATGATTGTGATTGTATGATTGTGATTGTATGATTGTGATTGTATGATTGTGATTGTATGATTGTGATTGTATGATTGTGATTGTATGATTGTGATTGTATGATTGTGTTTGTATGATTGTGATTGTATGATTGTGATTGTATGATTGTGATTGTATGATTGTGATTTTATGATTGTTTTTGTGTGATTGTGATAGTAAGATAGTAATTGTATGATTGTGATCGTATGACTGTGGTCGTATGATTGTGATGGTATGATTGCGATGGTATGATTGTGATTCTATGATTGTGATTGTATTATTGTGCTCGCATGATTGTGATCGTATGATTGTGATCGTATGATTGTCATTGTATGATTGTGATTGTATGATTGTGATTGTATGATTGTGATTCTATGATTGTGATTGTATTATTCTGATCGCATGATTGTGATCGTATGATTGTTTTCGTATGATTGTGATTGTATGATTGTGATTGTATGATCGTGATTGTATGATCGTGATTGTATGATTGTTTTTGTATGATTGTTTTTGCATGATTGTGTTTGTATGATGGTAATTGTATGATTGTGATCGTATGACTGTGATCGTATGATTGTGATAGTATGATTGTGATTGTATGATTGTGATTGTATGATTGTGATTGTATGATAGTAATCGTATGATTGTGATCGTATGACTGTGATCGTATGATTGTGACGGTATGATTGCGATTGTATGATTGCGATTGTATGATTGTGATCGTATGATTGTGATGGCACGATTGTGATTGTATGATTGTGATTGTACGATTGTGATTGTATGATTGCGAATGTATGATTGTGATTGTATGATTGTGATTGTATGATTGTTATTGTATGATTGTGATTTTATGATAGTAATTGCATGATTGTGATCGTATGATTGTGATGGCATGATTGTGATTGTATGATTGTGATTGTATGATTGTGATTTTTTGATTGTGATTGTATGATTGCGAGTGTATGATTGTGATTGTATGATTGTGATTGTATGATTGTGATTGTATGATTGTGATTGTATGATTGCAATTACATGATTGTGCTTGTATGATTGTGATCGTATGATTGTGATTGTATGATTGTGATTGTATGATTGTGATTGTATGATTGTGATTGTATGATTGTGATTATATGATTGTGATTGTATGATTGTGATTGTATTATTGTGATTGTATGATTGTGATTGTATGATTGTGATTGTATGATTGCGATTGTATGATAGTAATTGTATGATTGTGATCGTATGACTGTGATCGTATGTATGTGATGGTATGATTGCGATCGTATGATTGTGATTGTATGATTGCGAGTGTATGATTGTGATTGTATGATTGTGATTGTATGATTGTGATTGTATGATTGTGATTGTATGATTGTGATTGTATGATTGTGATTCTATGATTGTGATTGTATTATTCTGATCGCATGATTGTGATCGTATGATTGTGATCGTATGATTGTGATTGTATGATTGTGATTGTATGATCGTGATTGTATGATCGTGATTGTATGATTGTTTTTGTATGATTGTTTTTGCATGATTGTGTTTGTATGATGGTAATTGTATGATTGTGATCGTATGACTGTGATCGTATGATTGTGATAGTATGATTGTGATTGTATGATTGTGATTGTATGATTGTGATTGTATGATAGTAATTGTATGATTGTGATCGTATGACTGTGATCGTATGATTGTGACGGTATGATTGCGATTGTATGATTGTGATTGTATGATTGCGATTGTATGATTGTGATCGTATGATTGTGATGGCACGATTGTGATTGTATGATTGTGATTGTACGATTGTGATTGTATGATTGCGAATGTATGATTGTGATTGTATGATTGTGATTGTATGATTGTTATTGTATGATTGTGATTTTATGATAGTAATTGCATGATTGTGATCGTACGATTGTGATGGCATGATTGTGATTGTATGATTGTGATTGTATGATTGTGATTTTTTGATTGTGATTGTATGATTGCGAGTGTATGATTGTGATTGTATGATTGCAATTACATGATTGTGCTTGTATGATTGTGATCGTATGATTGTGATTGTATGATTGTGATTGTATGATTGTGATTGTATGATTGTGATTGTATGATTGTGATTGTATGATTGTGATTGTATGATTGTGATTGTATGATTGTTTTTGTATGACTGTGATTGTATGATGGTAATTGTATGATTGTGATCGTATGACTGTGATCGTATGATTGTGATGGTATGATTGTGATTGTATGATTGTGATTGTATGATTGCGATTGTATGATAGTAATTGTATGATTGTGATCGTATGACTGTGATCGTATGACTGTGATGGTATGATTGTGATTGTATGATTGTGATTTTATGATTATGATTGCATGATTGTGATTGTATGATAGTGATTATATGATTGTGATTGTATGATTGTGATTGTATGATTTTAATTGTATGATTGTGATTGTATGATTGTGATTGTATGATTGTGATTGTATGATTGTGATTATATGATTGTGATTGTATGATTGTGATTGTATGATTGCGATTGTATGATTGTGATTCTATGATTGTGATTGTATTATTGTGATCGCATGATTGTGATCGTATGATTGTGATCGTATGGTTGTGATTGTATGATTGTGATTGGTTGATCGTGATTGTATGATTGTGATTGTATGATTGTGATCGTATGACTGTGATCGTATGTATGTGATGGTATGATTGCGATTGTATGATTGGGATTGTATGATTGTGATTGTATGATTGTGTTTGGGAGATTGCAATCGTATGATTGCAATTACATGATTGTGATTGTACGATTGTGATTGCATGATTGCGAGTGTATGATTGTGATTGTATGATTGTGATTGTATGATTGTGATTGTATGATTGTGATTGTATGATTGTGATTGTATGATTGTGATTGTATGATTTTGATTGTATGATTGTGTTTGTATGAATGCGATTGTATGATTGGGATTGTATGATTGTGATTGTATGAGTGTGTTTGGGAGATTGCAACCGTATGATTGCAGTTACATGATTGTGCTTGAATGATTGTGATCGCATGATTGTGATCGTATGACTGTGATTGTATGATTGTGATTGTATGATTGCGATTGTATGATTGTGATTCTATGGTTGTGATTGTATTATTGTGTTCGCATGATTGTGATCGTATGATTGTGATCGTATGATTGCAATTTTATGAGTGTGATATATGATTGTGATTGTATGATTGTGATTGTATGATTGTGATTGTATGATTGTGATTGTATGATTGTGATTGTATGATTGTGTTTGTATTACTGTAATTGTATAATTGTGATTGTATGATTGTGTTTGTAGGAATGTAATTGTATAATTGTGTTTGTATCATTGAAATTGTATGATTGTGAGTGTATGATTGTGATTGTATGATTGCGATCGTTTGATTGTGATTTTTTGATTGCGATTGTATGATTGTGATTGTATGATTGTGATTGTATGATTGTGATTGTATGATTGTGATTGTATGATTGTGATTGTATGATTGTGATTGTATGATTGTGATTTTATGATTGTTTTTGTATGATTGTGATAGTAAGATAGTTATTGTATGCTTGTGATCGTATGACTGTGATCGTATGATTGTGATGGTATGATTGCGATGGTATGATTGTGATTCTATGATTGTGATTGTATTATTGTGCTCGCATGATTGTGATCGTATGATTGTGATCGTATGATTGTGATTGTATGACTATACTTGTATGATTGTGATTGTATGATTGTGATTGTATGATTGTGATCGTATGATTGTGATCGCATGATTGTGATTGTATGATTGTGATTGTATGATTGTGATTGTATGATTGTGATTGTATGATTGCGAGTGTGTGATTGTGATTGTATGATTGTGATTGTATGATTGTGATTGTATGATTGTGATTGTATGATTGTGATTGTATGATTGTGTTTGTATGAATGCGATTGTATGACTGGGATTGTATGATTGTGATTGTATGATTGTGTTTGGGAGATTGCAATCGTATGATTGCAATTACATGATTGTGCTTGTATGATTGTGATCGCATGATTGCGATCGTATGACTGTGATTGTATGATTGTGATTGTATGATTGCGATTGTATGATTGTGATTCTATGATTGTGATTGTATTATTGTGTTCGCATGATTGTGATCGTATGATTGTGATCGTATGATTGCAATTTTAGGAGTGTGATATATGATTGTGATTGTATGATTGTGATTGTATGATTGTGATTGTATGATTGTGATTGTATGATTGTGATTGTATGATTGTGATTGTATGATTGTGTTTGTATGATTGTGATTGTATGATTGTGATTGTATGATTGTGATTGTATGATTGTGATTTTATGATTGTTTTTGTGTGATTGTGATAGTAAGATAGTAATTGTATGATTGTGATCGTATGACTGTGATCGTATGATTGTGATTGTATGATTGTGATTGTATGAGTGTGTTTGGGAGATTGCAATCGTATGATTGCAGTTACATGATTGTGCTTGAATGATTGTGATCGCATGATTGTGATCGTATGATTGTGATTGTATGATTGCGATTGTATGATTGTGATTCTATGGTTGTGATTGTATTATTGTGTTCGCATGATTGTGATCGTATGATTGTGATCGTATGATTGCAATTTTATGAGTGTGATATATGATTGTGATTGTATGATTGTGATTGTATGATTGTGATTGTATGATTGTGATTGTATGATTGTGTTTGTAATACTGTAATTGTATAATTGTGATTGTATGATTGTGTTTGTAGGAATGTAATTGTATAATTGTGTTTGTATCATTGAAATTGTATGATTGTGAGTGTATGATTGTGATTGTATGATTGCGATCGTTTGATTGTGATTTTTTGATTGCGATTGTATGATTGTGATTGTATGATTGTGATTGTATGATTGTGATTGTATGATTGTGATTGTATGATTGTGATTGTATGATTGTGATTGTATGATTGTGATTGTATGATTGTGATTGTATGATTGTGATTGTATGATTGTGATTTTATGATTGTTTTTGTGTGATTGTGATAGTAAGATAGTAATTGTATGCTTGTGATCGTATGACTGTGATCGTATGATTGTGATGGTATGATTGCGATGGTATGATTGTGATTCTATGATTGTGATTGTATTATTGTGCTCGCATGATTGTGATCGTATGATTGTGATCGTATGATTGTGATCGTATGATTGTGATTGTATGACTGTACTTGTATGATTGTGATTGTATGATTGTGATTGTATGATTGTGATTGTATGATTGTGATTGTATGATTGTGATTGTATGATTGTGATTGTATGATTGTGATTGTATGATTGTGATTGTATGATTGTGATTGTATGATTGTGATCGTATGATTGTGATTGTTTGATTGCGATTGTACGATTGTGATTGTATGACTGTGATTGTATGATTCTTATTGTATGATAGTGATTGTATGATTGTGATCGTAGGACTGTGATCGCATGATTGTGATTGTATGATTGTGATTGTATGATTGTGATTGTATGATTGCGAGTGTGTGATTGTGATTGTATGATTGTGATTGTATGATTGTGATTGTATGATTGTGATTGTATGATTGTGATTGTATGATTGTGTTTGTATGAATGCGATTGTATGATTGGGATTGTATGATTGTGATTGTATGATTGTGTTTGGGAGATTGCAATCGTATGATTGCAATTACATGATTGTGCTTGTATGATTGTGATCGCATGATTGTGATCGTATGACTGTGATTGTATGATTGTGATTGTATGATTGCGATTGTATGATTGTGATTCTATGATTGTGATTGTATTATTGTGTTCGCATGATTGTGATCGTATGATTGTGATCGTATGATTGCAATTTTAGGAGTGTGATATATGATTGTGATTGTATGATTGTGATTGTATGATTGTGATTGTATGATTGTGATTGTATGATTGTGATTGTATGATTGTGATTGTATGATTGTGTTTGTATGATTGTGATTGTATGATTGTGATTGTATGATTGTGATTGTATGACTGTGATTGTATGATTGTGATTGTATGATTTTGATTTTATGATTGTTTTTGTGTGATTGTGATAGTAAGATAGTAATTGTATGATTGTGATCGTATGACTGTGGTCGTATGATTGTGATGGTATGATTGCGATGGTATGATTGTGATTCTATGATTGTGATTGTATTATTGTGCTCGCATGATTGTGCTCGCATGATTGTGATCGTATGATTGTGATCGTATGATTGTCATTGTATGATTGTGATTGTATGATTGTGATTGTATGATTGTGATTCTATGGTTGTGATTGTATTATTCTGATCGCATGATTGTGATCGTATGATTGTTTTCGTATGATTGTGATTGTATGATTGTGATTGTATGATCGTGATTGTATGATCGTGATTGTATGATTGTTTTTGTATGATTGTTTTTGCATGATTGTGTTTGTATGATGGTAATTGTATGATTGTGATCGTATGACTGTGATCGTATGATTGTGATAGTATGATTGTGATTGTATGATTGTGATTGTATGATTGTGATTGTATGATAGTAATTGTATGATTGTGATCGTATGACTGTGATCGTATGATTGTGACGGTATGATTGCGATTGTATGATTGTGATTGTATGATTGCGATTGTATGATTGTGATCGTATGATTGTGATGGCACGATTGTGATTGTATGATTGTGATTGTACGATGGTGATTGTATGATTGCGAATGTATGATTGTGATTGTATGATTGTGATTGTATGATTGTTATTGTATGATTGTGATTTTATGATAGTAATTGCATGATTGTGATCGTATGATTGTGATGGCATGATTGTGATTGTATGATTGTGATTGTATGATTGTGATTTTTTGATTGTGATTGTATGATTGCGAGTGTATGATTGTGATTGTATGATTGTGATTGTATGATTGCAATTACATGATTGTGCTTGTATGATTGTGATCGTATGATTGTGATTGTATGATTGTGATTGTATGATTGTGATTGTATGATTGTGATTGTATGATTGTGATTATATGATTGTGATTGTATGATTGTGATTGTATTATTGTGATTGTATGATTGTGATTGTATGATTGTGATTGTATGATTGCGATTATATGATAGTAATTGTATGATTGTGATCGTATGACTGTGATCGTATGTATGTGATGGTATGATTGCGATCGTATGATTGTGATTGTATGATTGCGAGTGTATGATTGTGATTGTATGATTGTGATTGTATGATTGTGATTGTATGATTGTGATTGTATGATTGTGATTGTATGATTGTGATTCTATGATTGTGATTGTATTATTCTGATCGCATGATTGTGATCGTATGATTGTGATCGTATGATTGTGATTGTATGATTGTGATTGTATGATCGTGATTGTATGATCGTGATTGTATGATTGTTTTTGTATGATTGTTTTTGCATGATTGTGTTTGTATGATGGTAATTGTATGATTGTGATCGTATGACTGTGATCGTATGATTGTGATAGTATGATTGTGATTGTATGATTGTGATTGTATGATTGTGATTGTATGATAGTAATTGTATGATTGTGATCGTATGACTGTGATCGTATGATTGTGACGGTATGATTGCGATTGTATGATTGTGATTGTATGATTGCGATTGTATGATTGTGATCGTATGATTGTGATGGCACGATTGTGATTGTATGATTGTGATTGTACGATTGTGATTGTATGATTGCGAATGTATGATTGTGATTGTATGATTGTGATTGTATGATTGTTATTGTATGATTGTGATTTTATGATAGTAATTGCATGATTGTGATCGTATGATTGTGATGGCATGATTGTGATTGTATGATTGTGATTGTATTATTGTGATTTTTTGATTGTGATTGTATGATTGCGAGTGTATGATTGTGATTGTATGATTGTGATTGTATGATTGTGATTGTATGATTGCAATTACATGATTGTGCTTGTATGATTGTGATCGTATGATTGTGATTGTATGATTGTGATTGTATGATTGTGATTGTATGATTGTGATTGTATGATTGTGATTGTATGATTGTGATTGTATGATTGTGATTGTATGATTGTTTTTGTATGACTGTGATTGTATGATGGTAATTGTATGATTGTGATCGTATGACTGTGATCGTATGATTGTGATGGTATGATTGTGATTGTATGATTGTGATTGTATGATTGCGATTGTATGATAGTAATTGTATGATTGTGATCGTATGACTGTGATCGTATGACTGTGATGGTATGATTGTGATTGTATGATTGTGATTGTATGATTATGATTGCATGATTGTGATTGTATGATAGTGATTATATGATTGTGATTGTATGATTGTGATTGTATGATTGTGATTGTATGATTGTGATTATATGATTGTGATTGTATGATTGTGATTGTATGATTGCGATTGTATGATTGTGATTCTATGATTGTGATTGTATTATTGTGATCGCATGATTGTGATCGTATGATTGTGATCGTATGGTTGTGATTGTATGATTGTGATTGTATGATCGTGATTGTATGATTGTGATTGTATGATTGTGATCGTATGACTGTGATCGTATGTATGTGATAGTATGATTGCGATTGTATGATTGGGATTGTATGATTGTGATTGTATGATTGTGTTTGGGAGATTGCAATCGTATGATTGCAATTACATGATTGTGATTGTATGATTGTGATCGTATGATTGTGATTGTATGATTGTGATTGTATGATTGTGATTGTATGATTGTGATGGTATGATTGTGATTGTATGATTGTGATTGTATGATTGCGATTGTATGATTGTGATTGTATGATTGTGATTGTATGATCGTGATTGTATGATTGTGATTGTATGATTCTTTTTGTATGATTGTTTTTGCATGATTGTGATTGTATGATGGTAATTGTATGATTGTGATCGTATGACTGTGATCGTATGATTGTGATAGTATGATTGTGATTGTATGATTGTGATTGTATGATTGTGATTGTATGATAGTAATTGTATGATTGTGGTCGTATGACTGTGATCGTATGATTGTGATGGTATGATTGCGATTGTATGATTGTGATTGTATGATTGTGATTGTATGATTGTGATTGTATGATTGTGATTGTATGATTGTGATTATATGATTGTGATTGTATGATTGTGATTGTATGATTGCGATTGTATAATTGTGATTCTATGATTGTGATTGTATTATTGTGATCGCATAATTGTGATCGTATGATTGTGATTGTATGATCGTGATTGTATGATTGTGATTGTATGATTGCGATTGTATGACTGGGATTGTATGATTGTGATTGTATGATTGCGATTGTATGGTTGTGGTCGTATGATTGTGATGGCACGATTGTGATTGTATGATTGTGATTGTACGATTGTGATTGTATGATTGCGAGTGTATGATTGTGATTGTATGATTGTGATTGTATGATTGTTATTGTATGATTGTGATTTTATGATAGCAATTGCATGATTGTGATCGTATGATTGTGATGGCATGATTGTGATTGTATGATTGTGATTGTATGATTGTGATTGTATGATTGCGAGTGTATGATTGGGATTGTATGATTGTGATTGTATGATTGTGATTGTATGATTGTGATTGTATGATTGTGATTGTATGATTGTGATTGTATGATTGTGATTGTATGAGTGTTATTCTATGATTGTGATTGTATTATTGTGATCGCATGATTGTGTTCGTATGATTGTGATCGTATGATTGTGATTGTATGATTGTGATTGTATGATCGTGATTGTATGATTGTGATTGTATGATTGTTTTTGTATGATTGTTTTTGCATGATTGTGATTGTATGATGGTAATTGTATGATTGTGATCGTATGACTGTGATCGTATGATTGTGATAGTATGATTGTGATTGTATGATTCTGATTGTATGATTGCGATTGTATGATTGGGATTGTATGATTGTGATTGTATGATTGCGATTGTATGATTGTGATTCTATGATTGTGATTGTATTATTGTGATCGCATGATTGTGATCGTATGATTGTGATCGTATGATTGTGATCGTATGATTGTGATCGTATGATTGTGATCGTATGATTGTCATTGTATGATTGTGATTGTATGATTGTGATTGTATGATTGTGATTCTATGATTGTGATTGTATTATTCTGATCGCATGATTGTGATCGTATGATTGTGATCGTATGATTGTGATTGTATGATTGTGATTGTATGATCGTGATTGTATGATCGTGATTGTATGATTGTTTTTGCATGATTGTTTTTGCATGATTGTGATTGTATGATTGTGTTTGTATGATTGTGATTGTATGATTGTGATTGTATGATTGTGATTTTATGATTGTTTTTGTGTGATTGTGATAGTAAGATAGTAATTGTATGATTGTGATCGTATGACTGTGGTCGTATGATTGTGATGGTATGATTGCGATGGTATGATTGTGATTCTATGATTGTGATTGTATTATTGTGCTCGCATGATTGTGCTCGCATGATTGTGATCGTATGATTGTGATCGTATGATTGTCATTGTATGATTGTGATTGTATGATTGTGATTGTATGATTGTGATTGTATGATTGTGATTCTATGATTGTGATTGTATTATTCTGATCGCATGATTGTGATCGTATGATTGTGATCGTATGATTGTGATTGTATGATTGTGATTGTATGATCGTGATTGTATGATCGTGATTGTATGATTGTTTTTGTATGATTGTTTTTGCATGATTGTGTTTGTATGATGGTAATTGTATGATTGTGATCGTATGACTGTGATCGTATGATTGTGATAGTATGATTGTGATTGTATGATTGTGATTGTATGATTGTGATTGTATGATAGTAATTGTATGATTGTGATCGTATGACTGTGATCGTATGATTGTGACGGTATGATTGCGATAGTATGATTGTGATTGTATGATTGCGATTGTATGATTGTGACCGTATGATTGTGATGGCACGATTGTGATTGTATGATTGTGATTGTACGATTGTGATTGTATGATTGCGATTGTATGATTGTGATTGTATGATTGTGATTGTATGATTGTTATTGTATGATTGTGATTTTATGATAGTAATTGCATGATTGTGATCGTATGATTGTGATGGCATGATTGTGATTGTATGATTGTGATTGTATGATTGTGATTTTTTGATTGTGATTGTATGATTGCGAGTGTATGATTGTGATTGTATGATTGTGATTGTATGATTGTGATTGTATGATTGTGATTGTATGATTGCAATTACATGATTGTGCTTGTATGATTGTGATTGTATGATTGTGATTGTATGATTTTGATTGTATGATTGTGTTTGTATGAATGCGATTGTATGATTGGGATTGTATGATTGTGATTGTATGAGTGTGTTTGGGAGATTGCAACCGTATGATTGCAGTTACATGATTGTGCTTGAATGATTGTGTTCGCATGATTGTGATCGTATGACTGTGATTGTATGATTGTGATTGTATGATTGCGATTGTATGATTGTGATTCTATGGTTGTGATTGTATTATTGTGTTCGCATGATTGTGATCGTATGATTGTGATCGTATGATTGCAATTTTATGAGTGTGATATATGATTGTGATTGTATGATTGTGATTGTATGATTGTGATTGTATGATTGTGATTGTATGATTGTGTTTGTATTACTGTAATTGTATAATTGTGATTGTATGATTGTGTTTGTAGGAATGTAATTGTATAATTGTGTTTGTATCATTGAAATTGTATGATTGTGAGTGTATGATTGTGATTGTATGATTGCGATCGTTTGATTGTGATTTTTTGATTGCGATTGTATGATTGTGATTGTATGATTGTGATTGTATGATTGTGATTGTATGATTGTGATTGTATGATTGTGATTGTATGATTGTGATTGTATGATTGTGATTGTATGATTGTGATTGTATGATTGTGATTGTATGATTGTGATCGTATGATTGTGATTGTATGATTGCGATTGTATGATTGTGATTCTATGGTTGTGATTGTATTATTGTGTTCGCATGATTGTGATCGTATGATTGTGATCGTATGATTGCAATTTTATGAGTGTGATATATGATTGTGATTGTATGATTGTGATTGTATGATTGTGATTGTATGATTGTGTTTGTATTACTGTAAATGTATAATTGTGATTGTATGATTGTGTTTGTAGGAATGTAATTGTATAATTGTGTTTGTATCATTGAAATTGTATGATTGTGAGTGTATGATTGTGATTGTATGATTGCGATCGTTTGATTGTGATTTTTTGATTGCGATTGTATGATTGTGATTGTATGATTGTGATTGTATGATTGTGATTGTATGATTGTGATTGTATGATTGTGATTGTATGATTGTGATTGTATGATTGTGATTGTATGATTGTGATTGTATGATTGTGATTGTATGATTGTGATTTTATGATTGTTTTTGTATGATTGTGATAGTAAGATAGTAATTGTATGCTTGTGATCGTATGACTGTGATCGTATGATTGTGATGGTATGATTGCGATGGTATGATTGTGATTCTATGATTGTGATTGTATTATTGTGCTCGCATGATTGTGATCGTATGATTGTGATCGTATGATTGTGATTGTATGATTGTGATTGTATGACTGTACTTGTATGATTGTGATTGTATGATTGTGATTGTATGATTGTGATTGTATGATTGTGATTGTATGATTGTGATTGTATGATTGTGATTGTATGATTGTGATTGTATGATTGTGATTGTATGATTGTGATTGTATGATTGTGATTGTATGATTGTGATCGTATGATTGTGATTGTTTGATTGCGATTGTACGATTGTGATTGTATGACTGTGATTGTATGATTCTTATTGTATGATAGTGATTGTATGATTGTGATCGTAGGATTGTGATCGCATGATTGTGATTGTATGATTGTGATTGTATGATTGTGATTGTATGATTGCGAGTGTGTGATTGTGATTGTATGATTGTGATTGTATGATTGTGATTGTATGATTGTGATTGTATGATTGTGATTGTATGATTGTGATTGTATGATTGTGTTTGTATGAATGCGATTGTATGATTGGGATTGTATGATTGTGATTGTATGATTGTGTTTGGGAGATTGCAATCGTATGATTGCAATTACATGATTGTGCTTGTATGATTGTGATCGCATGATTGTGATCGTATGACTGTGATTGTATGATTGTGATTGTATGATTGCGATTGTATGATTGTGATTCTATGATTGTGATTGTATTATTGTGTTCGCATGATTGTGATCGTATGATTGCAATTTTAGGAGTGTGATATATGATTGTGATTGTATGATTGTGATTGTATGATTGTGATTGTATGATTGTGATTGTATGATTGTGATTGTATGATTGTGATTGTATGATTGTGATTGTATGATTGTGTTTGTATGATTGTGATTGTATGATTGTGATTGTATGATTGTGATTGTATGATTGTGATTGTATGATTGTGATTTTATGATTGTTTTTGTGTGATTGTGATAGTAAGATAGTAATTGTATGATTGTGATCGTATGACTGTGGTCGTATGATTGTGATGGTATGATTGCGATGGTATGATTGTGATTCTATGATTGTGATTGTATTATTGTGCTCGCATGATTGTGCTCGCATGATTGTGATCGTATGATTGTGATCGTATGATTGTCATTGTATGATTGTGATTGTATGATTGTGATTGTATGATTGTGATTCTATGATTGTGATTGTATTATTCTGATCGCATGATTGTGATCGTATGATTGTTTTCGTATGATTGTGATTGTATGATTGTGATTGTATGATCGTGATTGTATGATCGTGATTGTATGATTGTTTTTGTATGATTGTTTTTGCATGATTGTGTTTGTATGATGGTAATTGTATGATTGTGATCGTATGACTGTGATCGTATGATTGTGATAGTATGATTGTGTTTGTATGATTGTGATTGTATGATTGTGATTGTATGATAGTAATTGTATGATTGTGATCGTATGACTGTGATCGTATGATTGTGACGGTATGATTGCGATTGTATGATTGTGATTGTATGATTGCGATTGTATGATTGTGATCGTATGATTGTGATGGCACGATTGTGATTGTATGATTGTGATTGTACGATTGTGATTGTATGATTGCGAATGTATGATTGTGATTGTATGATTGTGATTGTATGATTGTTATTGTATGATTGTGATTTTATGATAGTAATTGCATGATTGTGATCGTATGATTGTGATGGCATGATTGTGATTGTATGATTGTGATTGTATGATTGTGATTTTTTGATTGTGATTGTATGATTGCGAGTGTATGATTGTGATTGTATGATTGTGATTGTATGATTGTGATTGTATGATTGCAATTACATGATTGTGCTTGTATGATTGTGATCGTATGATGGTGATTGTATGATTGTGATTGTATGATTGTGATTGTATGATTGTGATTGTATGATTGTGATTATATGATTGTGATTGTATGATTGTGATTGTATTATTGTGATTGTATGATTGTGATTGTATGATTGTGATTGTATGATTGTGATTGTATGATTGCGATTGTATGATAGTAATTGTATGATTGTGATCGTATGACTGTGATCGTATGTATGTGATGGTATGATTGCGATCGTATGATTGTGATTGTATGATTGCGAGTGTATGATTGTGATTGTATGATTGTGATTGTATGATTGTGATTGTATTATTGTGATTCTATGATTGTGATTGTATTATTCTGATCGCATGATTGTGATCGTATGATTGTGATCGTATGATTGTGATTGTATGATTGTGATTGTATGATCGTGATTGTATGATCGTGATTGTATGATTGTTTTTGTATGATTGTTTTTGCACGATTGTGTTTGTATGATGGTAATTGTATGATTGTGATCGTATGACTGTGATCGTATGATTGTGATAGTATGATTGTGATTGTATGATTGTGATTGTATGATTGTGATCGTATGACTGTGATCGTATGATTGTGACGGTATGATTGCGATTGTATGATTGTGATTGTATGATTGTGATTGTATGATTGCAATTACATGATTGTGCTTGTATGATTGTGATCGTATGATTGTGATTGTATGATTGTGATTGTATGATTGTGATTGTATGATTGTGATTGTATGATTGTGATTATATGATTGTGATTGTATGATTGTGATTGTATTATTGTGATTGTATGATTGTGATTGTATGATTGTGATTGTATGATTGTGATTGTATGATTGTGATTGTATGATTGTTATTGTATGATTGTGATTTTATGATAGTAATTGCATGATTGTGATCGTATGATTGTGATGGCATGATTGTGATTGTATGATTGTGATTGTATGATTGTGATTTTTTGATTGTGATTGTATGATTGCGAGTGTATGATTGTGATTGTATGATTGTGATTGTATGATTGTGATTGTATGATTGCAATTACATGATTGTGCTTGTATGATTGTGATCGTATGATTGTGATTGTATGATTGTGATTGTATGATTGTGATTGTATGATTGTGATTGTATGATTGTGATTATATGATTGTGATTGTATGATTGTGATTGTATTATTGTGATTGTATGATTGTGATTGTATGATTGTGATTGTATGATTGTGATTGTATGATTGCGATTGTATGATAGTAATTGTATGATTGTGATCGTATGACTGTGATCGTATGTATGTGATGGTATGATTGCGATCGTATGATTGTGATTGTATGATTGCGAGTGTATGATTGTGATTGTATGATTGTGATTGTATGATTGTGATTGTATTATTGTGATTCTATGATTGTGATTGTATTATTCTGATCGCATGATTGTGATCGTATGATTGTGATCGTATGATTGTGATTGTATGATTGTGATTGTATGATCGTGATTGTATGATCGTGATTGTATGATTGTTTTTGTATGATTGTTTTTGCACGATTGTGTTTGTATGATGGTAATTGTATGATTGTGATCGTATGACTGTGATCGTATGATTGTGATAGTATGATTGTGATTGTATGATTGTGATTGTATGATTGTGATCGTATGACTGTGATCGTATGATTGTGACGGTATGATTGCGATTGTATGATTGTGATTGTATGATTGCGATTGTATGATTGTGATCGTATGATTATGATGGCATGATTGTGATTGTATGATTGTGATCGTATGATTGTGATTGTATGATTGTGATTGTATGATTGTGATTGTATGATTGTGATTGTATGATTGTGATTGTATGATTGTGATTGTATGATTGTGATTGTATGATTGTGATTGTATGATTGTTTTTGTATGACTGTGATTGTATGATGGTAATTGTATGATTGTGATCGTATGACTGTGATCGTATGATTGTGATGGTATGATTGTGATTGTATGATTGTGATTGTATGATTGCGATTGTATGATAGTAATTGTATGATTGTGATCGTATGACTGTGATCGTATGACTGTGATGGTATGATTGTGATTGTATGATTGTGATTGTATGATTATGATTGCATGATTGTGATTGTATGATAGTAATTATATGATTGTGATTGTATGATTGTGATTGTATGATTGTGATTGTATGATTGTGATTGTATGATTGTGATTGTATGATTGTGATTGTATGATTGTGATTGTATGATTGTGATTATATGATTGTGATTGTATGATTGTGATTGTATGATTGCGATTGTATGATTGTGATTCTATGATTGTGATTGTATTATTGTGATCGCATGATTGTGATCGTATGATTGTGATCGGATGGTTGTGATTGTATGATTGTGATTGTATGATCGTGATTGTATGATTGTGATTGTATGATTGTGATCGTATGACTGTGATCGTATGTATGTGATGGTATGATTGCGATTGTATGATTGGGATTGTATGATTGTGATTGTATGATTGTGTTTGGGAGATTGCAATCGTATGATTGCAATTACATGATTGTGATTGTATGATTGTGATCGTATGATTGTGATTGTATGATTGTGATTGTATGATTGTGATTGTATGATTGTGATGGTATGATTGTGATTGTATGATTGTGATTGTATGATTGCGATTGTATGATTGTGATTGTATGATTGTGATTGTATGATCGTGATTGTATGATTGTGATTGTATGATTGTTATTGTATGATTGTTTTTGCATGATTGTGATTGTATGATGGTAATTGTATGATTGTGATCGTATGACTGTGATCGTATGATTGTGATAGTATGATTGTGATTGTATGATTGTGATTGTATGATTGTGATTGTATGATAGTAATGGTATGATTGTGGTCGTATGACTGTGATCGTATGATTGTGATGGTATGATTGCGATTGTATGATTGTGATTGTATGATTGTGATTGTATGATTGTGATTGTATGATTGTGATTATATGATTGTGATTGTATGATTGTGATTGTATGATTGCGATTGTATAATTGTGATTCTATGATTGTGATTGTATTATTGTGATCGCATAATTGTGATCGTATGATTGTGATTGTATGATCGTGATTGTATGATTGTGATTGTATGATTGCGATTGTATGACTGGGATTGTATGATTGTGATTGTATGATTGCGATTGTATGGTTGTGGTCGTATGATTGTGATGGCACGATTGTGATTGTATGATTGTGATTGTACGATTGTGATTGTATGATTGCGAGTGTATGATTGTGATTGTATGATTGTGATTGTATGATTGTTATTGTATGATTGTGATTTTATGATAGCAATTGCATGATTGTGATCGTATGATTGTGATGGCATGATTGTGATTGTATGATTGTGATTGTATGTTTGTGATTGTATGATTGTGATTGTATGATTGCGAGTTTATGATTGGGATTGTATGATTGTGATTGTATGATTGCAATTACATGATTGTGCTTGTATGATTGTGATCGTATGATTGTGATTGTATGATTGTGATTGTATGATTGTGATTGTATGATTGTGATTATATGATTGTGATTGTATGATTGTGATTGTATGATTGTGATTGTATGATTGTGATTGTATGATTGTGATTGTATGATTGTGATGGTATGATTGCGATGGTATGATTGTGATTCTATGATTGTGATTGTATGATTGTGATTGTATGATTGTGATTGTATGATTGTGATTCTATGATTGTGATTGTATTATTGTGATCGCATGATTGTGTTCGTATGATTGTGATCGTATGATTGTGATTGTATGATTGTGATTGTATGATCGTGATTGTATGATTGTGATTGTATGATTGTTTTTGTATGATTGTTTTTGCATGATTGTGATTGTATGATGGTAATTGTATGATTGTGATCGTATGACTGTGATCGTATGATTGTGATAGTATGATTGTGATTGTATGATTCTGATTGTATGATTGCGATCGTATGATTGTGATGGTATGATTGCGATTGTATGATTGTGATTGTATGATTGTGATTGTATGATTGTGATTGTATGATTGTGATTGTATGATTGTGATTATATGATTGTGATTGTATGATTGTGATTGTATGATTGCGATTGTATAATTGTGATTCTATGATTGTGATTGTATTATTGTGATCGCATAATTGTGATCGTATGATTGTGATTGTATGATCGTGATTGTATGATTGTGATTGTATGATTGCGATTGTATGACTGGGATTGTATGATTGTGATTGTATGATTGCGATTGTATGGTTGTGGTCGTATGATTGTGATGGCACGATTGTGATTGTATGATTGTGATTGTACGATTGTGATTGTATGATTGCGAGTGTATGATTGTGATTGTATGATTGTGATTGTATGATTGTTATTGTATGATTGTGATTTTATGATAGCAATTGCATGATTGTGATCGTATGATTGTGATGGCATGATTGTGATTGTATGATTGTGATTGTATGATTGTGATTGTATGATTGCGAGTGTATGATTGGGATTGTATGATTGTGATTGTATGATTGTGATTGTATGATTGCAATTACATGATTGTGCTTTTATGATTGTGATCGTATGATTGTGATTGTATGATTGTGATTGTATGATTGTGATTGTATGATTGTGATTATATGATTGTGATTGTATGATTGTGATTGTATGATTGTGATTGTATGATTGTGATTGTATGATTGTGATGGTATGATTGCGATGGTATGATTGTGATTCTATGATTGTGATTGTATGATTGTGATTGTATGATTGTGATTGTATGAGTGTTATTCTATGATTGTGATTGTATTATTGTGATCGCATGATTGTGTTCGTATGATTGTGATCGTATGATTGTGATTGTATGATTGTGATTGTATGATCGTGATTGTATGATTGTGATTGTATGATTGTTTTTGTATGATTGTTTTTGCATGATTGTGATTGTATGATGGTAATTGTATGATTGTGATCGTATGACTGTGATCGTATGATTGTGATAGTATGATTGTGATTGTATGATTCTGATTGTATGATTGCGATTGTATGATTGGGATTGTATGATTGTGATTGTATGATTGCGATTGTATGATTGTGATTCTATGATTGTGATTGTATTATTGTGATCGCATGATTGTGATCGTATGATTGTGATCGTATGATTGTGATCGTATGATTGTGATCGTATGATTGTGATCGTATGATTGTCATTGTATGATTGTGATTGTATGATTGTGATTGTATGATTGTGATTCTATGATTGTGATTGTATTATTCTGATCGCATGATTGTGATCGTATGATTGTGATCGTATGATTGTGATTGTATGATCGTGATTGTATGATCGTGATTGTATGATTGTTTTTGTATGATTGTTTTTGCATGATTGTGATTGTATGATTGTGTTTGTATGATTGTGATTGTATGATTGTGATTGTATGATTGTGATTTTATGATTGTTTTTGTGTGATTGTGATAGTAAGATAGTAATTGTATGATTGTGATCGTATGACTGTGGTCGTATGATTGTGATGGTATGATTGCGATGGTATGATTGTGATTCTATGATTGTGATTGTATTATTGTGCTCGCATGATTGTGCTCGCATGATTGTGATCGTATGATTGTGATCGTATGATTGTCATTGTATGATTGTGATTGTATGATTGTGATTGTATGATTGTGATTGTATGATTGTGATTCTATGATTGTGATTGTATTATTCTGATCGCATGATTGTGATCGTATGATTGTGATCGTATGATTGTGATTGTATGATTGTGATTGTATGATCGTGATTGTATGATCGTGATTGTATGATTGTTTTTGTATGATTGTTTTTGCATGATTGTGTTTGTATGATGGTAATTGTATGATTGTGATCGTATGACTGTGATCGTATGATTGTGATAGTATGATTGTGATTGTATGATTGTGATTGTATGATTGTGATTGTATGATAGTAATTGTATGATTGTGATCGTATGACTGTGATCGTATGATTGTGACGGTATGATTGCGATAGTATGATTGTGATTGTATGATTGCGATTGTATGATTGTGATCGTATGATTGTGATTGTATGATTGTTATTGTATGATTGTGATTTTATGATAGTAATTGCATGATTGTGATCGTATGATTGTGATGGCATGATTGTGATTGTATGATTGTGATTGTATGATTGTGATTTTTTGATTGTGATTGTATGATTGCGAGTGTATGATTGTGATTGTATGATTGTGATTGTATGATTGTGATTGTATGATTGTGATTGTATGATTGCAATTACATGATTGTGCTTGTATGATTGTGATTGTATGATTGTGATTGTATGATTTTGATTGTATGATTGTGTTTGTATGAATGCGATTGTATGATTGGGATTGTATGATTGTGATTGTATGAGTGTGTTTGGGAGATTGCAACCGTATGATTGCAGTTACATGATTGTGCTTGAATGATTGTGATCGCATGATTGTGATCGTATGACTGTGATTGTATGATTGTGATTGTATGATTGCGATTGTATGATTGTGATTCTATGGTTGTGATTGTATTATTGTGTTCGCATGATTGTGATCGTATGATTGTGATCGTATGATTGCAATTTTATGAGTGTGATATATGATTGTGATTGTATGATTGTGATTGTATGATTGTGATTGTATGATTGTGATTGTATGATTGTGTTTGTATTACTGTAATTGTATAATTGTGATTGTATGATTGTGTTTGTAGGAATGTAATTGTATAATTGTGTTTGTATCATTGAAATTGTATGATTGTGAGTGTATGATTGTGATTGTATGATTGCGATCGTTTGATTGTGATTTTTTGATTGCGATTGTATGATTGTGATTGTATGATTGTGATTGTATGATTGTGATTGTATGATTGTGATTGTATGATTGTGATTGTATGATTGTGATTGTATGATTGTGATTGTATGATTGTGATTGTATGATTGTGATTGTATGATCGTGATCGTATGATTGTGATTGTATGATTGCGATTGTATGATTGTGATTCTATGGTTGTGATTGTATTATTGTGTTCGCATGATTGTGATCGTATGATTGTGATCGTATGATTGCAATTTTATGAGTGTGATATATGATTGTGATTGTATGATTGTGATTGTATGATTGTGATTGTATGATTGTGTTTGTATTACTGTAAATGTATAATTGTGATTGTATGATTGTGTTTGTAGGAATGTAATTGTATAATTGTGTTTGTATCATTGAAATTGTATGATTGTGAGTGTATGATTGTGATTGTATGATTGCGATCGTTTGATTGTGATTTTTTGATTGCGATTGTATGATTGTGATTGTATGATTGTGATTGTATGATTGTGATTGTATGATTGTGATTGTATGATTGTGATTGTATGATTGTGATTGTATGATTGTGATTGTATGATTGTGATTGTATGATTGTGATTGTATGATTGTGATTTTATGATTGTTTTTGTATGATTGTGATAGTAAGATAGTAATTGTATGCTTGTGATCGTATGACTGTGATCGTATGATTGTGATGGTATGATTGCGATGGTATGATTGTGATTCTATGATTGTGATTGTATTATTGTGCTCGCATGATTGTGATCGTATGATTGTGATCGTATGATTGTGATTGTATGATTGTGATTGTATGACTGTACTTGTATGATTGTGATTGTATGATTGTGATTGTATGATTGTGATTGTATGATTGTGATTGTATGATTGTGATTGTATGATTGTGATTGTATGATTGTGATTGTATGATTGTGATTGTATGATTGTGATTGTATGATTGTGATTGTATGATTGTGATCGTATGATTGTGATTGTTTGATTGCGATTGTACGATTGTGATTGTATGACTGTGATTGTATGATTCTTATTGTATGATAGTGATTGTATGATTGTGATCGTAGGATTGTGATCGCATGATTGTGATTGTATGATTGTGATTGTATGATTGTGATTGTATGATTGCGAGTGTGTGATTGTGATTGTATGATTGTGATTGTATGATTGTGATTGTATGATTGTGATTGTATGATTGTGATTGTATGATTGTGATTGTATGATTGTGTTTGTATGAATGCGATTGTATGATTGGGATTGTATGATTGTGATTGTATGATTGTGTTTGGGAGATTGCAATCGTATGATTGCAATTACATGATTGTGCTTGTATGATTGTGATCGCATGATTGTGATCGTATGACTGTGATTGTATGATTGTGATTGTATGATTGCGATTGTATGATTGTGATTCTATGATTGTGATTGTATTATTGTGTTCGCATGATTGTGATCGTATGATTGCAATTTTAGGAGTGTGATATATGATTGTGATTGTATGATTGTGATTGTATGATTGTGATTGTATGATTGTGATTGTATGATTGTGATTGTATGATTGTGATTGTATGATTGTGATTGTATGATTGTGATTGTATGATTGTGTTTGTATGATTGTGATTGTATGATTGTGATTGTATGATTGTGATTGTATGATTGTGATTGTATGATTGTGATTTTATGATTGTTTTTGTGTGATTGTGATAGTAAGATAGTAATTGTATGATTGTGATCGTATGACTGTGGTCGTATGATTGTGATGGTATGATTGCGATGGTATGATTGTGATTCTATGATTGTGATTGTATTATTGTGCTCGCATGATTGTGCTCGCATGATTGTGATCGTATGATTGTGATCGTATGATTGTCATTGTATGATTGTGATTGTATGATTGTGATTGTATGATTGTGATTCTATGATTGTGATTGTATTATTCTGATCGCATGATTGTGATCGTATGATTGTTTTCGTATGATTGTGATTGTATGATTGTGATTGTATGATCGTGATTGTATGATCGTGATTGTATGATTGTTTTTGTATGATTGTTTTTGCATGATTGTGTTTGTATGATGGTAATTGTATGATTGTGATCGTATGACTGTGATCGTATGATTGTGATAGTATGATTGTGATTGTATGATTGTGATTGTATGATTGTGATTGTATGATAGTAATTGTATGATTGTGATCGTATGACTGTGATCGTATGATTGTGACGGTATGATTGCGATTGTATGATTGTGATTGTATGATTGCGATTGTATGATTGTGATCGTATGATTGTGATGGCACGATTGTGATTGTATGATTGTGATTGTACGATTGTGATTGTATGATTGCGAATGTATGATTGTGATTGTATGATTGTGATTGTATGATTGTTATTGTATGATTGTGATTTTATGATAGTAATTGCATGATTGTGATCGTATGATTGTGATGGCATGATTGTGATTGTATGATTGTGATTGTATGATTGTGATTTTTTGATTGTGATTGTATGATTGCGAGTGTATGATTGTGATTGTATGATTGTGATTGTATGATTGTGATTGTATGATTGCAATTACATGATTGTGCTTGTATGATTGTGATCGTATGATTGTGATTGTATGATTGTGATTGTATGATTGTGATTGTATGATTGTGATTGTATGATTGTGATTATATGATTGTGATTGTATGATTGTGATTGTATTATTGTGATTGTATGATTGTGATTGTATGATTGTGATTGTATGATTGTGATTGTATGATTGCGATTGTATGATAGTAATTGTATGATTGTGATCGTATGACTGTGATCGTATGTATGTGATGGTATGATTGCGATCGTATGATTGTGATTGTATGATTGCGAGTGTATGATTGTGATTGTATGATTGTGATTGTATGATTGTGATTGTATTATTGTGATTCTATGATTGTGATTGTATTATTCTGATCGCATGATTGTGATCGTATGATTGTGATCGTATGATTGTGATTGTATGATTGTGATTGTATGATCGTGATTGTATGATCGTGATTGTATGATTGTTTTTGTATGATTGTTTTTGCACGATTGTGTTTGTATGATGGTAATTGTATGATTGTGATCGTATGACTGTGATCGTATGATTGTGATAGTATGATTGTGATTGTATGATTGTGATTGTATGATTGTGATCGTATGACTGTGATCGTATGATTGTGACGGTATGATTGCGATTGTATGATTGTGATTGTATGATTGCGATTGTATGATTGTGATCGTATGATTGTGATGGCATGATTGTGATTGTATGATTGTGATTGTATGATTGTGATTTTTTGATTGTGATTGTATGATTGCGAGTGTATGATTGTGATTGTATGATTGTGATTGTATGATTGTGATTGTATGATTGCAATTACATGATTGTGCTTGTATGATTGTGATCGTATGATTGTGATTGTATGATTGTGATTGTATGATTGTGATTGTATGATTGTGATTGTATGATTGTGATTGTATGATTGTGATTGTATGATTGTGATTGTATGATTGTGATTGTATGATTGTTTTTGTATGACTGTGATTGTATGATGGTAATTGTATGATTGTGATCGTATGACTGTGATCGTATGATTGTGATGGTATGATTGTGATTGTATGATTGTGATTGTATGATTGCGATTGTATGATAGTAATTGTATGATTGTGATCGTATGACTGTGATCGTATGACTGTGATGGTATGATTGTGATTGTATGATTGTGATTGTATGATTATGATTGCATGATTGTGATTGTATGATAGTGATTATATGATTGTGATTGTATGATTGTGATTGTATGATTGTGATTGTATGATTGTGATTGTATGATTGTGATTGTATGATTGTGATTGTATGATTGTGATTGTATGATTGTGATTGTATGATTGTGATTATATGATTGTGATTGTATGATTGTGATTGTATGATTGCGATTGTATGATTGTGATTCTATGATTGTGATTGTATTATTGTGATCGCATGATTGTGATCGTATGATTGTGATCGGATGGTTGTGATTGTATGATTGTGATTGTATGATCGTGATTGTATGATTGTGATTGTATGATTGTGATCGTATGACTGTGATCGTATGTATGTGATGGTATGATTGCGATTGTATGATTGGGATTGTATGATTGTGATTGTATGATTGTGTTTGGGAGATTGCAATCGTATGATTGCAATTACATGATTGTGATTGTATGATTGTGATCGTATGATTGTGATTGTATGATTGTGATTGTATGATTGTGATTGTATGATTGTGATGGTATGATTGTGATTGTATGATTGTGATTGTATGATTGCGATTGTATGATTGTGATTGTATGATTGTGATTGTATGATCGTGATTGTATGATTGTGATTGTATGATTGTTTTTGTATGATTGTTTTTGCATGATTGTGATTGTATGATGGTAATTGTATGATTGTGATCGTATGACTGTGATCGTATGATTGTGATTGTATGATTGCGATTGTATAATTGTGATTCTATGATTGTGATTGTATTATTGTGATCGCATAATTGTGATCGTATGATTGTGATTGTATGATCGTGATTGTATGATTGTGATTGTATGATTGCGATTGTATGACTGGGATTGTATGATTGTGATTGTATGATTGCGATTGTATGGTTGTGGTCGTATGATTGTGATGGCACGATTGTGATTGTATGATTGTGATTGTACGATTGTGATTGTATGATTGCGAGTGTATGATTGTGATTGTATGATTGTGATTGTATGATTGTTATTGTATGATTGTGATTTTATGATAGCAATTGCATGATTGTGATCGTATGATTGTGATGGCATGATTGTGATTGTATGATTGTGATTGTATGTTTGTGATTGTATGATTGTGATTGTATGATTGCGAGTTTATGATTGGGATTGTATGATTGTGATTGTATGATTGCAATTACATGATTGTGCTTGTATGATTGTGATCGTATGATTGTGATTGTATGATTGTGATTGTATGATTGTGATTGTATGATTGTGATTATATGATTGTGATTGTATGATTGTGATTGTATGATTGTGATTGTATGATTGTGACTGTATGATTGTGATGGTATGATTGCGATGGTATGATTGTGATTCTATGATTGTGATTGTATGATTGTGATTGTATGATTGTGATTGTATGATTGTGATTCTATGATTGTGATTGTATTATTGTGATCGCATGATTGTGTTCGTATGATTGTGATCGTATGATTGTGATTGTATGATTGTGATTGTATGATCGTGATTGTATGATTGTGATTGTATGATTGTTTTTGTATGATTGTTTTTGCATGATTGTGATTGTATGATGGTAATTGTATGATTGTGATCGTATGACTGTGATCGTATGATTGTGATAGTATGATTGTGATTGTATGATTCTGATTGTATGATTGCGATTGTATGATTGGGATTGTATGATTGTGATTGTATGATTGCGATTGTATGATTGTGATTCTATGATTGTGATTGTATTATTGTGATCGCATGATTGTGATCGTATGATTGTGATCGTATGATTGTGATCGTATGATTGTGATCGTATGATTGTGATCGTATGATTGTCATTGTATGATTGTGATTGTATGATTGTGATTGTATGATTGTGATTCTATGATTGTGATTGTATTATTCTGATCGCATGATTGTGATCGTATGATTGTGATCGTATGATTGTGATTGTATGATTGTGATTGTATGATCGTGATTGTATGATCGTGATTGTATGATTGTTTTTGTATGATTGTTTTTGCATGATTGTGATTGTATGATTGTGTTTGTATGATTGTGATTGTATGATTGTGATTGTATGATTGTGATTGTATGATTGTGATTTTATGATTGTTTTTGTGTGATTGTGATAGTAAGATAGTAATTGTATGATTGTGATCGTATGACTGTGGTCGTATGATTGTGATGGTATGATTGCGATGGTATGATTGTGATTCTATGATTGTGATTGTATTATTGTGCTCGCATGATTGTGCTCGCATGATTGTGCTCGCATGATTGTGATCGTATGATTGTGATCGTATGATTGTCATTGTATGATTGTGATTGTATGATTGTGATTGTATGATTGTGATTGTATGATTGTGATTCTATGATTGTGATTGTATTATTCTGATCGCATGATTGTGATCGTATGATTGTGATCGTATGATTGTGATTGTATGATTGTGATTGTATGATCGTGATTGTATGATCGTGATTGTATGATTGTTTTTGTATGATTGTTTTTGCATGATTGTGTTTGTATGATGGTAATTGTATGATTGTGATCGTATGACTGTGATCGTATGATTGTGATAGTATGATTGTGATTGTATGATTGTGATTGTATGATTGTGATTGTATGATTGTGCTTGTATGATTGTGATCGTATGATTGTGATTGTATGATTGTGATTGTATGATTGTGATTGTATGATTGTGATTGTATGATTGTGATTATATGATTGTGATTGTATGATTGTGATTGTATTATTGTGATTGTATGATTGTGATTGTATGATTGTGATTGTATGATTGCGATTGTATGATAGTAATTGTATGATTGTGATCGTATGACTGTGATCGTATGTATGTGATGGTATGATTGCGATCGTATGATTGTGATTGTATGATTGCGAGTGTATGATTGTGATTGTATGATTGTGATTGTATGATTGTGATTGTATGATTGTGATTGTATGATTGTGATTGTATGATTGTGATTCTATGATTGTGATTGTATTATTCTGATCGCATGATTGTGATCGTATGATTGTGATCGTATAATTGTGATTGTATGATTGTGATTGTATGATCGTGATTGTATGATCGTGATTGTATGATTGTTTTTGTATGATTGTTTTTGCACGATTGTGTTTGTAAGATGGTAATTGTATGATTGTGATCGTATGACTGTGATCGTATGATTGTGATAGTATGATTGTGATTGTATGATTGTGATTGTATGATTGTGATTGTATGATAGTAATTGTATGATTGTGATCGTATGACTGTGATCGTATGATTGTGACGGTATGATTGCGATTGTATGATTGTGATTGTATGATTGCGATTGTATGATTGTGATCGTATGATTGTGATGGCACGATTGTGATTGTATGATTGTGATTGTACGATTGTGATTGTATGATTGCGAATGTATGATTGTGATTGTATGATTGTGATTGTATGATTGTTATTGTATGATTGTGATTTTATGATAGTAATTGCATGATTGTGATCGTATGATTGTGATGGCATGATTGTGATTGTATGATTGTGATTGTATGATTGTGATTGTATGATTGTGATTTTTTGATTGTGATTGTATGATTGCGAGTGTATGATTGTGATTGTATGATTGTGATTGTATGATTGTGATTGTATGATTGCAATTACATGATTGTGCTTGTATGATTGTGATCGTATGATTGTGATTGTATGATTGTGATTGTATGATTGTGATTGTATGATTGTGATTGTATGATTGTGATTGTATGATTGTGATTGTATGATTGTGATTGTATGATTGTGATTGTATGATTGTGATTGTATGATTGTTTTTGTATGACTGTGATTGTATGATGGTAATTGTATGATTGTGATCGTATGACTGTGATCGTATGATTGTGATGGTATGATTGTGATTGTATGATTGTGATTGTATGATTGCGATTGTATGATAGTAATTGTATGATTGTGATCGTATGACTGTGATCGTATGACTGTGATGGTATGATTGTGATTGTATGATTGTGATTGTATGATTATGATTGCATGATTGTGATTGTATGATAGTGATTATATGATTGTGATTGTATGATTGTGATTGTATGATTGTGATTGTATGATTGTGATTGTATGATTGTGATTGTATGATTGTGATTGTATGATTGTGATTATATGATTGTGATTGTATGATTGTGATTGTATGATTGCGATTGTATGATTGTGATTCTATGATTGTGATTGTATTATTGTGATCGCATGATTGTGATCGTATGATTGTGATCGTATGGTTGTGATTGTATGATTGTGATTGTATGATCGTGATTGTATGATTGTGATTGTATGATTGTGATCGTATGACTGTGATCGTATGTATGTGATGGTATGATTGCGATTGTATGATTGGGATTGTATGATTGTGATTGTATGATTGTGTTTGGGAGATTGCAATCGTATGATTGCAATTACATGATTGTGATTGTATGATTGTGATCGTATGATTGTGATTGTATGATTGTGATTGTATGATTGTGATTGTATGATTGTGATGGTATGATTGTGATTGTATGATTGTGATTGTATGATTGCGATTGTATGATTGTGATTGTATGATTGTGATTGTATGATCGTGATTGTATGATTGTGATTGCATGATTGTTTTTGTATGATTGTTTTTGCATGATTGTGATTGTATGATGGTAATTGTATGATTGTGATCGTATGACTGTGATCGTATGATTGTGATAGTATGATTGTGATTGTATGATTGTGATTGTATGATTGTGATTGTATGATAGTAATTGTATGATTGTGGTCGTATGACTGTGATCGTATGATTGCGATGGTATGATTGCGATTGTATGATTGTGATTGTATGATTGTGATTGTATGATTGTGATTGTATGATTGTGATTATATGATTGTGATTGTATGATTGTGATTGTATGATTGCGATTGTATAATTGTGATTCTATGATTGTGATTGTATTATTGTGATCGCATAATTGTGATCGTATGATTGTGATTGTATGATCGTGATTGTATGATTGTGATTGTATGATTGCGATTGTATGACTGGGATTGTATGATTGTGATTGTATGATTGCGATTGTATGGTTGTGGTCGTATGATTGTGATGGCACGATTGTGATTGTATGATTGTGATTGTACGATTGTGATTGTATGATTGCGAGTGTATGATTGTGATTGTATGATTGTGATTGTATGATTGTTATTGTATGATTGTGATTTTATGATAGCAATTGCATGATTGTGATCGTATGATTGTGATGGCATGATTGTGATTGTATGATTGTGATTGTATGATTGTGATTGTATGATTGTGATTGTACGATTGCGAGTGTATGATTGGGATTGTATGATTGTGATTGTATGATTGTGATTGTATGATTGCAATTACATGATTGTGCTTGTATGATTGTGATCGTATGATTGTGATTGTATGATTGTGATTCTATGATTGTGATTCTATGATTGTGATTGTATTATTGTGTTCGCATGATTGTGTTCGCATGATTGTGATCGTATGATTGTGATCGTATGATTGCAATTTTATGAGTGTGATATATGATTGTGATTGTATGATTGTGATTGTATGATTGTGTTTGTATTACTGTAATTGTATAATTGTGATTGTATGATTGTGTTTGTGGGAGTGTAATTGTATAATTGTGTTTGTATCATTGTGATTGTATGATTGTGAGTGTATGATTGTGATTGTATGATTGCGATCGTTTGATTGTGATTTTTTGATTGCGATTGTATGATTGTGATTGTATGATTGTGATTGCATGATTGTGATTGTATGATGGTAATTGTATGATTGTGATCGTATGACTGTGATCGTATGATTGTGATAGTATGATTGTGATTGTATGATTCTGATTGTATGATTGCGATTGTATGATTGGGATTGTATGATTGTGATTGTATGATTGCGATTGTATGATTGTGATTCTATGATTGTGATTGTATTATTGTGATCGCATGATTGTGATCGTATGATTGTGATCGTATGATTGTGATCGTATGATTGTGATCGTATGATTGTGATCGTATGATTGTCATTGTATGATTGTGATTGTATGATTGTGATTCTATGATTGTGTTTGTATTATTCTGATCGCATGATTGTGATCGTATGATTGTGATCGATTGATTGTGATTGTATGATTGTGATTGTATGATCGTGATTGTATGATCGTGATTGTATGATTGTTTTTGTATGATTGTTTTTGCATGATTGTGATTGTATGATTGTGTTTGTATGATTGTGATTGTATGATTGTGATTGTATGATTGTGATTTTATGATTGTTTTTGTGTGATTGTGATAGTAAGATAGTAATTGTATGATTGTGATCGTATGACTGTGGTCGTATGATTGTGATGGTATGATTGCGATGGTATGATTGTGATTCTATGATTGTGATTGTATTATTGTGCTCGCATGATTGTGCTCGCATGATTGTGATCGTATGATTGTGATCGTATGATTGTCATTGTATGATTGTGATTGTATGATTGTGATTGTATGATTGTGATTGTATGATTGTGATTCTATGATTGTGATTGTATTATTCTGATCGCATGATTGTGATCGTATGATTGTGATCGTATGATTGTGATTGTATGATTGTGATTGTATGATCGTGATTGTATGATCGTGATTGTATGATTGTTTTTGTATGATTGTTTTTGCATGATTGTGTTTGTATGATGGTAATTGTATGATTGTGATCGTATGACTGTGATCGTATGATTGTGATAGTATGATTGTGATTGTATGATTGTGATTGTATGATTGTGATTGTATGATAGTAATTGTATGATTGTGATCGTATGACTGTGATCGTATGATTGTGACGGTATGATTGCGATTGTATGGTTGTGATTGTATGATTGCGATTGTATGATTGTGATCGTATGATTGTGATGGCACGATTGTGATTGTATGATTGTGATTGTACGATTGTGATTGTATGATTGCGAATGTATGATTGTGATTGTATGATTGTGATTGTATGATTGTTATTGTATGATTGTGATTTTATGATAGTAATTGCATGATTGTGATCGTATGATTGTGATGGCATGATTGTGATTGTATGATTGTGATTTTTTGATTGTGATTGTATGATTGCGAGTGTATGATTGTGATTGTATGATTGTGATTGTATGATTGTGATTGTATGATTGCAATTACATGATTGTGCTTGTATGATTGTGATCGTATGATTGTGATTGTATGATTGTGATTGTATGATTGTGATTGTATGATTGTGATTGTATGATTGTGATTATATGATTGTGATTGTATGATTGTGATTGTATTATTGTGATTGTATGATTGTGATTGTATGATTGTGATTGTATGATTGCGATTGTATGATAGTAATTGTGTGATTGTGATCGTATGACTGTGATCGTATGTATGTGATGGTATGATTGCGATCGTATGATTGTGATTGTATGATTGCGAGTGTATGATTGTGATTGTATGATTGTGATTGTATGATTGTGATTGTATGATTGTGATTGTATGATTGTGATTGTATGATTGTGATTGTATGATTGTGATTGTATGATTGTGATTGTATGATTGTGATTGTATGATTGTTTTTGTATGACTGTGATTGTATGATGGTAATTGTATGATTATGATCGTATGACTGTGATCGTATGTCTGTGATGGTATGATTGTGATTGTATGATTGTGATTGTATGATTATGATTGCATGATTGTGATTGTATGATAGTGATTATATGATTGTGATTGTATGATTGTGATTGTATGATTGTGATTGTATGATTGTGATTGTATGATTGTGATTGTATGATTGTGATTATATGATTGTGATTGTATGATTGTGATTGTATGATTGCGATTGTATGATTGTGATTCTATGATTGTGATTGTATTATTGTGATCGCATGATTGTGATCGTATGATTGTGATCGTTATGGTTGTGATTGTATGATTGTGATTGTATGATCGTGATTGTATGATTGTGATTGTATGATTGTGATCGTATGACTGTGATCGTATGTATGTGATGGTATGATTGCGATTGTATGATTGGGATTGTATGATTGTGATTGTATGATTGTGTTTGGGAGATTGCAATCGTATGATTGCAATTACATGATTGTGATTGTATGATTGTGATCGTATGATTGTGATTGTATGATTGTGATTGTATGATTGTGATTGTATGATTGTGATTGTATGATTGTGATTGCATGATTGTGATTGTATGATTGCGATTGTATGATTGTGATTGTATGATTGTGATTGTATGATCGTGATTGTATGATTGTGATTGTATGATTGTTTTTGTATGATTGTTTTTGCATGATTGTGATTGTATGATGGTAATTGTATGATTGTGATCGTATGACTGTGATCGTATGATTGTGATAGTATGATTGTGATAGTATGATTGTGATTGTATGATTGTGATTGTATGATTGTGGTCGTATGACTGTGATCGTATGATTGCGATGGTATGATTGCGATTGTATGATTGTGATTGTATGATTGTGATTGTATGATTGTGATTGTATGATTGTGATTATATGATTGTGATTGTATGATTGTGATTGTATGATTGCGATTGTATAATTGTGATTCTATGATTGTGATTGTATTATTGTGATCGCATAATTGTGATCGTATGATTGTGATTGTATGATCGTGATTGTATGATTGTGATTGTATGATTGCGATTGTATGACTGGGATTGTATGATTGTGATTGTATGATTGCGATTGTATGGTTGTGGTCGTATGATTGTGATGGCACGATTGTGATTGTATGATTGTGATTGTACGATTGTGATTGTATGATTGCGAGTGTATGATTGTGATTGTATGATTGTGATTGTATGATTGTTATTGTATGATTGTGATTTTATGATAGCAATTGCATGATTGTGATCGTATGATTGTGATGGCATGATTGTGATTGTATGATTGTGATTGTATGATTGTGATTGTATGATTGTGATTGTACGATTGCGAGTGTATGATTGGGATTGTATGATTGTGATTGTATGATTGTGATTGTATGATTGCAATTACATGATTGTGCTTGTATGATTGTGATCGTATGATTGTGATTGTATGATTGTGATTCTATGATTGTGATTCTATGATTGTGATTGTATTATTGTGTTCGCATGATTGTGTTCGCATGATTGTGATCGTATGATTGTGATCGTATGATTGCAATTTTATGAGTGTGATATATGATTGTGATTGTATGATTGTGATTGTATGATTGTGTTTGTATTACTGTAATTGTATAATTGTGATTGTATGATTGTGTTTGTGGGAGTGTAATTGTATAATTGTGTTTGTATCATTGTGATTGTATGATTGTGAGTGTATGATTGTGATTGTATGATTGCGATCGTTTGATTGTGATTTTTTGATTGCGATTGTATGATTGTGATTGTATGATTGTGATTGCATGATTGTGATTGTATGATGGTAATTGTATGATTGTGATCGTATGACTGTGATCGTATGATTGTGATAGTATGATTGTGATTGTATGATTCTGATTGTATGATTGCGATTGTATGATTGGGATTGTATGATTGTGATTGTATGATTGCGATTGTATGATTGTGATTCTATGATTGTGATTGTATTATTGTGATCGCATGATTGTGATCGTATGATTGTGATCGTATGATTGTGATCGTATGATTGTGATCGTATGATTGTGATCGTATGATTGTCATTGTATGATTGTGATTGTATGATTGTGATTCTATGATTGTGTTTGTATTATTCTGATCGCATGATTGTGATCGTATGATTGTGATCGATTGATTGTGATTGTATGATTGTGATTGTATGATCGTGATTGTATGATCGTGATTGTATGATTGTTTTTGTATGATTGTTTTTGCATGATTGTGATTGTATGATTGTGTTTGTATGATTGTGATTGTATGATTGTGATTGTATGATTGTGATTTTATGATTGTTTTTGTGTGATTGTGATAGTAAGATAGTAATTGTATGATTGTGATCGTATGACTGTGGTCGTATGATTGTGATGGTATGATTGCGATGGTATGATTGTGATTCTATGATTGTGATTGTATTATTGTGCTCGCATGATTGTGCTCGCATGATTGTGATCGTATGATTGTGATCGTATGATTGTCATTGTATGATTGTGATTGTATGATTGTGATTGTATGATTGTGATTGTATGATTGTGATTCTATGATTGTGATTGTATTATTCTGATCGCATGATTGTGATCGTATGATTGTGATCGTATGATTGTGATTGTATGATTGTGATTGTATGATCGTGATTGTATGATCGTGATTGTATGATTGTTTTTGTATGATTGTTTTTGCATGATTGTGTTTGTATGATGGTAATTGTATGATTGTGATCGTATGACTGTGATCGTATGATTGTGATAGTATGATTGTGATTGTATGATTGTGATTGTATGATTGTGATTGTATGATAGTAATTGTATGATTGTGATCGTATGACTGTGATCGTATGATTGTGACGGTATGATTGCGATTGTATGGTTGTGATTGTATGATTGCGATTGTATGATTGTGATCGTATGATTGTGATGGCACGATTGTGATTGTATGATTGTGATTGTACGATTGTGATTGTATGATTGCGAATGTATGATTGTGATTGTATGATTGTGATTGTATGATTGTTATTGTATGATTGTGATTTTATGATAGTAATTGCATGATTGTGATCGTATGATTGTGATGGCATGATTGTGATTGTATGATTGTGATTTTTTGATTGTGATTGTATGATTGCGAGTGTATGATTGTGATTGTATGATTGTGATTGTATGATTGTGATTGTATGATTGCAATTACATGATTGTGCTTGTATGATTGTGATCGTATGATTGTGATTGTATGATTGTGATTGTATGATTGTGATTGTATGATTGTGATTGTATGATTGTGATTATATGATTGTGATTGTATGATTGTGATTGTATTATTGTGATTGTATGATTGTGATTGTATGATTGTGATTGTATGATTGCGATTGTATGATAGTAATTGTGTGATTGTGATCGTATGACTGTGATCGTATGTATGTGATGGTATGATTGCGATCGTATGATTGTGATTGTATGATTGCGAGTGTATGATTGTGATTGTATGATTGTGATTGTATGATTGTGATTGTATGATTGTGATTGTATGATTGTGATTGTATGATTGTGATTGTATGATTGTGATTGTATGATTGTGATTGTATGATTGTGATTGTATGATTGTTTTTGTATGACTGTGATTGTATGATGGTAATTGTATGATTATGATCGTATGACTGTGATCGTATGTCTGTGATGGTATGATTGTGATTGTATGATTGTGATTGTATGATTATGATTGCATGATTGTGATTGTATGATAGTGATTATATGATTGTGATTGTATGATTGTGATTGTATGATTGTGATTGTATGATTGTGATTGTATGATTGTGATTGTATGATTGTGATTATATGATTGTGATTGTATGATTGTGATTGTATGATTGCGATTGTATGATTGTGATTCTATGATTGTGATTGTATTATTGTGATCGCATGATTGTGATCGTATGATTGTGATCGTATGGTTGTGATTGTATGATTGTGATTGTATGATCGTGATTGTATGATTGTGATTGTATGATTGTGATCGTATGACTGTGATCGTATGTATGTGATGGTATGATTGCGATTGTATGATTGGGATTGTATGATTGTGATTGTATGATTGTGTTTGGGAGATTGCAATCGTATGATTGCAATTACATGATTGTGATTGTATGATTGTGATCGTATGATTGTGATTGTATGATTGTGATTGTATGATTGTGATTGTATGATTGTGATTGTATGATTGTGATTGCATGATTGTGATTGTATGATTGCGATTGTATGATTGTGATTGTATGATTGTGATTGTATGATCGTGATTGTATGATTGTGATTGTATGATTGTTTTTGTATGATTGTTTTTGCATGATTGTGATTGTATGATGGTAATTGTATGATTGTGATCGTATGACTGTGATCGTATGATTGTGATAGTATGATTGTGATAGTATGATTGTGATTGTATGATTGTGATTGTATGATTGTGATTGTATGATAGTAATTGTATGATTGTGGTCGTATGACTGTGATCGTATGATTGTGATGGTATGATTGCGATTGTATGATTGTGATTGTATGATTGTGATTGTATGATTGTTATTGTATGATTGTGATTTTATGATAGCAATTGCATGATTGTGATCGTATGATTGTGATGGCATGATTGTGATTGTATGATTGTGATTGTATGATTGTGATTGTATGATTGTGATTGTATGATTGCGAGTGTATGATTGGGATTGTATTATTGTGATCGCATGATTGTGATCGTATGATTGTGATCGTATGATTGTGATCGTATGATTGTGATAGTATGATTGTGATTGTATGATTCTGATTGTATGATTGCGATTGTATGATTGGGATTGTATGATTGTGATTGTATGATTGCGATTGTATGATTGTGATTCTATGATTGCGATTGTATTATTGTGATCGCATGATTGTGATCGTATGATTGTGATCGTATGATTGTGATCGCATGATTGTGTTCGTATGATTGTGATCGTATGATTGTGATTGTATGATTGTGATTGTATGATCGTGATTGTATGATTGTGATTGTATGATTGTTTTTGTATGATTGTTTTTGCATGATTGTGATTGTATGATGGTAATTGTATGATTGTGATCGTATGACTGTGATCGTATGATTGTGATAGTATGATTGTGATTGTATGATTCTGATTGTATGATTGCGATTGTATGATTGGGATTGTATGATTGTGATTGTATGATTGCGATTGTATGATTGTGATTCTATGATTGTAATTGTATTATTGTGATCGCATGATTGTGATCGTATGATTGTGATCGTATGATTGTGATCGTATGATTGTGATCGTATGATTGTGATCGTATGATTGTGATCGTATGATTGTGATCGTATGATTGTGATTGTATGATTGTGATTGAATGATTGTGATTGTATGATTGTGATTGTATGACTGTACTTGTATGATTGTGATTGTATGATTGTGATTGTATGATTGTGATTGTATGATTGTGATTGTATGATTGTGATTGTATGATTGTGATTGTATGATTGTGATTGTATGATTGTGATTGTATGATTGTGATTGTATGATTGTGATTGTATGATTGTGATTGTATGATTGTGATTGTATGATTGTGATTGTATGATTGTGATTGTATGATTGTGATTGTATGATTGTGATTGTATGATTGTGATTGTATGATTGTGATTGTATGATTGTGATTGTATGATTGCGATTGTATGATTGTGATTCTATGATTGTGATTGTATTATTGTGTTCGCATGATTGTGTTCGCATGATTGTGATCGTATGATTGTGATCGTATGATTGCAATTTTATGAGTGTGATATATGATTGTGATTGTATGATTGTGATTGTATGATTGTGCTTGTATTACTGTAATTGTATAATTGTGATTGTATGATTGTGTTTGTAGGAGTGTAATTGTATAATTGTGTTTGTATCATTGTGATTGTATGATTGTGAGTGTATGATTGTGATTGTATGATTGCGATCGTTTGATTGTGATTTTTTGATTGCGATTGTATGATTGTGATTGTATGATTGTGATTGTATGATTGTGATTGTATGATTGTGATTGTATGATTGTGTTTGTATGATTGTGATTGTATGATTGTGATAGTATGATTGTGATTGTATGATTGTGATTGTATGATTGTGATTTTATGATTGTTTTTGTGTGATTGTGATAGTAAGATAGTAATTGTATGATTGTGATCGTATGACTGTGATCGTATGATTGTGATGGTATGATTGCGATGGTATGATTGTGATTCTATGATTGTGATTGTATTATTGTGCTCGCATGATTGTGCTCGCATGATTGTGATCGTATGATTGTGATCGTATGATTGTGATTGTATGATTGTGATTGTATGATTGTGATTGTATGATTGTGATTCTATGATTGTGATTGTATTATTGTGATCGCATGATTGTGATCGCATGATTGTGATCGTATGATTGTGATCGTATGATTGTGATTGTATGATTGTGATTGTATGATCGTGATTGTATGATCGTGATTGTATGATTGTTTTTGTATGATTGTTTTTGCATGATTGTGATTGTATGATGGTAATTGTATGATTGTGATCGTATGACTGTGATCGTATGATTGTGATTGTATGATTGTGATTGTATGATTGTGATTGTATGATAGTAATTGTATGATTGTGATCGTATGACTGTGATCGTATGATTGTGATGGTATGATTGCGATTGTATGATTGTGATTGTATGATTGTGATTGTATGATTGTGATCGTATGATTGTGATGGCACGATTGTGATTGTATGATTGTGATTGTACGATTGTGATTGTATGATTGCGAGTGTATGATTGTGATTGTATGATTGTGATTGTATGATTGTTCTTGTATGATTGTGATTGTATGATTGTTCTTGTATGATTGTGATTTTATGATAGTAATTGCATGATTGTGATCGTATGATTGTGATGGCATGATTGTGATTGTATGATTGTGATTGTATGATTGTGATTTTATGATTGTGATTGTATGATTGCGAGTGTATGATTGTGATTGTATGATTGTGATTGTATGATTGTGATTGTATGATTGCAATTACATGATTGTGCTTGTCTGATTGTGATCGTATGATTGTGATTGTATGATTGTGATTGTATGATTGTGATTGTATGATTGTGATTATATGATTGTGATTGTATGATTGTGATTGTATGATTGTGATTGTATGATTGTGATTGTATGATTGTGATTGTATGATTGCGATTGTATGATAGTAATTGTATGATTGTGATCGTATGACTGTGATCGTATGTATGTGATGGTATGATTGCGATCGTATGATTGTGATTGTATGATTGCGAGTGTATGATTGTGATTGTATGATTGTGATTGTATGATTGCTATTGTATGATTGTGATTGTATGATTGTGATTGTATGATTGTGATTGTATGATTGTGATTGTATGATTGTGATTGTATGATTGTGATTGTATGATTGTGATTGTATGATTGTTTTTGTATGACTGTGATTGTATGATGGTAATTGTATGATTGTGATCGTATGACTGTGATCGTATGATTGTGATGGTATGATTGTGATTGTATGATTGTGATTGTATGATTGCGATTGTATGATAGTAATTGTATGATTGTGATCGTATGACTGTGATCGTATGACTGTGATGGTATGATTGTGATTGTATGATTGTGATTGTATGATTATGATTGCATGATTGTGATTGTATGATAGTGATTATATGATTGCGATTGTATGATTGTGATTGTATGATTGTGATTGTATGATTGTGATTGTATGATTGTGATTGTATGATTGTGATTGTATGATTGTGATTATATGATTGTGATTGTATGATTGTGATTGTATGATTGTGATTGTATGATTGCGATTGTATGATTGTGATTCTATGATTGTGATTGTATTATTGTGATCGCATGATTGTGATTGTATGATTGTGATTGTATGATTGTGATTGTATGATTGTGATTGTATGATTGTGATTGTATGATTGTGATTGTATGATTGTGATTTTATGATTATTTTTGTGTGATTGTGATAGTAAGATAGTAATTGTATGATTGTGATCGTATGACTGTGATCGTATGATTGTGATGGTATGATTGCGATGGTATGATTGTGATTCTATGATTGTGATTGTATTATTGTGCTCGCATGATTGTGCTCGCATGATTGTGATCGTATGATTGTGATCGTATGATTGTGATTGTATGATTGTGATTGTATGATTGTGATTGTATGATTGTGATTGTATGATTGTGATTGTATGATTGCGATTGTATGATTGTGATTCTATGATTGTGATTGTATTATTGTGATCGCATGATTGTGATCGCATGATTGTGATCGTATGGTTGTGATTGTATGATTATGATTGTATGATCGTGATTGTATGATTGCGATTGTATGATTGTGATTCTATGATTGTGATTGTATTATTGTGATCACATAATTGTGATCGTATGATTGTGATTGTATGATTGTGATTGTATGATCGTGATTGTATGATTGTGATTGTATGATTGCGATTGTATGACTGGGATTGTATGATTGTGATTGTATGATTGCGATTGTATGATTGTGATCGTATGATTGTGATGGCACGATTGTGATTGTATGATTGTGATTGTACGATTGTGATTGTATGATTGCGAGTGTATGATTGTGATTGTATGATTGTGATTGTATGATTGTTATTGTATGATTGTGATTTTATGATAGCAATTGCATGATTGTGATCGTATGATTGTGATGGCATGATTGTGATTGTATGATTGTGATTGTATGATTGTGATTGTATGATTGTGATTGTATGATTGCGAGTGTATGATTGGGATTGTATGATTGTGATTGTATGATTGTGATTGTATGATTGCAATTACATGATTGTGCTTGTATGATTGTGATCGTATGATTGTGATTGTATGATTGTGATTGTATGATTGTGATTGTATGATTGTGATTATATGATTGTGATTGTATGATTGTGATTGTATGATTGTGATTGTATGATTGTGATTGTATGATTGTGATGGTATGATTGCGATGGTATGATTGTGATTCTATGATTGTGATTGTATTATTGTGCTCGCATGATTGTGATCGTATGATTGTGATCGTATGATTGTGATTGCATGATTGTGATTGCGTGATTGTGATTGTATGATTGTGATTGTATGATTGTGATTGTATGATTGTTATTGTATGATTGTGATTGTATGATTGTGATTGTATGCTTGTGATTGTATGATTGTGATTGCATGATTGTGATTGTATGATTGTGATTGTATGATTGTGATTGTATGATTGTGATTGTATGATTGTGATTCTATGATTGTGATTCTATGATTGTGATTGTATTATTGTGATCGCATGATTGTGTTCGTATGATTGTGATCGTATGATTGTGATTGTATGATTGTGATTGTATGATCGTGATTGTATGATTGTGATTGTATGATTGTTTTTGTATGATTGTTTTTGCATGATTGTGATTGTATGATGGTAATTGTATGATTGTGATCGTATGACTGTGATCGTATGATTGTGATAGTATGATTGTGATTGTATGATTCTGATTGTATGATTGCGATTGTATGATTGGGATTGTATGATTGTGATTGTATGATTGCGATTGTATGGTTGTGATTCTATGATTGTGATTGTATTATTGTGATCGCATGATTGTGATCGTATGATTGTGATCGTATGATTGTGATCGTATGATTGTGATCGTATGATTGTGATCGTATGATTGTGATCGTATGATTGTGATCGTATGATTGTGATCGTATGATTGTGATTGTATGATTGTGATTGTATGACTGTACTTGTATGATTGTGATTGTATGATTGTGATTGTATGATTGTGATTGTATGATTGTGATTGTATGATTGTGATTGTATGATTGTGATTGTATGATTGTGATTGTATGATTGTGATCGTATGACTGTGATCGTATGTATGTGATGGTATGATTGCGATTGTATGATTGGGATTGTATAATTGTGATTGTATGATTGTGTTTGGGAGATTGCAATCGTATGATTGCAATTACATGATTGTGATTGTATGATTGTGGTCGTATGATTGTGATTGTATGATTGTGATTGTATGATTGTGATTATATGATTGTGATTGTATGATTGTGATTGTATGATTGCGATTGTATGATTGTGATTCTATGATTGTGATTGTATTATTGTGATCGCATGATTGTGATCGTATGATTGTGATCGTATGGTTGTGATTGTATGATTATGATTGTATGATCGTGATTGTATGATTGTGATTGTATGATTGTGATCGTATGACTGTGATCGTATGTATGTGATGGTATGATTGCGATTGTATGATTGGGATTGTATGATTGTGATTGTATGATTGTGTTTGGGAGATTGCAATCGTATGATTGCAATTACATGATTGTGATTGTATGATTGTGATCGTATGATTGTGATCGTATGATTGTGATTGTATGATTGCGATTGTATGATTGTGATTCTATGATTGTGATTGTATTATTGTGATCGCATGATTGTGATCGCATGATTGTGATCGTATGATTGTGATCGTATGATTGTGATTGTATGATTGTGATTGTATGATTGTGATTGTATGATTGTGATTGTATGATTGTGATTGTATGATTGTGATTGTATGATTGTGATTGTATGATTGCGATTGTATGATTGGGATTGGGAGATTGCAATCGAGTGAATGCAATTACATGATTGTGCTTTTATGATTGTGATCGTATGACTGTGATTGTACGATTGTGATTGTATGATTGTGATTGTATGATTGCGATTGTATGATTGTGATTCTACGATTGTGATTGTATTATTGTGTTCGCATGATTGTGTTCGCATGATTGTGATCGTATGATTGTGATCGTAAAGATTGCAATTTTATGAGTGTGATATATGAGTGTGATTGTATGATTGTGATTGTATGATTGTGTTTGTATTACTGTAATTGTATAATTGTGATTGTATGATTGTGTTTGTAGGAGTGTAATTGTATAATTGTGTTTGTATCATTGTGATTGTATGATTGTGAGTGTATGATTGTGATTGTATGATTGCGATCGTTTGATTGTGATTTTTTGATTGCGATTGTATGATTGTGATTGTATGATTGTGATTGTATGATTGTGATTGTATGATTGCGATTGTATGATTGTGATTGTATGATTGTGATTGTATGATTGTGATTGTATGATTGTGATTGTATGATTGTGATTGTATGATTGTGATTTTATGATTGTTTTTGTGTGATTGTGATAGTAAGATAGTAATTGTATGATTGTGATCGTATGACTGTGATCGTATGATTGTGATGGTATGATTGCGATGGTATGATTGTGATTCTATGATTGTGATTGTATTATTGTGCTCGCATGATTGTGCTCGCATGATTGTGATCGTATGATTGTGATCGTATGATTGTGATTGTATGATTGTGATTGTATGATCGCGATTGTATGACTGGGATTGTATGATTGTGATAGTATGATTGTGATTGTATGATTCTGATTGTATGATTGCGATTGTATGATTGGGATTGTATGATTGTGATTGTATGATTGCGATTGTATGGTTGTGATTCTATGATTGTGATTGTATTATTGTGATCGCATGATTGTGATCGTATGATTGTGATCGAATGATTGTGATCGTATGATTGTGATCGTATGATTGTGATCGTATGATTGTGATCGTATGATTGTGATCGTATGATTGTGATTGTATCATTGTGATCGTATGATTGTGATTGTTTGATAGCGATTGTACGATTGCGATTGTACGATTGTGATTGTATGACTGTGATTGTATGATTGTTATTGTATGATAGTGATTGTATGATTGTGATTGTATGATTGTGTTTGGGAGATTGCAATCGTATGATTGCAATTACATGATTGTGCTTGTATGATTGTGATCGCATGATTGTGATCGTATGACTGTGATTGTATGATTGTGATTGTATGATTGCGATTGAATGATTGCGATTCTATGATTGTGATTGTATTATTGTGTTCGCATGATTGTGATAGTATGATTGTGATTGTATGATTGTGATTGTATGATTGTGATTGTATGATAGTAATTGTATGATTGTGATCGTATGACTGTGATCGTATGATTGTGTTGGTATGATTGCGATTGTATGATTGTGATTGTATGATTGTGATTGTCTGATTGTGATTGTATGATTGTGATTATATGATTGTGATTGTATGATTGTGATTGTATGATTGCGATTGTATGATTGTGATTCTATGATTGTGATTGTATTATTGTGATCGCATAATTGTGATCGTATGATTGTGATTGTATGATTGTGATTGTATGATCGTGATTGTATGATTGTGATTGTATGATTGCGATTGTATGACTGGGATTGTATGATTGTGATTGTATGATTGCGATTGTATGATTGCGATCGTATGATTGTGATGGCACGATTGTGATTGTATGATTGTGATTGTACGATTGTGATTGTATGATTGCGAGTGTATGATTGTGATTGTATGATTGTGATTGTATGATTGTTATTGTATGATTGTGATTTTATGATAGTAATTGCATGATTGTGATCGTATGATTGTGATGGCATGATTGTGATTGTATGATTGTGATTGTATGATTGTGATTGTATGATTGTGATTGTATGATTGTGATTGTATGATTGCGAGTGTATGATTGTGATTGTATGATTGTGATTGTATGATTGCAATTACATGATTGTGCTTGTATGATTGTGATCGTATGATTGTGATTTTATGATTGTGATTGTATGATTGTGATTGTATGATTGTGATTATATGATTGTGATTTTTTGATTGCGATTGTATGATTGTGATTGTATGATTGTGATTGTATGATTGTGATTGTATGATTGTGATTGTATGATTGTGATTGTATGATTGTGATTGTATGATTGTGATTGTATGATTGTGATTGTATGATTGTGATTGTATGATTGTGATTGTATGATTGTGATTGTATGATTGTGATTGTATGAATGTGATTGTATGATTGTGTTTGTATGAATGCGATTGTATGATTGGGATTGTATAATTGTGATTGTATGATTGTGTTTGGGAGATTGCAATCGTATGATTGCAATTACATGATTGTGCTTGTATGATTGTGATCGCATGATTGTGATCGTATGACTGTGATTGTATGATTGTGATTGTATGATTGCGATTGTATGATTGTGATTCTATGATTGTGATTGTATTATTGTGTTCGCATGATTGTGTTCGCATGATTGTGATCGTATGATTGTGATCGTATGATTGCAATTTTATGAGTGTGATATATGATTGTGATTGTATGATTGTGATTGTATGATTGTGTTTGTATTACTGTAATTGTATAATTGTGATTGTATGATTGTGTTTGTAGGAGTGTAATTGTATAATTGTGTTTGTATCATTGTGATTGTATGATTGTGAATGTATGATTGTGATTGTATGATTGCGATCGTTTGATTGTGATTTTTTGATTGCGATTGTATGATTGTGATTGTATGATTGTGATTGTATGATTGTGATTGTATGATTGTGATTGTATGATTGTGATTGTATGATTGTGATTGTATGATTGTGATTGTATGATTGTGTTTGTATGATTGTGATTGTATGATTGTGATTCTATGATTGTGATTGTATTATTGTGATCGCATGATTGTGATCGTATGATTGTGATGGTATGATTGTGATTGTATGATTGTGATTGTATGATCGTGATTGTATGATTGTGATTGTATGATTGTTTTTGTATGATAGTTTTTGCATGATTGTGATTGTATGATGGTAATTGTATGATTGTGATCGTATGACTGTGATCGTATGATTGTGATAGTATGATTGTGATTGTATGATTGTGATTGTATGATTGTGATTGTATGATAGTAATTGTATGATTGTGATCGTATGACTGTGATCGTATGATTGTGATGGTATGATTGCGATTGTATGATTGTGATTGTATGATTGTGATTGTCTGATTGTGATTGTATGATTGTGATTATATGATTGTGATTGTATGATTGTGATTGTATGATTGCGATTGTATGATTGTGATTCTATGATTGTGATTGTATTATTGTGATCGCATAATTGTGATCGTATGATTGTGATTGTATGATTGTGATTGTATGATCGTGATTGTATGATTGTGATTGTATGATTGCGATTGTATGACTGGGATTGTATGATTGTGATTGTATGATTGCGATTGTATGATTGCGATCGTATGATTGTGATGGCACGATTGTGATTGTATGATTGTGATTGTACGATTGTGATTGTATGATTGCGAGTGTATGATTGTGATTGTATGATTGTGATTGTATGATTGTTATTGTATGATTGTGATTTTATGATAGTAATTGCATGATTGTGATCGTATGATTGTGATGGCATGATTGTGATTGTATGATTGTGATTGTATGATTGTGATTGTATGATTGTGATTGTATGATTGCGAGTGTATGATTGTGATTGTATGATTGTGATTGTATGATTGCAATTACATGATTGTGCTTGTATGATTGTGATTGTATGAATGTGATTGTATGATTGTGTTTGTATGAATGCGATTGTATGATTGGGATTGTATAATTGTGATTGTATGATTGTGTTTGGGAGATTGCAATCGAGTGAATGCAATTACATGATTGTGCTTTTATGATTGTGATCGTATGACTGTGATTGTACGATTGTGATTGTATGATTGTGATTGTATGATTGCGATTGTATGATTGTGATTCTACGATTGTGATTGTATTATTGTGTTCGCATGATTGTGTTCGCATGATTGTGATCGTATGATTGTGATCGTAAAGATTGCAATTTTATGAGTGTGATATATGAGTGTGATTGTATGATTGTGATTGTATGATTGTGTTTGTATTACTGTAATTGTATAATTGTGATTGTATGATTGTGTTTGTAGGAGTGTAATTGTATAATTGTGTTTGTATCATTGTGATTGTATGATTGTGAGTGTATGATTGTGATTGTATGATTGCGATCGTTTGATTGTGATTTTTTGATTGCGATTGTATGATTGTGATTGTATGATTGTGATTGTATGATTGTGATTGTATGATTGCGATTGTATGATTGTGATTGTATGATTGTGATTGTATGATTGTGATTGTATGATTGTGATTGTATGATTGTGATTGTATGATTGTGATTTTATGATTGTTTTTGTGTGATTGTGATAGTAAGATAGTAATTGTATGATTGTGATCGTATGACTGTGATCGTATGATTGTGATGGTATGATTGCGATGGTATGATTGTGATTCTATGATTGTGATTGTATTATTGTGCTCGCATGATTGTGCTCGCATGATTGTGATCGTATGATTGTGATCGTATGATTGTGATTGTATGATTGTGATTGTATGATCGCGATTGTATGACTGGGATTGTATGATTGTGATAGTATGATTGTGATTGTATGATTCTGATTGTATGATTGCGATTGTATGATTGGGATTGTATGATTGTGATTGTATGATTGCGATTGTATGGTTGTGATTCTATGATTGTGATTGTATTATTGTGATCGCATGATTGTGATCGTATGATTGTGATCGAATGATTGTGATCGTATGATTGTGATCGTATGATTGTGATCGTATGATTGTGATCGTATGATTGTGATCGTATGATTGTGATTGTATCATTGTGATCGTATGATTGTGATTGTTTGATAGCGATTGTACGATTGCGATTGTACGATTGTGATTGTATGACTGTGATTGTATGATTGTTATTGTATGATAGTGATTGTATGATTGTGATTGTATGATTGTGTTTGGGAGATTGCAATCGTATGATTGCAATTACATGATTGTGCTTGTATGATTGTGATCGCATGATTGTGATCGTATGACTGTGATTGTATGATTGTGATTGTATGATTGCGATTGAATGATTGCGATTCTATGATTGTGATTGTATTATTGTGTTCGCATGATTGTGATAGTATGATTGTGATTGTATGATTGTGATTGTATGATTGTGATTGTATGATAGTAATTGTATGATTGTGATCGTATGACTGTGATCGTATGATTGTGTTGGTATGATTGCGATTGTATGATTGTGATTGTATGATTGTGATTGTCTGATTGTGATTGTATGATTGTGATTATATGATTGTGATTGTATGATTGTGATTGTATGATTGCGATTGTATGATTGTGATTCTATGATTGTGATTGTATTATTGTGATCGCATAATTGTGATCGTATGATTGTGATTGTATGATTGTGATTGTATGATCGTGATTGTATGATTGTGATTGTATGATTGCGATTGTATGACTGGGATTGTATGATTGTGATTGTATGATTGCGATTGTATGATTGCGATCGTATGATTGTGATGGCACGATTGTGATTGTATGATTGTGATTGTACGATTGTGATTGTATGATTGCGAGTGTATGATTGTGATTGTATGATTGTGATTGTATGATTGTTATTGTATGATTGTGATTTTATGATAGTAATTGCATGATTGTGATCGTATGATTGTGATGGCATGATTGTGATTGTATGATTGTGATTGTATGATTGTGATTGTATGATTGTGATTGTATGATTGTGATTGTATGATTGCGAGTGTATGATTGTGATTGTATGATTGTGATTGTATGATTGCAATTACATGATTGTGCTTGTATGATTGTGATCGTATGATTGTGATTTTATGATTGTGATTGTATGATTGTGATTGTATGATTGTGATTATATGATTGTGATTTTTTGATTGCGATTGTATGATTGTGATTGTATGATTGTGATTGTATGATTGTGATTGTATGATTGTGATTGTATGATTGTGATTGTATGATTGTGATTGTATGATTGTGATTGTATGATTGTGATTGTATGATTGTGATTGTATGATTGTGATTGTATGATTGTGATTGTATGATTGTGATTGTATGAATGTGATTGTATGATTGTGTTTGTATGAATGCGATTGTATGATTGGGATTGTATAATTGTGATTGTATGATTGTGTTTGGGAGATTGCAATCGTATGATTGCAATTACATGATTGTGCTTGTATGATTGTGATCGCATGATTGTGATCGTATGACTGTGATTGTATGATTGTGATTGTATGATTGCGATTGTATGATTGTGATTCTATGATTGTGATTGTATTATTGTGTTCGCATGATTGTGTTCGCATGATTGTGATCGTATGATTGTGATCGTATGATTGCAATTTTATGAGTGTGATATATGATTGTGATTGTATGATTGTGATTGTATGATTGTGTTTGTATTACTGTAATTGTATAATTGTGATTGTATGATTGTGTTTGTAGGAGTGTAATTGTATAATTGTGTTTGTATCATTGTGATTGTATGATTGTGAATGTATGATTGTGATTGTATGATTGCGATCGTTTGATTGTGATTTTTTGATTGCGATTGTATGATTGTGATTGTATGATTGTGATTGTATGATTGTGATTGTATGATTGTGATTGTATGATTGTGATTGTATGATTGTGATTGTATGATTGTGATTGTATGATTGTGTTTGTATGATTGTGATTGTATGATTGTGATTCTATGATTGTGATTGTATTATTGTGATCGCATGATTGTGATCGTATGATTGTGATGGTATGATTGTGATTGTATGATTGTGATTGTATGATCGTGATTGTATGATTGTGATTGTATGATTGTTTTTGTATGATAGTTTTTGCATGATTGTGATTGTATGATGGTAATTGTATGATTGTGATCGTATGACTGTGATCGTATGATTGTGATAGTATGATTGTGATTGTATGATTGTGATTGTATGATTGTGATTGTATGATAGTAATTGTATGATTGTGATCGTATGACTGTGATCGTATGATTGTGATGGTATGATTGCGATTGTATGATTGTGATTGTATGATTGTGATTGTCTGATTGTGATTGTATGATTGTGATTATATGATTGTGATTGTATGATTGTGATTGTATGATTGCGATTGTATGATTGTGATTCTATGATTGTGATTGTATTATTGTGATCGCATAATTGTGATCGTATGATTGTGATTGTATGATTGTGATTGTATGATCGTGATTGTATGATTGTGATTGTATGATTGCGATTGTATGACTGGGATTGTATGATTGTGATTGTATGATTGCGATTGTATGATTGCGATCGTATGATTGTGATGGCACGATTGTGATTGTATGATTGTGATTGTACGATTGTGATTGTATGATTGCGAGTGTATGATTGTGATTGTATGATTGTGATTGTATGATTGTTATTGTATGATTGTGATTTTATGATAGTAATTGCATGATTGTGATCGTATGATTGTGATGGCATGATTGTGATTGTATGATTGTGATTGTATGATTGTGATTGTATGATTGTGATTGTATGATTGCGAGTGTATGATTGTGATTGTATGATTGTGATTGTATGATTGCAATTACATGATTGTGCTTGTATGATTGTGATTGTATGAATGTGATTGTATGATTGTGTTTGTATGAATGCGATTGTATGATTGGGATTGTATAATTGTGATTGTATGATTGTGTTTGGGAGATTGCAATCGTATGATTGCAATTACATGATTGTGCTTGTATGATTGTGATCGCATGATTGTGATCGTATGACTGTGATTGTATGATTGTGATTGTATGATTGCGATTGTATGATTGTGATTCTATGATTGTGATTGTATTATTGTGTTCGCATGATTGTGTTCGCATGATTGTGATCGTATGATTGTGATCGTATGATTGCAATTTTATGAGTGTGATATATGATTGTGATTGTATGATTGTGATTGTATGATTGTGTTTGTATTACTGTAATTGTATAATTGTGATTGTATGATTGTGTTTGTAGGAGTGTAATTGTATAATTGTGTTTGTATCATTGTGATTGTATGATTGTGAATGTATGATTGTGATTGTATGATTGCGATCGTTTGATTGTGATTTTTTGATTGCGATTGTATGATTGTGATTGTATGATTGTGATTGTATGATTGTGATTGTATGATTGTGATTGTACGATTGTGATTGTATGATTGTGATTGTATGATTGTGATTGTATGATTGTGTTTGTATGATTGTGATTGTATGATTGTGATTCTATGATTGTGATTGTATTATTGTGATCGCATGATTGTGATCGTATGATTGTGATGGTATGATTGTGATTGTATGATTGTGATTGTATGATCGTGATTGTATGATTGTGATTGTATGATTGTTTTTGTATGATTGTTTTTGCATGATTGTGATTGTATGATGGTAATTGTATGATTGTGATCGTATGACTGTGATCGTATGATTGTGATAGTATGATTGTGATTGTATGATTGTGATTGTATGATTGTGATTGTATGATAGTAATTGTATGATTGTGATCGTATGACTGTGATCGTATGATTGTGATGGTATGATTGCGATTGTATGATTGTGATTGTATGATTGTGATTGTCTGATTGTGATTGTATGATTGTGATCGTATGACTGCGATTGTATGATTGTGATTGTATGATTGCGATTGTATGATTGTGATTCTATGATTGTGATTGTATTATTGTGCTCGCATGATTGTGATGGTATGATTGTGATCGTATGATTGTGGTCGTATGATTGTGATTGTATGATTGTGACTGTAGGATTGTGCTTGTATGATTGTTATTGTATGATTGTGATTGTATGATTGTGATTGTATGATTGTGATTGTATGATTGTGATTGTATGATTGTGATTGTATGATTGTGATTGTATGATTGTGATTGTGTGATTGAGATTGTATGATTGTGATTGTATGATTGTTTTTGTATGACTGTGATTGTATGATGGTAATTGTATGATTGTGATCGTATGACTGTGATCGTATGATTGTGATGGTATGATTGTGATTGTATGATTGTGATTGTATGATTGTGATCGTATGACTGTGATCGTATGACTGTGATGGTATGATTGTGATTGTATGATTGCGATTGTAGGATTGTGATTGTATGATTGTGATTGTACGATTGATATTGTATGATTGTGATTGTATGATAGTAATTGTATGATTGTGATCGTATGATTGTGATCGCATGATTGTGATCGTATGATTGTGATTGTATGATTGTGAATGTATGATTGCGATTGTATGATTGGGATTGTATGATTGTGATTGTATGATTGCGATTGTATGATTGTGATCCTATGATTGTGATTGTATTATTGTGATCGCATGATTGTGATCGTATGATTGTGATCGTATGATTGTGATTGTATGATTGGGATTGTATGATTGTGATTGTATGATTGTGATTGTATGATTGTGATTGCATGATTGTGATTGTATGATTGTGATTGTATGATTGTGATTGTATGATTGTGATTGTATGACTGTACTTGTATGATTGTGATTGTATGATTGTGATTGTATGATTGTGACTGTATGATTGTGATTGTATGATTGTGATTGTATGATTGTGATTGTGTGATTGTGATTGTATGATTGTGATTGTATGATTGTTTTTGTATGACTGTGATTGTATGATGGTAATTGTATGATTGTGATCGTATGACTGTGATCGTATGATTGTGACGGCATGATTGTGATTGTATGATTGTGATTGTATGATTGTGATCGTATGACTGTGATCGTATGACTGTGATGGTATGATTGTGATTGTATGATTGTGATTGTAGGATTGTGATTGTATGATTGTGATTGTATGATTGATATTGTATGATTGTGATTGTATGATAGTAATTGTATGATTGTGATCGTATGATTGTGATCGCATGATTGTGATCGTATGATTGTGATTGTATGATTGTGATTGTATGATTGCGATTGTATGATCGGGATTGTATGATTGTGATCGCATGATTGTGATCGTATGATTGTGATTGTATGATTGTGATTGTATGATTGCGATTGTATGATTGGGATTGTATGATTGTGATTGTATGATTGTGATTGTATGATTGTGATTATATGACTGCGATTGTATGATTGTGATTGTATGATTGCGATTGTATGATTGTGATTCTATGATTGTGATTGTATTATTGTGCTCGCATGATTGTGATGGTATGATTGTGATCGTATGATTGTGGTCGTATGATTGTGATTGTATGATTGTGACTGTAGGATTGTGCTTGTATGATTGTTATTGTATGATTGTGATTGTATGATTGTGATTGTATGATTGTGATTGTATGATTGTGATTGTATGATTGTGATTGTATGATTGTGATTGTGTGATTGAGATTGTATGATTGTGATTGTATGATTGTTTTTGTATGACTGTGATTGTATGATGGTAATTGTATGATTGTGATCGTATGACTGTGATCGTATGATTGTGATGGTATGATTGTGATTGTATGATTGTGATTGTATGATTGTGATCGTATGACTGTGATCGTATGACTGTGATGGTATGATTGTGATTGTATGATTGCGATTGTAGGATTGTGATTGTATGATTGTGATTGTACGATTGATATTGTATGATTGTGATTGTATGATAGTAATTGTATGATTGTGATCGTATGATTGTGATCGCATGATTGTGATCGTATGATTGTGATTGTATGATTGTGAATGTATGATTGCGATTGTATGATTGGGATTGTATGATTGTGATTGTATGATTGCGATTGTATGATTGTGATCCTATGATTGTGATTGTATTATTGTGATCGCATGATTGTGATCGTATGATTGTGATCGTATGATTGTGATTGTATGATTGGGATTGTATGATTGTGATTGTATGATTGTGATTGTATGATTGTGATTGCATGATTGTGATTGTATGATTGTGATTGTATGATTGTGATTGTATGATTGTGATTGTATGATTGTGATTGTATGACTGTACTTGTATGATTGTGATTGTATGATTGCGATTGTATGATTGTGACTGTATGATTGTGATTGTATGATTGTGATTGTGTGATTGTGATTGTATGATTGTGATTGTATGATTGTTTTTGTATGACTGTGATTGTATGATGGTAATTGTATGATTGTGATCGTATGACTGTGATCGTATGATTGTGACGGCATGATTGTGATTGTATGATTGTGATTGTATGATTGTGATCGTATGACTGTGATCGTATGACTGTGATGGTATGATTGTGATTGTATGATTGTGATTGTAGGATTGTGATTGTATGATTGTGATTGTATGATTGATATTGTATGATTGTGATTGTATGATAGTAATTGTATGATTGTGATCGTATGATTGTGATCGCATGATTGTGATCGTATGATTGTGATTGTATGATTGTGATTGTATGATTGCGATTGTATGATTGGGATTGTATGATTGTGATTGTATGATTGTGATTGTATGATTGTGATTATATGATTGTGATTGTATGATTGTGATTGTATGATTGCGATTGTATGATTGTGATTCTATGATTGTGATTGTATTATTGTGATCGCATAATTGTGATCGTATGATTGTGATTGTATGATTGTGATTGTATGATCGTGATTGTATGATTGTGATTGTATGATTGCGATTGTATGACTGGGATTGTATGATTGTGATTGTATGATTGCGATTGTATGATTGTGATCGTATGATTGTGATGGCACGATTGTGATTGTATGATTGTGATTGTACGATTGTGATTGTATGATTGCGAGTGTATGATTGTGATTGTATGATTGTGATTGTATGATTGTGATTGTATGATTGTGATTGTATGATTGTGATTGTATGATTGTGATTGTATGATTGCGAGTGTATGATTGTGATTGTATGATTGTGATTGTATGATTGTGATTGTATGATTGCAATTACATGATTGTGCTTGTATGATTGTGATCGTATGATTGTGATTGTATGATTGTGATTGTATGATTGTGATTGTATGATTGTGATTATATGATTGTGATTGTATGATTGTGATTGTATGGTTGTGATTGTATGATTGTGATTGTATGATTGCGATTGTATGATAGTAATTGTATGATTGTGATCGTATGATTGTGATTGTATGATTGTGATTGTACGATTGTTTTTGTATGACTGTGATTGTATGATGGTAATTGTATGATTGTGATCGTATGACTGTGTTCGTATGATTGTGATGGTATGATTGTGATTGTATGATTGTGATTGTATGATTGCGATTGTATGATAGTAATTGTATGATTGTGATCGTATGACTGTGATCGTATGACTGTGATGGTATGATTGTGATTGTATGATTGTGATTGTATGATTATGATTGCATGATTGTGATTGTATGATAGTGATTATATGATTGTGATTGTATGATTGTGATTGTATGATTGTGATTGTATGATTGTGATTGTATGATTGTGATTGTATGATTGTGATTATATGATTGTGATTGTATGATTGTGATTGTATGATTGCGGTTGTATGATTGTGATTCTATGATTGTGATTGTATTATTGTGATCGCATGATTGTGATCGTATGATTGTGATCGTATGATTGTGATTGTACGATTGTGATTGTATGATCGTGATTGTATGATTGTGATTGTATGATTGTGATCGTATGACTGTGATCGTATGTATGTGATGGTATGATTGCGATTGTATGATTGGGATTGTATGATTGTGATTGTATGATTGTGTTTGGGAGATTGCAATCGTATGATTGCAATTACATGATTGTGATTGTATGATTGCAATTACATGATTGTGATTGTATGATTGTGATCGTATGATTGTGATTGTATGATTGTGATTGTATGATTGCGATTGTATGATTGTGATTCTATGATTGTGATTGTATTATTGTGATCGTATGATTGTGATCGTATGATTGTGATCGTATGATTGTGATCGTATGATTGTGATCGTATGATTGTGATTGTATGATTGTGATTGTATGATTGTGATTGTATGATTGTGATTGTATGATTGTGATTGTAGTATTGCGATTGTATGATTGGGATTGTATGATTGTGATTGTATGATTGTGTTTGGGAGATTGCAATCGAGTGATTGCAATTACATGATTGTGCTTGTATGATTGTGATCGTATGACTGCGATTGTATGATTGTGATTGTATGATTGCGATTGTATGATTGTGATTCTATGATTGTGATTGTATTATTGTGCTCGCATGATTGTGATCGTATGATTGTGATCGTATGATTGTGATCGTATGATTGTGATCGTATGATTGTGATTGTATGATTGTGATTGTAGGATTGTGCTTGTATGATTGTTATTGTATGATTGTGATTGTATGATTGGGATGGTATGATTGTGATTGTATGATTGTGATTGCATGATTGTGATTGTATGATTGTGATTGTATGATTGTGATTGTATGATTGTGATTGTATGACTGTACTTGTATGATTGTGATTGTATGATTGTGATTGTATGATTGTGATTGTATGATTGTGATTGTAGGATTGTGATTGTATGATTGTGATTGTATGATTGTGATTGTATGATTGTGATTGTATGATTGTGATTGTATGATTGTGATCGTATGATTGTGATTGTTTGATTGCGATTGTACGATTGTGATTGTACGACTGTGATTGTATGATTGTTATTGTATGATAGTGATTGTATGATTGTGATCGTATGATTGTGATCGCATGATTGTGATTGTATTATTGTGATTGTATGATTGTGATTGTATGATTGCGAGTGTATGATTGTGATTGTATGATTGTGATTGTATGATTGTGATTGTATGATTGTGATTGTATGATTGTGATTGTATGATTGTGATTGTATGATTGTGATTGTATGATTGTGATTGTATGATTGTGTTTGTATGAATGCGATTGTATGATTGGGATTGTATGATTGTGATTGTATGATTGCGATTGTATGATTGTGATTGTATGATTGTGATTGTATGATTGCAATTATATGAGTGTGATTATATGATTGTGATTGTTTGATTGTGATTGTATGATTGTGATTGTATGATTGTCATTGTATGATTGTGATTGTATGATTGCAATTACATGATTGTGCTTGTATGATTGTGATCGTATGATTGTGATTGTATGATTGTGATTGTATGATTGTGATTGTATGATTGTGATTGTATGATTGTGATTGTATGATTGTGATTATATGATTGTGATTGTATGATTGTGATTGTATGATTGCGATTGTATGATTGTGATTCTATGATTGTGATTGTATTATTGTGATTGTATGATTGCGATTGTTTGATTGTGATCTTATGATTGTGAAGGCACGATTGTGATTGTATGATTGTGATTGTACGATTGTGATTGTATGATTGCGAGTGTATGATTGTGATTGTATGATTGTGATGGTATGATTGTGATTGTATGATTGTGATTATATGATTGTGATTGTATGATTGTGATTGTATGATTGTGATTGTATGATTGTGATTGTATGACTGTGTTTGTAGGAGTGTAATTGTATAATTGTGTTTGTATCATTGTGATTGTATGATTGTGAGTGTATGATTGTGATTGTATGATTGCGATCGTTTGATTGTGATTTTTTGATTGCGATTGTATGATTGTGATTGTATGATTGTGATTGTATGATTGTGATTGTATGATTGTGATTGTATGATTGTGATTGTATGATTGTGATTGTATGATTGTGATTGTATGATTGTGATTGTATGATTGTGATTGTATGATTGTGATTGTATGATTGTGATTGTATGATTGTGATTGTATGATTGTGATTGTATGATTGTGATTGTATGATTGTGATTGTATGATTGTGATTGTATGATTGTGATTGTATGATTGTGATTATATGATTGTGATTGTATGATTGTGATTGTACGATTGATATTGTATGATTGTGATTGTATGATAGTAATTGTATGATTGTGATCGTATGATTGTGATCGCATGATTGTGATCGTATGATTGTGATTGTATGATTGTGATTGTATGATTGCGATTGTATGATTGGGATTGTATGATTGTGATTGTATGATTGCGATTGTATGATTGTGATCCTATGATTGTGATTGTATTATTGTGATCGCATGATTGTGATCGTATGATTGTGATTGTATGATTGGGATTGTATGATTGTGATTGTATGATTGTGATTGTATGATTGCAATTATATGAGTGTGATTATATGATTGTGATTGTTTGATTGTGATTGTATGATTGTGATTGTATGATTGTCATTGTATGATTGTGATTGTATGATTGCAATTACATGATTGTGCTTGTATGATTGTGATCGTATGATTGTGATTGTATGATTGTGATTGTATGATTGTGATTGTATGATTGTGATTGTATGATTGTGATTGTATGATTGTGATTGTATGATTGTGATTATATGATTGTGATTGTATGATTGTGATTGTATGATTGCGATTGTATGATTGTGATTCTATGATTGTGATTGTATTATTGTGATTGTATGATTGCGATTGTTTGATTGTGATCTTATGATTGTGAAGGCACGATTGTGATTGTATGATTGTGATTGTACGATTGTGATTGTATGATTGCGAGTGTATGATTGTGATTGTATGATTGTGATTGTATGATTGTGATTATATGATTGTGATTGTATGATTGTGATTGTATGATTGTGATTGTATGATTGTGTTTGTAGGAGTGTAATTGTATAATTGTGTTTGTATCATTGTGATTGTATGATTGTGATTGTATGATTGTGATTGTATGATTGTGATTGTATGATTGTGATTGTATGATTGTGATTATATGATTGTGATTTTTTGATTGCGATTGTATGATTGTGATTGTATGATTGTGATTGTATGATTGTGATTGTATGATTGTGATTGTATGATTGTGATTGTATGATTGTGATTGTATGATTGTGATTGTATGATTGTGATTGTATGATTGTGATTGTATGATTGTGATTGTATGATTGTGATTGTATGAATGTGATTGTATGATTGTGTTTGTATGAATGCGATTGTATGATTGGGATTGTATAATTGTGATTGTATGATTGTGTTTGGGAGATTGCAATCGTATGATTGCAATTACATGATTGTGCTTGTATGATTGTGATCGCATGATTGTGATCGTATGACTGTGATTGTATGATTGTGATTGTATGATTGCGATTGTATGATTGTGATTCTATGATTGTGATTGTATTATTGTGTTCGCATGATTGTGCTCGCATGATTGTGATCGTATGATTGTGATCGTATGATTGCAATTTTATGAGTGTGATATATGATTGTGATTGTATGATTGTGATTGTATGATTGTGTTTGTATGTTAGAAACTTTGTCAAACAGTGATGTGTTCCCAATTAAGGTGCTGGGGTAAGTGCCGAGAGGTCAAACTCAGTCCTCTTACCAAAGGCATCCCTGCCTCCCCACTACGTGGCCAGATCCTCCAGGAACAACGTCCCTATTCGACTTAGCATTGCAATAACAAACTATCTGTCCTTTTCTACAATCTCAGAAGCTAACAAAGCAAGCAATCCTACGACATCTGATGACCATACGACTCCAAGTCAATAGCCATCATCTATCGCCACACTTAGACTCTCATAAACGACCTTTCGCTTAGACCTCACGCAGGCTATCCCTATCATAAATCGTTCGAAGGCAAAATAGCACAGGCTAATTGCCCCCAACGACCCTCAAAAATACGTTGGCGCTAACACGGCCAACCTGACATGCTTCACGCTCTCGGGAAGCATCCACACAAGAAATCCAAACACAATACAGCAATAACAATCATAGATTATCAAATCTCTCAACATCAGCGTCTCCAGGTCACATAGCCTTTAGCTCCGCACCTCTCACGTGCCCTGCCCTTGCTATGACCAAACGCATCCATACCAAAGTGTTTACCCAGCGTCGTAACCTACACAGCTCCGCACTTTTAATTGTACCCTGCTGCAGTTACCGCCCACTTTATCAACATAAGATGACCAAACGCATCCACACTAAAGTGTTTACCCAGCGTCGTAACCTACACAGCTCCGCACTTTTAATTGTACCCTGCTGCAGTTACCGCCCACTTTATCAACATAAGATGACCAAACGCATCCACACTAAAGTGTTTACCCAGCGTCGTAACCTACACAGCTCCGCACTTTTAATTGTACCCTGCTGCAGTTACCGCCCACTTTATCAACATAACGTCCTCTATTCCGCGCAATTCGTGTACCTTTCAAACGTCGTCTTTCGCAAGGCAACATACCAAATCCGTGGCTTTAATGTCACTCAATGATAGAGGTTCCTTCGAATACATAACGTTACTCTATTCCGTACACGACATTGTCGCCTTTCATACGTTATTTCCACGATGACTACACCCACAAGTGCGTCACCTCCAGATGACACTCACAGTATCATCCAGCAGCCACGGTATTCACAAACAGGCGAATACCGCACAAACAAACGATACCATCCACAAGATGCGTATCCCACAGTCAACTTTTGCTAGCAGACACAACGTGTCCCCATAGCCCCATTCTTTGCTAATGGTCCCAACTCGTCCCAATAGCCATTCATACAATAATCTTTTGTTCTTGTCATTTTCCACTCCATAATGTTCTACACAAATAGAACAAGGAACACAAACTTTACAACAGTTACTCATATCGCTAACACGGCTCATCCGCGCTTTCTTCTTCGCTAACATCACCATTACATCCTGACCATTCACCCTTCCAAAGATGCAGTTAGTCTTTGAGATTGTAGATTGCCGCTTTCACCCGCAATCAAATAACGGTAATTCATTAATCAAATAACGATTAATTAAAACCTCCGAAATCATACAATATCTATTAGACTTTACATCTGTTTTTACCCTTCTAAAATCTTAGGGTCCTGAACTTCTATTCTGAACTGCTTTTCTGAATTTCTATTCAATCTTTCCAAAACTATTGCCCTACCCTCATTTAAATTAATTTCCTTATTAGTGTCTAACAACAACAATTCAACAGAGGTTGCCGCACCGGCGCTCCTCCCTACTCCGAATAATAAGCAACACGGTGAAAAACCCTTAGATTTTTGTACCGTCGTATCGAGTGTTAACATTATTTTCGCTAACTTGCTCGGCCAATCCTTACTTTCCCTCAATTCCATAGTAAGTAAATTAATAACAGCAACAATATATCTTCCCGCATGTTCGTTTACCATAGAGCTCCTGTGACAATGTAGTGCAACTCTACACCCAGACTTCTAATAAATTAGTCTAACATTTTGAAAGAAAAATTTGTACCCCAATCTAAAATAACCGTACATGGTTCACCAAACAATACCAACCGGCTTCCTTACGGAACAAAACATCCATAAACTACTCGACCGGTGTCCCTAAGCATTTTACGGCACAATACTCCGTCCCTTACTTTAAAATCAAAAGTAATAGTTTCCTATGTTTCTATTCATTTAATAATATCCCTCGTGTTCTACAAATTTTCTTTACACATACTCCAGTTTAAACAAATAATTTCGAAGGAATAGGCGCCAACGAGCTATCCATAATATTTACAGCTCTTACCTTATCGCCCGAATCAATCATATATTTCATACCGTCTCAGCAATTCCTCAAGAGGTCCACATACATCGCCTTCGTTACCATTAACGTTAAGTATGTTACACCGTCCTCCAGGTAGTTCATCGCTGTCCTTGGAAAACCCTGGATTTCGTTGCAGCTTCGCTCCCTCGCACGTGGTCACCATCTGATGATCGGCATGCGTCAAACGCAACAATTGCGTTTCTTCCAACGATGACACGAATCCATCATGTAGAATAAACAAAGTCCAGCTTCACAGCTACACCATACACTTTTTAAAATAATTGTCTTTTTAATGTTTGCGACTTTAAACATTTTGTTTTGTTCGCCGTTTGACCCAACATTGTGATTCCTCATGTCCCTTTTTTAGACAAAAATCACAACTAATTGGCTTCTTTGCAGGCTGGTTGTCTGTTGGTTGTTCCGGCTTGTCAAACGTTGTTTTACGCTTCTTTGGGCATTCTCTCTCAAAGTGCCCTACTTCGTCGCACCTAAAGCACCGTTTCCATGGAATATCTCGTGGTCGGCCTGATATTACACGATCGCTTGACCGTCTCTTGTAATCGCGCACTTGTTCCCCGCGCTCCTGAACTCGGTCACGACCGGGCTCGCGTTCAACGTCCTTTTTCGGCACTTTCACAAAATGTCCTATGCCACTAAGTAAATCAGCCGTAGTAGTATACCGGGCATTCATCAAAGATTGTCGCACACTTGCGTCCATAACATTCCCGATCACCAAACTTATTAATTCGCATGGCTTAAAAGCTATTTGCGTTTGTCCGTAATATTTTAATTTATTACGCGCATACTCGGTGTACGTGGCAGCTGAATCGCTTGTATAAGTCACTGCGCGGGTTAACCGTTCACACAAGCGGTCTTCCGTCACGAACACAGAACAAAGGTCCTCGCGAAATTTTTGCCAAGTTCGCGGATTACCTTCCCACTCACGGTACCACTTTTTTGCTTGACCAGCCAAAGCATGGGTGGCAAGACTTAATCGCTGAGCAGCCGGAAGTTTTTCTGTAATCGTTTCCACCAGATTACACCACTTTGTAGCGTCCTCGCCAATATCCGAACCACTAAATTCCGGCACTGCTTCTACTAAAGACTCCGGTTTCACAGACGCAGTAGACGAAGTACTCGCGACCGTTTCTATAAACCGGCGGAATAAATCTTCGATGGAAGACGCGGAAGTTTTATTAGACTCGTCAGCCATCGTGAACGTGGACTTAGCAAAAATTCTGCTATCCGAATCCCACTTCTGATGTTAGAAACTTTGTCAAACAGTGATGTGTTCCCAATTAAGGTGCTGGGGTAAGTGCCGAGAGGTCAAACTCAGTCCTCTTACCAAAGGCATCCCTGCCTCCCCACTACGTGGCCAGATCCTCCAGGAACAACGTCCCTATTCGACTTAGCATTGCAATAACAAACTATCTGTCCTTTTCTACAATCTCAGAAGCTAACAAAGCAAGCAATCCTACGACAACTGATGACCATACGACTCCAAGTCAATAGCCATCATCTATCGCCACACTTAGACTCTCATAAACGACCTTTCGCTTAGACCTCACGCAGGCTATCCCTATCATAAATCGTTCGAAGGCAAAATAGCACAGGCTAATTGCCCCCAACGACCCTCAAAAATACGTTGGCGCTAACATGTATTACTGTAATTGTATAATTGTGATTGTATGATTGTGTTTGTAGGAGTGTAATTGTATAATTGTGTTTGTATCATTGTGATTGTATGATTGTGAATGTATGATTGTGATTGTATGATTGCCATCGTTTGATTGTGATTTTTTGATTGCGATTGTATGATTGTGATTGTATGATTGTGATTGTATGATTGTGATTGTATGATTGTGATTGTATGATTGTGATTGTATGATTGTGATTGTATGATTGTGATTGTATGATTGTGATTGTATGATTGTGTTTGTATGATTGTGATTGTATGATTGTGATTCTATGATTGTGATTGTATTATTGTGATCGCATGATTGTGATCGTATGATTGTGATGGTATGATTGTGATTGTATGATTGTGATTGTATGATCGTGATTGTATGATTGTGATTGTATGATTGTTTTTGTATGATTGTTTTTGCATGATTGTGATTGTATGATGGTAATTGTATGATTGTGATCGTATGACTGTGATCGTATGATTGTGATAGTATGATTGTGATTGTATGATTGTGATTGTATGATTGTGATTGTATGATTGTGATTGTATGATAGTAATTGTATGATTGTGATCGTATGACTGTGATCGTATGATTGTGATGGTATGATTGCGATTGTATGATTGTGATTGTATGATTGTGATTGTCTGATTGTGATTGTATGATTGTGATTATATGATTGTGATTGTATGATTGTGATTGTATGATTGCGATTGTATGATTGTGATTCTATGATTGTGATTGTATTATTGTGATCGCATAATTGTGATCGTATGATTGTGATTGTATGATTGTGATTGTATGATCGTGATTGTATGATTGTGATTGTATGATTGCGATTGTATGACTGGGATTGTATGATTGTGATTGTATGATTGCGATTGTATGATTGCGATCGTATGATTGTGATGGCACGATTGTGATTGTATGATTGTGATTGTACGATTGTGATTGTATGATTGCGAGTGTATGATTGTGATTGTATGATTGTGATTGTATGATTGTTATTGTATGATTGTGATTTTATGATAGTAATTGCATGATTGTGATCGTATGATTGTGATGGCATGATTGTGATTGTATGATTGTGATTGTATGATTGTGATTGTATGATTGTGATTGTATGATTGCGAGTGTATGATTGTGATTGTATGATTGTGATTGTATGATTGCAATTACATGATTGTGCTTGTATGATTGTGATCGTATGATTGTGATTTTATGATTGTGATTGTATGATTGTGATTGTATGATTGTGATTATATGATTGTGATTGTATGATTGTGATTGTATGATTGTGATTGTATGATTGTGATTGTATGATTGCGATTGTATGATAGTAATTGTATGATTGTGATCGTATGACTGTGATCGTATGTATGTGATGGTATGATTGCGATCGTATGATTGAGATTGTATGATTGCGAGTGTATGATTGTGATTGTATGATTGTGATTGTATGATTGTGATTGTATGATTGTGATTGTATGATTGTGATTGTATGATTATGATTGCATGATTGTGATTGTATGATAGTGATTATATGATTGTGATTGTATGATTGTGATTGTATGATTGTGATTGTATGATTGTGATTGTATGATTGTGATTGTATGATTGTGATTATATGATTGTGATTGTATGGTTGTGATTGTATGATTGCGATTGTATGATTGTGATTCTATGATTGTGATTGTATTATTGTGATCGCATGATTGTGATCGTATGATTGTGATCGTATGATTGTGATTGTACGATTGTGATTGTATGATCGTGATTGTATGATTGTGATTGTATGATTGTGATGGTATGACTGTGATCGTATGTATGTGATGGTATGATTGCGATTGTATGATTGGGATTGTATGATTGTGATTGTATGATTGTGTTTGGGAGATTGCAATCGTATGATTGCAATTACATGATTGTGATTGTATGATTGTGATCGTATGATTGTGATTGTATGATTGTGATTGTATGATTGCGATTGTATGATTGTGATTCTAGGATTGTGATTGTATTATTGTGATCGCATGATTGTGATCGTATGATTGTGATCGTATGATTGTGATTGTATGATTGTGATTTTATGATTGTTATTGTATGATTGTGATTGTATGATTGTGATTGTATGATCGTGATTGTATGATTGTGATTGTAGTATTGCGATTATATGATTGGGATTGTATGATTGTGTTTGGGAGATTGCAATCGAGTGATTGCAATTACATGATTGTGCTTGTATGATTGTGATCGTATGACTGCGATTGTATGATTGTGATTGTATGATTGCGATTGTATGATTGTGATTCTATGATTGTGATTGTATTATTGTGCTCGCATGATTGTGATGGTATGATTGTGATCGTATGATTGTGGTCGTATGATTGTGATTGTATGATTGTGACTGTAGGATTGTGCTTGTATGATTGTTATTGTATGATTGTGATTGTATGATTGTGATTGTATGATTGTGATTGTATGATTGTGATTGTATGATTGTGATTGTATGATTGTGATTGTGTGATTGAGATTGTATGATTGTGATTGTATGATTGTTTTTGTATGACTGTGATTGTATGATGGTAATTGTATGATTGTGATCGTATGACTGTGATCGTATGATTGTGATGGTATGATTGTGATTGTATGATTGTGATTGTATGATTGTGATCGTATGACTGTGATCGTATGACTGTGATGGTATGATTGTGATTGTATGATTGCGATTGTAGGATTGTGATTGTATGATTGTGATTGTACGATTGATATTGTATGATTGTGATTGTATGATAGTAATTGTATGATTGTGATCGTATGATTGTGATCGCATGATTGTGATCGTATGATTGTGATTGTATGATTGTGAATGTATGATTGCGATTGTATGATTGGGATTGTATGATTGTGATTGTATGATTGTGATTGTATGATTGTGATTGTATGATTGTGATTGTATGATTGTGATTGTATGATTGTGATTGTATGATTATGATTGCATGATTGTGATTGTATGATAGTGATTATATGATTGTGATTGTATGATTGTGATTGTATGATTGTGATTGTATGATTGTGATTGTATGATTGTGATTGTATGATTGTGATTATATGATTGTGATTGTATGGTTGTGATTGTATGATTGCGATTGTATGATTGTGATTCTATGATTGTGATTGTATTATTGTGATCGCATGATTGTGATCGTATGATTGTGATCGTATGATTGTGATTGTACGATTGTGATTGTATGATCGTGATTGTATGATTGTGATTGTATGATTGTGATGGTATGACTGTGATCGTATGTATGTGATGGTATGATTGCGATTGTATGATTGGGATTGTATGATTGTGATTGTATGATTGTGTTTGGGAGATTGCAATCGTATGATTGCAATTACATGATTGTGATTGTATGATTGTGATCGTATGATTGTGATTGTATGATTGTGATTGTATGATTGCGATTGTATGATTGTGATTCTAGGATTGTGATTGTATTATTGTGATCGCATGATTGTGATCGTATGATTGTGATCGTATGATTGTGATTGTATGATTGTGATTTTATGATTGTTATTGTATGATTGTGATTGTATGATTGTGATTGTATGATCGTGATTGTATGATTGTGATTGTAGTATTGCGATTATATGATTGGGATTGTATGATTGTGATTGTATGATTGTGTTTGGGAGATTGCAATCGAGTGATTGCAATTACATGATTGTGCTTGTATGATTGTGATCGTATGACTGCGATTGTATGATTGTGATTGTATGATTGCGATTGTATGATTGTGATTCTATGATTGTGATTGTATTATTGTGCTCGCATGATTGTGATGGTATGATTGTGATCGTATGATTGTGGTCGTATGATTGTGATTGTATGATTGTGACTGTAGGATTGTGCTTGTATGATTGTTATTGTATGATTGTGATTGTATGATTGTGATTGTATGATTGTGATTGTATGATTGTGATTGTATGATTGTGATTGTATGATTGTGATTGTGTGATTGAGATTGTATGATTGTGATTGTATGATTGTTTTTGTATGACTGTGATTGTATGATGGTAATTGTATGATTGTGATCGTATGACTGTGATCGTATGATTGTGATGGTATGATTGTGATTGTATGATTGTGATTGTATGATTGTGATCGTATGACTGTGATCGTATGACTGTGATGGTATGATTGTGATTGTATGATTGCGATTGTAGGATTGTGATTGTATGATTGTGATTGTATGATTGTGACTGTAGGATTGTGCTTGTATGATTGTTATTGTATGATTGTGATTGTATGATTGTGATTGTATGATTGTGATTGTATGATTGTGATTGTATGATTGTGATTGTATGATTGTGATTGTGTGATTGAGATTGTATGATTGTGATTGTATGATTGTTTTTGTATGACTGTGATTGTATGATGGTAATTGTATGATTGTGATCGTATGACTGTGATCGTATGATTGTGATGGTATGATTGTGATTGTATGATTGTGATTGTATGATTGTGATCGTATGACTGTGATCGTATGACTGTGATGGTATGATTGTGATTGTATGATTGCGATTGTAGGATTGTGATTGTATGATTGTGATTGTACGATTGATATTGTATGATTGTGATTGTATGATAGTAATTGTATGATTGTGATCGTATGATTGTGATCGCATGATTGTGATCGTATGATTGTGATTGTATGATTGTGAATGTATGATTGCGATTGTATGATTGGGATTGTATGATTGTGATTGTATGATTGCGATTGTACGATTGTGATCCTATGATTGTGATTGTATTATTGTGATCGCATGATTGTGATCGTATGATTGTGATCGTATGATTGTGATTGTATGATAGGGATTGTATGATTGTGATTGTATGATTGTGATTGTATGATTGTGATTGCATGATTGTGATTGTATGATTGTGATTGTATGATTGTGATTGTATGATTGTGATTGTATGACTGTACTTGTATGATTGTGATTGTATGATTGTGATTGTATGATTGTGACTGTATGATTGTGATTGTATGATTGTGATTGTATGATTGTGATTGTGTGATTGTGATTGTATGATTGTGATTGTATGATTGTTTTTGTATGACTGTGATTGTATGATGGTAATTGTATGATTGTGATCGTATGACTGTGATCGTATGATTGTGACGGCATGATTGTGATTGTATGATTGTGATTGTATGATTGTGATCGTATGACTGTGATCGTATGACTGTGATGGTATGATTGTGATTGTATGATTGTGATTGTAGGATTGTGATTGTATGATTGTGATTGTATGATTGATATTGTACGATTGTGATTGTATGATAGTAATTGTATGATTGTGATCGTATGATTGTGATCGCATGATTGTGATCGTATGATTGTGATTGTATGATTGTGATTGTATGATTGCGATTGTATGATTGGGATTGTATGATTGTGATTGTATGATTGTGATTGTATGATTGTGATTATATGATTGTGATTGTATGATTGTGATTGTATGATTGCGATTGTATGATTGTGATTCTATGATTGTGATTGTATTATTGTGATCGCATAATTGTGATCGTATGATTGTGATTGTATGATTGTGATTGTATGATCGTGATTGTATGATTGTGATTGTATGATTGCGATTGTATGACTGGGATTGTATGATTGTGCTTGTATGATTGCGATTGTATGATTGTGATCGTATGATTGTGATGGCACGATTGTGATTGTATGATTGTGATTGTACGATTGTGATTGTATGATTGCGAGTGTATGATTGTGATTGTATGATTGTGATTGTATGATTGTGATTGTATGATTGTGATTGTATGATTGTGATTGTATGATTGTGATTTTATGATTGTTATTGTATGATTGTGATTGTATGATTGTGATTGTATGATCGTGATTGTATGATTGTGATTGTAGTATTGCGATTATATGATTGGGATTGTATGATTGTGATTGTATGATTGTGTTTGGGAGATTGCAATCGAGTGATTGCAATTACATGATTGTGCTTGTATGATTGTGATCGTATGACTGCGATTGTATGATTGTGATTGTATGATTGCGATTGTATGATTGTGATTCTATGATTGTGATTGTATTATTGTGCTCGCATGATTGTGATGGTATGATTGTGATCGTATGATTGTGGTCGTATGATTGTGATTGTATGATTGTGACTGTAGGATTGTGCTTGTATGATTGTTATTGTATGATTGTGATTGTATGATTGTGATTGTATGATTGTGATTGTATGATTGTGATTGTATGATTGTGATTGTATGATTGTGATTGTGTGATTGAGATTGTATGATTGTGATTGTATGATTGTTTTTGTATGACTGTGATTGTATGATGGTAATTGTATGATTGTGATCGTATGACTGTGATCGTATGATTGTGATGGTATGATTGTGATTGTATGATTGTGATTGTATGATTGTGATCGTATGACTGTGATCGTATGACTGTGATGGTATGATTGTGATTGTATGATTGCGATTGTAGGATTGTGATTGTATGATTGTGATTGTACGATTGATATTGTATGATTGTGATTGTATGATAGTAATTGTATGATTGTGATCGTATGATTGTGATCGCATGATTGTGATCGTATGATTGTGATTGTATGATTGTGAATGTATGATTGCGATTGTATGATTGGGATTGTATGATTGTGATTGTATGATTGCGATTGTATGATTGTGATCCTATGATTGTGATTGTATTATTGTGATCGCATGATTGTGATCGTATGATTGTGATCGTATGATTGTGATTGTATGATAGGGATTGTATGATTGTGATTGTATGATTGTGATTGTATGATTGTGATTGTATGATTGTGATTGTATGATTGTGATTGTATGATTGTGATTGTATGATTGTGATTGTGTGATTGAGATTGTATGATTGTGATTGTATGATTGTTTTTGTATGACTGTGATTGTATGATGGTAATTGTATGATTGTGATCGTATGACTGTGATCGTATGATTGTGATGGTATGATTGTGATTGTATGATTGTGATTGTATGATTGTGATCGTATGACTGTGATCGTATGACTGTGATGGTATGATTGTGATTGTATGATTGCGATTGTAGGATTGTGATTGTATGATTGTGATTGTACGATTGATATTGTATGATTGTGATTGTATGATAGTAATTGTATGATTGTGATCGTATGATTGTGATCGCATGATTGTGATCGTATGATTGTGATTGTATGATTGTGAATGTATGATTGCGATTGTATGATTGGGATTGTATGATTGTGATTGTATGATTGCGATTGTATGATTGTGATCCTATGATTGTGATTGTATTATTGTGATCGCATGATTGTGATCGTATGATTGTGATCGTATGATTGTGATTGTATGATAGGGATTGTATGATTGTGATTGTATGATTGTGATTGTATGATTGTGATTGCATGATTGTGATTGTATGATTGTGATTGTATGATTGTGATTGTATGATTGTGATTGTATGACTGTACTTGTATGATTGTGATTGTATGATTGTGATTGTATGATTGTGACTGTATGATTGTGATTGTATGATTGTGATTGTATGATTGTGATTGTGTGATTGTGATTGTATGATTGTGATTGTATGATTGTTTTTGTATGACTGTGATTGTATGATGGTAATTGTATGATTGTGATCGTATGACTGTGATCGTATGATTGTGACGGCATGATTGTGATTGTATGATTGTGATTGTATGATTGTGATCGTATGACTGTGATCGTATGACTGTGATGGTATGATTGTGATTGTATGATTGTGATTGTAGGATTGTGATTGTATGATTGTGATTGTATGATTGATATTGTATGATTGTGATTGTATGATAGTAATTGTATGATTGTGATCGTATGATTGTGATCGCATGATTGTGATCGTATGATTGTGATTGTATGATTGTGATTGTATGATTGCGATTGTATGATTGGGATTGTATGATTGTGATTGTATGATTGTGATTGTATGATTGTGATTATATGATTGTGATTGTATGATTGTGATTGTATGATTGCGATTGTATGATTGTGATTCTATGATTGTGATTGTATTATTGTGATCGCATAATTGTGATCGTATGATTGTGATTGTATGATTGTGATTGTATGATCGTGATTGTATGATTGTGATTGTATGATTGCGATTGTATGACTGGGATTGTATGATTGTGATTGTATGATTGCGATTGTATGATTGTGATCGTATGATTGTGATGGCACGATTGTGATTGTATGATTGTGATTGTACGATTGTGATTGTATGATTGCGAGTGTATGATTGTGATTGTATGATTGTGATTGTATGATTGTGATTGTATGATTGTGATTGTATGATTGTGATTGTATGATTGTGATTGTATGACTGCGAGTGTATGATTGTGATTGTATGATTGTGATTGTATGATTGTGATTGTATGATTGCAATTACATGATTGTGCTTGTATGATTGTGATCGTATGATTGTGATTGTATGATTGTGATTGTATGATTGTGATTGTATGATTGTGATTATATGATTGTGATTGTATGATTGTGATTGTATGGTTGTGATTGTATGATTGTGATTGTATGATTGCGATTGTATGATAGTAATTGTATGATTGTGATCGTATGATTGTGATTGTATGATTGTGATTGTACGATTGTTTTTGTATGACTGTGATTGTATGATGGTAATTGTATGATTGTGATCGTATGACTGTGTTCGTATGATTGTGATGGTATGATTGTGATTGTATGATTGTGATTGTATGATTGCGATTGTATGATAGTAATTGTATGATTGTGATCGTATGACTGTGATCGTATGACTGTGATGGTATGATTGTGATTGTATGATTGTGATTGTATGATTATGATTGCATGATTGTGATTGTATGATAGTGATTATATGATTGTGATTGTATGATTGTGATTGTATGATTGTGATTGTATGATTGTGATTGTATGATTGTGATTGTATGATTGTGATTATATGATTGTGATTGTATGATTGTGATTGTATGATTGCGGTTGTATGATTGTGATTCTATGATTGTGATTGTATTATTGTGATCGCATGATTGTGATCGTATGATTGTGATCGTATGATTGTGATTGTACGATTGTGATTGTATGATCGTGATTGTATGATTGTGATTGTATGATTGTGATCGTATGACTGTGATCGTATGTATGTGTTGGTATGATTGCGATTGTATGATTGGGATTGTATGATTGTGATTGTATGATTGTGTTTGGGAGATTGCAATCGTATGATTGCAATTACATGATTGTGATTGTATGATTGCAATTACATGATTGTGATTGTATGATTGTGATCGTATGATTGTGATTGTATGATTGTGATTGTATGATTGCGATTGTATGATTGTGATTCTATGATTGTGATTGTATTATTGTGATCGCATGATTGTGATCGTATGATTGTGATCGTATGATTGTGATCGTATGATTGTGATCGTATGATTGTGATTGTATGATTGTGATTGTATGATTGTGATTGTATGATTGTGATTGTAGTATTGCGATTGTATGATTGGGATTGTATGATTGTGATTGTATGATTGTGTTTGGGAGATTGCAATCGAGTGATTGCAATTACATGATTGTGCTTGTATGATTGTGATCGTATGACTGCGATTGTATGATTGTGATTGTATGATTGCGATTGTATGATTGTGATTCTATGATTGTGATTGTATTATTGTGCTCGCATGATTGTGATCGTATGATTGTGATCGTATGATTGTGATCGTATGATTGTGATTGTATGATTGTGATTGTAGGATTGTGCTTGTATGATTGTTATTGTATGATTGTGATTGTATGATTGTGATTGTATGATTGTGATTGTATGATTGTGATTGTATGATTGTGATTGTATGATTGTGATTGTAGTATTGCGATTGTATGATTGGGATTGTATGATTGTGATTGTATGATTGTGTTTGGGAGATTGCAATCGAGTGATTGCAATTACATGATTGTGCTTGTATGATTGTGACCGTATGACTGCGATTGTATGATTGTGATTGTATGATTGCGATTGTATGATTGTGATTCTATGATTGTGATTGTATTATTGTGCTCGCATGATTGTGATCGTATGATTGTGATCGTATGATTGTGATCGTATGATTGTGATTGTATGATTGTGATTGTAGGATTGTGCTTGTATGATTGTTATTGTATGATTGTGATTGTATGATTGGGATTGTATGATTGTGATTGTATGATTGTGATTGCATGATTGTGATTGTATGATTGTGATTGTATGATTGTGATTGTATGATTGTGATTGTATGACTGTACTTGTATGATTGTGATTGTATGATTGCGATTGTATGATAGTAATTGTATGATTGTGATCGTATGACTGTGATCGTATGTATGTGATGGTATGATTGCGATCGTATGATTGTGATTGTATGATTGCGAGTGTATGATTGTGATTGTATGATTGTGATTGTATGATTGTGATTGTATGATTGTGATTGTATGATTGTGATTGTGTGATTGAGATTGTATGATTGTGATTGTATGATTGTTTTTGTATGACTGTGATTGTATGATGGTAATTGTATGATTGTGATCGTATGACTGTGATTGTATGATTGCGATTGTATGATTGTGATTCTATGATTGTGATTGTATTATTGTGATCGCATAATTGTGATCGTATGATTGTGATTGTATGATCGTGATTGTATGATTGTGATTGTATGATTGCGATTGTATGACTGGGATTGTATGATTGTGATTGTATGATTGCGATTGTATGATTGTGATCGTATGATTGTGATGGCACGATTGTGATTGTATGATTGTGATTGTACGATTGTGATTGTATGATTGCGAGTGTATGATTGTGATTGTATGATTGTGATTGTATGATTGTGATTGTATGATTGTGATTGTATGATTGTGATTGTATGATTGTGATTGTATGATTGTGATTGTACGATTGCGAGTGTATGATTGTGATTGTATGATTGTGATTGTATGATTGTGATTGTATGATTGCAATTACATGATTGTGCTTGTATGATTGTGATCGTATGATTGTGATTGTATGATTGTGATTGTATGATTGTGATTGTATGATTGTGATTATATGATTGTGATTGTATGATTGTGATTGTATGGTTGTGATTGTATGATTGTGATTGTATGATTGCGATTGTATGATAGTAATTGTATGATTGTGATCGTATGACTGTGATCGTATGTATGTGATGGTATGATTGCGATCGTATGATTGTGATTGTATGATTGCGAGTGTATGATTGTGATTGTATGATTGTGATTGTATGATTGTGATTGTATGATTGTGATTGTATGATTGTGATTGTATGATTGTGATTGTATGATTGTGATTGTATGATTGTGATTGTATGATTGTGATTGTATGATTGTGATTGTATGATTGTGATTGTATGATTGTTTTTGTATGACTGTGATTGTATGATGGTAATTGTATGATTGTGATCGTATGACTGTGATCGTATGATTGTGATGGTATGATTGTGATTGTATGATTGTGATTGTATGATTGCGATTGTATGATAGTAATTGTATGATTGTGATCGTATGACTGTGATCGTATGACTGTGATGGTATGATTGTGATTGTATGATTGTGATTGTATGATTACGATTGCATGATTGTGATTGTATGATAGTGATTATATGATTGTGATTGTATGATTGTGATTGTATGATTGTGATTGTATGATTGTGATTGTATGATTGTGATTGTATGATTGTGATTGTATGATTGTGATTATATGATTGTGATTGTATGATTGTGATTGTATGATTGCGGTTGTATGATTGTGATCGTATGACTGTGATCGTATGTATGTGATGGTATGATTGCGATTGTATTATTGGGATTGTATGATTGTGATTGTATGATTGTGTTTGGGAGATTGCAATCGTATGATTGCAATTACATGATTGTGATTGTATGATTGCAATTACATGATTGTGATTGTATGATTGTGATCGTATGATTGTGATTGTATGATTGTGATTGTATGATTGCGATTGTATGATTGTGATTCTATGATTGTGATTGTATTATTGTAATCGCATGATTGTGATCGTATGATTGTGATCGTATGATTGTGATCGTATGATTGTGATCGTATGATTGTGATCGTATGATTGTGATTGTATGATTGTGATTGTATGATTGTGATTGTATGATTGTGATTGTATGATTGTGATTGTAGTATTGCGATTGTATGATTGGGATTGTATGATTGTGATTGTATGATTGTGTTTGGGAGATTGCAATCGAGTGATTGCAATTACATGATTGTGCTTGTATGATTGTGATCGTATGACTGCGATTGTATGATTGTGATTGTATGATTGCGATTGTATGATTGTGATTCTATGATTGTGATTGTATTATTGTGCTCGCATGATTGTGATCGTATGATTGTGATCGTATGATTGTGATCGTATGATTGTGATTGTATGATTGTGATTGTAGGATTGTGCTTGTATGATTTGTTATTGTATGATTGTGATTGTATGATTGGGATTGTATGATTGTGATTGTATGATTGCGATTGCATGATTGTGATTGTATGATTGTGATTGTATGATTGTGATTGTATGATTGTGATTGTATGACTGTACTTGTATGATTGTGATTGTATGATTGTGATTGTATGATTGTGATTGTATGATTGTGATTGTATGATTGTGATTGTATGATTGTGATTGTATGATTGTGATTGTATGATTGTGATTGTATGATTGTGATTGTATGATTGTGATCGTATGATTGTGATTGTTTGATTGCGATTGTACGATTGTGATTGTACGACTGTGATTGTATGATTGTCATTGTATGATTGTGATTGTATGATTGCAATTACATGATTATGCTTGTATGATTGTGATCATATGATTGTGATTGTATGATTGTGATTGTATGATTGTGATTGTATGATTGTGATTGTATGATTGTGATTGTATGATTGTGATTATATGATTGTGATTGTATGATTGTGGTTGTATGATTGCGATTGTATGATTGTGATTCTATGATTGTGATTGTATTATTGTGATTGTATGATTGCGATTGTTTGATTGTGATCTTATGATTGTGAAGGCACGATTGTGATTGTATGATTGTGATTGTACGATTGTGATTGTATGATTGCGAGTGTATGATTGTGATTGTATGATTGTGATGGTATGATTGTGATTGTATGATTGTGATTATATGATTGTGATTGTATGATTGTGATTGTATGATTGTGATTGTATGATTGTGATTGTATGATTGTGTTTGTAGGAGTGTAATTGTATAATTGTGTTTGTATCATTGTGATTGTATGATTGTGAGTGTATGATTGTGATTGTATGATTGCGATCGTTTGATTGTGATTTTTTGATTGCGATTGTATGATTGTGATTGTATGATTGTGATTGTATGATTGTGATTGTATGATTGTGATTGTATGATTGTGATTGTATGATTGTGATTGTATGATTGTGATTGTATGATTGTGATTTTATGATTGTGATTGTATGATTGTGATTGTATGATTGTGATTGTATGATTGTGATTGTATGATTGTGATTGTATGATTGTGATTGTATGATTGTGATTGTATGATTGCGATTGTATGATTGCGATTGTATGATTGTGATTGTATGATTGTGATTGTATGATTGTGATTATATGATTGCGATTGTATGATTGTTTTTGTATGACTGTGATTGTATGATGGTAATTGTATGATTGTGATCGTATGACTGTGATCGTATGATTGCGATGGTACGATTGTGATTGTATGATTGTGATGGTATGATTGTGATTGTATGATTGTGATTGTATGATTGTTTTTGTATGACTGTGATTGTATGATGGTAATTGTATGATTGTGATCGTATGACTGTGATCGTATGATTGTGATGGTATGATTGTGATTGTATGGTTGTGATTGTATGATTGCAACTACATGATTGTGCTTGTATGATTGTGATCGTTTGATTGTGATTGTATGATTGTGATTGTATGATTGTGATTGTATGATTGTGATTATATGATTGTGATTGTATGATTGTGATTGTATGATTGCAATTATATGAGTGTGATTATATGATTGTGATTGTTTGACTGTGATTGTATGATTGTGATTGTATGATTGTGATTGTATGATTGTGATTGTATGATTGTGTTTGTATGAATGCGATTGTATGATTGGGATTGTATGATTGTGATTGTATGATTGTGTTTGGGAGATTGCAATCGTATGATTGCAATTACATGATTGTGCTTGTATGATTGTGTTTGGGAGATTGCAATCGTATGATTGCAATTACATGATTGTGCTTGTATGATTGTGATCGCATGATTGTGATCGTATGACTATGATTGTATGATTGTGATTGTATGATTGCGATTGTATGATTGTGATTCTATGATTGTGATTGTATTATTGTGTTCGCATGATTGTGATCGTATGGTTGTGATCGTATGATTGCAATTTTATGAGTGTGATATATGATTGTGATTGTATGATTGTGATTGTATGATTGTGATTGTATGATTGTGATTGTATGATTGTGTTTGTATTACTGTAATTGTATAATTGTGATTGTATGATTGTGTTTGTAGGAGTGTAATTGTATAATTGTGTTTGTATCATTGTGATTGTATGATTGTGAGTGTATGATTGTTATTGTATGATTGCGATCGTTTGATTGTGATTTTTTGATTGCGATTGTATGATTGTGATTGTATGATTGTGATTGTATGATTGTGATTGTATGATTGTGATTGTATGATTGTGGTTGTATGATTGTGATTGTATGATTGTGATTGTATGATTGTGATTGTATGATTGTGATTGTATGATTGCGATTGTATGATTGCAATTATATGAGTGTGTTTATATGATTGTGATTGTATGATTGTGATTGTATGATTGTGATTGTATGATTGTTTTTGTATGATTGTGATAGTAAGATAGTAATTGTATGATTGTGATCGTATGACTGTGATCGTATGATTGTGATGGTATGATTGCGATGGTATGATTGTGATTCTATGATTGTGATTGTATTATTGTGATCGCATGATTGTGATCATATGATTGTGATCATATGATTGTGATTGTATGATTGTGATTGTATGATTGTGATTGTATGATTGTGATTGTATGATTGTGATTGTATGATTGTTTTTGTATGACTGTGATTGTATGATGGTAATTGTATGATTGTGATCGTATGACTGTGATCGTATGATTGTGATGGTATGATTGTGATTGTATGATTGTGATTGTATGATTGTTTTTGTATGACTGTGATTGTATGATGGGAATTGTATGATTGTGATCGTATGACTGTGATCGTATGATTGTGATGGTATGATTGTGATTGTATGATTGTGATTGTATGATTGCAATTACATGATTGTGCTTGTATGATTGTGATCGTATGATTGTGATTGTATGATTGCGATTGTATGATTGCGATTGTATGATTGCGATTGTATGATTGTGATTGTATGATTGTGATTGTATGATTGTGATTGTATGATTGCGATTGTATGATTGTGATTGTATGATTGCGATTGTGTGATTGCAATTATATGAGTGTGATTATATGATTGTGATTGTATGATTGTGATTGTATGATTGTGATTGTATGATTGTGATTGTATGATTGTGATTGTATGATTGTGATGTTATGATTGCTTTTGTATGATTGCGATTGTATGATAGTAATTGTATGATTGTGATCGTATGACTGTGATCGTATGTATGTGATGGTATGATTGCGATCTTATGATTGTGATCGTATGATTGCGAGTGTATGATTGTGATTGTATTATTGTGATTGTATGATTGTGATTGTATGATTGTGATTGTATGATTGTGATTGTATGATAGTGATTGCATGATTGTGATTGTATGATTGTGATTGTATGATTGTGATTGTATGATTGTTATTGTATGATTGTGATTGTATGATTGTGATTGTATGATTGTGATTGTATGATTGTGATTGTATGATTGTGATTGTATGATTGTGATTGTATGATTGTGATTGTATGATTGTGATTGTATGATTGTGATTGTATGATTGTGATTGTATGATTGTGATTGTATGATTGTTTTTGTATGACTGTGATTGTATGATTGTAATTGTATGATTGTGATCGTATGACTGTGATCGTATGATTGTGATGGTATGATTGTGATTGTATGATTGTGATTGTATGATTGTGATTGTATGATAGTAATTGTATGATTGTGATCGTATGACTGTGATCGTATGACTGTGATGGTATGATTGTGATTGTGTGATTGTGATTGTATGATTATGATTGCATGATTGTGATTGTATGATAGTGATTATATGATTGTGATTGTATGATTGTGATTGTATGATTGTGATTGTATGATTGTGATTGTATGATTGTGATTGTATGATTGTGATTGTATGATTGTGATTGTATGATTGTGATTGTATTATTGTGATTGTATGATTGTGATTGTATGATTGTGATTGTATGATTGTGATTGTATGATTGTGATTGTATGATTGTTATTGTATGATTGTTATTGTATGATTGTGATCGTATGATTGTGATCGTATGATTGTGATTGTATGATTGTGATTGTATGATCGTGATTGTATGATTGTGATTGTATGATTGTGATCGTATGACTGTGATCGTATGTATGTGATGGTATGATTGCGATTGTATGATTGGGATTGTATGATTGTGATTGTATGATTGTGATTGTATGATTGTAATTGTATGATTGTGATTGTATGATTGTGATTGTATGATTGTGATTGTATGATTGCGATTGTATGATTGCGATTGTATGATTGCGATTGTATGATTGCGATTGTATGATTGCGATTGTATGATTGCGATTGTATGATTGCGATTGTATGATTGTTATTGTATGATTGTGATTGTATGATTGTGATTGTATGATTGTGATTGTATGATTGTGATTGTATGATTGTGATTGTATGATTGTGATTGTATGATTGTTTTTGTATGACTGTGATTGTATGATGGTAATTGTATGATTGTGATCGTATGACTGTGATCGTATGATTGTGATGGTATGATTGTGATTGTATGGTTGTGATTATATGATTGTGATTTTATGATAGCAATTGTATGATTGTGATCGTATGACTGTGATCGTATGACTGTGATGGTATGATTGTGATTGTATGATTGTGATTGTATGATTGCGATTGTATGATTGTGATTCTATGATTGTGATTGTATTATTGTGATCGCATGATTGTGATCGTATGATTGTGATCGTATGATTGTGATTGTATGATTGTGATTGTATGATCGTGATCGTATGATTGTGATTGTATGATTGTTATTGTATGATAATGATTGTATGATTGTGATCGTATGATTGTGATCGCATGATTGTGATTGTATGATTGTGATTGTATGATTGTTATTGTATGATAGTGATTGTATGATTGTGATCGTATGATTGTGATCGCATGGTTGTGATTGTATGATTGTGATCGTATGACTGTGATCGTATGTATGTGATGGTATGATTGCGATTGTATGATTGGGATTGTATGATTGTGATTGTATGATTGCGAGTGTATGATTGTGATTGTATGATTGTGATTGTATGATTGTGATTGTATGATTGTGATTTTATGATTGTGATTGTATGATTGTGATTGTATGATTGTGTTTGTATGAATGCGATTGTATGATTGGGATTGTATGATTGTGATTGTATGATTGTGTTTGGGAGATTGCAATCGTATGATTGTAATTACATGATTGTGCTTGTATGATTGTGATCGCATGATTGTGATCGTATGACTGTGATTGTATGATTGTGATTGTATGATTGCGATTGTATGATTGTGATTCTATGATTGTGATTGTATTATTGTGTTCGCATGATTGTGATCGTATGATTGTGATCGTATGATTGCAATTTTATGAGTGTGATATATGATTGTGATTGTATGATTGTGATTGTATGATTGTGATTGTATGATTGTGTTTGTATTACTGTAATTGTATAATTGTGATTGTATGATTGTGATCGTATGTATGTGATGGTATGATTGCGATTGTATGATTGGGATTGTATGATTGTGATTGTATGATTGCGAGTGTATGATTGTGATTGTATGATTGTGATTGTATGATTGTGATTGTATGATTGTGATTTTATGATTGTGATTGTATGATTGTGATTGTATGATTGTGTTTGTATGAATGCGATTGTATGATTGGGATTGTATGATTGTGATTGTATGATTGTGTTTGGGAGATTGCAATCGTATGATTGTAATTACATGATTGTGCTTGTATGATTGTGATCGCATGATTGTGATCGTATGACTGTGATTGTATGATTGTGATTGTATGATTGCGATTGTATGATTGTGATTCTATGATTGTGATTGTATTATTGTGTTCGCATGATTGTGATCGTATGATTGTGATCGTATGATTGCAATTTTATGAGTGTGATATATGATTGTGATTGTATGATTGTGATTGTATGATTGTGATTGTATGATTGTGTTTGTATTACTGTAATTGTATAATTGTGATTGTATGATTGTGTTTGTAGGAGTGTAATTGTATAATTGTGTTTGTATCATTGTGATTGTATGATTGTGAGTGTATGATTGTGATTGTATGATTGCGATCGTTTGGTTGTGATTTATTGATTGCGATTGTATGATTGTGATTGTATGATTGTGATTGTATGATTGTGATTGTATGATTGTGGTTGTATGATTGTGATTGTATGATTGTGATTGTATGATTGTGATTGTATGATTGTGATTGTATGATTGTGATTGTATGATTCTGATTTTATGATTGTTTTTGTATGATTGTGATAGTAAGATAGTAATTGCATGATTGTGATCGTATGACTGTGATCGTATGATTGTGATGGTATGATTGCGATGGTATGATTGTGATTCTATGATTGTGATTGTATTATTGTGATCGCATGATTGTGATCATATGATTGTGATCATATGATTGTGATTGTATGATTGTGATTGTATGATTGCGATTGTATGAATGTGATTGTATGATTGTGATTGTATGATTGTTTTTGTATGACTGTGATTGTATGATGGTAATTGTATGATTGTGATCGTATGACTGTGATCGTATGATTGTGATGGTATGATCGTGATTGTATGATTGTGATTGTATGATTGTTTTTGTATGACTGTGATTGTATGATGGTAATTGTATGATTGTGATCGTATGACTGTGATCGTATGATTGTGATGGTATGATTGTGATGGTATGATTGTGATTGTATGATTGTGATTGTATGATTGCAATTACATGATTGTGCTTGTATGATTGTGATCGTATGATTGTGATTGTATGATTGCGATTGTATGATTGCGATTGTATGATTGCGATTGTATGATTGTGATTGTATGATTGTGATTGTATGATTGTGATTGTATGATTGTGATTGTATGATTGCGATTGTATGATTGCGATTGTATGATTGTGATTTTATGATTGCTTTTGTATGATTGCGATTGTATGATAGTAATTGTATGATTGTGATCGTATGACTGTGATCGTATGTATGTGATGGTATGATTGCGATCGTATGATTGTGACCATATGATTGCGAGTGTATGATTGTGATTGTATGATTGTGATTGTATGATTGTGATTGTATGATTGTGATTGTATGATTGTGATTGTATGATTGTGATTGTATGATTGTGATTGTATGATTGTGAGTGTATGATTGTGATTGTATGATTGTTTTTGTATGACTGTGATTGTATGATGGTAATTGTATGATTGTGATCGTATGACTGTGATCGTATGATTGTGATGGTATGATTGTGATTGTATGATTGTGATTGTATGATTGTGATTGTATGATTGTTATTGTATGATTGTGATTGTATGATTGTGATTGTATGATTGTGATTGTATGATTGTGATTGTATGATTGTGATTGTATGATTGTGATTGTATGATTGTGATTGTATGATTGTGATTGTATGATTGTGATTGTATGATTGTGATTGTATGATTGTGATTGTATGATTGTTTTTGTATGACTGTGATTGTATGATTGTAATTGTATGATTGTGATCGTATGACTGTGATCGTATGATTGTGATGGTATGATTGTGATTGTATGATTGTGATTGTATGATTGTGATTGTATGATAGTAATTGTATGATTGTGATCGTATGACTGTGATCGTATGACTGTGATGGTATGATTGTGATTGTATGATTGTGATTGTATGATTATGATTGCATGATTGTGATTGTATGATAGTGATTATATGATTGTGATTGTATGATTGTGATTGTATGATTGTGATTGTATGATTGTGATTGTATGATTGTGATTGTATGATTGTGATTGTATGATTGTGATTGTATGATTGTGATTGTATTATTGTGATTGTATGATTGTGATTGTATGATTGTGATTGTATGATTGTGATTGTATGATTGTGATTGTATGATTGTTATTGTATGATTGTTATTGTATGATTGTGATCGTATGATTGTGATCGTATGATTGTGATTGTATGATTGTGATTGTATGATCGTGATTGTATGATTGTGATTGTATGATTGTGATCGTATGACTGTGATCGTATGTATGTGATGGTATGATTGCGATTGTATGATTGGGATTGTATGATTGTGATTGTATGATTGTGATTGTATGATTGTAATTGTATGATTGTGATTGTATGATTGTGATTGTATGATTGTGATTGTATGATTGCGATTGTATGATTGCGATTGTATGATTGCGATTGTATGATTGCGATTGTATGATTGCGATTGTATGATTGCGATTGTATGATTGCGATTGTATGATTGTTATTGTATGATTGTGATTGTATGATTGTGATTGTATGATTGTGATTGTATGATTGTGATTGTATGATTGTGATTGTATGATTGTGATTGTATGATTGTTTTTGTATGACTGTGATTGTATGATGGTAATTGTATGATTGTGATCGTATGACTGTGATCGTATGATTGTGATGGTATGATTGTGATTGTATGGTTGTGATTATATGATTGTGATTTTATGATAGCAATTGTATGATTGTGATCGTATGACTGTGATCGTATGACTGTGATGGTATGATTGTGATTGTATGATTGTGATTGTATGATTGCGATTGTATGATTGTGATTCTATGATTGTGATTGTATTATTGTGATCGCATGATTGTGATCGTATGATTGTGATCGTATGATTGTGATTGTATGATTGTGATTGTATGATCGTGATCGTATGATTGTGATTGTATGATTGTTATTGTATGATAATGATTGTATGATTGTGATCGTATGATTGTGATCGCATGATTGTGATTGTATGATTATGATTGCATGATTGTGATTGTATGATAGTGATTATATGATTGTGATTGTATGATTGTGATTGTATGATTGTGATTGTATGATTGTGATTGTATTATTGTGATTGTATGATTGTGATTGTATGATTGTGATTGTATGATTGTGATTGTATGATTGTGATTGTATGATTGTGATTGTATGATTGTTATTGTATGATTGTGATCGTATGACTGTGATCGTATGATTGTGATTGTATGATTGTGATTGTATGATCGTGATTGTATGATTGTGATTGTACGATTGTGATCGTATGACTGTGATCGTATGTATGTGATGGTATGATTGCGATTGTATGATTGGGATTGTATGATTGTGATTGTATGATTGCGATTGTATGATTGTGATTGTATGATTGTGATTGTATGATTGTGATTGTATGATTGTGATTGTATGATTGTGATTGTATGATTGTGATTGTATGATTGTGATTGTATGATTGCGATTGTATGATTGCGATTGTATGATTGTGATTGTATGATTGTGATTGTATGATTGTGATTGTATGATTGTGATTTTATGATTGCTTTTGTATGATTGTGATTGTATGATAGTAATTGTATGATTGTGATCGTATGACTGTGATCGTATGATTGTGATGGTCCGATTGCGATTGTATGATTGGGATTGTATGATTGTGATTGTATGATTGTGTTTGGGAGATTGCAATCGTACGATTGCAATTACATGATTGTGATCGTATGATTGTGATCGTATGATTGTGATCGTATGATAGTGATCGTATGATTGTGATCGTATGATTGTGATCGTATGATTGTGATCGTATGATTGTGATTGTATGATGGCGATTGTATGATTGGGATTGTATGATTGTGATTGTATGATTGCGATTGTATGATTGTGATTCTATGATTGTGATTGTATTATTGTGATTTTATGATTTTGAATGTATGATTGTGATAGTATGATTGCGATTGTATGATTATGATTGTACGATTGTATTTGGGAGATTGTAATTGTATGATTGCGATTGTATGATTGTGATTGTATGATTGCGATTGTATGATTGTGATTGTATGATTGTGATTGTATGATTGTGATTGTATGATGGTGACTGTATTATTGTGATTGTATGATTGTGATTGTACGATTCTGATTGTATGATTGTGATTGTATGATTGTGATTGTATGGTTGTGATCGTATGATTGCGATTGTATGGTTTTGATTGTAGGATTGTGATTGTATGATTGTGATTGCATGATTGTGATTGTATGATTGTAATTGGGAGATTCTAATTGTATGATTGCGATTTTATGATTGTGCTTGTATGATTGTGATCGTATGACTGTGATTGTATGATAGTGATTGTATGATTGTGATCGCATGATTGTGATTGTATGATTGTGATCGTATGATTGTGATTGTTTGATTGCGATTGTACGATTGTGATTGTACGACTATGATTGTATGATTGTTATTGTATGATAGTGATTGTATGATTGTGATCGTATGATTGTGATCGCATGATTGTGATTGTATGATTGTGATTGTATGATTGTGATTGTATGATTGCGAGTGTATGATTGTGATTGTATGATTGTGATTGTATGATTGTGATCGTATGACTGTGATCGTATGATTGTGATCGTATGATTGCGAGTGTATGATTGTGATTGTATGATTGTTTTTGTATGACTGTGATTGTATGATGGTAATTGTATGATTGTGATCGTATGACTGTGATCGTATGATTGTGATGGTATGATTGTGATTGTATGATTGTGATGGTATGATTGTGATTGTATGATTGTGATTGTATGATTGTGATTGTATGATTGTTTTCGTATGACTGTGATTGTATGATGGTAATTGTATGATTGTGATCGTATGAGTGTGATCGTATGATTGTGATGGTATGATTGTGATTGTAGGATTGTGATTGTATGATTGTGATTTTATGATGGCAATTGTATGATTGTGATCGTATGACTGTGATCGTATGACTGTGATGGTATGATTGCGATTGTATGATTGTGATTGTATGATTGCGATTGTATGATTGTGATTCTATGATTGTGATTGTATTATTGTGATCGCATGATTGTGATCGTATGATTGTGATTCTGTGATTGTGATTGTATTATTGTGCTCGCATGATTGTGATCGTATGATTGTGATCGTATGATTGTGATCGCATGATTGTGATTGTATGATTGTGATCGTATGATTGTGATTGTTTGATTGCGATTGTACGATTGTGATTGTACGACTGTGATTGTATGATTGTTATTGTATGATAGTGATTGTATGATTGTGATCGTATGATTGTGATCGCATGATTGTGATTGTATGATTGTTATTGTATGATTGTTTTTGTATAACTGTGATTGTATGACGGTAATTGTGTGATTGTGATCGTATGACTGTGAACGTATGATTGTGATGGTATGATTGTGATTGTATGATTGTGATTGTATGATTGTGATCGAATGACTGTGATCGTATGATTGCGATGGTATGATTGTGATTGTATGATTGTGATTGTATGATTGTGATTGTATGATTGTTATTGTATGATAGTGATTGTATGATTGTGATCGTATGATTGTGACCGCATGATTGTGATTGTGTGATTGTGATTGTATGATTGTTATTGTATGATAGTGATTGTATGATTGTGATCGTATGATTGTGATCGCATGATTGTGATTGTATGATTGTGATTGTATGATTGTGATTGCATGATTGCGAGTGTATGATTGTGATTGTATGATTGTGATTGTATGATTGTGATTGTATGATTGTGATCGCATGATTGTGATTGTATGATTGTGATTGTATGATTGTTATTGTATGATAGTGATTGTATGATTGTGATCGTATGATTGTGATCGCATGATTGCGAGTGTATGATTGTGATTGTATGATTGTGATTGTATGATTGTGATTGTATGATTGTGATTGTATGATTGTGATTGTATGATTGTGATTGTATGATTGTGTTTGTATGAATGCGATTGTATGATTGGGATTGTGTGATTGTGATTGTATGATTGTGTTTGGGAGATTGCAATCGTATGATTGCAATTACATGATTGTGCTTGTATGATTGTGATCGCATGATTGTGATCGTATGACTGTGATTGTATGATTGTGCTTGTATGATTGTGATCGCATGATTGTGATCGCATGATTGTGATTGTATGATTGTGATTGTATGATTGTGATTGTATGATTGTGATCGAATGACTGTGATCGTATGATTGCGATGGTATGATTGTGATTGTATGATTGTGATTGTATGATTGTGATTGTATGATTGTGATTGTATGATTGTGATTGTATGATTGTGATTGCATGATTGCGAGTGTATGATTGTGATTGTATGATTGTGATTGTATGATTGTGATTGTATGATTGTGATCGCATGATTGTGATTGTATGATTGTGATTGTATGATTGTTATTGTATGATAGTGATTGTATGATTGTGATCGTATGATTGTGATCGCATGATTGCGAGTGTATGATTGTGATTGTATGATTGTGATTGTATGATTGTGATTGTATGATTGTGATTGTATGATTGTGATTGTATGATTGTGATTGTATGATTGTGTTTGTATGAATGCGATTGTATGATTGGGATTGTGTGATTGTGATTGTATGATTGTGTTTGGGAGATTGCAATCGTATGATTGCAATTACATGATTGTGCTTGTATGATTGTGATCGCATGATTGTGATCGTATGACTGTGATTGTATGATTGTGCTTGTATGATTGTGATCGCATGATTGTGATCGCATGATTGTGATTGTATGATTGTGATTGTATGATTGTGATTTTATGATTGTGATTGTATTATTGTGTTCGCATGATTGTGATCGTATGATTGTGATTGTATGAATGTGATTGTATGATTGTGATTGTATGATTGTGATTGTATGATTGCGATTGTATGATTGTGATTGTATCATTGCGATTGTATGATTGCAATTATATGAGTGTGATTGTATGATTGTGATTGTATGATTGTGATTGTATGATTGTGATTGTATGATTGTGATTGTATGATTGTGATTGTATGATTGTGATTGTATGATTGTGATTGTATGATTGTGATTGTATGATTGTGATTGTATGATTGTGATTGTATGATTGTGATTGTATGATTGTGATTGTATGATTGTGATTTTATGATAGCAATTGTATGATTGTGATCGTATGACTGTGATCGTATGACTGTGATGGTATGATTGTGATTGTATGATTGTGATTGTATGATTGCGATTGTATGATTGTGATTGTATGATTGTGATTGTATGACTGTGATTGTATGATTGTGATTGTATGATTGTGATTGTATGATTGTTTTTGTATGACTGTGATTGTATGATGGTAATTGTATGATTGTGATCGTATGACTGTGATCGTATGATTGTGATGGTATGATTGTGATTGTATGATTGTGATTGTATGATTGTGATTGTATGATAGTAATTGTATGATTGTGATCGTATGACTGTGATCGTATGACTGTGATGGTATGATTGTGATTGTATGATTGTGATTGTATGATTATGATTGCGTGATTGTGATTGTATGATAGTGATTATATGATTGTGATTGTATGATTGTGATTGTATGATTGTGATTGTATGATTGTGATTGTATGATTGTGATTGTATTATTGTGATTGTATGATTGTGATTGTATGATTGTGATTGTATGATTGTGATTGTATGATTGTTATTGTATGATTGTGATCGTATGATTGTGATCGTATGATTGTGATTGTATGATTGTGATTGTATGATCGTGATTGTATGATCGTGATTGTATGATTGTGATTTTATGATTGTGATCGTATGACTGTGATCGTATGTATGTGATGGTATGATTGCGATTGTATGATTGGGATTGTATGATTGTGATTGTATGATTGTGATTGTATGATTGTGATTGTATGATTGTGATTGTATGATTGTGATTGTATGATTGCGATGGTATGATTGCGATTGTATGATTGCGATTGTATGATTGCGATTGTATGATTGCGATTGTATGATTGCGATTGTATGATTGTTATTGTATGATTGTGATCTTATGATTGTGATGGCACGATTGTGATTGTATGATTGTGATTGTACGATTGTGATTGTATGATTGCGAGTGTATGATTGTGATTGTATGATTGTGATTGTATGATTGTTATTGTATGACTGTGATTGTATGATAGTAATTGCATGATTGTGATTGTATGATTGCGAGTGTATGATTGTGATTGTATGATTGTGATTATATGATTGTGATTGTATGATGGTGATTGTATGATTGTGATTGTATGATAGTAATTGCATGATTGTGATTGTATGATTGTGATTGTATGATTGCGATTGTATGATTGTGATTGTATGATTGTGATTGTATGATTGTGATTGTATGATGGTGACTGTATTATTGTGATTGTATGATTGTGATTGTATGATTGTGATTGTATGATAGTAGTTGTATGATTGTGATGGTATGACTGTGATCGTATGACTGTGATGGTATGATTGTGATTGTATGATTGTGATTGTATGATTATGATTGCATGATTGTGATTGTATGATAGTGATTATATGATTGTGATTGTATGATTGTGATTGTATGATTGTGATTGTATGATTGTGATTGTATTATTGTGATTGTATGATTGTGATTGTATGATTGTGATTGTATGATTATGATTGCATGATTGTGATTGTATGATAGTGATTATATGATTGTGATTGTATGATTGTGATTGTATGATTGTGATTGTATGATTGTGATTGTATTATTGTGATTGTATGATTGTGATTGTATGATTGTGATTGTATGATTGTGATTGTATGATTGTGATTGTATGATTGTGATTGTATGATTGTTATTGTATGATTGTGATCGTATGACTGTGATCGTATGATTGTGATTGTATGATTGTGATTGTATGATCGTGATTGTATGATTGTGATTGTACGATTGTGATCGTATGACTGTGATCGTATGTATGTGATGGTATGATTGCGATTGTATGATTGGGATTGTATGATTGCGATTGTATGATTGGGATTGTATGATTGTGATTGTATGATTGTGTTTGGGAGATTGCAATCGTACGATTGCAATTACATGATTGTGATCGTATGATTGTGATCGTATGATTGTGATCGTATGATAGTGATCGTATGATTGTGATCGTATGATTGTGATCGTATGATTGTGATCGTATGATTGTGATGGTATGATTGTGATTGTATGATTGTGATTGTATGATTGTGATTGTATGATTGTGATTGTATGATTGTTATTGTATGATTGTGATCGTATGACTGTGATCGTATGATTGTGATTGTATGATTGTGATTGTATGATCGTGAATGTATGATCGTGATTGTACGATTGTGATCGTATGACTGTGATCGTATGTATGTGATGGTATGATTGCGATTGTATGATTGGGATTGTATGATTGTGATTGTATGATTGCGATTGTATGATTGTGATTGTATGATTGTGATTTTGTGATTGTGATTGTATGATTGTGATTGTATGATTGTGATTGTATGATTGCGATTGTATGATTGCGATTGTATGATTGTGATTGTATGATTGTGATTGTATGATTGTGATTGTATGATTGTGATTTTACGATTGCTTTTGTATGATTGTGATTGTATGATGGTAATTGTATGATTGTGATCGTATGACTGTGATCGTATGATTGTGATGGTATGATTGTGATTGTATGATTGTGATTGTATGATTGCAATTACATGATTGTGCTTGTATGATTGTGATCGTATGATTGTGATTGTATGATTCTGATTGTATGATTGCGATTGTATGATTGCGATTGTATGATTGTGATTGTATGATTGTGATTGTATGATTGTGATTGTATGATTGCGATTGTATGATTGTGATTGTATGATTGCGATTGTGTGATTGCAATTATATGAGTGTGATTATATGATTGTGATTGTATAATTGTGATTGTATGATTGTGATTGTATGATTGTGATTGTATGATTGTGATTGTATGATTGTGATTGTATGATTGTGATTGTATGATTGTGATGTTATGATTGCTTTTGTATGATTGCGATTGTATGATAGTAATTGTATGATTGTGATCGTATGACTGTGATCGTATGACTGTGATCGTATGTATGTGATGGTATGATTGCGATCTTATGATTGTGATCGTATGATTGCGAGTGTATGATTGTGATTGTATTATTGTGATTGTATGATTGTGATTGTATGATTGTGATTGTATGATTGTGATTGTATGATAGTGATTGCATGATTGTGATTGTATGATTGTGATTGTATGATTGTGATTGTATGATTGTTATTGTATGATTGTGATTGTATGATTGTGATTGTATGATTGTGATTGTATGATTGTGATTGTATGATTGTGATTGTATGATTGTGATTGTATGATTGTGATTGTATGATTGTTTTTGTATGACTGTGATTGTATGATGGTAATTGTATGATTGTGATCGTATGACTGTGATCGTATGATTGTGATGGTATGATTGTGATTGTATGATTGTGATTGTATGATTGTGATTGTATGATAGTAATTGTATGATTGTGATCGTATGACTGTGATCGTATGACTGTGATGGTATGATTGTGATTGTATGATTGTGATTGTATGATTATGATTGCATGATTGTGATTGTATGATAGTGATTATATGATTGTGATTGTATGATTGTGATTGTATGATTGTGATTGTATGATTGTGATTGTATGATTGTGATTGTATGATTGTGATTGTATGATTGTGATTGTATGATTGTGATTGTATTATTGTGATTGTATGATTGTGATTGTATGATTGTGATTGTATGATTGTGATTGTATGATTGTGATTGTATGATTGTGATTGTATGATTGCGATTGTATGATTGTGATTGTATGATTGTGATTGTATGATTGTGATTGTATGATTGTGATTTTATGATTGCTTTTGTATGATTGTGATTGTATGATAGTAATTGTATGATTGTGATCGTATGACTGTGATCGTATGATTGTGATGGTCCGATTGCGATTGTATGATTGGGATTGTATGATTGTGATTGTATGATTGTGTTTGGGAGATTGCAATCGTACGATTGCAATTACATGATTGTGATCGTATGATTGTGATCGTATGATTGTGATCGTATGATTGTGATCGTATGATAGTGATCGTATGATTGTGATCGTATGATTGTGATCGTATGATTGTGATCGTATGATTGTGATTGTATGATGGCGATTGTATGATTGGGATTGTATGATTGGGATTGTATGATTGTGATTGTATGATTGCGATTGTATGATTGTGATTCTATGATTGTGATTGTATTATTGTGATTTTATGATTTTGAATGTATGATTGTGATAGTATGATTGCGATTGTATGATTATGATTGTACGATTGTATTTGGGAGATTGTAATTGTATGATTGCGATTGTATGATTGTGATTGTATGATTGCGATTGTATGATTGTGATTGTATGATTGTGATTGTATGATTGTGATTGTATGATGGTGACTGTATTATTGTGATTGTATGATTGTGATTGTACGATTCTGATTGTATGATTGTGATTGCATGATTGTGATTGTATGGTTGTGATCGTATGATTGCGATTGTATGGTTTTGATTGTAGGATTGTGATTGTATGATTGTGATTGCATGATTGTGATTGTATGATTGTAATTGGGAGATTCTAATTGTATGATTGCGATTTTATGATTGTGATTGTATGATTGTCATCGTATGATTGTGATTGTATGATTGTGATTGTATGATTGTGATTGTATGATTGTGATTGTATGATTGTGATTGTATGATTATGATTGTATGATTGTGATTGTATGATTGTGATGGTATGATTGCGATTGTATGATTGGGATTGTATGAGTGTGATTGTATGATTGTGTTTGGGAGATTGCAATCGAGTGATTGCAATTACATGATTGTGCTTGTATGATTGTGATCGTATGACTGTGATTGTATGATAGTGATTGTATGATTGTGATCGCATGATTGTGATTGTATGATTGTGATCGTATGATTGTGATTGTTTGATTGCGATTGTACGATTGTGATTGTACGACTGTGATTGTATGATTGTTATTGTATGATAGTGATTGTATGATTGTGATCGTATGATTGTGATCGCATGATTGTGATTGTATGATTGTGATTGTATGATTGTGATTGTATGATTGCGAGTGTATGATTGTGATTGTATGATTGTGATTGTATGATTGTGATCGTATGACTGTGATCGTATGATTGTGATCGTATGATTGCGAGTGTATGATTGTGATTGTATCGTTGTGATTGTATGATTGTGATTGTATGATTGTTTTTGTATGACTGTGATTGTATGATGGTAATTGTATGATTGTGATCGTATGACTGTGATCGTATGATTGTGATGGTATGATTGTGATTGTATGATTGTGATGGTATGATTGTGATTGTATGATTGTGATTGTATGATTGTGATTGTATGATTGTTTTCGTATGACTGTGATTGTATGATGGTAATTGTATGATTGTGATCGTATGAGTGTGATCGTATGATTGTGATGGTATGATTGTGATTGTAGGATTGTGATTGTATGATTGTGATTTTATGATGGCAATTGTATGATTGTGATCGTATGACTGTGATCGTATGACTGTGATGGTATGATTGCGATTGTATGATTGTGATTGTATGATTGCGATTGTATGATTGTGATTCTATGATTGTGATTGTATTATTGTGATCGCATGATTGTGATCGTATGATTGTGATTCTGTGATTGTGATTGTATTATTGTGCTCGCATGATTGTGATCGTATGATTGTGATCGTATGATTGTGATCGCATGATTGTGATTGTATGATTGTGATCGTATGATTGTGATTGTTTGATTGCGATTGTACGATTGTGATTGTACGACTGTGATTGTATGATTGTTATTGTATGATAGTGATTGTATGATTGTGATCGTATGATTGTGATCGCATGATTGTGATTGTATGATTGTTATTGTATGATTGTTTTTGTATAACTGTGATTGTATGACGGTAATTGTGTGATTGTGATCGTATGACTGTGAACGTATGATTGTGATGGTATGATTGTGATTGTATGATTGTGATTGTATGATTGTGATCGAATGACTGTGATCGTATGATTGCGATGGTATGATTGTGATTGTATGATTGTGATTGTATGATTGTGATTGTATGATTGTTATTGTATGATAGTGATTGTATGATTGTGATCGTATGATTGTGATCGCATGATTGTGATTGTATGATTGTGATTGTATGATTGTTATTGTATGATTGTGATTGTATGATTGTTATTGTATGATAGTGATTGTATGATTGTGATCGTATGATTGTGATCGCATGATTGCGAGTGTATGATTGTGATTGTATGATTGTGATTGTATGATTGTGATCGTATGACTGTGATTGTATGATTGTGCTTGTATGATTGTGATCGCATGATTGTGATCGCATGATTGTGATTGTATGATTGTGATTGTATGATTGTGATTTTATGATTGTGATTGTATTATTGTGTTCGCATGATTGTGATCGTATGATTGTGATTGTATGAATGTGATTGTATGATTGTGATTGTATGATTGCGATTGTATGATTGTGATTGTATGATTGCGATTGTATGATTGCAATTATATGAGTGTGATTATATGATTGTGATTGTATGATTGTGATTGTATGATTGTGATTGTATGATTGTGATTGTATGATTGTGATTGTATGATTGTGATTGTATGATTGTGATTGTATGATTGTGATTGTATGATTGTGATTGTATGATTGTGTTTGTATGAATGCGATTGTATGATTGGGATTGTATGATTGTGATTGTATGATTGTGTTTGGGAGATTGCAATCGTATGATTGCAATTACATGATTGTGCTTGTATGATTGTGATCGCATGATTGTGATCGTATGACTGTGATTGTATGATTGTGCTTGTATGATTGTGATCGCATGATTGTGATCGCATGATTGTGATTGTATGATTGTGATTGTATGATTGTGATTTTATGATTGTGATTGTATTATTGTGTTCGCATGATTGTGATCATATGATTGTGATTGTATGAATGTGATTGTATGATTGTGATTGTATGATTGTGATTGTATGACTGTGATCGTATGATTGTGATTGTATGATTGTGATTGTATGATTGCGATGGTATGATTGCGATTGTATGATTGTGATTGTATGATTGTGATTGTATGATTGTTATTGTATGATTGTGATCTTATGATTGTGATGGCACGATTGTGATTGTATGATTGTGATTGTACGATTGTGATTGTATGATTGCGAGTGTATGATTGTGATTGTATGATTGTGATTGTATGATTGTTATTGTATGACTGTGATTGTATGATAGTAATTGCATGATTGTGATTGTATGATTGCGAGTGTATGATTGTGATTGTATGATTGTGATTATATGATTGTGATTGTATGATGGTGATTGTATGATTGTGATTGTATGATAGTAATTGCATGATTGTGATTGTATGATTGTGATTGTATGATTGCGATTGTATGATTGTGATTGTATGATTGTGATTGTATGATTGTGATTGTATGATGGTGACTGTATTATTGTGATTGTATGATTGTGATTGTATGATAGTAGTTGTATGATTGTGATCGTATGACTGTGATCGTATGACTGTGATGGTATGATTGTGATTGTATGATTGTGATTGTATGATTATGATTGCATGATTGTGATTGTATGATAGTGATTATATGATTGTGATTGTATGATTGTGATTGTATGATTGTGATTGTATGATTGTGATTGTATTATTGTGATTGTATGATTGTGATTGTATGATTGTGATTGTATGATTATGATTGCATGATTGTGATTGTATGATAGTGATTATATGATTGTGATTGTATGATTGTGATTGTATGATTGTGATTGTATGATTGTGATTGTATTATTGTGATTGTATGATTGTGATTGTATGATTGTGATTGTATGATTGTGATTGTATGATTGTGATTGTATGATTGTGATTGTATGATTGTTATTGTATGATTGTGATCGTATGACTGTGATCGTATGATTGTGATTGTATGATTGTGATTGTATGATCGTGATTGTATGATTGTGATTGTACGATTGTGATCGTATGACTGTGATCGTATGTATGTGATGGTATGATTGCGATTGTATGATTGGGATTGTATGATTGCGATTGTATGATTGGGATTGTATGATTGTGATTGTATGATTGTGTTTGGGAGATTGCAATCGTACGATTGCAATTACATGATTGTGATCGTATGATTGTGATCGTATGATTGTGATCGTATGATAGTGATCGTATGATTGTGATCGTATGATTGTGATCGTATGATTGTGATGGTATGATTGTGATTGTATGATTGTGATTGTATGATTGTGATTGTATGATTGTGATTGTATGATTGTTATTGTATGATTGTGATCGTATGACTGTGATCGTATGATTGTGATTGTATGATTGTGATTGTATGATCGTGATTGTATGATCGTGATTGTACGATTGTGATCGTATGACTGTGATCGTATGTATGTGATGGTATGATTGCGATTGTATGATTGGGATTGTATGATTGTGATTGTATGATTGCGATTGTATGATTGTGATTGTATGATTGTGATTGTATGATTGTGATTGTATGATTGTGATTGTATGATTGTGATTGTATGATTGCGATTGTATGATTGCGATTGTATGATTGTGATTGTATGATTGTGATTGTATGATTGTGATTGTATGATTGTGATTTTACGATTACTTTTGTATGATTGTGATTGTATGATGGTAATTGTATGATTGCGATCGTATGACTGTGATCGTATGATTGTGATGGTATGATTGTGATTGTATGATTGTGATTGTATGATTGCAATTACATGATTGTGCTTGTATGATTGTGATCGTATGATTGTGATTGTATGATTCTGATTGTATGATTGCGATTGTATGATTGCGATTGTATGATTGTGATTGTATGATTGTGATTGTATGATTGTGATTGTATGATTGCGATTGTATGATTGTGATTGTATGATTGCGATTGTGTGATTGCAATTATATGAGTGTGATTATATGATTGTGATTGTATAATTGTGATTGTATGATTGTGATTGTATGATTGTGATTGTATGATTGTGATTGTATGATTGTGATTGTATGATTGTGATTGTATGATTGTGATGTTATGATTGCTTTTGTATGATTGCGATTGTATGATAGTAATTGTATGATTGTGATCGTATGACTGTGATCGTATGACTGTGATCGTATGTATGTGATGGTATGATTGCGATCTTATGATTGTGATCGTATGATTGCGAGTGTATGATTGTGATTGTATTATTGTGATTGTATGATTGTGATTGTATGATTGTGATGGTATGATTGTGATTGTATGATAGTGATTGCATGATTGTGATTGTATGATTGTGATTGTATGATTGTGATTGTATGATTGTTATTGTATGATTGTGATTGTATGATTGTGATTGTATGATTGTGATTGTATGATTGTGATTGTATGATTGTGATTGTATGATTGTGATTGTATGATTGTGATTGTATGATTGTGATTGTATGATTGTTTTTGTATGACTGTGATTGTATGATGGTAATTGTATGATTGTGATCGTATGACTGTGATCGTATGATTGTGATGGTATGATTGTGATTGTATGATTGTGATTGTATGATTGTGATTGTATGATAGTAATTGTATGATTGTGATCGTATGACTGTGATCGTATGACTGTGATGGTATGATTGTGATTGTATGATTGTGATTGTATGATTATGATTGCATGATTGTGATTGTATGATAGTGATTATATGATTGTGATTGTATGATTGTGATTGTATGATTGTGATTGTATGATTGTGATTGTATGATTGTGATTGTATGATTGTGATTGTATGATTGTGATTGTATGATTGTGATTGTATTATTGTGATTGTATGATTGTGATTGTATGATTGTGATTGTATGATTGTGATTGTATGATTGTGATTGTATGATTGTGATTGTATGATTGCGATTGTATGATTGTGATTGTATGATTGTGATTGTATGATTGTGATTGTATGATTGTGATTTTATGATTGCTTTTGTATGATTGTGATTGTATGATAGTAATTGTATGATTGTGATCGTATGACTGTGATCGTATGATTGTGATGGTCCGATTGCGATTGTATGATTGGGATTGTATGATTGTGATTGTATGATTGTGTTTGCGAGATTGCAATCGTACGATTGCAATTACATGATTGTGATCGTATGATTGTGATCGTATGATTGTGATCGTATGATTGTGATCGTATGATAGTGATCGTATGATTGTGATCGTATGATTGTGATCGTATGATTGTGATCGTATGATTGTGATTGTATGATGGCGATTGTATGATTGTGATTGTATGATTGTTATTGTATGATAGTGATTGTATGATTGTGATCGTATGATTGTGATCGCATGATTGCGAGTGTATGATTGTGATTGTATGATTGTGATTGTATGATTGTGATTGTATGATTGTGATTGTATGATTGTGATTGCATGATTGCGAGTGTATGATTGTGATTGTATGATTGTGATTGTATGATTGTGATTGTCTGATTGTGATCGCATGATTGTGATTGTATGATTGTGATTGTATGATTGTTATTGTATGATAGTGATTGTATGATTGTGATTGTATGATTGTGTTTGTATGAATGCGATTGTATGATTGGGATTGTGTGATTGTGATTGTATGATTGTGTTTGGGAGATTGCAATCGTATGATTGCAATTACATGATTGTGCTTGTATGATTGTGATCGCATGATTGTGATCGTATGACTGTGATTGTATGATTGTGCTTGTATGATTGTGATCGCATGATTGTGATCGCATGATTGTGATTGTATGATTGTGATTGTATGATTGTGATTTTATGATTGTGATTGTATTATTGTGTTCGCATGATTGTGATCGTATGATTGTGATTGTATGAATGTGATTGTATGATTGTGATTGTATGATTGTGATTGTATGATTGCGATTGTATGATTGTGATTGTATGATTGCGATTGTATGATTGCAATTATATGAGTGTGATTATATGATTGTGATTGTATGATTGTGATTGTATGATTGTGATTGTATGATTGTGATTGTATGATTGTGATTGTATGATTGTGATTGTATGATTGTGATTGTATGATTGTGATTGTATGATTGTGATTGTATGATTGTGATTGTATGATTGTGATTGTATGATTGTGTTTGTATGAATGCGATTGTATGATTGGGATTGTATGATTGTGATTGTATGATTGTGTTTGGGAGATTGCAATCGTATGATTGCAATTACATGATTGTGCTTGTATGATTGTGATCGCATGATTGTGATCGTATGACTGTGATTGTATGATTGTGCTTGTATGATTGTGATCGCATGATTGTGATCGCATGATTGTGATTGTATGATTGTGATTGTATGATTGTGATTTTATGATTGTGATTGTATTATTGTGTTCGCATGATTGTGATCATATGATTGTGATTGTATGAATGTGATTGTATGATTGTGATTGTATGATTGTGATTGTATGATTGCGATTGTATGATTGTGATTGTATGATTGCGATTGTATGATTGCAATTATATGAGTGTGATTATATGATTGTGATTGTATGATTGTGATTGTATGATTGTGATTGTATGATTGTGATTGTATGATTGTGATTGTATGATTGTGATTGTATGATTGTGATTGTATGATTGTGATTGTATGATTGTGATTGTATGATTGTGATTGTATGATTGTGATTGTATGATTGTGATTTTATGATAGCAATTGTATGATTGTGATCGTATGACTGTGATCGTATGACTGTGATGGTATGATTGTGATTGTATGATTGTGATTGTATGATTGCGATTGTATGATTGTGATTGTATGATTGTGATTGTATGACTGTGATTGTATGATTGTGATTGTATGATTGTGATTGTATGATTGTTTTTGTATGACTGTGATTGTATGATGGTAATTGTATGATTGTGATCGTATGACTGTGATCGTATGATTGTGATGGTATGATTGTGATTGTATGATTGTGATTGTATGATTGTGATTGTATGATAGTAATTGTATGATTGTGATCGTATGACTGTGATCGTATGACTGTGATGGTATGATTGTGATTGTATGATTGTGATTGTATGATTATGATTGCGTGATTGTGATTGTATGATAGTGATTATATGATTGTGATTGTATGATTGTGATTGTATGATTGTGATTGTATGATTGTGATTGTATGATTGTGATTGTATTATTGTGATTGTATGATTGTGATTGTATGATTGTGATTGTATGATTGTAATCGTATGACTGTGATTGTATGATAGTGATTGTATGATTGTGATCGTATGATTGTGATCGCATGATTGTGATTGTATGATTGTGATCGTATGATTGTGATTGTTTGATTGCGATTGTACGATTGTGATTGTACGACTGTGATTGTATGATTGTTATTGTATGATAGTGATCGTATGATTGTGATGGTATGATTGTGATTGTATGATTGTGATTGTATGATTGTGAGTGTATTATTGTGATCGCATGATTGTGATCGCATGATTGTGATCGCATGATTGTGATCGTATGATTGTGATCGTATGATTGTGATCGCATGATTGTGATCGTATGATTGTGATCGTATGATTGTGATCGTATGATTGTGATCGTATGATTGTGATCGTATGATTGTGATCGTATGATTGTGATCGTATGATTGTGATTGTATGATTGCGATTGTATGATTGTTTTTGTATGACTGTGATTGTATGATGGTAATTGTATGATTGTGATCGTATGACTGTGATCGTATGATTGTGATGGTATGATTGTGATTGTATGATTGTGATGGTATGATTGTGATTGTGTGATTGTGATTGTATGATTGTTTTTGTATGACTGTGATTGTATGATGGTAATTGTATGATTGTGATCGTATGACTGTGATCGTATGATTGTGATGGTATGTTTGTGATTGTATGATTGTGATTGTATGATTGCAATTACATGATTGTGCTTGTATGATTGTGATCGTATGATTGTGATTGTATGATTGTGATTGTATGATTGTGATTGTATGATTGTGATTGTATGATTGCGATTGTATGATTGTGATCTTATGATTGTGATGGCACGATTGTGATTGTATGATTGTGATTGTACGATTGTGATTGTATGATTGCGAGTGTATGATTGTGATTGTATGATTGTGATTGTATGATTGTTATTGTATGACTGTGATTGTATGATAGTAATTGCATGATTGTGATTGTATGATTGCGAGTGTATGATTGTGATTGTATGATTGTGATTATATGATTGTGATTGTATGATGGTGATTGTATGATTGTGATTGTATGATAGTAATTGCATGATTGTGATTGTATGATTGTGATGGTATGATTGTGATTGTATGATTGTGATTATATGATTGTGATTGTATGATTGTGATTGTATGATTGTGATTGTATGATTGTGATTGTATGATTGTGTTTGTAGGAGTGTAATTGTATAATTGTGTTTGTATCATTGTGATTGTATGATTGTGAGTGTATGATTGTGATTGTATGATTGCGATCGTTTGATTGTGATTTTTTGATTGCGATTGTATGATTGTGATTGTATGATTGTGATTGTATGATTTTGATTGTATGATTGTGATTGTATGATTGTGATTGTATGATTGTGATTGTATGATTGTGATTGTATGATTGTGATTGTATGATTGTGATTGTATGATTGTGATTGTATGATTGTGATTGTATGATTGTGATTGTATGATTGTGATTGTATGATTGTGATTGTATGATTGTGATTGTATGATTGTGATTGTATGATGGTGATTGTATGATTGTAATTGTATGATTGTGATTGTATGATTGTGATTGTATGATTGTGATTGTATGATTGCGATTGTATGATTGCAATTATATGAGTGTGATTGTATGATTGTGATTGTATGATTGTGATTGTATGATTGTGATTGTATGATTGTGATTGTATGATTGTGATTGTATGATTGTTTTCGTATGACTGTGATTGTATGATGGTAATTGTATGATTGTGATCGTATGAGTGTGATCGTAGGATTGTGATGGTATGATTGTGATTCTAGGATTGTGATTGCATGATTGTGATTTTATGATGGCAATTGTATGATTGTGATCGTATGACTGTGATCGTATGACTGTGATGGTATGATTGTGATTGTATGATTGTGATTGTATGATTGCGATTGTATGATTGTGATTCTATGATTGTGATTGTATTATTGTGATCGCATGATTGTGATCGTATGATTGTGATCGTATGATTGTGATTGTATGATTGTGATTGTATGATCGTGATTGTATGGTTGTGGTTGTATGATTGTGATCGTGTGACTGTGATCGTATGTATGTGATGGTATGATTGCGATTGTATGATTGGGATTGTATGATTGTGATTGTATGATTGTGTTTGTGAGATGGCAATCGTATGATTGCAATTACATGATTGTGATTCTGTGATTGTGATTGTATTATTGTGCTCGCATGATTGTGATCGTATGATTGTGGTCGTATGATTGTGATCGTATGATTGTGATCGTATGATTGTGATCGTATGATTGTGATTGTATGATTGTGATTGTAGGATTGTGATTGTATGATTGTTATTGTATGATTGTGATTGTATGATTGTGATTGTATGATTGTGATTGTATGATTGTGATTGTATGATTGTGATTGTGTGATTGTGATTGTATGATTGTGATTGTATGATTGTTTTTGTATAACTGTGATTGTATGATGGTAATTGTATGATTGTGATCGTATGACTGTGATCGTATGATTGTGATGGTATGATTGTGATTGTATGATTGTGATTGTATGATTGTGATTGTATGATTGTGATCGCATGACTGTGATCGTATGATTGCGATGGTATGATTGTGATTGTATGATTGTGATTGTATGATTGTGATTGTATGATTGTGATTGTATGATTGTTATTGTATGATAGTGATGGTATGATTGTGATTGTATGATTGTGATTGTATGATTGTGATCGTATGACTGTGATCGTATGATTGCGATGGTATGATTGTGATTGTATGATTGTGATTGTATGATTGTGATTGTATGATTGTTATTGTATGATAGTGATTGTATGATTGTGATCGTATGATTGTGATCGCATGATTGTGATTGTATGATTGTGATTGTATGATTGTTATTGTATGATAGTGATTGTATGATTGTGATCGTATGATTGTGATCGCATGATTGTGATTGTATGATTGTGATTGTATGATTGTGATTGCATGATTGCGAGTGTATGATTGTGATTGTATGATTGTGATTGTATGATTGTGATTGTATGATTGTGATTGTATGATTGTGATTGTATGACTGTGATTGTATGATTGTGTTTGTATGAATGCGATTGTATGATTGGGATTGTATGATTGTGATTGTATGATTGTGTTTGGGAGATTGCAATCGTATGATTGCAATTACATGATTGTGATTGTATGATTGTGATCGCATGATTGTGATCGTATGACTGTGATTGTATGACTGTGATTGTATGATTGCGATTGTATGATTGTGATTTTATGATTGTGATTGTATTATTGTGTTTGCATGATTGTGATCGTATGATTGTGATCGTATGATTGCAATTTTATGAGTGTGATATATGATTGTGATTGTATGATTGTGATTGTATGATTGTGATTGTATGATTGCGATTGTATGATTGCAATTATATGAGTGTGATTATATGATTGTGATTGTATGATTGTGATTGTATGATTGTGATTGTATGATTGTTTTTGTATGATTGTGATAGTAAGATAGTAATTGTATGATTGTGATCGTATGACTGTGATCGTATGATTGTGATGGTATGATTGTGATTCTATGATTGTGATTGTATTATTGTGATCGCATGATTGTGATCATATGATTGTGATCATATGAATGTGATTGTATGATTGTGATTGTATGATTGTGATTGTATGATTGTGATTGTATGATTGTGATTGTATGATTGTGATTGTATGATTGTTTTTGTATGACTGTGATTGTATGATGGTAATTGTATGATTGTGATCGTATGACTGTGATCGTATGATTGTGATGGTATGATTGTGATTGTATGATTGTGATTGTATGATTGTTTTTGTATGACTGTGATTGTATGATGGTAATTGTATGATTGTGATCGTATGACTGTGATCGTATGATTGTGATGGTATGATTGTGATTGTATGATTGTGATTGTATGATTGCAATTACATGATTGTGCTTGTATGATTGTGATCGTATGATTGTGATTTTATGATTGCGATTGTATGATTGCGATTATATGATTGCGATTGTATGATTGTGATTGTATGATTGTGATTGTATGATTGTGATTGTATGATTGCGATTGTATGATTGTGATTGTATGATTGCGATTGTAGGATTGCAATTATATGAGTGTGATTATATGATTGTGATTGTATGATTGTGATTGTATGATGGTGATTGTATGATTGTGATCGTATGATTGTGATCGCATGATTGTGATTGTATGATTGTGATTGTATGATTGTTATTGTATGATAGTGATTGTATGATTGTGATCGTATGATTGTGATCGCATGATTGTGATTGTATGATTGTGATTGTATGATTGTGATTGCATGATTGCGAGTGTATGATTGTGATTGTATGATTGTGATTGTATGATTGTGATTGTATGATTGTGATTGTATGATTGTGATTGTATGACTGTGATTGTATGATTGTGTTTGTATGAATGCGATTGTATGATTGGGATTGTATGATTGTGATTGTATGATTGTGTTTGGGAGATTGCAATCGTATGATTGCAATTACATGATTGTGATTGTATGATTGTGATCGCATGATTGTGATCGTATGACTGTGATTGTATGACTGTGATTGTATGATTGCGATTGTATGATTGTGATTTTATGATTGTGATTGTATTAATGTGTTCGCATGATTGTGATCGTATGATTGTGATCGTATGATTGCAATTTTATGAGTGTGATATATGATTGTGATTGTATGATTGTGATTGTATGATTGTGATTGTATGATTGCGATTGTATGATTGCAATTATATGAGTGTGATTATATGATTGTGATTGTATGATTGTGATTGTATGATTGTGATTGTATGATTGTTTTTGTATGATTGTGATTGTATGATTGTTTTTGTATGACTGTGATTGTATGATGGTAATTGTATGATTGTGATCGTATGACTGTGATCGTATGATTGTGATGGTATGATTGCGATGGTATGATTGTGATTCTATGATTGTGATTGTATTATTGTGATCGCATGATTGTGATCATATGATTGTGATCATATGAATGTGATTGTATGATTGTGATTGTATGATTGTGATTGTATGATTGTGATTGTATGATTGTGATTGTATGATTGTGATTGTATGATTGTGATTGTATGATTGTGATTGTATGATTGTTTTTGTATGACTGTGATTGTATGATGGTAATTGTATGATTGTGATCGTATGACTGTGATCGTATGATTGTGATGGTATGATTGTGATTGTATGATTGTGATTGTATGATTGTTTTTGTATGACTGTGATTGTATGATGGTAATTGTATGATTGTGATCGTATGACTGTGATCGTATGATTGTGATGGTATGATTGTGATTGTATGATTGTGATTGTATGATTGCAATTACATGATTGTGCTTGTATGATTGTGATCGTATGATTGTGATTTTATGATTGCGATTGTATGATTGCGATTGTATGATTGCGATTGTATGATTGTGATTGTATGATTGTGATTGTATGATTGTGATTGTATGATTGCGATTGTATGATTGTGATTGTATGATTGCGATTGTAGGATTGCAATTATATGAGTGTGATTATATGATTGTGATTGTATGATTGTGATTGTATGATTGTGATTGTATGATTGTGATTGTATGATTGTGATTGTATGATTGTGATTGTATGATTGTGATTGTATGATTGTGATTGTATGATTGTGATTGTATGATTGTGATTGTATGATTGTGATTGTATGATTGTGATTGTATGATTGTGATTGTATGATTGTGATTGTATGATTGTGATTTTATGATAGCAATTGTATGATTGTGATCGTATGACTGTGATCGTATGACTGTGATGGTATGATTGTGATTGTATGATTGTGATTGTATGATTGCGATTGTATGATTGCGATTGTATGATTGTGATTGTATGACTGTGATTGTATGATTGTGATTGTATGATTGTGATTGTATGATTGTTTTTGTATGACTGTGATTGTATGATGGTAATTGTATGATTGTGATCGTATGACTGTGATCGTATGATTGTGATGGTATGATTGTGATTGTATGATTGTGATTGTATGATTGTGATTGTATGATTATGATTGCATGATTGTGATTGTATGATAGTGATTGTATGATTGTGATTGTATGATTGTGATTGTATGATTGTGATTGTATGATTGTGATTGTATTATTGTGATTGTATGATTGTGATTGTATGATTGTGATTGTATGATTGTGATTGTATGATTGTTATTGTAGGATTGTGATCGTATGATTGTGATCGTATGATTGTGATTGTATGATTGTGATTGTATGATCGTGATTGTATGATCGTGATTGTATGATTGTGATTGTATGATTGTGATCGTATGACTGTGATCGTATGTATGTGATGGTATGATTGCGATTGTATGATTGGGATTGTATGATTGTGATTGTATGATTGTGATTGTATGATTGTGATTGTATGATTGTGATTGTATGATTGCGATTGTATGATTGCGATTGTATGATTGCGATTGTATGATTGCGATTGTATGATTGCGATTGTATGATTGCGATTGTATGATTGCGATTGTATGATTGCGATTGTATGATTGTTATTGTATGATTGTGATTGTATGATTGTGATTGTACGATTGTGATTTTATGATTGTGATTGTATGATTGTGATTGTATGATTGTGATTGTATGATTGTGATTGTATGATTGTTTTTGTATGACTGTGATTGTATGATGGTAATTGTATGATTGTGATCGTATGACTGTGATCGTATGATTGTGATGGTACGATTGTGATTGTATGATTGTGATTGTATGATTGTGATTTTATGATAGCAATTGTATGATTGTGATCGTATGACTGTGATCGTACGACTGTGATGGTATGATTGTGATTGTATGATTGTGATTGTATGATTGCGATTGTATGATTGTGATTCTATGATTGTGATTGTATTATTGTGATCGCATGATTGTGATCGTATGATTGTGATCGTATGATTGTGATTGTATGATTGTGATTGTATGATCGTGATTGTATGATTGTGATTGTATGATTGTGATCGTGTGACTGTGATCGTATGTATGTGATGGTATGATTGCGATTGTATGATTGGGATTGTATGATTGTGATTGTATGATTGTGTTTGTGAGATTGCAATCGTATGATTGCAATTACATGATTGTGATTCTATGATTGTGATTGTATGATTATGATTGCATGATTGTGATCGTATGATAGTGATTCTATGATTGTGATTGTATTATTGTGATCGCATGATTGTGATCATATGATTGTGATCATATGATTGTGATTGTATGATTGTGATTGTATGATTGTGATTGTATGATTGTGATCGTATGATTGTGATTGTATTATTGTGATTGTATGATTGTGATTGTATGATTGTGATTGTATGATTGTGATTGTATGATTGTTATTATATGATTGTGATTGTATGATTGTGATTGTATGATTGTTTTTGTATGACTGTGATTGTATGATGGTAATTGTATGATTGTGATCGTATGACTGTGATCGTATGATTGTGATGGTATGATTGTGATTGTATGATTGTGATTGTATGATTGCAATTACATGATTGTGCTTGTATGATTGTGATCGTATGATTGTGATCGTATGATTGCGATTGTATGATTGCGATTGTATGATTGCGATTGTATGATTGCGATTGTATGATTGCGATTGTATGATTGTGATTGTATGATTGTGATTGTATGATTGCGATTGTATGATTGCGATTGTATGATTGCAATTATATGAGTGTGATTATATGATTGTGATTGTATGATGGTAATTGTATGATTGTGATCGTATGACTGTGATCGTATGATTGTGATGGTATGATTGTGATTGTATGATTGTGATTGTATGATTGTGATTGTATGATAGTAATTGTATGATTGTGATCGTATGACTGTGATCGTATGACTGTGATCGTATGACTGTGATGGTATGGTTGTGATTGTATGATTGTGATTGTATGATTGTGATTGCATGATTGTGATTGTATGATAGTGATTATATGATTGTGATTGTATGATTGTGATTGTATGATTGTGATTGTATGATTGCGATTGTATGATTGTGATTGTATGATTGTGATTGTATGATTGTTATTGTATGATTGTGATCGTATGATTGTGATCGTATGATTGTGATTGTATGATTGTGATTGTATGATCGTGATTGTATGATCGTGATTGTATGATTGTGATTGTATGATTGTGATCGTATGACTGTGATCGTATGTATGTGATGGTATGATTGCGATTGTATGATTGGGATTGTATGATTGTGATTGTATGATTGTGATTGTATGATTGTGATTGTATGATTGTGATTGTATGATTGCGATTGTATGATTGCGATTGTATGATTGCGATTGTATGATTGCGATTGTATGATTGCGATTGTATGATTGCGATTGTATGATTGCGATTGTATGATTGCGATTGTATGATTGTTATTGTATGATTGTGATCTTATGATTGTGATGGCACGATTGTGATTGTATGATTGTGATTGTACGATTGTGATTGTATGATTGCGAGTGTATGATTGTGATTGTATGATTGTGATTGTATGATTGTTATTGTATGACTGTCATTGTATGATAGTAATTGCATGATTGTGATTGTATGATTGCGAGTGTATGATTGTGATTGTATGATTGTGATTATATGATTGTGATTGTATGATGGTGATTGTATGATTGTGATTGTATGATAGTAATTGCATGATTGTGATTGTATGATTGTGATTGTATGATTGCGATTGTATGATTGTGATTGTATGATTGTGATTGTATGATTGTGATTGTATGATGGTGACTGTATTATTGTGATTGTATGATTGTGATTGTACGATTCTGATTGTATGATTGTGATTGTATGATTGTGATTGTATGGTTGTGATCGTATGATTGCGATTGTATGGTTTTGATTGTAGGATTGTGATTGTATGATTGTGATTGTATGATTGTAATTGGGAGATTCTAATTGTATGATTGCGATTTTATGATTGTGATTGTATGATTGTCATCGTATGATTGTGATTGTATGATTGTGATTGTATGATTGTGATTGTATGATTGTGATTGTATGATTATGATTGTATGATTGTGATTGTATGATTGTGATGGTATGATTGCGATTGTATGATTGGGATTGTGTGAGTGTGATTGTATGATTGTGTTTGGGAGATTGCAATCGAGTGATTGCAATTACATGATTGTGCTTGTATGATTGTGATCGTATGACTGTGATTGTATGATAGTGATTGTATGATTGTGATCGTATGATTGTGATCGCATGATTGTGATTGTATGATTGTGATCGTATGATTGTGATTGTTTGATTGCGATTGTACGATTGTGATTGTACGACTGTGATTGTATGATTGTTATTGTATGATAGTGATTGTATGATTGTGATCGTATGATTGTGATCGCATGATTGTGATTGTATGATTGTGATTGTATGATTGTGATTGTATGATTGCGAGTGTATGATTGTGATTGTATGATTGTGATTGTATGATTGTGATCGTATGACTCTGATCGTATGATTGTGATCGTATGATTGCGAGTGTATGATTGTGATTGTATCGTTGTGATTGTATGATTGTGATTGTATGATTGTTTTTGTATGACTGTGATTGTATGATGGTAATTGTATGATTGTGATCGTATGACTGTGATCGTATGATTGTGATGGTATGATTGTGATTGTATGATTGTGATGGTATGATTGTGATTGTATGATTGTGATTGTATGATTGTTTTTGTATGACTGTGATTGTATGATGGTAATTGTATGATTGTGATCGTATGACTGTGATCGTATGATTGTGATGGTATGATTGTGATTGTATGATTGTGATTGTATGATTTTGATTGTATTATTGTGATCGCATGATTGTGATCGCATGATTGTGATCGTATGATTGTGATCGTATGATTGTGATCGTATGATTGTGATCGTATGATTGTGATCGTATGATTGTGATCGTATGATTGTGATCGTATGATTGTGATCGTATGATTGTGATCGTATGATTGTGATCGTATGATTGTGATCGTATGATTGTGATCGTATGATTGTGATTGTATGATTGTGATTGTATGATTGCGATTGTATGATTGTTTTTGTATGACTGTGATTGTATGATGGTAATTGTATGATTGTGATCGTATGACTGTGATCGTATGATTGTGATGGTACGATTGTCATTGTATGATTGTGATGGTATGATTGTGATTGTGTGATTGTGATTGTATGATTGTTTTTGTATGACTGTGATTGTATGATGGTAATTGTATGATTGTGATCGTATGACTGTGATCGTATGATTGTGATGGTATGATTGTGATTGTATGATTGTGATTGTATGATTGCAATTACATGATTGTGCTTGTATGATTGTGCTTGTATGATTGTGATCGTATGATTGTGATTGTATGATTGTGATTGTATGATTGTGATTGTATGATTGTGATTGTATGATTGCGATTGTATGATTGTGATCTTATGATTGTGATGGCACGATTGTGATTGTATGATTGTGATTGTACGATTGTGATTGTATGATTGCGAGTGTATGATTGTGATTGTATGATTGTGATTGTATGATTGTTATTGTATGACTGTGATTGTATGATAGTAATTGCATGATTGTGATTGTATGATTGCGAGTGTATGATTGTGATTGTATGATTGTGATTATATGATTGTGATTGTATGATGGTGATTGTATGATTGTGATTGTATGATAGTAATTGCATGATTGTGATTGTATGATTGTGATGGTATGATTGTGATTGTATGATTGTGATTATATGATTGTGATTGTATGATTGTGATTGTATGATTGTGATTGTATGATTGTGATTGTATGATTGTGTTTGTAGGAGTGTAATTGTATAATTGTGTTTGTATCATTGTGATTGTATGATTGTGAGTATATGATTGTGATTGTATGATTGCGATTGTATGATTGTGATTGTATGATTGCGATTGTAGGATTGCAATTATATGAGTGTGATTATATGATTGTGATTGTATGATTGTGATTGTATGATTGTGATTGTATGATTGTGATTGTATGATTGTGATTGTATGATTGTGATTGTATGATTGTGATTGTATGATTGTGATTGTATGATTGTGATTGTATGATTGTGATTGTATGATTGTGATTGTGTGATTGTGATTGTATGATTGTGATTGTATGATTGTGATTTTATGATAGCAATTGTATGATTGTGATCGTATGACTGTGATCGTATGACTGTGATGGTATGATTGTGATTGTATGATTGTGATTGTATGATTGCGATTGTATGATTGTGATTGTATGATTGTGATTGTATGACTGTGATTGTATGATTGTGATTGTATGATTGTGATTGTATGATTGTTTTTGTATGACTGTGATTGTATGATGGTAATTGTATGATTGTGATCGTATGACTGTGATCGTATGATTGTGATGGTATGATTGTGATTGTATGATTGTGATTGTATGATTGTGATTGTATGATAGTAATTGTATGATTGTGATCGTATGACTGTGATCGTATGACTGTGATGGTATGATTGTGATTGTATGATTGTGATTGTATGATTATGATTGCATGATTGTGATTGTATGATAGTGATTGTATGATTGTGATTGTATGATTGTGATTGTATGATTGTGATTGTATGATTGTGATTGTATTATTGTGATTGTATGATTGTGATTGTATGATTGTGATTGTATGATTGTGATTGTATGATTGTGATTGTATGATTGTTATTGTATGATTGTGATCGTATGATTGTGATCGTATGATTGTGATCGTATGATTGTGATTGTATGATCGTGATTGTATGATCGTGATTGTATGATCGTGATTGTATGATTGTGATCGTATGACTGTGATCGTATGTATGTGATGGTATGATTGCGATTGTATGATTGGGATTGTATGATTGTGATTGTATGATTGTGATTGTATGATTGTGATTGTATGATTGCGATTGTATGATTGCGATTGTATGATTGCGATTGTATGATTGCGATTGTATGATTGCGATTGTATGATTGCGATTGTATGATTGCGATTGTATGATTGCGATTGTATGATTGTTATTGTATGATTGTGATTGTATGATTGTGATTGTACGATTGTGATTTTATGATTGTGATTGTATGATTGTGATTGTATGATTGTGATTGTATGATTGTGATTGTATGATTGTTTTTGTATGACTGTGATTGTATGATGGTAATCGTATGATTGTGATCGTATGACTGTGATCGTATGATTGTGATGGTATGATTGTGATTGTATGATTGTGATTGTATGATTGTGATTTTATGATAGCAATTGTATGATTGTGATCGTATGACTGTGATCGTACGACTGTGATGGTATGATTGTGATTGTATGATTGTGATTGTATGATTGCGATTGTATGATTGTGATTCTATGATTGTGATTGTATTATTGTGATCGCATGATTGTGATCGTATGATTGTGATCGTATGATTGTGATTGTATGATTGTGATTGTATGATCGTGATTGTATGATTGTGATTGTATGATTGTGATCGTGTGACTGTGATCGTATGTATGTGATGGTATGATTGCGATTGTATGATTGGGATTGTATGATTGTGATTGTATGATTGTGTTTGTGAGATTGCAATCGTATGATTGCAATTACATGATTGTGATTCTATGATTGTGATTGTATTATTGTGCTCGCATGATTGTGATCGTATGATTGTGATCGTATGATTGTGATCGTATGATTGTGATCGTATGATTGTGATTGTATGATTGTGATTGTGTGATTGTGATTGTATGATTGTGATTGTATGATTGTTTTTGTATAACTGTGATTGTATGATGGTAATTGTATGATTGTGATCGTATGACTGTGATCGTATGATAGTGATTCTATGATTGTGATTGTATTATTGTGATCGCATGATTGTGATCATATGATTGTGATCATATGATTGTGATCATATGATTGTGATTGTATGATTGTGATTGTATGATTGTGATCGTATGATTGTGATTGTATTATTGTGATTGTATGATTGTGATTGTATGATTGTGATTGTATGATTGTGATTGTATGATTGTTATTATATGATTGTGATTGTATGATTGTGATTGTATGATTGTTTTTGTATGACTGTGATTGTATGATGGTAATTGTATGATTGTGATCGTATGACTGTGATCGTATGATTGTGATGGTATGATTGTGATTGTATGATTGTGATTGTATGATTGCAATTACATGATTGTGCTTGTATGATTGTGATCGTATGATTGTGATTGTATGATTGCGATTGTATGATTGCGATTGTATGATTGCGATTGTATGATTGCGATTGTATGATTGTGATTGTATGATTGTGATTGTATGATTGTGATTGTATGATTGCGATTGTATGATTGTGATTGTATGATTGCGATTGTATGATTGCAATTATATGAGTGTGATTATATGATTGTGATTGTATGATGGTAATTGTATGATTGTCATCGTATGACTGTGATCGTATGATTGTGATGGTATGATTGTGATTGTATGATTGTGATTGTATGATTGTGATTGTATGATTGTGATCGTATGACTGTGATCGTATGACTGTGATCGTATGACTGTGATCGTATGACTGTGATTGTATGATTGTGATTGTATGATTGTGATTGTATGATTGTGATTGCATGATTGTGATTGTATGATAGTGATTATATGATTGTGATTGTATGATTGTGATTGTATGATTGTGATTGTATGATTGTGATTGTATGATTGTGATTGTATTATTGTGATTGTATGATTGTGATTGTATGATTGTGATTGTATGATTGTGATTGTATGATTGTTATTGTATGATTGCGATCGTATGATTGTGATCGTATGATCGTGATTGTATGATCGTGATTGTATGATCGTGATTGTATGATCGTGATCGCATGATTGTGATCGTATGATTGTAATCGTATGACTGTGATCGTATGTATGTGATGGTATGATTGCGATTGTATGATTGGGATTGTATGATTGTGATTGTATGATTGTGATTGTATGATTGCGATTGTATGATTGCGATTGTATGATTGCGATTGTATGATTGCGATTGTATGATTGCGATTGTATGATTGCGATTGTATGATTGCGATTGTATGATTGCGATTGTATGATTGCGATTGTATGATTGCGATTGTATGATTGTGAATGTATGATTGTTATTGTATGATTGTGATTGTATGATTGGGATTGTATGATTGTGATTGTATGATTCTGATTCTATGATTGTGATTGTATGATTGTGATTGTATGATTGTTTTTGTATGACTGTGATTGTATGATGGTAATTGTATGATTGTGATCGTATGACTGTGATCGTATGATTGTGATGGTATGATTGTGATTGTATGATTGTGATTGTATGATTGTGATTTTATGATAGCAATTGTATGATTGTGATCGTATGACTGTGATCGTATGACTGTGATGGTATGATTGTGATTGTATGATTGTGATTGTATGATTGCGATTGTATGATTGTGATTCTATGATTGTGATTGTATTATTGTGATCGCATGATTGTGATCGTATGATTGTGATCATATGAATGTGATTGTATGATTGTGATTGTATGATTGTGATTGTATGATTGTGATTGTATGATTGTGATTGTATGATTGTGATTGTATGATTGTGATTGTATGATTGTTTTTGTATGACTGTGATTGTATGATGGTAATTGTATGATTGTGATCGTATGACTGTGATCGTATGATTGTGATGGTATGATTGTGATTGTATTATTGTGATTGTATGATTGTGATTGTATGATTGTGATTGTATGATTGCGATTGTATGATTGCAATTATATGAGTGTGATTATATGATTGTGATTGTATGATTGTGATTGTATGATTGCGATTGTATGATTGCGATTGTATGATTGCGATTGTATGATTGCGATTGTATGATTGTGATTGTATGATTGTGATTGTATGATTGTGATTGTATGATTGTGATTGTATGATTGCGATTGTATGATTGTGATTGTATGATTGCCATTGTATGATTGCAATTATATGAGTGTGATTATATGATTGTGATTGTATGATTGTGATTGTATGATTGTAATTGTATGATTGTGATTGTATGATTGTGATTGTATGATTGTGATTGTATGATTGTGATTGTATGATTGTGATTGTATGATTGTGATTGTATGATTGTGATTGTATGATTGTGATTGTATGATTGTGATTGTATGATTGTGATTTTATGATTGCTTTTGTATGATTGCGATTGTATGATAGTAATTGTATGATTGTGAATGTATGACTGTGATCGTATGTATGTGATGGTATGATTGCGATCGTATGATTGTGATCGTATGATTGCGAGTATATGATTGTGATTGTATGATTGTGATTGTATGATTGTGATTGTATGATTGTGATTGTATGATTGTGATTGTATGATTGTGATTGTATGATTGTGATTGTATGATTGTGATTGTATGATTGTGATTGTATGATTGTGATTGTATGATAGTGATTGTATGATTGTGATTGTATGATTGTAATTGTATGATTGTGATTGTATGATTGTTATTGTATGATTGTGATTGTATGATTGTGATTGTATGATTGTGATTGTATGATAGTGATTGTATGATTGTGATTGTATGATTGTGATTGTATGATTGTGATTGTATGATTGTTTTTGTATGACTGTGATTGTATGATGGTAATTGTACTTTTGTGATCGTATGACTGTGATCGTATGATTGTGATGGTATGATTGTGATTGTATGATTGTGATTGTATGATTGTGATTGTATGATAGTAATTGTATGATTGTGATCGTATGACTGTGATCGTATGACTGTGATCGTATGACTGTGATGGTATGATTGTGATTGTATGATTGTGATTGTATGATTATGATTGCATGATTGTGATTGTATGATAGTGATTATATGATTGTGATTGTATGATTGTGATTGTATGATTGTGATTGTATGATTGTGATTGTATTATTGTGATTGTATGATTGTGATTGTATGATTGTGATTGTATGATTGTGATTGTATGATTGTGATTGTATGATTGTGATTGTATGATAGTGATTGTATGATTGTGATTGTATGATTGTGATTGTATGATTTTGATTGTATGATTGTTATTGTATGATTGTTATTGTATGATTGTGATTGTATGATTGTGATTGTATGATTGTGATTGTATGATTGTGATTGTATGATGGTTTTTGTATGACTGTGATTGTATGATTGGGATCGTATGATTGGGATCGTATGACTGTGATCGTATGATTGTGATGGTATGATTGTGATTGTATGATTGCGATTGTATGATTGTGATTGTATGATAGTAATTGTATGATTGTGATCGTATGACTGTGATCGTATGACTGTGATGGTATGATTGTGATTGTATGATTGTGATTGTATGATTATGATTGCATGATTGTGATTGTATGATTGTGATTGTATGATTGTGATTGTATGATTGTGATTGTATGATTGTGATTGTATTATTGTGATTGTATTATTGTGATTGTATGATTGTGATTGTATGATTGTGATTGTATGATTGTGATTGTATGATTGTTATTGTATGACTGTGATTGTATGATGGTAATTGTATGATTGTGATCGTATGACTGTGATCGTATGATTGTGATGGTATGATTGTGATTGTATGATTGTGATTGTATGATTGTGATTGTATGATAGTAATTGTATGATTGTGATCGTATGACTGTGATCGTATGACTGTGATGGTATGATTGTGATTGTATGATTGTGATTGTATGATTATGATTGCATGATTGTGATTGTATGATTGTGATTGTATGATTGTGATTGTATGATTGTGATTGTATTATTGTGATTCTATGATTGTGATTGTATTATTGTGATCGCATGATTGTGATCGTATGATTGTGATCGTATGATTGTGATTGTGTGATTGTGATTGTATGATCGTGATTGTATGATTGGGATTGTATGATTGTGATTGTATGATTGTGTTTGTGAGATTGCAATCGTATGATTGCAATTACATGATTGTGATTCTATGATTGTGATTGTATTATTGTGCTCGCATGATTGTGATCGTATGATTGTGATCGTATGATTGTGATAGTATGATTGTGATCGTATGATTGCGATTGTATGATTGTGATTGTAGGATTGTGATTGTATGATTGTTATTGTATGAATGTGATTGTATGATTGTGATTATATGATTGCGATTGTATGATTGCGATTGTATGATTGTGATTGTATGATTGTGATTGCGTGATTGTGATTGTATGATTGTGATTGTATGATTGTTTTTGTATAACTGTGATTGTATGATGGTAATTGTATGATTGTGATCGTATGACTGTGATCGTATGATTGTGATGGTATGATTGTGATTGTATGATTGTGATTGTATGATTGTGATCGCATGACTGTGATCGTATGGTTGTGATGGTATGATTGTGATTGTATGATTGTGATTGTATGATTGTGATTGTATGATTGTTATTGTATGATAGTGATTGTATAATTGTGATCGTGTGATTGTGATCGCATGATTGTGATTGTATGATGGTAATTGTATGATTGTGATCGTATGACTGTGATCGTATGATTGTGATGGTATGATTGTGATTGTATGATTGTGATTGTATGATTGTGATCGCATGACTGTGATCGTATGGTTGTGATGGTATGATTGTGATTGTATGATTGTGATTGTATGATTGTGATTGTATGATTGTTATTGTATGATAGTGATTGTATGATTGTGATCGTGTGATTGTGATCGCATGATTGTGATTGTATGGTTGTGATCGTATGATTGTGATTGTTTGATTGCGATTGTACGATTGTGATTGTACGACTGTGATTTTATGATTGTTATTGTATGATAGTGATTGTATGATTGTGATCGTATGATTGTGATCGCATGATTGTGTTTGTATGATTGTTATTGTATGATTGTGATTGTATGATTGTGATTGTATGATTGTGATTGTATGATTGTGATTGTATGATTGTGATTGTATGATTGTGATTGTATGATTGTGATTGTATGATTGTGATTGTATGATTGTTTTTGTATGACTGTGATTGTATGATGGTAATTGTATGATTGTGATCGTATGACTGTGATCGTATGATTGTGATGGTATGATTGTGATGGTATGATTGTGATCGTGTGATTGTGATCGTATGATTGTGATTGTATGACTGTGATCGTATGATTGTGATGGTATGATTGTGATTGTATGATTGTGATTGTATGATTGTGATTGTATGATTGTTATTGTATGATAGTGGTTGTATGATTGTGATCGTATGATTGTGATTGTATGATTGTGATTGTATGATTGTGATTGTATGATTGTGATTGTATGATTGTGATTGTATGATTGTTATTGTATGATTGTGATTGTATGATTGTGATTGTATGATTGTGATTGTATGATTGTGATTGTATGATTGTGATTGTATGATTGTGATTGTATGATTGTTTTTGTATGACTGTGATTGTATGATGGTAATTGTATGATTGTGATCGTATGACTGTGATCGTATGATTGTGATGGTATGATTGTGATGGTATGATTGTGATTGTATGATTGTGATTGTATGATAGTAATTGTATGATTGTGATCGTATGACTGTGATCGTATGACTGTGATGGTATGATTGTGATTGTATGATTGTGATTGTATGATTGTGATTGTATGATTGTGATTGTATGAGTGTGATTGTATGATTGTTATTGTATGATTGTGATCGTATGATTGTGATCGTATGATTGTGATTGTATGATTGTGATTGTATGATCGTGATTGTATGATTGTGATTGTATGATTGTGATCGTATGACTGTGATCGTATGTACGTGATGGTATGATTGCGATTGTATGATTGGGATTGTATGATTGCGATTGTATGATTGCGATTGTATGATTGCGATTGTATGATTGCGATTGTATGATTGTGATTGTATGATTGTGATTGTATGATGGTGACTGTATTATTGTGATTGTATGATTGTGATTGTACGATTGTTTTTGTATGACTGTGATTGTATGATGGTAATTGTATGATTGTGATCGTATGACTGTGATCGTATGATTGTGATGGTATGATTGTGATTGCATGATTGTGATTGTATGATAGTAATTGTATGATTGTGATCGTATGACTCTGATCGTATGATTGTGATGGTATGATTGTGATTGTATGATTGTGATTGTATGATAGTAATTGTATGATTGTGATCGTATGACTGTGATCGTATGACTGTGATGGTATGATTGTGATTGTATGATTGTGATTGTATGATTGTGATTGTATGATTGTGATTGTATGAGTGTGATTGTATGATTGTTATTGTATGATTGTGATCGTATGATTGTGATCGTATGACTGTGATTGTATGATTGTGATTGTATGATCGTGATTGTATGATTGTGATTGTATGATTGTGATCGTATGACTGTGATCGTATGTACGTGATGGTATGATTGCGATTGTATGATTGTGATTGTATGATTGTGATCGTATGACTGTGATCGTATGATTGTGATGGTATGATTGTGATTGTATGATTGTGATTGTATGATTGTGATTGTATGATTGTGATTGTACGATTGTGATTGTGTGATTGTGATTGTATGATTGTGATTGTATGATTGTTTTTGTATAACTGTGATTGTATGATGGTAATTGTATGATTGTGATCGTATGACTGTGATCGTATGATTGTGATGGTATGATTGTGATTGTATGATTGTGATTGTATGATTGTGATCGTATGACTGTGATCGTATGATTGTGATGGTATGATTGTGATTGTATGATTGTGATTGTATGATTGTGATTGTATGATTGTTATTGTATGATAGTGATTGTATGATTGTGATCGTATGATTGTGATCGTATGATTGTGATTGTATGATTGTGATTGTATGATTGTGATTGTATGATTGTGATTGTATGAGTGTGATTGTATGATTGTTATTGTATGATTGTGATCGTATGATTGTGATCGTATGATTGTGATCGTGTGATTGTGATTGTATGATTGTGATTGTAGGATTGTGATTGTATGATTGTTATTGTATGATTGTGATTGTATGATTGTGATTGTATGATTGCGATTGTATGATTGCGATTGTATGATTGTGATTGTATGATTGTGATTGTGTGATTGTGATTGTATGATTGTGATTGTATGATTGTTTTTGTATAACTGTGATTGTATGATGGTAATTGTATGATGGTAATTGTATGATTGTGATCGTATGACTGTGATCGTATGATTGTGATGGTATGATTGTGATTGTATGATTGTGATTGTATGATTGTGATCGCATGACTGTGATCGTATGGTTGTGATGGTATGATTGTGATTGTATGATTGTGATTGTATGATTGTGATTGTATGATTGTGATTGTATGATTGCGAGTGTATGATTGTGATTGTATGATTGTGATTGTATGATTGTGATCGTATGACTGTGATCGTATGATTGTGATGGTATGATTGCGATGGTATGATTGTGATTCTATGATTGTGATTGTATTATTGTGATCGCATGATTGTGATCATATGATTGTGATCGTATGATTGTGATCGTGTGATTGTGATCGTATGATTGTGATTGTATGATTGTGATTGTATGATTGTGATTGTATGATTGTGATTGTATGATTGTTTTTGTATGACTGTGATTGTATGATGGTAATTGTATGATTGTGATCGTATGACTGTGATCGTATGATTGTGATGGTATGATTGTGATTGTATGATTGTGATTGTATGATTGCAATTACATGATTGTGCTTGTATGATTGTGATCGTATGATTGTGATTGTATGATTGCGATTGTATGATTGCGATTGTATGATTGCGATTGTATGATTGCGATTGTATGATTGTGATTGTATGATTGTGATTGTATGATTGTGATTGTATGATTGCGATTGTATGATTGCAATTATATGAGTGTGATTATATGATTGTGATTGTATGATTGTGATTGTATGATTGTGATTGTATGATTGTGATTGTATGATTGTGATTGTATGATTGTGATTGTATGATTGTGATTGTATGATTGTGATTGTATGATTGTGATTGTATGATTGTGATTGTATGATTGTGATTGTATGATTGTGATTGTATGATTGTGATTGTATGATTGTGATTTTATGATTGCTTTTGTATGATTGCGATTGTATGATAGTAATTGTATGATTGTGATCGTATGACTGTGATCGTACGTATGTGATGGTATGATTGCGATCGTATGATTGTGATCGTATGATTGCGAGTGTATGATTGTGATTGTATGATTGTGATTGTATGATTGTGATTGTATGATTGTGATTGTATGATTGTGATTGTATGATTGTGATTGTATGATTGTGATTGTATGATTGTGATTGTATGATTGTTATTGTATGATTGTGATTGTATGATTGTGATTGTATGATTGGGATTGTATGATTGTGATTGTATGATTGTGATTGTATGATTGTGATTGTATGATTGTGATTGTATGATTGCGATTGTATGATTGTGATTGTATGATTGCGATTGTATGATTGCAATTATATGAGTGTGATTATATGATTGTGATTGTATGATTGTGATTGTATGATTGTGATTGTATGATTGTGATTGTATGATTGTGATTGTATGATTGTGATTGTATGATTGTGACTGTATGATTGTGATTGTATGATTGTGATTGTATGATTGTGATTGTATGATTGTGATTGTATGATTGTGATTGTATGATTGTGATTGTATGATTGTGATTTTATGATTGCTTTTGTATGATTGCGATTGTATGATAGTAATTGTATGATTGTGATCGTATGACTGTGATCGTATGTATGTGATGGTATGATTGCGATCGTATGATTGTGATCGTATGATTGCGAGTGTATGATTGTGATTGTATGATTGTGATTGTATGATTGTGATTGTATGATTGTGATTGTATGATAGTGATTGTATGATTGTGATTGTATGATTGTGATTGTATGATTGTGATTGTATGATTGTTATTGTATGATTGTTATTGTATGATTGTGATTGTATGATTGTGATTGTATGATTGCGATTGTATGATTGTGATTCTATGATTGTGATTGTATTATTGTGATCGCATGTTTGTGATCGTATGATTGTGATCGTATGATTGTGATTGTGTGATTGTGATTGTATGATCGTGATTGTATGATTGGGATTGTATGATTGTGATTGTATGATTGTGTTTGTGAGATTGCAATCGTATGATTGCAATTACATGATTGTGATTCTATGATTGTGATTGTATTATTGTGCTCGCATGATTGTGATCGTATGATTGTGATCGTATGATTGTGATCGTATGATTGTGATTGTATGATTGTGATTGTAGGATTGTGATTGTATGATTGTTATTGTATGATTGTGATTGTATGATTGTGATTGTATGATTGCGATTGTATGATTGCGATTGTATGATTGTGATTGTATGATTGTGATTGTGTGATTGTGATTGTATGATTGTGATTGTATGATTGTTTTTGTATAACTGTGATTGTATGATGGTAATTGTATGATTGTGATCGTATGACTGTGATCGTATGATTGTGATGGTATGATTGTGATTGTATGATTGTGATTGTATGATTGTGATCGCATGACTGTGATCGTATGGTTGTGATGGTATGATTGTGATTGTATGATTGTGATTGTATGATTGTGATTGTATGATTGTTATTGTATGATAGTGATTGTATGATTGTGATCGTGTGATTGTGATCGCATGATTGTGATTGTATGGTTGTGATCGTATGATTGTGATTGTTTGATTGCGATTGTACGATTGTGATTGTACGACTGTGATTGTATGATTGTTATTGTATGATAGTGATTGTATGATTGTGATCGTATGATTGTGATCGCATGATTGTGGTTGTATGATTGTTATTGTATGATTGTGATTGTATGATTGTGATTGTATGATTGTGATTGTATGATTGTGATTGTATGATTGTGATTGTATGATTGTGATTGTATGATTGTGATTGTGTGATTGTGATTGTATGATTGTGATTGTATGATTGTTTTTGTATAACTGTGATTGTATGATGGTAATTGTATGATTGTGATCGTATGACTGTGATCGTATGATTGTGATGGTATGATTGTGATTGTATGATTGTGATTGTATGATTGTGATCGTATGACTGTGATCGTATGATTGTGATGGTATGATTGTGATTGTATGATTGTGATTGTATGATTGTGATTGTATGATTGTGATTGTATGATCGTTATTGTATGATAGTGATTGTATGATTGTGATCGTATGATTGTGATTGTATGATTGTGATTGTATGATTGTGATTGTATGATTGTGATTGTATGATTGTGATTGTATGATTGTGATTGTATGATTGTTATTGTATGATTGTGATTGTATGATTGTGATTGTATGATTGTGATTGTATGATTGTGATTGTATGATTGTGATTGTAGGATTGTGATTGTATGATTGTTTTTGTATGACTGTGATTGTATGATGGTAATTGTATGATTGTGATCGTATGACTGTGATCGTATGATTGTGATGGTATGATTGTGATTGTATGATTGTGATTGTATGATAGTAATTGTATGATTGTGATCGTATGACTGTGATCGTATGACTGTGATGGTATGATTGTGATTGTATGATTGTGATTGTATGATTGTGATTGTATGATTGTGATTGTATGAGTGTGATTGTATGATTGTTATTGTATGATTGTGATCGTATGATTGTGATCGTATGATTGTGATTGTATGATTGTGATTGTATGATCGTGATTGTATGATTGTGATTGTATGATTGTGATCGTATGACTGTGATCGTATGTACGTGATGGTATGATTGCGATTGTATGATTGGGATTGTATGATTGCGATTGTATGATTGCGATTGTATGATTGCGATTGTATGATTGTGATTGTATGATTGTGATTGTATGATGGTGACTGTATTATTGTGATTGTATGATTGTGATTGTACGATTGTTTTTGTATGACTGTGATTGTATGATGGTAATTGTATGATTGTGATCGTATGACTGTGATCGTATGATTGTGATGGTATGATTGTGATTGCATGATTGTGATTGTATGATAGTAATTGTATGATTGTGATCGTATGACTCTGATCGTATGATTGTGATGGTATGATTGTGATTGTATGATTGTGATTGTATGATAGTAATTGTATGATTGTGATCGTATGACTGTGATCGTATGATTGTGATGGTATGATTGTGATTGTATGATTGTGATTGTATGATGGTAATTGTATGATTGTGATCGTATGACTGTGATCGTATGATTGTGATGGTATGATTGTGATTGTATGATTGTGATTGTATGATAGTAATTGTATGATTGTGATCGTATGACTGTGATCGTATGATTGTGATTGTATGATTGTGATTGTATGATTGTGATTGTGTGATTGTGATTGTATGAGTGTGATTGTATGATTGTTTTTGTATAACTGTGATTGTATGATGGTAATTGTATGATTGTGATCGTATGACTGTGATCGTATGATTGTGATGGTATGATTGTGATTGTATGATTGTGATTGTATGATTGTGATCGCATGACTGTGATCGTATGATTGTGATGGTATGATTGTGATTGTATGATTGTGATTGTATGATTGTGATTGTATGATTGTTATTGTATGATAGTGATTGTATGATTGTGATCGTATGATTGTGATCGCATGATTGTGATTGTATGATTGTGATCGTATGATTGTGATTGTTTGATTGCGATTGTACGATTGTGATTGTACGACTGTGATTGTATGATTGTTATTGTATGATTGTGATCGTATGATTGTGATCGCATGATTGTGATTGTATGATTGTGATTGTATGATTGTGATTGTATGATTGCGAGTGTATGATTGTGATTGTATGATTGTGATTGTATGATTGTGATCGTATGACTGTGATCGTATGATTGTGATGGTATGATTGCGATGGTATGATTGTGATTCTATGATTGTGATTGTATTATTGTGATCGCATGATTGTGATCATATGATTGTGATCGTATGATTGTGATCGTGTGATTGTGATCGTATGATTGTGATTGTATGATTGTGATTGTATGATTGTGATTGTATGATTGTTTTTGTATGACTGTGATTGTATGATGGTAATTGTATGATTGTGATCGTATGACTGTGATCGTATGATTGTGATGGTATGATTGTGATTGTATGATTGTGATTGTATGATTGCAATTACATGATTGTGCTTGTATGATTGTGATCGTATGATTGTGATTGTATGATTGCGATTGTATGATTGCGATTGTATGATTGCGATTGTATGATTGCGATTGTATGATTGCGATGGTATGATTGTGATTGTGTGATTGTGATTGTATGATTGCGATTGTATGATTGCAATTATATGAGTGTGATTATATGATTGTGATTGTATGATTGTGATTGTATGATTGTGATTGTATGATTGTGATTGTATGATTGTGATTGTATGATTGTGATTGTATGATTGTGATTGTATGATTGTGATTGTATGATTGTGATTGTATGATTGTGATTGTATGATTGTGATTGTATGATTGTGATTGTATGATTGTGATTGTATGATTGTGATTGTATGACTGTGATTTTATGATTGCTTTTGTATGATTGCGATTGTATGATAGTAATTGTATGATTGTGATCGTATGACTGTGATCGTACGTATGTGATGGTATGATTGCGATCGTATGATTGTGATCGTATGATTGCGAGTGTATGATTGTGATTGTATGATTGTGATTGTATGATTGTGATTGTATGATTGTGATTGTATGATTGTGATTGTATGATTGTGATTGTATGATTGTTATTGTATGATTGTGATTGTATGATTGTGATTGTATGATTGGGATTGTATGATTGTGATTGTATGATTGTGATTGTATGATTGTGATTGTATGATTGCGATTGTATGATTGCGATTGTATGATTGCGATTGTATGATTGCGATTGTATGATTGCGATTGTATGATTGCGATTGTATGATTGCGATTGTATGATTGCGATTGTATGATTGCGATTGTATGATTGCGATTGTATGATTGCGATTGTATGATTGTGATTGTATGATTGTGATTGTATGATTGTGATTTTATGATTGCTTTTGTATGATTGTGATTGTATGATAGTAATTGTATGATTGTGATCGTATGACTGTGATCGTATGATTGTGATGGTCCGATTGCGATTGTATGATTGGGATTGTATGATTGCGATTGTATGATTGCGATTGTATGATTGTGATTCTATGATTGTGATTGTATTATTGTGATTTTATGATTTTGAATGTATGATTGTGACAGTATGATTGCGATTGTATGATTATGATTGTACGATTGTATTTGGGGGATTGTAATTGTATGATTGCGATTGTATGATTGTGATTGTATGATTGCGATTGTATGATTGTGATTGTATGATTGTGATTGTATGATTGTGATTGTATGATGGTGACTGTATTATTGTGATTGTATGATTGTGATTGTACGATTCTGATTGTATGATTGTGATTGTATGATTGTGATTGTATGGTTGTGATCGTATGATTGCGATTGTATGGTTTTGATTGTATGATTGTGATTGTATGATTGTGATTGTATGATTATGATTGTATGATTGTGATTGTATGATTGTGATGGTATGATTGTGATTGTAGGATTGTGATTGTATGATTGTTATTGTATGATTGTGATTGTATGATTGTGATTGTATGATTGTGATTGTATGATTGTGATTGTATGATTGTGATTGTATGATTGTGATTGTATGATTGTGATTGTGTGATTGTGATTGTGTGATTGCGATTGTATGATTGTTTTTGTATAACTGTGATTGTATGATGGTAATTGTATGATTGTGATCGTATGACTGTGATCGTATGATTGTGATGGTATGATTGTGACTGTATGATTGTGATTGTATGATTGTGATCGCATGACTGTGATCGTATGATTGTGATGGTATGATTGTGATTGTATGATAGTGATTGTATGATTGTGATTGTATGATTGTTATTGTATGATAGTGATTGTATGATTGTGATCGTATGATTGTGATCGCATGATTGTGCTTGTATGATTGTGATCGTATGATTGTGATTGTTTGATTGCGATTGTACGATTGTGATTGTACGACTGTGATTGTATGATTGTGCTTGTATGATTGTGATCGCATGATTGTGATCGTATGACTGTGATTGTATGATTGTGATTGTATGATTGCGATTGTATGATTGTGATTCTATGATTGTGATTGTATTATTGTGTTCGCATGATTGTGATCGTATGATTGTGATCGTATGATTGCAATTTTATGAGTGTGATATATGATTGTGATTGTATGATTGTGATTGTATGATTGTGTTTGTATTACTGTAATTGTATAATTGTGTTTGTATCATTGTGATTGTATGATTGTGAGTGTATGATTGTGATTGTATGATTGCGATCGTTTGATTGTGATTTTTTGATTGCGATTGTATGATTGTGATTGTATGATTGTGATTGTATGATTGTGGTTGTATGATTGTGATTGTATGATTCTGATTGTATGGTTGTGATTGTATGATTGTGATTGTATGATTGTGATTGTATGATTGTGTTTGTATTACTGTAATTGTATGATTGCGATTGTATGATTGTGATTGTATGATTGTGATTGTATGATTGTGATTGTAAGATTGCGATTGTATGATTGCAATTATATGAGTGTGATTATATGATTGTGATTGTATGATTGTGATTGTATGATTGTGATTGTATGATTGTGATTGTATGATTGTGATTGTATGATTGTGATTGTATGATTGTGATTGTATGATTGTGATTGTATGATTGTGATTGTATGATTGTGATTTTATGATTGCTTTTGTATGATTGCGATTGTATGATAGTAATTGTATGATTGTGATCGTATGACTGTGATCGTACGTATGTGATGGTATGATTGCGATCGTATGATTGTGATCGTATGATTGCGAGTGTATGATTGTGATTGTATGATTGTGATTGTATGATTGTGATTGTATGATTGTGATTGTATGATTGTGATTGTATGATTGTGATTGTATGATTGTGATTGTATGATTGTGATTGTATGATTGTGATTGTATGATTGTGATTGTATGATTGTTATTGTATGATTGTGATTGTATGATTGTGATTGTATGATTGGGATTGTATGATTGTGATTGTATGATTGTGATTGTATGATTGTGATTGTATGATTGTGATTGTATGATTGCGATTGTATGATTGCGATTGTATGATTGCGATTGTATGATTGCAATTATATGAGTGTGATTATATGATTGTGATTGTATGATTGTGATTGTATGATTGTGATTGTATGATTGTGATTGTATGATTGTGATTGTATGATTGTGATTGTATGATTGTGATTGTATGATTGTGATTGTATGATTGTGATTGTATGATTGTGATTGTATGATTGTGATTGTATGATTGTGATTGTATGATTGTGATTGTATGATTGTGATTGTATGATTGTGATTTTATGATTGCTTTTGTATGATTGCGATTGTATGATAGTAATTGTATGATTGTGATCGTATGACTGTGATCGTATGTATGTGATGGTATGATTGCGATCGTATGATTGTGATCGTATGATTGCGAGTGTATGATTGTGATTGTATGATTGTGATTGTATGATTGTGATTGTATGATTGTGATTGTATGATAGTGATTGTATGATTGTGATTGTATGATTGTGATTGTATGATTGTGATTGTATGATTGTTATTGTATGATTGTTATTGTATGATTGTGATTGTATGATTGTGATTGTATGATTGTGATTGTATGATTGTGATTGTATGATTGTGATTGTATGATTGTTTTTGTATGACTGTGATTGTATGACGGTAATTGTATGATTGTGATCGTATGACTGTGATCGTATGATTGTGATGGTATGATTGTGATTGTATGATTGTGATTGTATGATTGTGATTGTATGATAGTAATTGTATGATTGTGATCGTATGACTGTGATCGTATGACTGTGATGGTATGATTGTGATTGTATGATTGTGATTGTATGATTATGATTGCATGATTGTGATTGTATGATTGTGATTGTATGATTGTGATTGTATGATTGTGATTGTATGATTGTGATTGTATTATTGTGATTGTATTATTGTGATTGTATGATTGTGATTGTATGATTGTGATTGTATGATTGTGATTGTATGATAGTAATTGTATGATTGTGATCGTATGATTGTGATCGTATGATTGTGATTGTATGATTGTGATCGTATGACTGTGATGGTATGATTGTGATTGTATGATTGTGATTGTATGATTGTGATTGTATGATAGTAATTGTATGATTGTGATCGTATGACTGTGATCGTATGACTGTGATGGTATGATTGTGATTGTATGATTGTGATTGTATGATTATGATTGCATGATTGTGATTGTATGATTGTGATTGTATGATTGTGATGGTATGATTGTGATTGTATGATTGTGATTGTATGATTGTGATTGTATGATTGTGATTGTATGAGTGTGATTGTATGATTGTTATTGTATGATTGTGATCGTATGATTGTGATCGTATGATTGTGATTGTATGATTGTGATTGTATGATCGTGATTGTATGATTGTGATTGTATGATTGTGATCGTATGACTGTGATCGTATGTACGTGATGGTATGATTGCGATTGTATGATTGGGATTGTATGATTGCGATTGTATGATTGCGATTGTATGATTGCGATTGTATGATTGTGATTGTATGATTGTGATTGTATGATGGTGACTGTATTATTGTGATTGTATGATTGTGATTGTACGATTGTTTTTGTATGACTGTGATTGTATGATGGTAATTGTATGATTGTGATCGTATGACTGTGATCGTATGATTGTGATGGTATGATTGTGATTGCATGATTGTGATTGTATGATAGTAATTGTATGATTGTGATCGTATGACTCTGATCGTATGATTGTGATGGTATGATTGTGATTGTATGATTGTGATTGTATGATAGTAATTGTATGATTGTGATCGTATGATTGTGATCGTATGATTGTGATTGTATGATTGTGATCGTATGATTGTGATCGTATGATTGTGATTGTATGATTGTGATTGTATGATCGTGATTGTATGATTGTGATTGTATGATTGTGATCGTATGACTGTGATCGTATGTACGTGATGGTATGATTGCGATTGTATGATTGGGATTGTATGATTGCGATTGTATGATTGCGATTGTATGATTGCGATTGTATGATTGTGATTGTATGATTGTGATTGTATGATGGTGACTGTATTATTCTGATTGTATGATTGTGATTGTACGATTGTTTTTGTATGACTGTGATTGTATGATGGTAATTGTATGATTGTGATCGTATGACTGTGATCGTATGATTGTGATGGTATGATTGTGATTGTATGATTGTGATTGTATGATAGTAATTGTATGATTGTGATCGTATGACTGTGATCGTATGATTGTGATGGTATGATTGTGATTGTATGATTGTGATTGTATGATGGTAATTGTATGATTGTGATCGTATGACTGTGATCGTATGATTGTGATGGTATGATTGTGATTGTATGATTGTGATTGTATGATAGTAATTGTATGATTGTGATCGTATGACTGTGATCGTATGACTGTGATCGTATGATTGTGATTGTATGATTGTGATTGTATGATTGTGATTGTATGATTGTGATTGTATGAGTGTGATTGTATGATTGTTATTGTATGATTGTGATCGTATGATTGTGATCGTATGATTGTGATTGTATGATTGTGATTGTATGATCGTGATTGTATGATTGTGATTGTATGATTGTGATTGTATGGTTGTGATCGTATGATTGCGATTGTATGGTTTTGATTGTAGGATTGTGATTGTATGATTGTGATTGCAAGATTGTGATTGTATGATTGTAATTGGGAGATTCTAATTGTATGATTGCGATTTTATGATTGTGATTGTATGATTGTCATCGTATGATTGTGATTGTATGATTGTGATTGTATTATTGTGCTCGCATGATTGTGATCGTATGATTGTGATCGTATGATTGTGATCGTGTGATTGTGATTGTATGATTGTGATTGTAGGATTGTGATTGTATGATTGTTATTGTATGATTGTGATTGTATGATTGTGATTGTATGATTGTGATTGTATGATTGTGATTGTATGATTGTGATTGTATGATTGTGATTGTGTGATTGTGATTGTATGAGTGTGATTGTATGATTGTTTTTGTATAACTGTGATTGTATGATGGTAATTGTATGATTGTGATCGTATGACTGTGATCGTATGATTGTGATGGTATGATTGTGATTGTATGATTGTGATTGTATGATTGTGATCGCATGACTGTGATCGTATGATTGTGATGGTATGATTGTGATTGTATGATTGTGATTGTATGATTGTGATTGTATGATTGTTATTGTACGATAGTGATTGTATGATTGTGATCGTATGATTGTGATCGCATGATTGTGATTGTATGATTGTGATCGTATGATTGTGATTGTTTGATTGCGATTGTACGATTGTGATTGTACGACTGTGATTGTATGATTGTTATTGTATGATTGTGATCGTATGATTGTGATCGCATGATTGTGATTGTATGATTGTGATTGTATGATTGTGATTGTATGATTGCGAGTGTATGATTGTGATTGTATGATTGTGATTGTATGATTGTGATCGTATGACTGTGATCGTATGATTGTGATGGTATGATTGCGATGGTATGATTGTGATTCTATGATTGTGATTGTATTATTGTGATCGCATGATTGTGATCATATGATTGTGATCGTATGATTGTGATCGTGTGATTGTGATCGTATGATTGTGATTGTATGATTGTGATTGTATGATTGTGATTGTATGATTGTGATTGTATGATTGTTTTTGTATGACTGTGATTGTATGATGGTAATTGTATGATTGTGATCGTATGACTGTGATCGTATGATTGTGATGGTATGATTGTGATTGTATGATTGTGATTGTATGATTGCAATTACATGATTGTGCTTGTATGATTGTGATCGTATGATTGTGATTGTATGATTGCGATTGTATGATTGTGATTGTATGATTGTGATTGTATGATTGTGATTGTATGATTGTGATTGTATGATTGTGATTGTATGATTGTGATTGTATGATTGTGATTGTATGATTGTGATTGTATGATTGTGATTGTATGATTGTGATTGTATGATTGTGATTGTATGATTGTGATTGTATGATTGTGATTGTATGATTGTGATTTTATGATTGCTTTTGTATGATTGCGATTGTATGATAGTAATTGTATGATTGTGATCGTATGACTGTGATCGTACGTATGTGATGGTATGATTGCGATCGTATGATTGTGATCGTATGATTGCGAGTGTATGATTGTGATTGTATGATCGTGATTGTATGATTGTGATTGTATGATTGTGATTGTATGGTTGTGATCGTATGATTGCGATTGTATGGTTTTGATTGTAGGATTGTGATTGTATGATTGTGATTGCAAGATTGTGATTGTATGATTGTAATTGGGAGATTCTAATTGTATGATTGCGATTTTATGATTGTGATTGTATGATTGTCATCGTATGATTGTGATTGTATGATTGTGATTGTATTATTGTGCTCGCATGATTGTGATCGTATGATTGTGATCGTATGATTGTGATCGTGTGATTGTGATTGTATGATTGTGATTGTAGGATTGTGATTGTATGATTGTTATTGTATGATTGTGATTGTATGATTGTGATTGTATGATTGTGATTGTATGATTGTGATTGTATGATTGTGATTGTATGATTGTGATTGTGTGATTGTGATTGTATGAGTGTGATTGTATGATTGTTTTTGTATAACTGTGATTGTATGATGGTAATTGTATGATTGTGATCGTATGACTGTGATCGTATGATTGTGATGGTATGATTGTGATTGTATGATTGTGATTGTATGATTGTGATCGCATGACTGTGATCGTATGATTGTGATGGTATGATTGTGATTGTATGATTGTGATTGTATGATTGTGATTGTATGATTGTTATTGTATGATAGTGATTGTATGATTGTGATCGTATGATTGTGATCGCATGATTGTGATTGTATGATTGTGATCGTATGATTGTGATTGTTTGATTGCGATTGTACGATTGTGATTGTACGACTGTGATTGTATGATTGTTATTGTATGATTGTGATCGTATGATTGTGATCGCATGATTGTGATTGTATGATTGTGATTGTATGATTGTGATTGTATGATTGCGAGTATATGATTGTGATTGTATGATTGTGATTGTATGATTGTGATCGTATGACTGTGATCGTATGATTGTGATGGTATGATTGCGATGGTATGATTGTGATTCTATGATTGTGATTGTATTATTGTGATCGCATGATTGTGATCATATGATTGTGATCGTATGATTGTGATCGTGTGATTGTGATCGTATGATTGTGATTGTATGATTGTGATTGTATGATTGTGATTGTATGATTGTGATTGTATGATTGTTTTTGTATGACTGTGATTGTATGATGGTAATTGTATGATTGTGATCGTATGACTGTGATCGTATGATTGTGATGGTATGATTGTGATTGTATGATTGTGATTGTATGATTGCAATTACATGATTGTGCTTGTATGATTGTGATCGTATGATTGTGATTGTATGATTGCGATTGTATGATTGCGATTGTATGATTGCGATTGTATGATTGCGATTGTATGATTGCGATTGTATGATTGCGATTGTATGATTGTGATTGTATGATTGCGATTGTATGATTGCAATTATATGAGTGTGATTATATGATTGTGATTGTATGATTGTGATTGTATGATTGTGATTGTATGATTGTGATTGTATGATTGTGATTGTATGATTGTGATTGTATGATTGTGATTGTATGATTGTGATTGTATGATTGTGATTGTATGATTGTGATTGTATGATTGTGATTGTATGATTGTGATTGTATGATTGTGATTGTATGATTGTGATTGTATGATTGTGATTTTATGATTGCTTTTGTATGATTGCGATTGTATGATAGTAATTGTATGATTGTGATCGTATGACTGTGATCGTACGTATGTGATGGTATGATTGCGATCGTATGATTGTGATCGTATGATTGCGAGTGTATGATTGTGATTGTATGATTGTGATTGTATGATTGTGATTGTATGATTGTGATTGTATGATTGTGATTGTATGATTGTGATTGTATGATTGTGATTGTATGATTGTTATTGTATGATTGTGATTGTATGATTGTGATTGTATGATTGGGATTGTATGATTGTGATTGTATGATTGTGATTGTATGATTGCGATTGTATGATTGCGATTGTATGATTGCGATTGTATGACTGCGATTGTATGATTGCGATTGTATGATTGCGATTGTATGATTGCGATTGTATGATTGTGATTGTATGATTGTGATTGTATGATTGTGATTGTATGATTGTGATTTTATGATTGCTTTTGTATGATTGTGATTGTATGATAGTAATTGTATGATTGTGATCGTATGACTGTGATCGTATGATTGTGACTGTATGATTGTGATTGTATGATTGCGATTGTATGATTGTGATTCTATGATTGTGATTGTATTATTGTGTTCGCATGATTGTGATCGTATGATTGTGATCGTATGATTGCAATTTTATGAGTGTGATATATGATTGTGATTGTATGATTGTGATTGTATGATTGTGTTTGTATTACTGTAATTGTATAATTGTGATTGTATGATTGTGTTTGTAGGAGTGTAATTGTATAATTGTGTTTGTATCATTGTGATTGTATGATTGTGAGTGTATGATTGTGATTGTATGATTGCAATCGTTTGATTGTGATTTTTTGATTGCGATTGTATGATTGTGATTGTATGATTGTGATTGTATGATTGTGATTGTATGATTGTGGTTGTATGATTGTGATTGTATGATTCTGATTGTATGATTGTGATTGTATGATTGTGATTGTATGATTGTGATTTTATGATTGTTTTTGTATGATTGTGATAGTAAGATAGTAATTGTATGATTGTGATCGTATGACTGTGATCGTATGATTGTGATGGTATGATTGCGATGGTATGATTGTGATTCTATGATTGTGATTGTATTATTGTGATCGCATGATTGTGATCATATGATTGTGATCATATGTTTGTGATTGTATGATTGTGATTGTATGATTGTGGTTGTATGATTGTGATTGTATGATTGTTTTTGTATGACTGTGATTGTATGACGGTAATTGTATGATTGTGATCGTATGACTGTGATCGTATGATTGTGATTGTATGATTGTGACTGTATGATTGTGATTGTATGATTGTGATTGTATGATTGTGATTGTATGATTGTGATTGTATGATTGTGATTTTATGATTGCTTTTGTATGATTGCGATTGTATGATAGTAATTGTATGATTGTGATCGTATGACTGTGATCGTATGTATGTGATGGTATGATTGCGATCGTATGATTGTGATCGTATGATTGTGATTGTATGATTGTGATTGTATGATTGTGATTGTAGGATTGTGATTGTATGATTGTGATTGTATGATTGTGATTGTATGATTGTTTTTGTATGACTGTGATTGTATGATGGTAATTGTATGATTGTGATCGTATGACTGTGATCGTATGATTGTGATGGTATGATTGTGATTGTATGATTGTGATTGTATGATCGTGATTGTATGATCGTGATTGTATGATCGTGATTGTATGATCGTGATCGTATGACTGTGATCGTATGTATGTGATGGTATGTATGTGATGGTATGATTGCGATTGTATGATTGTGATTGTATGATTGTGATTGTATGATTGTGATTGTATGATTGTGATTGTATGATGGTGATTGTATGATTGCGATTGTATGATTGCGATTGTATGATTGCGATTGTATGATTGCGATTGTATGATTGCGATTGTATGATTGCGATTGTATGATTGCGATTGTATGATTGTGATTGTATGATTGTGATTGTATGATTGTGATTGTATGATTGTGACTGTATGATTGTGATTGTATGATTGTGATTGTGTGATTGTGATTGTATGATTGCGATTGTATGATTGCGATTGTGTGATTGTGATTGTATGATTGTGATAGTATGATTTTGATTGTATGATTGTGATTGTATGATTGTGATTGTATGATTGTGATTGTCTGATTGTGGTAGTGCGATTGTGATTGTACGATTGTGATTGTACGATTGTGATTGTATGATTGTGATAGTATGATTGTGATTTTATGATTGTGACTGTATGATTGTGATTTTATGATTTTGATTGTATGATTGTGATAGTATGATTGCGATTGTATGATTGTGATTGTATTATTGTGATAGTATGATTGCAATTACATGATTGTGCTTGTATGATTGTGATCGTATGACTGTGATTGTATGATTGTGATTGTATGATTGCGATTGTATGATTGTGATTCTATGATTGTGATTGTATTATTGTGCTCGCATGATTGTGATCGTATGATTGTGATCGTATGATTGTGATCGTATGATTGTGATCGTATGATTGTGATTGTAGGATTGTGATTGTATGATTGTTATTGTATGATTGTGATTGTATGATTGTGATTGTATGATTGTGATTGTATGATTGTGATTGTATGATTGTGATTGTATGATTGTGATTGTATGATTGTGATTGTGTGATTGTGATTGTATGATTGCGATTGTATGATTGTTTTTGTATAACTGTGATTGTATGATGGTAATTGTATGATTGTGATCGTATGACTGTGATCGTATGATTGTGATGGTATGATTGTGACTGTATGATTGTGATTGTATGATTGTGATCGCATGACTGTGATCGTATGATTGTGATGGTATGATTGTGATTGTATGATTGTGATTGTATGATTGTGATTGTATGATTGTTATTGTATGATAGTGATTGTATGATTGTGATCGTATGATTGTGATCGCATGATTGTAATTGTATGATTGTGATCGTATGATTGTGATTGTTTGATTGCGATTGTACGATTGTGATTGTACGACTGTGATTGTATGATTGTGCTTGTATGATTGTGATCGCATGATTGTGATCGTATGACTGTGATTGTATGATTGTGATTGTATGATTGCGATTGTATGATTGTGATTCTATGATTGTGATTGTATTATTGTGTTCGCATGATTGTGATCGTATGATTGTGATCGTATGATTGCAATTTTATGAGTGTGATATATGATTGTGATTGTATGATTGTGATTGTATGATTGTGTTTGTATTACTGTAATTGTATAATTGTGATTGTATGATTGTGTTTGTAGGAGTGTAATTGTATAATTGTGTTTGTATCATTGTGATTGTATGATTGTGAGTGTATGATTGTGATTGTATGATTGCGATCGTTTGATTGTGATTTTTTGATTGCGATTGTATGATTGTGATTGTATGATTGTGATTGTATGATTGTGGTTGTATGATTGTGATTGTATGATTCTGATTGTATGGTTGTGATTGTATGATTGTGATTGTATGATTGTGATTGTATGATTGTGATTTTATGATTGTTTTTGTATGATTGTGATAGTAAGATAGTAATTGTATGATTGTGATCGTATGACTGTGATCGTATGATTGTGATGGTATGATTGCGATGGTATGATTGTGATTCTATGATTGTGATTGTATTATTGTGATCGCGTGATTGTGATCATATGATTGTGATCATATGATTGTGATTGTATGATTGTGATTGTATGATTGTGATTGTATGATTGTGATTGTATGATTGTGATTGTATGATTGTTTTTGTATGACTGTGATTGTATGATGGTAATTGTATGATTGTGATCGTATGACTGTGATCGTATGATTGTGATGGTATGATTGTGATTGTATGATTGTGATTGTATGATTGTTTTTGTATGACTGTGATTGTATGATGGTAATTGTATGATTGTGATCGTATGACTGTGATCGTATGATAGTGATGGTATGATTGTGATTGTATGATTGTGATTGTATGACTGCAATTACATGATTGTGCTTGTATGATTGTGATCGTATGATTGTGATTGTATGATTCCGATTGTATGATTGCGATTGTATGATTGCGATTGTATGATTGTGATTGTATGATTGTGATTGTATGATTGTGATTGTATGATTGTGATTGTATGATTGCGATTGTATGATTGCAATTATATGAATGTGATTATATGATTGTGATTGTATGATTGTGATTGTATGATTGTGATTGTATGATTGTGATTGTATGATTGTGATTGTATGATTGTGATTGTATGATTGTGATTGTATGATTGTGATTGTATGATTGTGATTGTATGATTGTGATTGTATGATTGTGATTTTATGATTGCTTTTGTATGATTGCGATTGTATGATAGTAATTGTATGATTGTGATCGTATGACTGTGATCGTATGTATGTGATGGTATGATTGCGATCGTATGATTGTGATCGTATGATTGTGATTGTATGATTGTGATTGTATGATTGTGATTGTAGGATTGTGATTGCATGATTGTGATTGTGTGATTGTGATTGTATGATTGTTTTTGTATGACTGTGATTGTATGATGGTAATTGTATGATTGTGATCGTATGACTGTGATCGTATGATTGTGATGGTATGATTGTGATTGTATGATTGTGATTGTATGATCGTGATTGTATGATCGTGATTGTATGATCGTGATTGTATGATCGTGATCGTATGAGTGTGATCGTATGTATGTGATGGTATGATTGCGATTGTATGATTGGGATTGTATGATTGTGATTGTATGATTGTGATTGTATGATTGTGATTGTATGATGGTGATTGTATGATTGCGATTGTATGATTGCGATTGTATGATTGCGATTGTATGATTGCGATTGTATGATTGCGATTGTATGATTGCGATTGTATGATTGCGATTGTATGATTGCGATTGTATGATTGTGATTGTATGATTGTGACTGTATGATTGTGATTGTATGATTGTGATTGTGTGATTGTGATTGTATGATTGCGATTGTATGATTGCGATTGTGTGATTGTGATTGTATGATTGTGATAGTATGATTTTGATTGTATGATTGTGATTGTCTGATTGTGGTAGTGCGATTGTGATTGTACGATTGTGATTGTACGATTGTGATTGTATGATTGTGATAGTATGATTGTGATTTTATGATTGTGACTGTATGATTGTGATTTTATGATTTTGATTGTATGATTGTGATAGTATGATTGCGATTGTATGATTGTGATTGTATTATTGTGATAGTATGATTGTGATTGTATGATTGTGATTGTCTGATTGTGGTTGTGCGATTGTGATTGCACAATTGTGATTGTACGATTGTGATTGTATGATTCTGATAGTATGATTGTGATTTTATGATTGTGACTGTATGATTGTGATTTTATGATTTTGATTGTATGATTGTGATAGTATGATTGCGATTGTATGATTATGATTGTACGATTGTATTTGGGAGATTGTAATTGTATGATTGCGATTGTATGATTGTGAGTGTATGATTGTGATAGTATGATTGTGATTGTATGATTGTGATTGTATGATTGTGATTGTGTGATTGTGATTGTATGATTGTGATTGTCTGATTATGGTTGTGCGATTGTGATTGTACGATTGTTTTGTACGATTGTGATTGTATGATTGTGATAGTATGATTGTGATTTTATGATTGTGACTCTATGATTGTGATTTTATGATTTTGATTGTATGATTGTGATAGTATGATTGCGATTGTATGATTATGATTGTACGATTGTATTTGGGAGATTGTAATTGTATGATTGCGATTGTATGATTGTGATTGTATGATTGTGAATGTATGAGTGTGATTGTATGATTGTGATTGTATGATTGTGATTGTATGATTGTGATTGTATGATTCTGATTGTATGATTGTGATTGTATGATTGTGATTGTATGATTGTGATTGTATGATTGTGATTGTATGTTTGTGATCGTATGATTGCGATTGTATGATTCTGATTGTAGGATTGTGATTGTATGATTGTGATTGCATGATTGTGATTGTATGATTGTATTGGGAGATTCTAATTGTATGATTGCGATTTTATGATTGTGATTGTATGATTGTCATCGTATGATTGTGATTGTATGATTGTGATTGTATGATTGTGATTGTATGATTGTGATTGTATGATTCTGATAGTATGATTGTGATTGTACAATTGTGATTGTACGATTGTGATTGTATGATTGTGATAGTATGATTGTGATTTTATGATTGTGACTGTATGATTGTGATTTTATGATTTTGATTGTATGATTGTGATAGTATGATTGCGATTGTATGATTATGAATGTACCATTGTATTTGGGAGATTGTAATTGTATGATTGCGATTGTATGATTGTGATTGTATGATTGTGATTGTATGATTGTGATTGTATGATTGTGATTGTATGATTGTGATTGTATGATTGTGATTGTATGACTGTGATTGTATGATGGTGACTGTATTATTGTGATTGTATGATTGTGATTGTATGATGCTGATTGTATGATTGTGATTGTATGATTGTGATTGTATGATTGTGATTGTATGATTGTGATTGTATGATTGTGATTGTATGATTGTGATCGTATGATTGCGATTGTATGATTTTGATTGCAGGTTTGTGATTGTATGATTGTGATTGCATGATTGTGATTGTATGATTGTAATTGGGAGATTCTAATTGTATGATTGCGATTTTATGATTGTGATTGTATGATTGTCATCGTATGATTGTGATTGTATGATTGTAATTGTATGATTGTGATTGTATGATTATGATTGTATGATTGTGATTGTATGATTGTGATGGTATGATTGAGATTGTATGATTGTGATTGTATGATTGTGACTGTATGATTGTGATTGTATGATTGTGATTGTGTGATTGTGATTGTATGATTGTATTTGGGAGATTGTAATTGTATGATTGCGATTTTATGATTTTGATTGTATGATTGTGATTGTATGATTGTGATTGTATGATTGTGATTGTAAGATTGTGATTGTATGATTGTGATTGTAAGATTGTGATTGTATGATTGTGATTGTATGATTGTGATTGTATGAGTGTCATTGTATGATTGTGATTGCATGATTGTGATTGTATGATTGTATTTGGGAGATTGTAAGTGTATGATTGCGATTTTACTATTGTGATTGTATGATTGTGATCGTATGATTGTCATCGTATGATTGCGATAGTATGATCTTGATTGCATGACTGTGATTGTATGATTGTATTTGGGAGAGTGTATTTGTCAGATTGTAATTGTATGATTGCGATTGTATGATTGTGATTGTATGATTGTGATTGTATGATTGTGATTGTATGATTGTGATTGTATGATTGTGATTGTATGATTGTAATTGTATGATTGTGATTGTATGATTGTGATTGTATGATTGTGATTGTATGATTGTGATTGAATGATTGTGATTGTATGATTGTGATTGTCTGATTGTGGTTGTGCGATTGTGATTGTACAATTGTGATAGTACGATTGTGATTGTACGATTGTGATTGTATGATTCTGATAGTATGATTGTGATTTTATGATTGTGACTGTATGATTGTGACTGTATGATTGTGATTTTATGATTTTGATTGTATGATTGTGATAGTATGATTGCGATTGTATGATTATGATTGTACGATTGTATTTGGGAGATTGGAATTGTATGATTGCGATTGTATGATTGTGGTTGTATGATTGTGATTGGATGATTGTGATTGTATGATTGTGATTGTATGATTGGGATTGTATGATTGTGATTGTATGAATGTGATTGTATGATTGTGATTGCATGATTGTGATTGTATGATTCTATTTGGGAGATTGTAATTGTATGATTGCGATTTTGTGATTTTGATTGTATGATTGTGATTGTATGATTGTGATTGTATGATTGTGATTGTCTGATTGTGGTTGTGCGATTGTGATTGTACAATTGTGATTGTACGATTGTGATTGTATGATTGTGATAGTATGATTGTGATTTTATGATTGTGACTGTATGATTGTGATTTTATGATTTTGATTGTATGATTGTGATAGTATAATTGCGATTGTATGATTGTGATTGTATGATTGTGATAGTATGATTGTGATTGTATGATTGTGATTGTATGATTGTGATTGTCTGATTGTGGTTGTGCGATTGTGATTGTACAATTGTGATTGTACGATTGTGATTGTATGATTGTGATAGTATGATTGTGATTTTATGATTGTGACTGCATGATTGTGATTTTATGATTTTGATTGTATGATTGTGATAGTATAATTGCGATTGTATGATTGTGATTGTATGATTGTGATAGTATGATTGTGATTGTATGATTGTGATTGTATGATTGTGATTGTATGATTGTGATTGTGTGATTGTGATTGTATGATTGTGATTGTCTGATTGTGGTTGTGCGATTGTGATTGTACAATTGTGATTGTACGATTGTGATTGTATGATTGTGATAGTATGATTGTGATTTTATGATTGTGACTGTATGATTGCGATTTTATGATTTTGATTGTATGATTGTGATAGTATGATTGCGATTGTATGATCTGATTGTACGATTGTATTTGGGAGATTGTAATTTTATGATTGCGATTGTATGATCGTGATTGTATGATTGGGATTGTATGATTGTGATTGTATGATTGTGATTGTATGATTGTGATTGCATGATTGTGATTGTATGATTGTATTTGGGAGATTGTAATTGTATGATTGCGATTTTATGATTTTGATTGTATGATTGTGATTGTATGATTGTGATTGTATGATTGTGATTGTATGATTGTGATTGTATGATTGTGATTGTATGATTGCGATTTTATGATTGCGATTGTATGATTGTGATTGTATGATTGTGATTGTATGATTGTGACTGTATGATTGTGATTGTATGATTGTGATTGTGTGATTGTGATTGTATGATTGCGATTGTATGATTGTGATTGTACGATTGTATTTGGGAGATTGTAATTGTATGATTGCGATTATATGATTGTGATTGTATGATTGTGATAGTATGACTGTGATTGTATGATTGTGATTGTATGATTGTGATTGTATGATTGTGATTGTATGATTGCGATTGTCTGATTGTGGTTGTGCGATTGTGATTGTACGATTGCGATTGTACGATTGTGATTGTATGATTGTGATAGTATGATTGTGATTTTATGATTGTGACTCTATGATTGTGATTTTATGATTTTGATTGTATGATTGCGATAGTATGATTGCGATTGTATGATTATGATTGTACGATTGTATTTGGGAGATTGTAATTGTATGATTGCGATTGTATGATTGTAATTGGGATATTCTAATTGTATGATTGCGATTTTATGATTGTGATTGTATGATTGTCATCGTATGATTGTGATTGTATTATTGTGATTGCATGATTGTGATTGTGTGATTGTGATTGTATGATTGTGATTGTATGATTGTGATTTTATGATTGTGATTGTATGATTATGATTGTATGATTGTGATTGTATGATAGTGATTGTATGATTGTGATTGTATGATTGTGATTGAATGAATGCGATTGTATGATTGTGATTGTATGATTGTGATTGCATGATTGTGATTGTATGATTGTGATTGTATGATTTTGATTGTATGATTGTGATTGAATGATTGTGATTGTATGATTGTGATTGTAAGATTGTGATTGTATGATTGTGATTGTAAGATTGTGATTGTATGATTGTGATTGTATGATTGTGATTGTATGAGTGTCATTGTATGATTGTGATTGCATGATTGTGATTGTATGATTGTATTTGGGAGATTGTAATTGTATGATTGCGATTTTACGATTGTGATTGTATGATTGTGATCGTATGATTGTCATCGTATGATTGCGATAGTATGATCTTGATTGCATGATTGTGATTGTGTGATTGTATTTGGGAGAGTGTATTTGTGAGATTGTAATTGTATGATTGCGATTGTATGATTGTGATTGTATGATTGTGATTGTATGATTGTGATTGTATGATTGTGATTGTATGATTGTGATTGTATGATTGTGATTTTATGATTGTGATTGTATGATTGTAATTGTATGATTGTGATTGTATGATTGTGATTGTATGATTGTGATTGTATGATTGTGACTGTATGATTGTGATTGTATGATTGTGATTGTGTGATTGTGATTGTATGATTGCGATTGTACGATTGTGATTGTACGATTGTATTTGGGAGATTGTAATTGTATGATTGCGATTATATGATTGTGATTGTATGATTGTGATAGTATGATTGTGATTGTATGATTGTGATTGTATGATTGTGATTGAATGATTGTGATTGTATGATTGTGATTGTCTGATTGTGGTTGTGCGATTGTGATTGTACAATTGTGATAGTACGATTGTGATTGTACGATTGTGATTGTATGATTCTGATAGTATGATTGTGATTTTATGATTGTGACTGTATGATTGTGATTTTATGATTTTGATTGTATGATTGTGATAGTATGATTGCGATTGTATGATTATGATTGTACGATTGTATTTGGGAGATTGGAATTGTATGATTGCGATTGTATGATTGTGATTGTATGATTGTGATTGGATGATTGTGATTGTATGATTGTGATTGTATGATTGGGATTGTATGATTGTGATTGTATGAATGTGATTGTATGATTGTGATTGCATGATTGTGATTGTATGATTGTATTTGGGAGATTGTAATTGTATGATTGCGATTTTGTGATTTTGATTGTATGATTGTGATTGTATGATTGTGATTGTATGATTGCGATTGTATGATTGTGATTGTATGATTGTGATTGTATGATTGTGATTGTATGATTGTGACTGTATGATTGTGATTGTATGATTGTGATTGTATGATTGTGATTGTGTGATTGTGATTGTATGATTGTGATTGTATGATTGCGATTGCATGATTGTGATTGTATGACTGTATTTGGGAGATTGTAATTGTATGATTGCGATTTTGTGACTTTGATTGTATGATTGTGATTGTATGATTGTGATTGTATGATTGTGATTGTATGATTGTGATTGTATGATTGTGATTGTATGATTGTGATTGTATGATTGTGATTGTATGATTGTGATTGTATGATTGCGATTGTATGATTGTGATTGTATGATTGTGATTGTATGATTGTGATTGTATGATTGTGACTGTATGATTGTGATTGCATGATTGTGATTGTGTGATTGTGATTGTACGATTGTGATTGTATGATTGTGATAGTATGATTGTGATAGTATGATTGTGATTTTATGATTGTGACTCTATGATTGTGATTTTATGATTTTGATTGTATGATTGTGATAGTATGATTGCGATTGTATGATTATGATTGTACGATTGTATTTGGGAGATTGTAATTGTATGATTGCGATTGTATGATTGTGATTGTATGATTGTGATTGTATGATTGTGATTGTATGATTGTAATTGTATGATTGTGATTGTATGATTGTGATTGTATGATTGTGATTGTATGATTGTGACTGTATGATTGTGATTGTATGATTGTGATTGTGTGATTGTGATTGTATGATTGCGATTGTACGATTGTGATTGTACGATTGTATTTGGGAGATTGTAATTGTATGATTGCGATTATATGATTGTGATTGTATGATTGTGATAGTATGATTGTGATTGTATGATTGTGATTGTATGATTGTGATTGAATGATTGTGATTGTATGATTGTGATTGTCTGATTGTGGTTGTGCGATTGTGATTGTACAATTGTGATAGTACGATTGTGATTGTACGATTGTGATTGTATGATTCTGATAGTATGATTGTGATTTTATGATTGTGACTGTATGATTGTGATTTTATGATTTTGATTGTATGATTGTGATAGTATGATTGCGATTGTATGATTATGATTGTACGATTGTATTTGGGAGATTGGAATTGTATGATTGCGATTGTATGATTGTGATTGTATGATTGTGATTGGATGATTGTGATTGTATGATTGTGATTGTATGATTGGGATTGTATGATTGTGATTGTATGAATGTGATTGTATGATTGTGATTGCATGATTGTGATTGTATGATTGTATTTGGGAGATTGTAATTGTATGATTGCGATTTTGTGATTTTGATTGTATGATTGTGATTGTATGATTGTGATTGTATGATTGCGATTGTATGATTGTGATTGTATGATTGTGATTGTATGATTGTGATTGTATGATTGTGACTGTATGATTGTGATTGTATGATTGTGATTGTATGATTGTGATTGTGTGATTGTGATTGTATGATTGTGATTGTATGATTGCGATTGCATGATTGTGATTGTATGACTGTATTTGGGAGATTGTAATTGTATGATTGCGATTTTGTGACTTTGATTGTATGATTGTGATTGTATGATTGTGATTGTATGATTGTGATTGTATGATTGTGATTGTATGATTGTGATTGTATGATTGTGATTGTATGATTGCGATTGTATGATTGTGATTGTATGATTGTGATTGTATGATTGTGATTGTATGATTGTGACTGTATGATTGTGATTGCATGATTGTGATTGTGTGATTGTGATTGTACGATTGTGATTGTATGATTGTGATAGTATGATTGTGATAGTATGATTGTGATTTTATGATTGTGACTCTATGATTGTGATTTTATGATTTTGATTGTATGATTGTGATAGTATGATTGCGATTGTATGATTATGATTGTACGATATTATTTGGGAGATTGTAATTGTATGATTGCGATTGTATGATTGTGATTGTATGATTGTGATTGTATGATTGTGATTGTATGATTGTGATTGTATGATTGTGATGGTATGATTGTGATTGTATGATTGTGATTGTATGATTGGGATTGTAGGATAGTGATTGTATGATTGTGATTGTATGATTGTGATTGTATGAATGTGATTGTATGATTGTGATAGTATGATTGTGATTGTATGATTGTGATTGTCTGATTGTGGTTGTGCGATTGTGATTGTATGATTGTGATTGTACGATTGTGATTGTATGATTGTGATTGCATGATTGTGATTGTATGATTGTATTTGGGAGATTGCAATTGTATGATTGCGAGTTTATGATTGTGATTGTACAATTGTGATCGTATGATTGTCATCGTATGACTCCGACCGTATGATTTTGATTGTATGATTGTAATTGTATGATTGTGATTGTATGATTGGAATTGGGAGATTCTAATTGTATGATTTCGATTTTATGATTGTGATTTTATGATTGTCATCGTATGATTGTGATTGTATTATTGTGATTGTATGATTGTGATTGTGTGATTGTGATTGTATGATTGTGATTGTATGATTGTGATTGTATGATTGTGATTGTATGATTGTGATGGTATGATTGTGATTGTATGAATGTGATTGTATGATTGTGATAGTATGATTGTGATTGTATGATTGTGATTGTCTGATTGTGGTTGTGCGATTGTGATTGTATGATTGTGATTGTACGATTGTGATTGTATGATTGTGATAGTATGATTGTGATTGTATGATTGTAATTGGGAGATTCTAATTGTATGATTGCGATTTTATGATTGTGATTGTATGATTGTCATCGTATGATTGTGATTGTATTATTGTGATTGTATGATTGTGATTGTGTGATTGTGATTGTATGATTGTGATTGTATGATTGTGGTTGTATGATTGTGATTGTGTGATTGTGATTGTATGATTGTGATTGTATGATTGTGATTGTATGATTGTGATTGTATGATTGTGATTGTATGATTGCGATTGTATGATTGTGATTGTGCGATTGTGATTGTACGATTGTGATTGTATGATTGTGATTGTATGATTGTGATAGTATGATTGTGACTTTATGATTGTGACTGTATGATTGTGATGTTATGATTTTGATTGTATGATTGTGATAGTATGATTGCGATTTTATGATTGTGATTGTATGATTGTGATTGCATGATTGTGATTGTATGATTGTAATTGGGAGATTCTAATTGTATGATTGCGATTTTATGATTGTGATTGTATGATTGTCATCGTATGATTGTGATTGTATGATTGTGATAGTATGATTGTGATTGTATGATTATGATTGTATGATTGTGATTGTATGATTGTGATGGTATGATTGCGATTGTATGATTGCGATAGTATGATCGGGATTGTATGATTGTGCTTGTATGATTGTGATTGTATGATTGAGATTGTATGATTGTGATTGTATGATTGTGATAGTATGATTGTGATTTTATGATTGTGATTTTATGATTGTGACTGTATGATTGTGATTTTATGATTTTGATTGTATGATTGTGATAGTATGATTGCGATTGTATGATTATGATTGTACGATTGTATTTGGGAGATTGTAATTGTATGATTGCGATTGTATGATTGTGATTGTATGATTGTGATTGGATGATTGTGATTTTATGATTGTGATTGTATGATTGGGATTGTATGATTGTGACTGTATGATTGTGATTGTATGATTGTGATTGCATGATTGTGATTGTATGATTGTATTTGGGAGATTGTAATTGTATGATTGCGATTTTGTGATTTTGATTGTATGATTGTGATTGTATGATTGCGATTGTATGATTGTGATTGTATGATTGTGATTGTATGATTGTGATTGTATGATTGTGATTGTGTGATTGTGATTGTATGATTGCGATTATATGATTGTGATTGTATGATTGTGATTGTATGATTGTGATAGTATGATTGTGATTGTATGATTGTGATCGTATGATTGTGATTGTATGAATGTGATTGTATGATTGTGATTGTCTGATTGTGGTTGTGCGATTGTGATTGTACAATTATGATTGTACGATTGTGATTGTATGATTGTGATTGTATGATTGTGATTGGATGATTGTGATTGTATGATTGTGATTGTATGATTGGGATTGTATGATTGTGATTGTATGATTGTGATTGTATGATTGTGATTGCATGATTGTGATTGTATGATTGTATTTGGGAGATTGTAATTGTATGATTGCGATTTTATGATTTTGATTGTATGATTGTGATTGTATGATTGTGATTGTATGATTGTGATTGTAAGATTGCGATTGTATGATTGTGATTGTATGATTGTGATTGTATGATTGTGATTGTATGATTGTGACTGTATGATTGTGATTTTATGATTGTGATTGTGTGATTGTGATTGTATGATTGCGATTGTATGATTGCGATTGTATGATTCTGATTGTATGATTGTGATAGTATGATTTTGATTGTATGATTGTGATTGTATGATTCTGATTGTCTGATTGTGGTAGTGCGATTGTGATTGTACGATTGTGATTGTACGATTGTGATTGTATGATTGTGATAGTATGATTGTGATTTTATGATTCTGATTGTATGATTGTGATAGTATGATTGCGATTGTATGATTATGATTGTACGATTGTATTTGGGAGATTGTAATTGTATGATTGCGATTGTATGATTGTGATTGTATGATTGTGAATGTATGATTGTGATTGTATGATTGTGATTGTATGATTGTGATTGTATGATTGTGATTGTATGATTCTGATTGTATGATTGTGATTGTATGATTGTGATTGTATGATTGTGATTGTATGATTGTGATTGCATGATTGTGATTGTATGATTGTATTTGGGAGATTGTAATTGTATGATTGCGATTTTGTGATTTTGATTGTATGATTGTGATGGTATGATTGTGATTGTATGATTGTGATTGTATGATTGCGATAGTATGATTGTGATTGTATGATTGTGATTGTATGATTGTGATTGTATGATTGCGATTGTATGATTGTGATTGTATGATTGAGATTGTATGATTTTTGATTGTATGATTGTGATTGTATGATTGTGATTGTATGATTGTGATTGTATGATTGAGATTGTATGATTTTTGATTGTATGATTGTGACTGTATGATTGTGATTGTATGATTGTGATTGTGTGATTGTGATTGTATGATTGCGATTATATGATTGTGATTGTATGATTGTGATTGTATGATTGTGATAGTATGATTGTGATTGTATGATTGTGATTTAATGATTGTGATTGTATGATTGTGATTGTATGATTGTGATTGTATGATTGTGATTGCCTGATTGTGGTTGTGCGATTGTGATTGTACAATTGTGATTGTACGATTGTGATTGTATGATTGTGATAGTATGATTGTGATTTTATGATTGTGACTGTATGATTGTGATTTTATGATTTTGGCTGTATGATTGTGATAGTATGATTGCGATTGTATGATTGTGATTGTATGATTGTGATAGTATGATTGTGATTGTATGATTGTGATTGTATGATTGTGATTGTATGATTGTGATTGTGTGATTGTGATTGTATGATTGTGATTGTCTGATTGTGGTTGTGCGATTGTGATTGTACAATTGTGATTGTACGATTGTGATTGTATGATTGTGATAGTATGATTGTGATTTTATGATTGTGACTGTATGATGGTGATTTTATGATTTTGATTGTATGATTGTGATAGTATGATTGCGATTGTATGATCTGATTGTACGATTGTATTTGGGAGATTGTAATTTTATGATTGCGATTGTATGATCGTGATTGTATGATTGTGATTGGATGATTGTGATTGTATGATTGTGATTGTATGATTGGGATTGTATGATTGTGATTGTATGAATGTGATTGTATGATTGTGATTGCATGATTGTGATTGTATGATTGTATTTGGGAGATTGTAATTGTATGATTGCGATTTTGTGATTTTGATTGTATGATTGTGATTGTATGATTGTGATTGTATGATTGTGATTGTCTGATTGTGGTTGTGCGATTGTGATTGTACAATTGTGATTGTACGATTGTGATTGTATGATTGTGATAGTATGATTGTGATTTTATGATTGTGACTGTATGATTGTGATTTTATGATTTTGATTGTATGATTGTGATAGTATAATTGCGATTGTATGATTGTGATTGTATGATTGTGATAGTATGATTGCGATTGTATGATTGTGATTGTATGATTGTGATTGTATGATTGTGATTGTGTGATTGTGATTGTATGATTGTGATTGTCTGATTGTAGTTGTGCGATTGTGATTGTACAATTGTGATTGTACGATTGTGATTGTATGATTGTGATAGTATGATTGTGATTTTATGATTGTGACTGTATGATTGTGATTTTATGATTTTGATTGTATGATTGTGATAGTATGATTGCGATTGTATGATCTGATTGTACGATTGTATTTGGGAGATTGTAATTGTATGATTGCGATTATATGATTGTGATTGTATGATTGTAATAGTATGACTGTGATTGTATGATTGTGATTGTATGATTGTGATTGTATGATTGTGATTGTATGATTCTGATTGTATGATTGTGATTGTATGATTGTGATTGTATGATTGTGATTGTATGATTGTGATTGCATGATTGTGATTGTATGATTGTATTTGGGAGGTTGTAATTGTATGATTGCGATTTTGTGATTTTGATTGTATGATTGTGATGGTATGATTGTGATTGTATGATTGTGATTGTATGATTGCGATAGTATGATTGTGATTGTATGATTGTGATTGTATGATTGTGATTGTATGATTGCGATTGTATGATTGTGATTGTATGATTGAGATTGTATGATTTTTGATTGTATGATTGTGACTGTATGATTGTGATTGTATGATTGTGATTGTATGATTGAGATTGTATGATTTTTGATTGTATGATTGTGACTGTATGATTGTGATTGTATGATTGTGATTGTGTGATTGTGATTGTATGATTGCGATTATATGATTGTGATTGTATGATTGTGATTGTATGATTGTGATAGTATGATTGTGATTGTATGATTGTGATTTAATGATTGTGATTGTATGATTGTGATTGTATGATTGTGATTGCCTGATTGTGGTTGTGCGATTGTGATTGTACAATTGTGATTGTACGATTGGGATTGTATGATTGTGATTGTATGAATGTGATTGTATGATTGTGATTGCATGATTGTGATTGTATGATTGTATTTGGGAGATTGTAATTGTATGATTGCGATTTTGTGATTTTGATTGTATGATTGTGATTGTATGATTGTGATTGTATGATTGTGATTGTCTGATTGTGGTTGTGCGATTGTGATTGTACAATTGTGATTGTACGATTGTGATTGTATGATTGTGATAGTATGATTGTGATTTTATGATTGTGACTGTATGATTGTGATTCTATGATTTTGATTGTATGATTGTGATAGTATAATTGCGATTGTATGATTGTGATTGTATGATTGTGATAGTATGATTGTGATTGTATGATTGTGATTGTATGATTGTGATTGTATGATTGTGATTGTGTGATTGTGATTGTATGATTGTGATTGTCTGATTGTGGTTGTGCGATTGTGATTGTACAATTGTGATTGTACGATTGTGATTGTATGATTGTGATAGTATGATTGTGATTTTATGATTGTGACTGTATGATTGTGATTTTATGATTTTGATTGTATGATTGTGATAGTATGATTGCGATTGTATGATCTGATTGTACGATTGTATTTGGGAGATTGTAATTTTATGATTGCGATTGTATGATCGTGATTGTATGATTGTGATTGGATGATTGTGATTGTATGATTGTGATTGTATGATTGGGATTGTATGATTGTGATTGTATGAATGTGATTGTATGATTGTGATTGCATGATTGTGATTGTATGATTGTATTTGGGAGATTGTAATTGTATGATTGCGATTTTGTGATTTTGATTGTATGATTGTGATTGTATGATTGTGATTGTATGATTGTGAATGTATGATTGTGATTGTCTGATTGTGGTTGTGCGATTGTGATTGTACAATTGTGATTGTACGACTGTGATTGTATGATTGTGATAGTATGATTGTGATTTTATGATTGTGACTGTATGATTGTGATTTTATGATTTTGATTGTATGATTGTGATAGTATAATTGCGATTGTATGATTGTGATTGTATGATTGTGATAGTATGATTGTGATTGTATGATTGTGATTGTATGATTGTGATTGTATGATTGTGATTGTGTGATTGTGATTGTATGATTGTGATTGTCTGATTGTGGTTGTGCGATTGTGATTGTACAATTGTGATTGTACGATTGTGATTGTATGATTGTGATAGTATGATTGTGATTTTATGATTGTGACTGTATGATTGTGATTTTAGAATTTTGATTGTATGATTGTGATAGTATGATTGCGATTGTATGATCTGATTGTACGATTGTATTTGGGAGATTGTAATTTTATGATTGCGATTGTATGATCGTGATTGTATGATTGGGATTGTATGATTGTGATTGTATGATTGTGATTGTATGATTGTGATTGCATGATTGTGGTTGTATGATTGTATTTGGGAGATTGTAATTGTATGATTGCGATTTTATGGTTTTGATTGTATGATTGTGATTGTATGATTGTGATTGTATGATTGTGATTGTATGATTGTGATTGTATGATTGCGATTGTATGATTGCGATTGTATGATTGTGATTGTATGATTGTGATTGTATGATTGTGACTGTATGATTGTGATTGTATGATTGTGATTGTGTGATTGTGATTGTATGATTGCGATTGTATGATTGTGATTGTACGATTGTATTTGGGAGATTGTAATTGTATGATTGCGATTATATGATTGTGATTGTATGATTGTGATAGTATGACTGTGATTGTATGATTGTGATTGTATGATTGTGATTGTATGATTGTGATTGTATGATTGCGATTGTCTGATTGTGGTTGTGCGATTGTGATTGTACGATTGCGATTGTACGATTGTGATTGTATGATTGTGATAGTATGATTGTGATTTTATGATTGTGACTCTATGATTGTGATTTTATGATTTTGATTGTATGATTGCGATAGTATGATTGCGATTGTATGATTATGATTGTACGATTGTATTTGGGAGATTGTAATTGTATGATTGCGATTGTATGATTGTAATTGGGATATTCTAATTGTATGATTGCGATTTTATGATTGTGATTGTATGATTGTGATTGTATGATTGTGATAGTATGATTGTGATTGTATGATCGTGATTGTATGATTGTGATTGTATGATTGTGATTGTGTGATTGTGATTGTATGATTGTGATTGTATGATTGCGATTGTATGATTATGATTGTACGATTGTATTTGGGAGATTGTAATTGTATGATTGCGATTGTATGATTGTAATTGGGATATTCTAATTGTATGATTGCGATTTTATGATTGTGATTGTATGATTGTCATCGTATGATTGTGATTGTATTATTGTGATTGCATGATTGTGATTGTGTGATTGTGATTGTATGATTGTGATTGTATGATTGTGATTTTATGATTGTGATTGTATGATTATGATTGTATGATTGTGATTGTATGATAGTGATTGTATGATTGTGATAGTATGATTGTGATTGTATGATTGTGATTGTCTGATTGTGGTTGTGCGATTGTGATTGTATGATTGTGATTGTACGATTGTGATTGTATGATTGTATTTGGGAGATTGTAATTGTATGATTGCGATTTTGTGATTTTGATTGTATGATTGTGATTGTATGATTGTGATTGTATGATTGCGATTGTATGATTGTGATTGTATGATTGTGATTGTATGATTGTGATTGTATGATTGTGACTGTATGATTGTGATTGCATGATTGTGATTGTGTGATTGTGATTGTATGATTGTGATTGTATGATTGTGATTGTATGATTGTGACTGTATGATTGTGATTGTATGATTGTGATTGTATGATTGTGATTGTGTGATTGTGATTGTATGATTGCGATTGCATGATTGTGATTGTATGACTGTATTTGGGAGATTGTAATTGTATGATTGCGATTTTGTGACTTTGATTGTATGATTGTGATTGTATGATTGTGATTGTATGATTGTGATTGTATGATTGTGATTGTATGATTGTGATTGTATGATTGCCATTGTATGATTGTGATTGTATGATTGTGATTGTATGATTGTGATTGTATGATTGTGACTGTATGATTGTGATTGCATGATTGTGATTGTGTGATTGTGATTGTACGATTGTGATTGTATGATTGTGATAGTATGATTGTGATAGTATGATTGTGATTTTATGATTGTGACTCTATGATTGTGATTTTATGATTTTGATTGTATGATTGTGATGGTATGATTGCGATTGTATGATTATGATTGTACGATTGTATTTGGGAGATTGTAATTGTATGATTGCGATTGTATGATTGTGATTGTATGATTGTGATTGTATGATTGTGATTGTATGATTGTGATGGTATGATTGTGATTGTATGATTGTGATTGTATGATTGGGATTGTAGGATAGTGATTGTATGATTGTGATTGTATGATTGTGATTGCATGATTGTGATTGTATGATTGTATTTGGGAGATTGTAATTGTATGATTGCGAGTTTATGATTGTGATTGTACAATTGTGATCGTATGATTGTCATCGTATGATTCCGACCGTATGATTTTGATTGTATGATTGTAATTGTATGATTGTGATTGTATGATTGGAATTGGGAGATTCTAATTGTATGACTTCGATTTTATGATTGTGATTTTATGATTGTCATCGTATGATTGTGATTGTATTATTGTGATTGTATGATTGTGATTGTGTGATTGTGATTGTATGATTGTGATTGTATGATTGTGATTGTATGATTGTGATTTTATGATTTTGACTGTATGATTGTGATAGTATGATTGCGATTGTATGATTATGAATGTACCATTGTATTTGGGAGATTGTAATTGTATGGTTGCGATTTTATGATTGTGATTGTATGATTGTCATCGTATGATTGTGATTGTATGATTGTGATAGTATGATTGTGATTGTATGATTATGATTGTATGATTGTGATTGTATGATTGTGATGGTATGATTGCGATTGTATGATTGCGATAGTATGATCGTGATTGTATGATTGTGATTGTATGATTGTGATTGTATGATTGAGATTGTATGATTGTGATTGTATGATTGTGATAGTATGATTGTGATTTTATGATTGTGACTGTATGATTGTGATTTTATGATTTTGATTGTATGATTGTGATAGTATGATTGCGATTGTATGATTATGATTGTACGATTGTATTTGGGAGATTGTAATTGTATGATTGCGATTGTATGATTGTGATTGTATGATTGTGATTGTATGATTGTGATTGGATGATTGTGATTGTATGATTGTGATTGTATGATTGGGATTGTATGATTGTGATTGTATGATTGTGATTGTATGATTGTGATTGCATGATTGTGATTGTATGATTGTATTTGGGAGATTGTAATTGTATGATTGCGATTTTGTGATTTTGATTGTATGATTGTGATTGTATGATTGCGGTTGTATGATTGTGATTGTATGATTGTGATTGTATGATTGTGATTGTATGATTGTGATTGTATGATTGTGATTGTGTGATTGTGATTGTATGATTGCGATTATATGGTTGTGATTGTATGATTGTGATTGAATGATTGTGATAGTATGAATGTGATTGTATGATTGTGATTGTCTCATTGTGGTTGTGCGATTGTGATTGTACAATTGTGATTGTACGATTGTGATTGTATGATTGTGATAGTATGATTGTGATTTTATGATTGTGACTGTATGATTGTGATTTTATGATTTTGATTGTATGATTGTGATAGTATGATTGCGATTGTATGATTATGATTGTACGGTTGTATTTGGGAGATTGTAATTGTATGATTGCGATTGTATGATTGTGATTGTATGATTGTGATTGGATGATTGTGATTGTATGATTGTGATTGTATGATTGGGATTGTATGATTGTGATTGTATGTTTGTGATTGTATGATTGTGATTGCATGATTGTGATTGTATGATTGTATTTGGGAGATTGTAATTTTATGATTGCGATTTTATGATTTTGATTGTATGATTGTGATTTTATGATTGTGATTGTAAGATTGCGATTGTATGATTGTGATTGTATGATTGTGATTGTATGATTGTATTTGGCAGATTGTAATTGTATGATTGTGATTGTATGATGGTGACTGTATTATTGTGATTGTATGATGTGATTGTACGATTGTGATTGTATAATTGTGATTGTATGATTGTAATTGTATGATTGCGATTTTATGATTGTGATTGTATGATAGTGATCGGATGATTGTCATCGTATGATTGCGATTGTATGATTTTGATTGTCTGATTTTGATTGTATAATTGTGATTGTTTGATTGTGATTGTATGATTGCGATTGTATGATAGTGATTGGGTGATTGTGATTGTATGATTTTGATTGTATGATTTTGATTGTATGATTGTGATTGTATAATTGTGATTGTGTGATTGTGATTGTATGATTGTGATCTTATGATTGCGATGGTATGATTGTGATTGTATAGTAGTAATTGTATGATTGTGATCGTATGATTGTGATTGTATGATTGTGATTGTATGATTGTGATTGTATGATTCTGACTGTATGATTGTGATTGTATGATTGTGATTGTATGATTGTGATTGTATGACTGTGATTGTATGATTGCAATTGTATGATTGCGATTTTATGATTGTGATTGTATGATTTTGATTGTATGATTGTGATTGTGTTATTGTGAGTGTATGATTGTGATAGTGCGATTGTGATTGTATGATTGTGATTGTACGATTGTGGTTGTATGATTGTGATCGTATGATTGCGATTGTATGATTTTGATTGTATGATTGTGATTGTATGATTGTGATTGCATGATTGTGATTGTATGATTGTATTTGGGAGATTGTAATTGTATGATTGCGATTTTACGATTGTGATTGTATGATTGTGATCGTATGATTGTCATCCTATGATTGCGATAGTATGATCTTGATTGTATGATTGTGATTGTGTGGTTGTCATCGTATGATTGCGACTGTACGATTTTGATTGTATGATTGTAATTGTATCATTGTGATTGTATGATTGTGATTGCATGATTGTGATTGTATGATTGTGATTGTATGATTGTGATTGTATGATGGTGACTGTATTATTGTGATTGTATGATTGTGATTGTATGATTGTGATTGTATGATTGTGATCGTATGATTGCGATTGTATGATTGTGATTGTATGATTGTGATTGTATGATTGTGATTGTATTGTTGTGATTGTATGATTGTGATTGTATGATTGTGATTGTATGATTGTGATTGTATGGTGGCGATTGTGTGATTGTGATTGTGTGATTGTGATTGTATGATTGTGATTGTATGATTGTGATTGTATGATTGTGATTGTGTGATTGTGATTGTATGATTGTGGTTGTATGATTGTGATTGTATGATTGTGATTGTATGATTGTGATTGTGTGATTGTGATTGCATGATTGTATTTGGGAGATTGTAATTGTATGATTGCGATTGTATGATAGCGATTGTATGATTGTGATAGTATGATTGTGATTGTATGATTTAGATTGTATGATTGTGATTGCATGATTGTGATTGTATGATTGTGATTGTATGATTTGATTGTATGATTTGATTGTATGATTGTGATTGTATGATTGTGATGGTATGATTGTGACTGTATGATGGTGATTGTATGATTGTGATTGTATGATTGTGATTGTATGATTGTGACTGCATGATTGTATTTGGGAGATTGTAATTTTATGATTGCGATTGTATGATAGCGATTGTATGATTGTGATAGTATGATTGTGATTGTATGATTGTGATTGTATGATTGCGATAATATGATTGCGATTGTATGATTGTGATTGTATGATTGTGATTGCATGATTGTGATTGTATGACTGTGATTGAATGATTGTGAGTGTATGATTGTGATTGTATGATTGTATTTGGGAGATTGTAATTGTATGATTGGGATTGTATGATTGTGATTGTATGATTGTGATTGTATGATTGTGATTGTATGATTGTGATTATATGATTCTGATTGTATGATTGTGATTGTATGATTGTGATTGTATGATTGTGATTGTATGACTGTGATTGTATGATTGCAATTGTATGATTGCGATTTTATGATTGTGATTGTATGATTGTGATAGTATGATTTTGATTGTATGATTGCGATTGTATGATTGTGATTGTATCATTGTGAGCGTATGATTGTGATTGCATGATTGTGAATGTATGATTGTGATTGTATGGTTTTGATTGTATGATTGTGATTGTATTATTGTGAGTGTATGATTGTGATAGTGCGATTGTGATTGTATGATTGTGATTGTACGATTGTGGTTGTAAGATTGTGATCGTATGATTGCGACTGTACGATTTTGATTGTATGATTGTAATTGTATCATTGTGATTGTATGATTGTGATTGCATGATTGTGATTGTATGATTGTGATTGTATGATTGTGATTGTATGATGGTGGCTGTATTATTGTGATTGTATGATTGTGATTGTATGATTGTGATTGTATGATTGTGATTGTATGATTGTGATCGTATGATTGCGATTGTATGATTGTGATTGTATGATTGTGATTGTACGATTGTGATTGTATGATTGTATTTGGGAGATTGTAATTGTATGATTGGGATTGTATGATTGTGATTGTATGATTGTGATTGTACGATTGTGGTTGTATGATTGTGATCGTATGATTGCGATTGTATGATTTTGATTGTATGATTGTGATTGTATGATTGTGATTGCATGATTGTGATTGTATGATTGTATTTGGGAGATTGTAATTGTATGATTGCGATTTTACGATTGTGATTGTATGATTGTGATCGTATGATTGTCATCCTATGATTGCGATAGTATGATCTTGATTGTATGATTGTGATTGTGTGGTTGTCATCGTATGATTGCGACTGTACGATTTTGATTGTATGATTGTAATTGTATCATTGTGATTGTATGATTGTGATTGCATGATTGTGATTGTATGATTGTGATTGTATGATTGTGATTGTATGATGGTGACTGTATTATTGTGATTGTATGATTGTGATTGTATGATTGTGATTGTATGATTGTGATCGTATGATTGCGATTGTATGATTGTGATTGTATGATTGTGATTGTATGATTGTGATTGTATTGTTGTGATTGTATGATTGTGATTGTATGATTGTGATTGTATGATTGTGATTGTATGGTGGCGATTGTGTGATTGTGATTGTGTGATTGTGATTGTATGATTGTGATTGTATGATTGTGATTGTATGATTGTGGTTGTATGATTGTGATTGTATGATTGTGATTGTATGATTGTGATTGTGTGATTGTGATTGCATGATTGTATTTGGGAGATTGTAATTGTATGATTGCGATTGTATGATAGCGATTGTATGATTGTGATAGTATGATTGTGATTGTATGATTGTGATTGTATGATTGTGATTGCATGATTGTGATTGTATGATTGTGATTGTATGATTTGATTGTATGATTTGATTGTATGATTGTGATTGTATGATTGTGATGGTATGATTGTGACTGTATGATGGTGATTGTATGATTGTGATTGTATGATTGTGATTGTATGATTGTGACTGCATGATTGTATTTGGGAGATTGTAATTGTATGATTGCGATTGTATGATAGCGATTGTATGATTGTGATAGTATGATTGTGATTGTATGATTGTGATTGTATGATTGCGATAATATGATTGCGATTGTATGATTGTGATTGTATGATTGTGATTGCATGATTGTGATTGTATGACTGTGATTGAATGATTGTGAGTGTATGATTGTGATTGTATGATTGTATTTGGGAGATTGTAATTGTATGATTGGGATTGTATGATTGTGATTGTATGATTGTGATTGTATGATTGTGATTGTATGATTGTGATTATATGATTCTGATTGTATGATTGTGATTGTATGATTGTGATTGTATGATTGTGATTGTATGACTGTGATTGTATGATTGCAATTGTATGATTGCGATTTTATGATTGTGATTGTATGATTGTGATAGTATGATTTTGATTGTATGATTGCGATTGTATGATTGTGATTGTATCATTGTGAGCGTATGATTGTGATTGCATGATTGTGAATGTATGATTGTGATTGTATGGTTTTGATTGTATGATTGTGATTGTATTATTGTGAGTGTATGATTGTGATAGTGCGATTGTGATTGTATGATTGTGATTGTACGATTGTGGTTGTAAGATTGTGATCGTATGATTGCGATTGTACGATTTTGATTGTATGATTGTGATTGTATGATTGTGATTGCATGATTGTGATTGTATGATTGTATTTGGGAGATTGTAATTGTATGATTGCGATTTTACGATTGTGATTGTGTGATTGTGATCGTATGATTGTCATCCTATGATTGCGATAGTATGATCTTGATTGTATGATTGTGATTGTGTGGTTGTCACCGTATGATTGCGACTGTACGATTTTGATTGTATGATTGTAATTGTATCATTGTGATTGTATGATTGTGATTGCATGATTGTGATTGTATGATTGTGATTGTATGATTGTGATTGTATGATGGTGACTGTATTATTGTGATTGTATGATTGTGATTGTATGATTGTGATTGTATGATTGTGATTGTATGATTGTGATCGTATGATTGCGATTGTATGATTGTGATTGTATGATTGTGATTGTATGATTGTGATTGTATTGTTGTGATTGTATGATTGTGATTGTATGATTGTGATTGTATGATTGTGATTGTATGGTGGCGATTGTGTGATTGTGATTGTGTGATTGTGATTGTGTGATTGTGATTGTGTGATTGTGATTGTATGATTGTGATTGTATGATTGTGATTGTATGATTGTGATTGTATGATTGTGATTGTATGATTGTGGTTGTATGATTGTGATTGTATGATTGTGATTGTATGACTGTGATTGTGTGATTGTGATTGCATGATTGTATTTGGGAGATTGTAATTGTATGATTGCGATTGTATGATAGCGATTGTATGATTGTGATAGTATGATTGTGATTGTATGATTGTGATTGTATGATTGTGATTGCATGATTGTGATTGTATGATTGTGATTGTATGATTTGATTGTATGATTGTGATTGTATGATTGTGATGGTATGATTGTGACTGTATGATTGTGATTGTATGATTGTGATTGTATGATTGTGATTGCATGATTGTATTTGGGAGATTGTAATTGTGTGATTGCGATTGTATGATAGCGATTGTATGATTGTGATAGTATGATTGTGATTGTATGATTGTGATTGTATGATTGTGATTGTATGATTGTGATTGTATGATTGTGATTGTATGATTGTGATTGTATGATTGTGATTGTATGATTGTGATTGTATGGTGGCGATTGTGTGATTGTGATTGTGTGATTGTGATTGTATGATTGCGATAATATGATTGCGATTGTATGATTGTGATTGTGTGATTGTGATTGTATGATAGTGCTTGTATGATTGTGACTGTATGATTGTGATTGTATGATTGTGATTGTATGATTGTGATTGCATGATTGTGATTGTATGATTGTGATTGTATGATTGTGATTGTATGATGGTGACTGTATTATTGTGATTGTATGATTGTGATTGTATGATTGTGATTGTATGATTGTGATTGTATGATTGTGATCGTATGATTGCGATTGTATGATTGTGATTGTATGATTGTGATTGTATGATTGTGATTGTATTGTTGTGATTGTATGATTGTGATTGTATGATTGTGATTGTATGGTGGCGATTGTGTGATTGTGATTGTGTGATTGTGATTGTATGATTGTGATTGTATGATTGTGATTGTATGATTGTGATTGTATGATTGTGATTGTATGATTGTGGTTGTATGATTGTGACTGTATGATTGTGATTGTATGATTGTGATTGTATGATTGTGATTGCATGATTGTATTTGGGAGATTGTAATTGTGTGATTGCGATTGTATGATAGCGATTGTATGATTGTGATAGTATGATTGTGATTGTATGATTCTGACTGTATGATTGTGATTGTATGATTGTGATTGTATGATTGTGATTGTATGACTGTGATTGTATGATTGCAATTGTATGATTGCGATTTTATGATTGTGATTGTATGATTTTGATTGTATGATTGTGATTGTGTTATTGTGAGTGTATGATTGTGATAGTGCGATTGTGATTGTATGATTGTGATTGTACGATTGTGGTTGTATGATTGTGATCGTATGATTGCGATTGTATGATTTTGATTGTATGATTGTGATTGTATGATTGTGATTGCATGATTGTGATTGTATGATTGTATTTGGGAGATTGTAATTGTATGATTGCGATTTTACGATTGTGATTGTATGATTGTGATCGTATGATTGTCATCCTATGATTGCGATAGTATGATCTTGATTGTATGATTGTGATTGTGTGGTTGTCATCGTATGATTGCGACTGTACGATTTTGATTGTATGATTGTAATTGTATCATTGTGATTGTATGATTGTGATTGCATGATTGTGATTGTATGATTGTGATTGTATGATTGTGATTGTATGATGGTGACTGTATTATTGTGATTGTATGATTGTGATTGTATGATTGTGATTGTATGATTGTGATTGTATGATTGTGATCGTATGATTGCGATTGTATGATTGTGATTGTATGATTGTGATTGTATGATTGTGATTGTATTGTTGTGATTGTATGATTGTGATTGTATGATTGTGATTGTATGATTGTGATTGTATGGTGGCGATTGTGTGATTGTGATTGTGTGATTGTGATTGTATGATTGTGATTGTATGATTGTGATTGTATGATTGTGATTGTATGATTGTGATTGTATGATTGTGGTTGTATGATTGTGATTGTATGATTGTGATTGTATGATTGTGATTGTGTGATTGTGATTGCATGATTGTATTTGGGAGATTGTAATTGTATGATTGCGATTGTATGATAGCGATTGTATGATTGTGATAGTATGATTGTGATTGTATGATTGTGATTGTATGATTGTGATTGCATGATTGTGATTGTATGATTGTGATTGTATGATTTGATTGTATGATTGTGATTGTATGATTGTGAATGTATGATTGTGATTGCATGATTGTGATTGCATGATTGTGATTGTATGATTGCGATTGTATGATTGTGATTGTATGATTGTGATTGCATGATTGTGAGTGTATGATTGTGATAGTGCGATTGTGATTGTATGATTGTGATTGTACGATTGTGGTTGTATGATTGTGATCGTATGATTGCGATTGTATGATTTTGATTGTATGATTGTGATTGTATGATTGTGATTGCATGATTGTGATTGTATGATTGTATTTGGGAGATTGTAATTGTATGATTGCGATTTTACGATTGTGATTGTATGATTGTGATCGTATGATTGTCATCCTATGATTGCGATAGTATGATCTTGATTGTATGATTGTGATTGTGTGGTTGTCATCGTATGATTGCGACTGTACGATTTTGATTGTATGATTGTAATTGTATCATTGTGATTGTATGATTGTGATTGCATGATTGTGATTGTATGATTGTGATTGTATGATTGTGATTGTATGATGGTGACTGTATTATTGTGATTGTATGATTGTGATTGTATGATTGTGATTGTATGATTGTGATCGTATGATTGCGATTGTATGATTGTGATTGTATGATTGTGATTGTATGATTGTGATTGTATTGTTGTGATTGTATGATTGTGATTGTATGATTGTGATTGTATGATTGTGATTGTATGGTGGCGATTGTGTGATTGTGATTGTGTGATTGTGATTGTATGATTGTGATTGTATGATTGTGATTGTATGATTGTGATTGTGTGATTGTGATTGTATGATTGTGGTTGTATGATTGTGATTGTATGATTGTGATTGTATGATTGTGATTGTGTGATTGTGATTGCATGATTGTATTTGGGAGATTGTAATTGTATGATTGCGATTGTATGATAGCGATTGTATGATTGTGATAGTATGATTGTGATTGTATGATTTAGATTGTATGATTGTGATTGCATGATTGTGATTGTATGATTGTGATTGTATGATTTGATTGTATGATTTGATTGTATGATTGTGATTGTATGATTGTGATGGTATGATTGTGACTGTATGATGGTGATTGTATGATTGTGATTGTATGATTGTGATTGTATGATTGTGACTGCATGATTGTATTTGGGAGATTGTAATTTTATGATTGCGATTGTATGATAGCGATTGTATGATTGTGATAGTATGATTGTGATTGTATGATTGTGATTGTATGATTGCGATAATATGATTGCGATTGTATGATTGTGATTGTATGATTGTGATTGCATGATTGTGATTGTATGACTGTGATTGAATGATTGTGAGTGTATGATTGTGATTGTATGATTGTATTTGGGAGATTGTAATTGTATGATTGGGATTGTATGATTGTGATTGTATGATTGTGATTGTATGATTGTGATTGTATGATTGTGATTATATGATTCTGATTGTATGATTGTGATTGTATGATTGTGATTGTATGATTGTGATTGTATGACTGTGATTGTATGATTGCAATTGTATGATTGCGATTTTATGATTGTGATTGTATGATTGTGATAGTATGATTTTGATTGTATGATTGCGATTGTATGATTGTGATTGTATCATTGTGAGCGTATGATTGTGATTGCATGATTGTGAATGTATGATTGTGATTGTATGGTTTTGATTGTATGATTGTGATTGTATTATTGTGAGTGTATGATTGTGATAGTGCGATTGTGATTGTATGATTGTGATTGTACGATTGTGGTTGTAAGATTGTGATCGTATGATTGCGACTGTACGATTTTGATTGTATGATTGTAATTGTATCATTGTGATTGTATGATTGTGATTGCATGATTGTGATTGTATGATTGTGATTGTATGATTGTGATTGTATGATGGTGACTGTATTATTGTGATTGTATGATTGTGATCGTATGATTGCGATTGTATGATTGTGATTGTATGATTGTGATTGTACGATTGTGATTGTATGATTGTATTTGGGAGATTGTAATTGTATGATTGGGATTGTATGATTGTGATTGTATGATTGTGATTGTACGATTGTGGTTGTATGATTGTGATCGTATGATTGCGATTGTATGATTTTGATTGTATGATTGTGATTGTATGATTGTGATTGCATGATTGTGATTGTATGATTGTATTTGGGAGATTGTAATTGTATGATTGCGATTTTACGATTGTGATTGTATGATTGTGATCGTATGATTGTCATCCTATGATTGCGATAGTATGATCTTGATTGTATGATTGTGATTGTGTGGTTGTCATCGTATGATTGCGACTGTACGATTTTGATTGTATGATTGTAATTGTATCATTGTGATTGTATGATTGTGATTGCATGATTGTGATTGTATGATTGTGATTGTATGATTGTGATTGTATGATGGTGACTGTATTATTGTGATTGTATGATTGTGATTGTATGATTGTGATTGTATGATTGTGATCGTATGATTGCGATTGTATGATTGTGATTGTATGATTGTGATTGTATGATTGTGATTGTATTGTTGTGATTGTATGATTGTGATTGTATGATTGTGATTGTATGATTGTGATTGTATGGTGGCGATTGTGTGATTGTGATTGTGTGATTGTGATTGTATGATTGTGATTGTATGATTGTGATTGTATGATTGTGATTGTATGATTGTGATTGTATGATTGTGGTTGTATGATTGTGATTGTATGATTGTGATTGTATGATTGTGATTGTGTGATTGTGATTGCATGATTGTATTTGGGAGATTGTAATTGTATGATTGCGATTGTATGATAGCGATTGTATGATTGTGATAGTATGATTGTGATTGTATGATTGTGATTGTATGATTGTGATTGCATGATTGTGATTGTATGATTGTGATTGTATGATTTGATTGTATGATTTGATTGTATGATTGTGATTGTATGATTGTGATGGTATGATTGTGACTGTATGATGGTGATTGTATGATTGTGATTGTATGATTGTGATTGTATGATTGTGACTGCATGATTGTATTTGGGAGATTGTAATTGTATGATTGCGATTGTATGATAGCGATTGTATGATTGTGATAGTATGATTGTGATTGTATGATTGTGATTGTATGATTGCGATAATATGATTGCGATTGTATGATTGTGATTGTATGATTGTGATTGCATGATTGTGATTGTATGACTGTGATTGAATGATTGTGAGTGTATGATTGTGATTGTATGATTGTATTTGGGAGATTGTAATTGTATGATTGGGATTGTATGATTGTGATTGTATGATTGTGATTGTATGATTGTGATTGTATGATTGTGATTATATGATTCTGATTGTATGATTGTGATTGTATGATTGTGATTGTATGATTGTGATTGTATGACTGTGATTGTATGATTGCAATTGTATGATTGCGATTTTATGATTGTGATTGTATGATTGTGATAGTATGATTTTGATTGTATGATTGCGATTGTATGATTGTGATTGTATCATTGTGAGCGTATGATTGTGATTGCATGATTGTGAATGTATGATTGTGATTGTATGGTTTTGATTGTATGATTGTGATTGTATTATTGTGAGTGTATGATTGTGATAGTGCGATTGTGATTGTATGATTGTGATTGTACGATTGTGGTTGTAAGATTGTGATCGTATGATTGCGATTGTACGATTTTGATTGTATGATTGTGATTGTATGATTGTGATTGCATGATTGTGATTGTATGATTGTATTTGGGAGATTGTAATTGTATGATTGCGATTTTACGATTGTGATTGTGTGATTGTGATCGTATGATTGTCATCCTATGATTGCGATAGTATGATCTTGATTGTATGATTGTGATTGTGTGGTTGTCACCGTATGATTGCGACTGTACGATTTTGATTGTATGATTGTAATTGTATCATTGTGATTGTATGATTGTGATTGCATGATTGTGATTGTATGATTGTGATTGTATGATTGTGATTGTATGATGGTGACTGTATTATTGTGATTGTATGATTGTGATTGTATGATTGTGATTGTATGATTGTGATTGTATGATTGTGATCGTATGATTGCGATTGTATGATTGTGATTGTATGATTGTGATTGTATGATTGTGATTGTATTGTTGTGATTGTATGATTGTGATTGTATGATTGTGATTGTATGATTGTGATTGTATGGTGGCGATTGTGTGATTGTGATTGTGTGATTGTGATTGTGTGATTGTGATTGTGTGATTGTGATTGTATGATTGTGATTGTATGATTGTGATTGTATGATTGTGATTGTATGATTGTGATTGTATGATTGTGGTTGTATGATTGTGATTGTATGATTGTGATTGTATGACTGTGATTGTGTGATTGTGATTGCATGATTGTATTTGGGAGATTGTAATTGTATGATTGCGATTGTATGATAGCGATTGTATGATTGTGATAGTATGATTGTGATTGTATGATTGTGATTGTATGATTGTGATTGCATGATTGTGATTGTATGATTGTGATTGTATGATTTGATTGTATGATTGTGATTGTATGATTGTGATGGTATGATTGTGACTGTATGATTGTGATTGTATGATTGTGATTGTATGATTGTGATTGCATGATTGTATTTGGGAGATTGTAATTGTGTGATTGCGATTGTATGATAGCGATTGTATGATTGTGATAGTATGATTGTGATTGTATGATTGTGATTGTATGATTGTGATTGTATGATTGTGATTGTATGATTGTGATTGTATGATTGTGATTGTATGATTGTGATTGTATGATTGTGATTGTATGGTGGCGATTGTGTGATTGTGATTGTGTGATTGTGATTGTATGATTGCGATAATATGATTGCGATTGTATGATTGTGATTGTGTGATTGTGATTGTATGATAGTGCTTGTATGATTGTGACTGTATGATTGTGATTGTATGATTGTGATTGTATGATTGTGATTGCATGATTGTGATTGTATGATTGTGATTGTATGATTGTGATTGTATGATGGTGACTGTATTATTGTGATTGTATGATTGTGATTGTATGATTGTGATTGTATGATTGTGATTGTATGATTGTGATCGTATGATTGCGATTGTATGATTGTGATTGTATGATTGTGATTGTATGATTGTGATTGTATTGTTGTGATTGTATGATTGTGATTGTATGATTGTGATTGTATGGTGGCGATTGTGTGATTGTGATTGTGTGATTGTGATTGTATGATTGTGATTGTATGATTGTGATTGTATGATTGTGATTGTATGATTGTGATTGTATGATTGTGGTTGTATGATTGTGATTGTATGATTGTGATTGTATGATTGTGATTGTGTGATTGTGATTGCATGATTGTATTTGGGAGATTGTAATTGTGTGATTGCGATTGTATGATAGCGATTGTATGATTGTGATAGTATGATTGTGATTGTATGATTGTGATAGTATGATTGCGATTGTATGATTATGATTGTACGACTGTATTTGGGAGATTGTAATTGTATGATTGCGATTGTATGATTGTGATTGTATGATTGTGATTGGATGATTGTGATTGTATGATTGTGATTGTATGATTGGGATTGTATGATTGTGATTGTATGATTGTGATTGTATGATTGTGATTGCATGATTGTGATTGTATGATTGTATTTGGGAGATTGTAATTGTATGATTGCGATTTTGTGATTTTGATTGTATGATTGTGATTGTATGATTGCGGTTGTATGATTGTGATTGTATGATTGTGATTGTATGATTGTGATTGTATGATTGTGATTGTATGATTGTGATTGTGTGATTGTGATTGTATGATTGCGATTATATGGTTGTGATTGTATGATTGTGATTGAATGATTGTGATAGTATGAATGTGATTGTATGATTGTGATTGTCTCATTGTGGTTGTGCGATTGTGATTGTACAATTGTGATTGTACGATTGTGATTGTATGATTGTGATAGTATGATTGTGATTTTATGATTGTGACTGTATGATTGTGATTTTATGATTTTGATTGTATGATTGTGATAGTATGATTGCGATTGTATGATTATGATTGTACGGTTGTATTTGGGAGATTGTAATTGTATGATTGCGATTGTATGATTGTGATTGTATGATTGTGATTGGATGATTGTGATTGTATGATTGTGATTGTATGATTGGGATTGTATGATTGTGATTGTATGATTGTGATTGTATGATTGTGATTGCATGATTGTGATTGTATGATTGTATTTGGGAGATTGTAATTGTATGATTGCGATTTTATGATTTTGATTGTATGATTGCGATTGTATGATTGCGATTGTATGATTGTGATTGCACGATTGTGATTGTATCATTGTAATTGTATGATTTTGATTGTATGATTGTGATTGTGTGATTGTGATTGTATGATTGTGATTGTATGATTGTTTTTTATATGATTGTGATTGTATAGTAGTAATTGTATGATTGTGATCGTATGATTGTGATTGTATGATTGTGATTGTATGACTGTGATTGAATGATTGTGAGTGTATGATTGTGATTGTATGATTGTATTTGGGAGATTGTAATTGTATGATTGGGATTGTATGATTGTGATTGTATGATTGTGATTGTATGCTTGCGATTGTATGATTGTGATTGTATGATTGTGATTGTATGATTGTGATTGTATGATTGTGATTGTATGATTGTGATTGTATGATTGTGATTGTATGATTGTGATTGTGTGATTGTGATTGTATGATTGCGATTTTATGATTGTGATTGTATGATTGTGATAGTATGATTTTGATTGTATGATTGTGATTGTATGATTGTGATTGTATCATTGTGAGCGTATGATTGTGATTGCATGATTGTGAATGTATGATTGTGATTGTATGATTTTGATTGTATGATTGTGATTGTATGATTGTGATTGTATGATGGTGACTGTATTATTGTGATTGTATGATTGTGATTGTATGATTGTGATTGTATGATTGTGATTGTATGATTGTGATCGTATGATTGCGATTGTATGATTGTGATTGTATGATTGTGATTGTATGATTGTGATTGTATTGTTGTGATTGTATGATTGTGATTGTATGATTGTGATTGTATGGTGGCGATTGTGTGATTGTGATTGCATGATTGTATTTGGGAGATTGTAATTGTGTGATTGCGATTGTATGATAGCGATTGTATGATTGTGATAGTATGATTTTGATTGTATGATTGTGATTGTATGATTGTGATTGCATGATTGTGATTGTATGATTGTATTTGGGAGATTGTAATTGTATGATTGCGATTTTACGATTGTGATTGTATGATTGTGATCGTATGATTGTCATCCTATGATTGCGATAGTATGATCTTGATTGTATGATTGTGATTGTGTGGTTGTCATCGTATGATTGCGACTGTACGATTTTGATTGTATGATTGTAATTGTATCATTGTGATTGTATGATTGTGATTGCATGATTGTGATTGTATGATTGTGATTGTATGATTGTGATTGTATGATGGTGACTGTATTATTGTGATTGTATGATTGTGATTGTATGATTGTGATTGTATGATTGTGATTGTATGATTGTGATCGTATGATTGCGATTGTATGATTGTGATTGTATGATTGTGATTGTATGATTGTGATTGTATTGTTGTGATTGTATGATTGTGATTGTATGATTGTGATTGTATGATTGTGATTGTATGGTGGCGATTGTGTGATTGTGATTGTGTGATTGTGATTGTATGATTGTGATTGTATGATTGTGATTGTATGATTGTGATTGTATGATTGTGATTGTATGATTGTGGTTGTATGATTGTGATTGTATGATTGTGATTGTATGATTGTGATTGTGTGATTGTGATTGCATGATTGTATTTGGGAGATTGTAATTGTATGATTGCGATTGTATGATAGCGATTGTATGATTGTGATAGTATGATTGTGATTGTATGATTGTGATTGTATGATTGTGATTGCATGATTGTGATTGTATGATTGTGATTGTATGATTTGATTGTATGATTGTGATTGTATGATTGTGAATGTATGATTGTGATTGCATGATTGTGATTGCATGATTGTGATTGTATGATTGCGATTGTATGATTGTGATTGTATGATTGTGATTGCATGATTGTGAGTGTATGATTGTGATAGTGCGATTGTGATTGTATGATTGTGATTGTACGATTGTGGTTGTATGATTGTGATCGTATGATTGCGATTGTATGATTTTGATTGTATGATTGTGATTGTATGATTGTGATTGCATGATTGTGATTGTATGATTGTATTTGGGTGATTGTAATTGTATGATTGCGATTTTACGATTGTGATTGTATGATTGTGATCGTATGATTGTCATCCTATGATTGCGATAGTATGATCTTGATTGTATGATTGTGATTGTGTGGTTGTCATCGTATGATTGCGACTGTACGATTTTGATTGTATGATTGTAATTGTATCATTGTGATTGTATGATTGTGATTGCATGATTGTGATTGTATGATTGTGATTGTATGATTGTGATTGTATGATGGTGACTGTATTATTGTGATTGTATGATTGTGATTGTATGATTGTGATTGTATGATTGTGATCGTATGATTGCGATTGTATGATTGTGATTGTATGATTGTGATTGTATGATTGTGATTGTATTGTTGTGATTGTATGATTGTGATTGTATGATTGTGATTGTATGATTGTGATTGTATGGTGGCGATTGTGTGATTGTGATTGTGTGATTGTGATTGTATGATTGTGATTGTATGATTGTGATTGTATGATTGTGATTGTATGATTGTGATTGTATGATTGTGGTTGTATGATTGTGATTGTATGATTGTGATTGTATGATTGTGATTGTGTGATTGTGATTGCATGATTGTATTTGGGAGATTGTAATTGTATGATTGCGATTGTATGATAGCGATTGTATGATTGTGATAGTATGATTGTGATTGTATGATTGTGATTGTATGATTGTGATTGCATGATTGTGATTGTATGATTGTGATTGTATGATTTGATTGTATGATTTGATTGTATGATTGTGATTGTATGATTGTGATGGTATGATTGTGACTGTATGATGGTGATTGTATGATTGTGATTGTATGATTGTGATTGTATGATTGTGACTGCATGATTGTATTTGGGAGATTGTAATTGTATGATTGCGATTGTATGATAGCGATTGTATGATTGTGATAGTATGATTGTGATTGTATGATTGTGATTGTATGATTGCGATAATATGATTGCGATTGTATGATTGTGATTGTATGATTGTGATTGCATGATTGTGATTGTATGACTGTGATTGAATGATTGTGAGTGTATGATTGTGATTGTATGATTGTATTTGGGAGATTGTAATTGTATGATTGGGATTGTATGATTGTGATTGTATGATTGTGATTGTATGATTGTGATTGTATGATTGTGATTATATGATTCTGATTGTATGATTGTGATTGTATGATTGTGATTGTATGATTGTGATTGTATGACTGTGATTGTATGATTGCAATTGTATGATTGCGATTTTATGATTGTGATTGTATGATTGTGATAGTATGATTTTGATTGTATGATTGCGATTGTATGATTGTGATTGTATCATTGTGAGCGTATGATTGTGATTGCATGATTGTGAATGTATGATTGTGATTGTATGGTTTTGATTGTATGATTGTGATTGTATTATTGTGAGTGTATGATTGTGATAGTGCGATTGTGATTGTATGATTGTGATTGTACGATTGTGGTTGTAAGATTGTGATCGTATGATTGCGATTGTACGATTTTGATTGTATGATTGTGATTGCATGATTGTGATTGCATGATTGTGATTGTATGATTGTATTTGGGAGATTGTAATTGTATGATTGCGATTTTACGATTGTGATTGTGTGATTGTGATCGTATGATTGTCATCCTATGATTGCGATAGTATGATCTTGATTGTATGATTGTGATTGTGTGGTTGTCACCGTATGATTGCGACTGTACGATTTTGATTGTATGATTGTAAATGTATCATTGTGATTGTATGATTGTGATTGCATGATTGTGATTGTATGATTGTGATTGTATGATTGTGATTGTATGATGGTGACTGTATTATTGTGATTGTATGATTGTGATTGTATGATTGTGATTGTATGATTGTGATTGTATGATTGTGATCGTATGATTGCGATTGTATGATTGTGATTGTATGATTGTGATTGTATGATTGTGATTGTATTGTTGTGATTGTATGATTGTGATTGTATGATTGTGATTGTATGATTGTGATTGTATGGTGGCGATTGTGTGATTGTGATTGTGTGATTGTGATTGTATGATTGTGATTGTATGATTGTGATTGTATGATTGTGATTGTATGATTGTGATTGTATGATTGTGGTTGTATGATTGTGATTGTATGATTGTGATTGTATGATTGTGATTGTGTGATTGTGATTGCATGATTGTATTTGGGAGATTGTAATTGTATGATTGCGATTGTATGATAGCGATTGTATGATTGTGATAGTATGATTGTGATTGTATGATTGTGATTGTATGATTGTGATTGCATGATTGTGATTGTATGATTGTGATTGTATGATTTGATTGTATGATTGTGATTGTATGATTGTGATGGTATGATTGTGACTGTATGATTGTGATTGTATGATTGTGATTGTATGATTGTGATTGCATGATTGTATTTGGGAGATTGTAATTGTGTGATTGCGATTGTATGATAGCGATTGTATGATTGTGATAGTATGATTGTGATTGTATGATTGTGATTGTATGATTGTGATTGTATGATTGTGATTGTATGATTGTGATTGTATGATTGTGATAGTATGATTGTGATTGTATGATTGTGATTGTATGATTGTGATTGTATGATTGTGATTGTATGATTGTGATTGTATGATAGCGATTGTATGATTGTGATAGTATGATTGTGATTGTATGATTGTGATTGTATGATTGTGATTGTATGATTGTGATTGTATGATTGTGATTGTATGATTGTGATTGTATGATTGTGATCGTATGATTGCGATTGTATGATTGTGATTGTATGATTGTGATTGTATGATTGTGATTGTATTGTTGTGATTGTATGATTGTGATTGTATGATTGTGATTGTATGGTGGCGATTGTGTGATTGTGATTGTGTGATTGTGATTGTATGATTGTGATTGTATGATTGTGATTGTATGATTGTGATTGTATGATTGTGATTGTATGATTGTGGTTGTATGATTGTGATTGTATGATTGTGATTGTATGATTGTGATTGTGTGATTGTGATTGCATGATTGTATTTGGGAGATTGTAATTGTGTGATTGCGATTGTATGATAGCGATTGTATGATTGTGATAGTATGATTGTGATTGTATGATTGTGATAGTATGATTGCGATTGTATGATTATGATTGTACGACTGTATTTGGGAGATTGTAATTGTATGATTGCGATTGTATGATTGTGATTGTATGATTGTGATTGGATGATTGTGATTGTATGATTGTGATTGTATGATTGGGATTGTATGATTGTGATTGTATGATTGTGATTGTATGATTGTGATTGCATGATTGTGATTGTATGATTGTATTTGGGAGATTGTAATTGTATGATTGCGATTTTGTGATTTTGATTGTATGATTGTGATTGTATGCTTGCGGTTGTATGATTGTGATTGTATGATTGTGATTGTATGATTGTGATTGTATGATTGTGATTGTATGATTGTGATTGTGTGATTGTGATTGTATGATTGCGATTATATGGTTGTGATTGTATGATTGTGATTGAATGATTGTGATAGTATGAATGTGATTGTATGATTGTGATTGTCTCATTGTGGTTGTGCGATTGTGATTGTACAATTGTGATTGTACGATTGTGATTGTATGATTGTGATAGTATGATTGTGATTTTATGATTGTGACTGTATGATTGTGATTTTATGATTTTGATTGTATGATTGTGATAGTATGATTGCGATTGTATGATTATGATTGTACGGTTGTATTTGGGAGATTGTAATTGTATGATTGCGATTGTATGATTGTGATTGTATGATTGTGATTGGATGATTGTGATTGGATGATTGTGATTGTATGATTGTGATTGTATGATTGGGATTGTATGATTGTGATTGTATGATTGTGATTGTATGATTGTGATTGCATGATTGTGATTGTATGATTGTATTTGGGAGATTGTAATTGTATGATTGCGATTTTATGATTTTGATTGTATGATTGCGATTGTATGATTGCGATTGTATGATTGTGATTGCACGATTGTGATTGTATCATTGTAATTGTATGATTTTGATTGTATGATTGTGATTGTGTGATTGTGATTGTATGATTGTGATTGTATGATTGTTTTTTATATGATTGTGATTGTATAGTAGTAATTGTATGATTGTGATCGTATGATTGTGATTGTATGATTGTGATTGTATGACTGTGATTGAATGATTGTGAGTGTATGATTGTGATTGTATGATTGTATTTGGGAGATTGTAATTGTATGATTGGGATTGTATGATTGTGATTGTATGATTGTGATTGTATGCTTGCGATTGTATGATTGTGATTGTATGATTGTGATTGTATGATTGTGATTGTATGATTGTGATTGTATGATTGTGATTGTATGATTGTGATTGTGTGATTGTGATTGTATGATTGCGATTTTATGATTGTGATTGTATGATTGTGATAGTATGATTTTGATTGTATGATTGTGATTGTATGATTGTGATTGTATCATTGTGAGCGTATGATTGTGATTGCATGATTGTGAATGTATGATTGTGATTGTATGATTTTGATTGTATGATTGTGATTGTATGATTGTGATAGTATGATTGTGATTGTATGATTGTGATTGTATGATTGCGATAATATGATTGCGATTGTATGATTGTGATTGTATGATTGTGATTGCATGATTGTGATTGTATGACTGTGATTGAATGATTGTGAGTGTATGATTGTGATTGTATGATTGTATTTGGGAGATTGTAATTGTATGATTGGGATTGTATGATTGTGATTGTATGATTGTGATTGTATGATTGTGATTGTATGATTGTGATTGTATGATTGTGATTGTATGATTGTGATTGTGTGGTTGTCATCGTATGATTGCGACTGTACGATTTTGATTGTATGATTGTAATTGTATCATTGTGATTGTATGATTGTGATTGCATGATTGTGATTGTATGATTGTGATTGTATGATTGTGATTGTATGATGGTGACTGTATTATTGTGATTGTATGATTGTGATTGTATGATTGTGATTGTATGATTGTGATTGTATGATTGTGATTGCATGATTGTGATTGTATGATTGTGATTGTCTGATTTGATTGTATGATTGTGATTGTATGATTGTGAATGTATGATTGTGATTGCATGATTGTGATTGCATGATTGTGATTGTATGATTGCGATTGTATGATTGTGATTGTATGATTGTGATTGCATGATTGTGATTGTATGATTGTGATTGTATGATTTGATTGTATGATTGTGATTGTATGATTGTGATGGTATGATTGTGACTGTATGATGGTGATTGTATGATTGTGATTGTATGATTGTGATTGTATGATTGTGACTGCATGATTGTATTTGGGAGATTGTAATTGTATGATTGCGATTGTATGATAGCGATTGTATGATTGTGATTGTATGATTGTGATTGTATGGTGGCGATTGTGTGATTGTGATTGTGTGATTGTGATTGTATGATTGCGATAATATGATTGCGATTGTATGATTGTGATTGTGTGATTGTGATTGTATGATAGTGCTTGTATGATTGTGACTGTATGATTGTGATTGTATGATTGTGATTGTATGATTGTGATTGCATGATTGTGATTGTATGATTGTGATTGTATGATTGTGATTGTATGATGGTGACTGTATTATTGTGATTGTATGATTGTGATTGTATGATTGTGATTGTATGATTGTGATTGTATGATTGTGATCGTATGCTTGCGATTGTATGATTGTGATTGTATGATTGTGATTGTATGATTGTGATTGTATTGTTGTGATTGTATGATTGTGATTGTATGATTGTGATTGTATGGTGGCGATTGTGTGATTGTGATTGTGTGATTGTGATTGTATGATTGTGATTGTATGATTGTGATTGTATGATTGTGATTGTATGATTGTGATTGTATGATTGTGGTTGTATGATTGTGATTGTATGATTGTGATTGTATGATTGTGATTGTGTGATTGTGATTGCATGATTGTATTTGGGAGATTGTAATTGTGTGATTGCGATTGTATGATAGCGATTGTATGATTGTGATAGTATGATTGTGATTGTATGATTGTGATAGTATGATTGCGATTGTATGATTATGATTGTACGACTGTATTTGGGAGATTGTAATTGTATGATTGCGATTGTATGATTGTGATTGTATGATTGTGATTGGATGATTGTGACTGTATGATTGTGATTGTATGATTGGGATTGTATGATTGTGATTGTATGATTGTGATTGTATGATTGTGATTGCATGATTGTGATTGTATGATTGTATTTGGGAGATTGTAATTGTATGATTGCGATTTTGTGATTTTGATTGTATGATTGTGATTGTATGATTGCGGTTGTATGATTGTGATTGTATGATTGTGATTGTATGATTGTGATTGTATGATTGTGATTGTATGATTGTGATTGTGTGATTGTGATTGTATGATTGCGATTATATGGTTGTGATTGTATGATTGTGATTGAATGATTGTGATAGTATGAATGTGATTGTATGATTGTGATTGTCTCATTGTGGTTGTGCGATTGTGATTGTACAATTGTGATTGTACGATTGTGATTGTATGATTGTGATAGTATGATTGTGATTTTATGATTGTGACTGTATGATTGTGATTTTATGATTTTGATTGTATGATTGTGATAGTATGATTGCGATTGTATGATTATGATTGTACGGTTGTATTTGGGAGATTGTAATTGTATGATTGCGATTGTATGAGTGTGATTGTATGATTGTGATTGGATGATTGTGATTGTATGATTGTGATTGTATGATTGGGATTGTATGATTGTGATTGTATGATTGTGATTGTATGATTGTGATTGCATGATTGTGATTGTATGATTGTATTTGGGAGATTGTAATTGTATGATTGCGATTTTATGATTTTGATTGTATGATTGTGATTGTATGATTGTGATTGTAAGATTGCGATTGTATGATTGTGATTGTATGATTGTGATTGTATGATTGTGATTGTATGATTGTGACTGTATGATTGTGATTGTATGATTGTGATTGTGTGATTGTGATTGTATGATTGCGATTGTATGATTGTGATTTTATGATTTTGATTGTATGATTGTGATAGTATGATTGCGATTGTATGATTGTGATTGTATGATTGTGATAGTATGATTGTGATTGTATGATTGTGATTGTATGATTGCGATTGTATGATAGTGATTGTGTGATTGTGATTGTATGATTTTGATTGTATGATTGTGATTGTATGATTGTGATTGTATGATTGTGATTGTATGATTGTGATCGTATGATTGCGATTGTATGATTGTGATTGTATGATTGTGATAGTATGATTGTGATTGTATGATTGTGATTGTATGATTGTGATTGTATGATTGTGATTGTATGATTGTGATTGTATGATAGCGATTGTATGATTGTGATAGTATGATTGTGATTGTATGATTGTGATTGTATGATTGTGATTGTATGATTGTGATTGTGTGATTGTGATTGTATGATTGCGATTATATGGTTGTGATTGTATGATTGTGATTGAATGATTGTGATTGTATGATTGTGATTGTATGATTGTGATTGTATGATTGTGATTGTATGATTGTGGTTGTATGATTGTGATTGTATGATTGTGATTGTATGATTGTGATTGTGTGATTGTGATTGCATGATTGTATTTGGGAGATTGTAATTGTGTGATTGCGATTGTATGATAGCGATTGTATGATTGTGATAGTATGATTGTGATTGTATGATTGTGATAGTATGATTGCGATTGTATGATTATGATTGTACGACTGTATTTGGGAGATTGTAATTGTATGATTGCGATTGTATGATTGTGATTGTATGATTGTGATTGGATGATTGTGATTGTATGATTGTGATTGTATGATTGGGATTGTATGATTGTGATTGTATGATTGTGATTGTATGATTGTGATTGCATGATTGTGATTGTATGATTGTATTTGGGAGATTGTAATTGTATGATTGCGATTTTGTGATTTTGATTGTATGATTGTGATTGTATGATTGCGGTTGTATGATTGTGATTGTATGATTGTGATTGTATGATTGTGATTGTATGATTGTGATTGTATGATTGTGATTGTGTGATTGTGATTGTATGATTGCGATTATATGGTTGTGATTGTATGATTGTGATTGAATGATTGTGATAGTATGAATGTGATTGTATGATTGTGATTGTCTCATTGTGGTTGTGCGATTGTGATTGTACAATTGTGATTGTACGATTGTGATTGTATGATTGTGATAGTATGATTGTGATTTTATGATTGTGACTGTATGATTGTGATTTTATGATTTTGATTGTATGATTGTGATAGTATGATTGCGATTGTATGATTATGATTGTACGGTTGTATTTGGGAGATTGTAATTGTATGATTGCGATTGTATGATTGTGATTGTATGATTGTGATTGGATGATTGTGATTGTATGATTGTGATTGTATGATTGGGATTGTATGATTGTGATTGTATGATTGTGATTGTATGATTGTGATTGCATGATTGTGATTGTATGATTGTATTTGGGAGATTGTAATTGTATGATTGCGATTTTATGATTTTGATTGTATGATTGCGATTGTATGATTGCGATTGTATGATTGTGATTGCACGATTGTGATTGTATCATTGTAATTGTATGATTTTGATTGTATGATTGTGATTGTGTGATTGTGATTGTATGATTGTGATTGTATGATTGTTTTTTATATGATTGTGATTGTATAGTAGTAATTGTATGATTGTGATCGTATGATTGTGATTGTATGATTGTGATTGTATGACTGTGATTGAATGATTGTGAGTGTATGATTGTGATTGTATGATTGTATTTGGGAGATTGTAATTGTATGATTGGGATTGTATGATTGTGATTGTATGATTGTGATTGTATGCTTGCGATTGTATGATTGTGATTGTATGATTGTGATTGTATGATTGTGATTGTATGATTGTGATTGTATGATTGTGATTGTATGATTGTGATTGTATGATTGTGATTGTGTGATTGTGATTGTATGATTGCGATTTTATGATTGTGATTGTATGATTGTGATAGTATGATTTTGATTGTATGATTGTGATTGTATGATTGTGATTGTATCATTGTGAGCGTATGATTGTGATTGCATGATTGTGAATGTATGATTGTGATTGTATGATTTTGATTGTATGATTGTGATTGTATGATTGTGACAGTATGATTGTGATTGTATGATTGTGATTGTATGATTGCGATAATATGATTGCGATTGTATGATTGTGATTGTATGATTGTGATTGCATGATTGTGATTGTATGACTGTGATTGAATGATTGTGAGTGTATGATTGTGATTGTATGATTGTATTTGGGAGATTGTAATTGTATGATTGGGATTGTATGATTGTGATTGTATGATTGTGATTGTATGATTGTGATTGTATGATTGTGATTGTATGATTGTGATTGTGTGGTTGTCATCGTATGATTGCGACTGTACGATTTTGATTGTATGATTGTAATTGTATCATTGTGATTGTATGATTGTGATTGCATGATTGTGATTGTATGATTGTGATTGTATGATTGTGATTGTATGATGGTGACTGTATTATTGTGATTGTATGATTGTGATTGTATGATTGTGATTGTATGATTGTGATTGTATGATTGTGATTGTATGATTGTGATTGCATGATTGTGATTGTATGATTGTGATTGTCTGATTTGATTGTATGATTGTGATTGTATGATTGTGAATGTATGATTGTGATTGCATGATTGTGATTGCATGATTGTGATTGTATGATTGCGATTGTATGATTGTGATTGTATGATTGTGATTGCATGATTGTGATTGTATGATTGTGATTGTATGATTTGATTGTATGATTGTGATTGTATGATTGTGATGGTATGATTGTGACTGTATGATGGTGATTGTATGATTGTGATTGTATGATTGTGATTGTATGATTGTGACTGCATGATTGTATTTGGGAGATTGTAATTGTATGATTGCGATTGTATGATAGCGATTGTATGATTGTGATTGTATGATTGTGATTGTATGGTGGCGATTGTGTGATTGTGATTGTGTGATTGTGATTGTATGATTGCGATAATATGATTGCGATTGTATGATTGTGATTGTGTGATTGTGACTGTATGATTGTGATTGTATGATTGTGATTGTGTGATTGTGATTGTATGATTGCGATTGTATGATTGTGATTTTATGATTTTGATTGTATGATTGTGATAGTATGATTGCGATTGTATGATTGTGATTGTATGATTGTGATAGTATGATTGTGATTGTATGATTGTGATTGTATGATTGCGATTGTATGATAGTGATTGTGTGATTGTGATTGTATGATTTTGATTGTATGATTGTGATTGTATGATTGTGATTGTATGATTGTGATTGTATGATTGTGATCGTATGATTGCGATTGTATGATTGTGATTGTATGATTGTGATAGTATGATTGTGATTGTATGATTGTGATTGTATGATTGTGATTGTATGATTGTGATTGTATGATTGTGATTGTATGATAGCGATTGTATGATTGTGATAGTATGATTGTGATTGTATGATTGTGATTGTATGATTGTGATTGTATGATTGTGATTGTATGATTGTGATTGTATGATTGTGATTGTATGATTGTGATCGTATGATTGCGATTGTATGATTGTGATTGTATGATTGTGATTGTATGATTGTGATTGTATTGTTGTGATTGTATGATTGTGATTGTATGATTGTGATTGTATGGTGGCGATTGTGTGATTGTGATTGTGTGATTGTGATTGTATGATTGTGATTGTATGATTGTGATTGTATGATTGTGATTGTATGATTGTGATTGTATGATTGTGGTTGTATGATTGTGATTGTATGATTGTGATTGTATGATTGTGATTGTGTGATTGTGATTGCATGATTGTATTTGGGAGATTGTAATTGTGTGATTGCGATTGTATGATAGCGATTGTATGATTGTGATAGTATGATTGTGATTGTATGATTGTGATAGTATGATTGCGATTGTATGATTATGATTGTACGACTGTATTTGGGAGATTGTAATTGTATGATTGCGATTGTATGATTGTGATTGTATGATTGTGATTGGATGATTGTGATTGTATGATTGTGATTGTATGATTGGGATTGTATGATTGTGATTGTATGATTGTGATTGTATGATTGTGATTGCATGATTGTGATTGTATGATTGTATTTGGGAGATTGTAATTGTATGATTGCGATTTTGTGATTTTGATTGTATGATTGTGATTGTATGATTGCGGTTGTATGATTGTGATTGTATGATTGTGATTGTATGATTGTGATTGTATGATTGTGATTGTATGATTGTGATTGTGTGATTGTGATTGTATGATTGCGATTATATGGTTGTGATTGTATGATTGTGATTGAATGATTGTGATAGTATGAATGTGATTGTATGATTGTGATTGTCTCATTGTGGTTGTGCGATTGTGATTGTACAATTGTGATTGTACGATTGTGATTGTATGATTGTGATAGTATGATTGTGATTTTATGATTGTGACTGTATGATTGTGATTTTATGATTTTGATTGTATGATTGTGATAGTATGATTGCGATTGTATGATTATGATTGTACGGTTGTATTTGGGAGATTGTAATTGTATGATTGCGATTGTATGATTGTGATTGTATGATTGTGATTGGATGATTGTGATTGTATGATTGTGATTGTATGATTGGGATTGTATGATTGTGATTGTATGATTGTGATTGTATGATTGTGATTGCATGATTGTGATTGTATGATTGTATTTGGGAGATTGTAATTGTATGATTGCGATTTTATGATTTTGATTGTATGATTGCGATTGTATGATTGCGATTGTATGATTGTGATTGCACGATTGTGATTGTATCATTGTAATTGTATGATTTTGATTGTATGATTGTGATTGTGTGATTGTGATTGTATGATTGTGATTGTATGATTGTTTTTTATATGATTGTGATTGTATAGTAGTAATTGTATGATTGTGATCGTATGATTGTGATTGTATGATTGTGATTGTATGACTGTGATTGAATGATTGTGAGTGTATGATTGTGATTGTATGATTGTATTTGGGAGATTGTAATTGTATGATTGGGATTGTATGATTGTGATTGTATGATTGTGATTGTATGCTTGCGATTGTATGATTGTGATTGTATGATTGTGATTGTATGATTGTGATTGTATGATTGTGATTGTATGATTGTGATTGTATGATTGTGATTGTATGATTGTGATTGTGTGATTGTGATTGTATGATTGCGATTTTATGATTGTGATTGTATGATTGTGATAGTATGATTTTGATTGTATGATTGTGATTGTATGATTGTGATTGTATCATTGTGAGCGTATGATTGTGATTGCATGATTGTGAATGTATGATTGTGATTGTATGATTTTGATTGTATGATTGTGATTGTATGATTGTGACAGTATGATTGTGATTGTATGATTGTGATTGTATGATTGCGATAATATGATTGCGATTGTATGATTGTGATTGTATGATTGTGATTGCATGATTGTGATTGTATGACTGTGATTGAATGATTGTGAGTGTATGATTGTGATTGTATGATTGTATTTGGGAGATTGTAATTGTATGATTGGGATTGTATGATTGTGATTGTATGATTGTGATTGTATGATTGTGATTGTATGATTGTGATTGTATGATTGTGATTGTGTGGTTGTCATCGTATGATTGCGACTGTACGATTTTGATTGTATGATTGTAATTGTATCATTGTGATTGTATGATTGTGATTGCATGATTGTGATTGTATGATTGTGATTGTATGATTGTGATTGTATGATGGTGACTGTATTATTGTGATTGTATGATTGTGATTGTATGATTGTGATTGTATGATTGTGATTGTATGATTGTGATTGCATGATTGTGATTGTATGATTGTGATTGTCTGATTTGATTGTATGATTGTGATTGTATGATTGTGAATGTATGATTGTGATTGCATGATTGTGATTGCATGATTGTGATTGTATGATTGCGATTGTATGATTGTGATTGTATGATTGTGATTGCATGATTGTGATTGTATGATTGTGATTGTATGATTTGATTGTATGATTGTGATTGTATGATTGTGATGGTATGATTGTGACTGTATGATGGTGATTGTATGATTGTGATTGTATGATTGTGATTGTATGATTGTGACTGCATGATTGTATTTGGGAGATTGTAATTGTATGATTGCGATTGTATGATAGCGATTGTATGATTGTGATTGTATGATTGTGATTGTATGGTGGCGATTGTGTGATTGTGATTGTGTGATTGTGATTGTATGATTGCGATAATATGATTGCGATTGTATGATTGTGATTGTGTGATTGTGATTGTATGATAGTGCTTGTATGATTGTGACTGTATGATTGTGATTGTATGATTGTGATTGTATGATTGTGATTGCATGATTGTGATTGTATGATTGTGATTGTATGATTGTGATTGTATGATGGTGACTGTATTATTGTGATTGTATGATTGTGATTGTATGATTGTGATTGTATGATTGTGATTGTATGATTGTGATCGTATGATTGCGATTGTATGATTGTGATTGTATGATTGTGATTGTATGATTGTGATTGTATTGTTGTGATTGTATGATTGTGATTGTATGATTGTGATTGTATGGTGGCGATTGTGTGATTGTGATTGTGTGATTGTGATTGTATGATTGTGATTGTATGATTGTGATTGTATGATTGTGATTGTATGATTGTGATTGTATGATTGTGGTTGTATGATTGTGATTGTATGATTGTGATTGTATGATTGTGATTGTGTGATTGTGATTGCATGATTGTATTTGGGAGATTGTAATTGTGTGATTGCGATTGTATGATAGCGATTGTATGATTGTGATAGTATGATTGTGATTGTATGATTGTGATAGTATGATTGCGATTGTATGATTATGATTGTACGACTGTATTTGGGAGATTGTAATTGTATGATTGCGATTGTATGATTGTGATTGTATGATTGTGATTGGATGATTGTGACTGTATGATTGTGATTGTATGATTGGGATTGTATGATTGTGATTGTATGATTGTGATTGTATGATTGTGATTGCATGATTGTGATTGTATGATTGTATTTGGGAGATTGTAATTGTATGATTGCGATTTTGTGATTTTGATTGTATGATTGTGATTGTATGATTGCGGTTGTATGATTGTGATTGTATGATTGTGATTGTATGATTGTGATTGTATGATTGTGATTGTATGATTGTGATTGTGTGATTGTGATTGTATGATTGCGATTATATGGTTGTGATTGTATGATTGTGATTGAATGATTGTGATAGTATGAATGTGATTGTATGATTGTGATTGTCTCATTGTGGTTGTGCGATTGTGATTGTACAATTGTGATTGTACGATTGTGATTGTATGATTGTGATAGTATGATTGTGATTTTATGATTGTGACTGTATGATTGTGATTTTATGATTTTGATTGTATGATTGTGATAGTATGATTGCGATTGTATGATTATGATTGTACGGTTGTATTTGGGAGATTGTAATTGTATGATTGCGATTGTATGATTGTGATTGTATGATTGTGATTGGATGATTGTGATTGTATGATTGTGATTGTATGATTGGGATTGTATGATTGTGATTGTATGATTGTGATTGTATGATTGTGATTGCATGATTGTGATTGTATGATTGTATTTGGGAGATTGTAATTGTATGATTGCGATTTTATGATTTTGATTGTATGATTGTGATTGTATGATTGTGATTGTAAGATTGCGATTGTATGATTGTGATTGTATGATTGTGATTGTATGATTGTGATTGTATGATTGTGACTGTATGATTGTGATTGTATGATTGTGATTGTGTGATTGTGATTGTATGATTGCGATTGTATGATTGTGATTTTATGATTTTGATTGTATGATTGTGATAGTATGATTGCGATTGTATGATTGTGATTGTATGATTGTGATAGTATGATTGTGATTGTATGATTGTGATTGTATGATTGCGATTGTATGATAGTGATTGTGTGATTGTGATTGTATGATTTTGATTGTATGATTTTGATTGTATGATTGTGATTGTATAATTGTGATTGTATGATTGTGATTGTATGATTGTGATTGTATGATTGTGATTGTATGATTGTGATTGTATGATTGTGATAGTATGATTGTGATATGTATGATTGTGATTGTATGATTGTGATTGTATGATTGTGATTGTATGATTGTGATTGTATGATTGCGATTGTATGATTGCGATTGTATGATTGTGATTGCACGATTGTGATTGTATCATTGTAATTGTATGATTTTGATTGTATGATTGTGATTGTGTGATTGTGATTGTATGATTGTGATTGTATGATTGTTTTTTATATGATTGTGATTGTATAATAGTAATTGTATGATTGTGATCGTATGATTGTGATTGTATGATTGTGATTGTATGACTGTGATTGAATGATTGTGATTGTATGATTGTGATTGTGTGATTGTGATTGTATGATTGCGATTATATGGTTGTGATTGTATGATTGTGATTGAATGATTGTGATAGTATGAATGTGATTGTATGATTGTGATTGTCTCATTGTGGTTGTGCGATTGTGATTGTACAATTGTGATTGTACGATTGTGATTGTATGATTGTGATAGTATGATTGTGATTTTATGATTGTGACTGTATGATTGTGATTTTATGATTTTGATTGTATGATTGTGATAGTATGATTGCGATTGTATGATTATGATTGTACGGTTGTATTTGGGAGATTGTAATTGTATGATTGCGATTGTATGATTGTGATTATATGATTGTGATTGGATGATTGTGATTGTATGATTGTGATTGTATGATTGGGATTGTATGATTGTGATTGTATGATTGTGATTGTATGATTGTGATTGCATGATTGTGATTGTATGATTGTATTTGGGAGATTGTAATTGTATGATTGCGATTTTATGATTTTGATTGTATGATTGTGATTGTATGATTGTGATTGTAAGATTGCGATTGTATGATTGTGATTGTATGATTGTGATTGTATGATTGTGATTGTATGATTGTGACTGTATGATTGTGATTGTATGATTGTGATTGTGTGATTGTGATTGTATGATTGCGATTGTATGATTGTGATTTTATGATTTTGATTGTATGATTGTGATAGTATGATTGCGATTGTATGATTGTGATTGTATGATTGTGATAGTATGATTGTGATTGTATGATTGTGATTGTATGATTGCGATTGTATGATAGTGATTGTGTGATTGTGATTGTATGATTTTGATTGTATGATTTTGATTGTATGATTGTGATTGTATAATTGTGATTGTATGATTGTGATTGTATGATTGTGATTGTATGATTGTGATTGTATGATTGTGATTGTATGATTGTGATAGTATGATTGTGATATGTATGATTGTGATTGTATGATTGTGATTGTATGATTGTGATTGTATGATTGTGATTGTATGATTGCGATTGTATGATTGCGATTGTATGATTGTGATTGCACGATTGTGATTGTATCATTGTAATTGTATGATTTTGATTGTATGATTGTGATTGTGTGATTGTGATTGTATGATTGTGATTGTATGACTGTTTTTTATATGATTGTGATTGTATAGTAGTAATTGTATGATTGTGATCGTATGATTGTGATTGTATGATTGTGATTGTATGACTGTGATTGAATGATTGTGAGTGTATGATTGTGATTGTATGATTGTATTTGGGAGATTGTAATTGTATGATTGGGATTGTATGATTGTGATTGTATGATTGTGATTGTATGCTTGCGATTGTATGATTGTGATTGTATGATTGTGATTGTATGATTGTGATTGTATGATTGTGATTGTATGATTGTGATTGTATGATTGTGATTGTGTGATTGTGATTGTATGATTGTGATCTTATGATTGCGATGGTATGATTGTGATTGTATAGTAGTAATTGTATGATTGTGATCGTATGATTGTGATTGTATGATTGTGATTGTATGATTGTGATTGTATGATTCTGATTGTATGATTGTGATTGTATGATTGTGATTGTATGATTGTGATTGTATGACTGTGATTGTATGATTGCAATTGTATGATTGCGATTTTATGATTGTGATTGTATGACTGTGATAGTATGATTTTGATTGTATGATTGTGATTGTATGATTGTGATTGTATCATTGTGAGCGTATGATTGTGATTGCATGATTGTGAATGTATGATTGTGATTGTATGATTTTGATTGTATGATTGTGATTGTATTATTGTGAGTGTATGATTGTGATAGTGCGATTGTGATTGTATGATTGTGATTGTACGATTGTGGTTGTATGATTGTGATCGTATGATTGCGATTGTATGATTTTGATTGTATGATTGTGATTGTATGATTGTGATTGTATGATTGTGATCGTATGATTGCGATTGTATGATTGTGATTGTATGATTGTGATTGTATGATTGTGATTGTATTGTTGTGATTGTATGATTGTGATTGTATGATTGTGATTGTATGGTGGCGATTGTGTGATTGTGATTGTGTGATTGTGATTGTATGATTGTGATTGTATGATTGTGATTGTATGATTGTGATTGTATGATTGTGATTGTATGATTGTGGTTGTATGATTGTGATTGTATGATTGTGATTGTATGATTGTGATTGTGTGATTGTGATTGCATGATTGTATTTGGGAGATTGTAATTGTGTGATTGCGATTGTATGATAGCGATTGTATGATTGTGATAGTATGATTGTGATTGTATGATTGTGATAGTATGATTGCGATTGTATGATTATGATTGTACGACTGTATTTGGGAGATTGTAATTGTATGATTGCGATTGTATGATTGTGATTGTATGATTGTGATTGGATGATTGTGACTGTATGATTGTGATTGTATGATTGGGATTGTATGATTGTGATTGTATGATTGTGATTGTATGATTGTGATTGCATGATTGTGATTGTATGATTGTATTTGGGAGATTGTAATTGTATGATTGCGATTTTGTGATTTTGATTGTATGATTGTGATTGTATGATTGCGGTTGTATGATTGTGATTGTATGATTGTGATTGTATGATTGTGATTGTATGATTGTGATTGTATGATTGTGATTGTGTGATTGTGATTGTATGATTGCGATTATATGGTTGTGATTGTATGATTGTGATTGAATGATTGTGATAGTATGAATGTGATTGTATGATTGTGATTGTCTCATTGTGGTTGTGCGATTGTGATTGTACAATTGTGATTGTACGATTGTGATTGTATGATTGTGATAGTATGATTGTGATTTTATGATTGTGACTGTATGATTGTGATTTTATGATTTTGATTGTATGATTGTGATAGTATGATTGCGATTGTATGATTATGATTGTACGGTTGTATTTGGGAGATTGTAATTGTATGATTGCGATTGTATGATTGTGATTGTATGATTGTGATTGGATGATTGTGATTGTATGATTGTGATTGTATGATTGGGATTGTATGATTGTGATTGTATGATTGTGATTGTATGATTGTGATTGCATGATTGTGATTGTATGATTGTATTTGGGAGATTGTAATTGTATGATTGCGATTTTATGATTTTGATTGTATGATTGTGATTGTATGATTGTGATTGTAAGATTGCGATTGTATGATTGTGATTGTATGATTGTGATTGTATGATTGTGATTGTATGATTGTGACTGTATGATTGTGATTGTATGATTGTGATTGTGTGATTGTGATTGTATGATTGCGATTGTATGATTGTGATTTTATGATTTTGATTGTATGATTGTGATAGTATGATTGCGATTGTATGATTGTGATTGTATGATTGTGATAGTATGATTGTGATTGTATGATTGTGATTGTATGATTGCGATTGTATGATAGTGATTGTGTGATTGTGATTGTATGATTTTGATTGTATGATTTTGATTGTATGATTGTGATTGTATAATTGTGATTGTATGATTGTGATTGTATGATTGTGATTGTATGATTGTGATTGTATGATTGTGATTGTATGATTGTGATAGTATGATTGTGATATGTATGATTGTGATTGTATGATTGTGATTGTATGATTGTGATTGTATGATTGTGATTGTATGATTGCGATTGTATGATTGCGATTGTATGATTGTGATTGCACGATTGTGATTGTATCATTGTAATTGTATGATTTTGATTGTATGATTGTGATTGTGTGATTGTGATTGTATGATTGTGATTGTATGATTGTTTTTTATATGATTGTGATTGTATAGTAGTAATTGTATGATTGTGATCGTATGATTGTGATTGTATGATTGTGATTGTATGACTGTGATTGAATGATTGTGATTGTATGATTGTGATTGTGTGATTGTGATTGTATGATTGCGATTATATGGTTGTGATTGTATGATTGTGATTGAATGATTGTGATAGTATGAATGTGATTGTATGATTGTGATTGTCTCATTGTGGTTGTGCGATTGTGATTGTACAATTGTGATTGTACGATTGTGATTGTATGATTGTGATAGTATGATTGTGATTTTATGATTGTGACTGTATGATTGTGATTTTATGATTTTGATTGTATGATTGTGATAGTATGATTGCGATTGTATGATTATGATTGTACGGTTGTATTTGGGAGATTGTAATTGTATGATTGCGATTGTATGATTGTGATTATATGATTGTGATTGGATGATTGTGATTGTATGATTGTGATTGTATGATTGGGATTGTATGATTGTGATTGTATGATTGTGATTGTATGATTGTGATTGCATGATTGTGATTGTATGATTGTATTTGGGAGATTGTAATTGTATGATTGCGATTTTATGATTTTGATTGTATGATTGTGATTGTATGATTGTGATTGTAAGATTGCGATTGTATGATTGTGATTGTATGATTGTGATTGTATGATTGTGATTGTATGATTGTGACTGTATGATTGTGATTGTATGATTGTGATTGTGTGATTGTGATTGTATGATTGCGATTGTATGATTGTGATTTTATGATTTTGATTGTATGATTGTGATAGTATGATTGCGATTGTATGATTGTGATTGTATGATTGTGATAGTATGATTGTGATTGTATGATTGTGATTGTATGATTGCGATTGTATGATAGTGATTGTGTGATTGTGATTGTATGATTTTGATTGTATGATTTTGATTGTATGATTGTGATTGTATAATTGTGATTGTATGATTGTGATTGTATGATTGTGATTGTATGATTGTGATTGTATGATTGTGATTGTATGATTGTGATAGTATGATTGTGATATGTATGATTGTGATTGTATGATTGTGATTGTATGATTGTGATTGTATGATTGTGATTGTATGATTGCGATTGTATGATTGCGATTGTATGATTGTGATTGCACGATTGTGATTGTATCATTGTAATTGTATGATTTTGATTGTATGATTGTGATTGTGTGATTGTGATTGTATGATTGTGATTGTATGACTGTTTTTTATATGATTGTGATTGTATAGTAGTAATTGTATGATTGTGATCGTATGATTGTGATTGTATGATTGTGATTGTATGACTGTGATTGAATGATTGTGAGTGTATGATTGTGATTGTATGATTGTATTTGGGAGATTGTAATTGTATGATTGGGATTGTATGATTGTGATTGTATGATTGTGATTGTATGCTTGCGATTGTATGATTGTGATTGTATGATTGTGATTGTATGATTGTGATTGTATGATTGTGATTGTATGATTGTGATTGTATGATTGTGATTGTGTGATTGTGATTGTATGATTGTGATCTTATGATTGCGATGGTATGATTGTGATTGTATAGTAGTAATTGTATGATTGTGATCGTATGATTGTGATTGTATGATTGTGATTGTATGATTGTGATTGTATGATTCTGATTGTATGATTGTGATTGTATGATTGTGATTGTATGATTGTGATTGTATGACTGTGATTGTATGATTGCAATTGTATGATTGCGATTTTATGATTGTGATTGTATGACTGTGATAGTATGATTTTGATTGTATGATTGTGATTGTATGATTGTGATTGTATCATTGTGAGCGTATGATTGTGATTGCATGATTGTGAATGTATGATTGTGATTGTATGATTTTGATTGTATGATTGTGATTGTATTATTGTGAGTGTATGATTGTGATAGTGCGATTGTGATTGTATGATTGTGATTGTACGATTGTGGTTGTATGATTGTGATCGTATGATTGCGATTGTATGATTTTGATTGTATGATTGTGATTGTATGATTGTGATTGCATGATTGTGATTGTATGATTGTATTTGGGAGATTGTAATTGTATGATTGCGATTTTACGATTGTGATTGTATGATTGTGATCGTATGATTGTCATCCTATGATTGCGATAGTATGATCTTGATTGTATGATTGTGATTGTGTGGTTGTTATCGTATGATTGCGACTGTACGATTTTGATTGTATGATTGTAATTGTATCATTGTGATTGTATGATTGTGATTGCATGATTGTGATTGTATGATTGTGATTCTATGATTGTGATTGTATGATGGTGACTGTATTATTGTGATTGTATGATTGTGATTGTATGATTGTGATTGTATGATTGTGATTGTATGATTGTGATCGTATGATTGTGATCGTATGATTGCGATTGTATGATTGTGATTGTATGATTGTGATTGTATGATTGTGATTGTATGATTGTGATTGTATTGTTGTGATTGTATGATTGTGATTGTATGATTGTGATTGTATGATTGTGATTGTATGGTGGCGATTGTGTGATTGTGATTGTGTGATTGTGATTGTATGATTGTGATTGTATGATTGTGATTGTATGATTGTGATTGTATGATTGTGATTGTATGATTGTGGTTGTATGATTGTGATTGTATGATTGTGATTGTATGATTGTGATTGTGTGATTGTGATTGCATGATTGTATTTGGGAGATTGTAATTGTATGATTGCGATTGTATGATAGCGATTGTATGATTGTGATAGTATGATTGTGATTGTATGATTGTGATTGTATGATTGTGATTGCATGATTGTGATTGTATGATTGTGATTGTATGATTTGATTGTATGATTGTGATTGTATGATTGTGAATGTATGATTGTGATTGCATGATTGTGATTGCATGATTGTGATTGTATGATTGCGATTGTATGATTGTGATTGTATGATTGTGATTGCATGATTGTGATTGTATGATTGTGATTGTATGATTTGATTGTATGATTGTGATTGTATGATTGTGATGGTATGATTGTGACTGTATGATGGTGATTGTATGATTGTGATTGTATGATTGTGATTGTATGATTGTGACTGCATGATTGTATTTGGGAGATTGTAATTGTATGATTGCGATTGTATGATAGCGATTGTATGATTGTGATAGTATGATTGTGATTGTATGATTGTGATTGTATGATTGCGATAATATGATTGCGATTGTATGATTGTGATTGTATGATTGTGATTGCATGATTGTGATTGTATGACTGTGATTGAATGATTGTGAGTGTATGATTGTGATTGTATGATTGTATTTGGGAGATTGTAATTGTATGATTGGGATTGTATGATTGTGATTGTATGATTGTGATTGTAGGATTGTGATTGTATGATTGTGATTGTATGATTGTGATTGTATGATTGTGACTGCATGATTGTATTTGGGAGATTGTAATTGTATGATTGCGATTGTATGATAGCGATTGTATGATTGTGATTGTATGATTGTGATTGTATGGTGGCGATTGTGTGATTGTGATTGTGTGATTGTGATTGTATGATTGCGATAATATGATTGCGATTGTATGATTGTGATTGTGTGATTGTGATTGTATGATAGTGCTTGTATGATTGTGACTGTATGATTGTGATTGTATGATTGTGATTGTATGATTGTGATTGCATGATTGTGATTGTATGATTGTGATTGTATGATTGTGATTGTATGATGGTGACTGTATTATTGTGATTGTATGATTGTGATTGTATGATTGTGATTGTATGATTGTGATTGTATGATTGTGATCGTATGCTTGCGATTGTATGATTGTGATTGTATGATTGTGATTGTATGATTGTGATTGTATTGTTGTGATTGTATGATTGTGATTGTATGATTGTGATTGTATGGTGGCGATTGTGTGATTGTGATTGTGTGATTGTGATTGTATGATTGTGATTGTATGATTGTGATTGTATGATTGTGATTGTATGATTGTGATTGTATGATTGTGGTTGTATGATTGTGATTGTATGATTGTGATTGTATGATTGTGATTGTGTGATTGTGATTGCATGATTGTATTTGGGAGATTGTAATTGTGTGATTGCGATTGTATGATAGCGATTGTATGATTGTGATAGTATGATTGTGATTGTATGATTGTGATAGTATGATTGCGATTGTATGATTATGATTGTACGACTGTATTTGGGAGATTGTAATTGTATGATTGCGATTGTATGATTGTGATTGTATGATTGTGATTGGATGATTGTGACTGTATGATTGTGATTGTATGATTGGGATTGTATGATTGTGATTGCATGATTGTGATTGTATGATTGTGATTGCATGATTGTGATTGTATGATTGTATTTGGGAGATTGTAATTGTATGATTGCGATTTTGTGATTTTGATTGTATGATTGTGATTGTATGATTGCGGTTGTATGATTGTGATTGTATGATTGTGATTGTATGATTGTGATTGTATGATTGTGATTGTATGATTGTGATTGTGTGATTGTGATTGTATGATTGCGATTATATGGTTGTGATTGTATGATTGTGATTGAATGATTGTGATAGTATGAATGTGATTGTATGATTGTGATTGTCTCATTGTGGTTGTGCGATTGTGATTGTACAATTGTGATTGTACGATTGTGATTGTATGATTGTGATAGTATGATTGTGATTTTATGATTGTGACTGTATGATTGTGATTTTATGATTTTGATTGTATGATTGTGATAGTATGATTGCGATTGTATGATTATGATTGTACGGTTGTATTTGGGAGATTGTAATTGTATGATTGCGATTGTATGATTGTGATTGTATGATTGTGATTGGATGATTGTGATTGTATGATTGTGATTGTATGATTGGGATTGTATGATTGTGATTGTATGATTGTGATTGTATGATTGTGATTGCATGATTGTGATTGTATGATTGTATTTGGGAGATTGTAATTGTATGATTGCGATTTTATGATTTTGATTGTATGATTGTGATTGTATGATTGTGATTGTAAGATTGCGATTGTATGATTGTGATTGTATGATTGTGATTGTATGATTGTGATTGTATGATTGTGACTGTATGATTGTGATTGTATGATTGTGATTGTGTGATTGTGATTGTATGATTGCGATTGTATGATTGTGATTTTATGATTTTGATTGTATGATTGTGATAGTATGATTGCGATTGTATGATTGTGATTGTATGATTGTGATAGTATGATTGTGATTGTATGATTGTGATTGTATGATTGCGATTGTATGATAGTGATTGTGTGATTGTGATTGTATGATTTTGATTGTATGATTGTGATTGTATGATTGTGATTGTATGATTGTGATTGTATGATTGTGATCGTATGATTGCGATTGTATGATTGTGATTGTATGATTGTGATAGTATGATTGTGATTGTATGATTGTGATTGTATGATTGTGATTGTATGATTGTGATTGTATGATTGTGATTGTATGATAGCGATTGTATGATTGTGATAGTATGATTGTGATTGTATGATTGTGATTGTATGATTGTGATTGTATGATTGTGATTGTATGATTGTGATTGTATGATTGTGATTGTATGATTGTGATCGTATGATTGCGATTGTATGATTGTGATTGTATGATTGTGATTGTATGATTGTGATTGTATTGTTGTGATTGTATGATTGTGATTGTATGATTGTGATTGTATGGTGGCGATTGTGTGATTGTGATTGTGTGATTGTGATTGTATGATTGTGATTGTATGATTGTGATTGTATGATTGTGATTGTATGATTGTGATTGTATGATTGTGGTTGTATGATTGTGATTGTATGATTGTGATTGTATGATTGTGATTGTGTGATTGCGATTGCATGATTGTATTTGGGAGATTGTAATTGTGTGATTGCGATTGTATGATAGCGATTGTATGATTGTGATAGTATGATTGTGATTGTATGATTGTGATAGTATGATTGCGATTGTATGATTATGATTGTACGACTGTATTTGGGAGATTGTAATTGTATGATTGCGATTGTATGATTGTGATTGTATGATTGTGATTGGATGATTGTGATTGTATGATTGTGATTGTATGATTGGGATTGTATGATTGTGATTGTATGATTGTGATTGTATGATTGTGATTGCATGATTGTGATTGTATGATTGTATTTGGGAGATTGTAATTGTATGATTGCGATTTTGTGATTTTGATTGTATGATTGTGATTGTATGATTGCGGTTGTATGATTGTGATTGTATGATTGTGATTGTATGATTGTGATTGTATGATTGTGATTGTATGATTGTGATTGTGTGATTGTGATTGTATGATTGCGATTATATGGTTGTGATTGTATGATTGTGATTGAATGATTGTGATAGTATGAATGTGATTGTATGATTGTGATTGTCTCATTGTGGTTGTGCGATTGTGATTGTACAATTGTGATTGTACGATTGTGATTGTATGATTGTGATAGTATGATTGTGATTTTATGATTGTGACTGTATGATTGTGATTTTATGATTTTGATTGTATGATTGTGATAGTATGATTGCGATTGTATGATTATGATTGTACGGTTGTATTTGGGAGATTGTAATTGTATGATTGCGATTGTATGATTGTGATTGTATGATTGTGATTGGATGATTGTGATTGTATGATTGTGATTGTATGATTGGGATTGTATGATTGTGATTGTATGATTGTGATTGTATGATTGTGATTGCATGATTGTGATTGTATGATTGTATTTGGGAGATTGTAATTGTATGATTGCGATTTTATGATTTTGATTGTATGATTGCGATTGTATGATTGCGATTGTATGATTGTGATTGCACGATTGTGATTGTATCATTGTAATTGTATGATTTTGATTGTATGATTGTGATTGTGTGATTGTGATTGTATGATTGTGATTGTATGATTGTTTTTTATATGATTGTGATTGTATAGTAGTAATTGTATGATTGTGATCGTATGATTGTGATTGTATGATTGTGATTGTATGACTGTGATTGAATGATTGTGAGTGTATGATTGTGATTGTATGATTGTATTTGGGAGATTGTAATTGTATGATTGGGATTGTATGATTGTGATTGTATGATTGTGATTGTATGCTTGCGATTGTATGATTGTGATTGTATGATTGTGATTGTATGATTGTGATTGTATGATTGTGATTGTATGATTGTGATTGTATGATTGTGATTGTATGATTGTGATTGTGTGATTGTGATTGTATGATTGCGATTTTATGATGTGATTGTATGATTGTGATAGTATGATTTTGATTGTATGATTGTGATTGTATGATTGTGATTGTATCATTGTGAGCGTATGATTGTGATTGCATGATTGTGAATGTATGATTGTGATTGTATGATTTTGATTGTATGATTGTGATTGTATGATTGTGACAGTATGATTGTGATTGTATGATTGTGATTGTATGATTGCGATAATATGATTGCGATTGTATGATTGTGATTGTATGATTGTGATTGCATGATTGTGATTGTATGACTGTGATTGAATGATTGTGAGTGTATGATTGTGATTGTATGATTGTATTTGGGAGATTGTAATTGTATGATTGGGATTGTATGATTGTGATTGTATGATTGTGATTGTATGATTGTGATTGTATGATTGTGATTGTATGATTGTGATTGTATGATTGTGATTGTGTGGTTGTCATCGTATGATTGCGACTGTACGATTTTGATTGTATGATTGTAATTGTATCATTGTGATTGTATGATTGTGATTGCATGATTGTGATTGTATGATTGTGATTGTATGATTGTGATTGTATGATGGTGACTGTATTATTGTGATTGTATGATTGTGATTGTATGATTGTGATTGTATGATTGTGATTGTATGATTGTGATTGCATGATTGTGATTGTATGATTGTGATTGTCTGATTTGATTGTATGATTGTGATTGTATGATTGTGAATGTATAATTGTGATTGCATGATTGTGATTGCATGATTGTGATTGTATGATTGCGATTGTATGATTGTGATTGTATGATTGTGATTGCATGATTGTGATTGTATGATTGTGATTGTATGATTTGATTGTATGATTGTGATTGTATGATTGTGATGGTATGATTGTGACTGTATGATGGTGATTGTATGATTGTGATTGTATGATTGTGATTGTATGATTGTGACTGCATGATTGTATTTGGGAGATTGTAATTGTATGATTGCGATTGTATGATAGCGATTGTATGATTGTGATTGTATGATTGTGATTGTATGGTGGCGATTGTGTGATTGTGATTGTGTGATTGTGATTGTATGATTGCGATAATATGATTGCGATTGTATGATTGTGATTGTGTGATTGTGATTGTATGATAGTGCTTGTATGATTGTGACTGTATGATTGTGATTGTATGATTGTGATTGTATGATTGTGATTGCATGATTGTGATTGTATGATTGTGATTGTATGATTGTGATTGTATGATGGTGACTGTATTATTGTGATTGTATGATTGTGATTGTATGATTGTGATTGTATGATTGTGATTGTATGATTGTGATCGTATGATTGCGATTGTATGATTGTGATTGTATGATTGTGATTGTATGATTGTGATTGTATTGTTGTGATTGTATGATTGTGATTGTATGATTGTGATTGTATGGTGGCGATTGTGTGATTGTGATTGTGTGATTGTGATTGTATGATTGTGATTGTATGATTGTGATTGTATGATTGTGATTGTATGATTGTGATTGTATGATTGTGGTTGTATGATTGTGATTGTATGATTGTGATTGTATGATTGTGATTGTGTGATTGTGATTGCATGATTGTATTTGGGAGATTGTAATTGTGTGATTGCGATTGTATGATAGCGATTGTATGATTGTGATAGTATGGTTGTGATTGTATGATTGTGATAGTATGATTGCGATTGTATGATTATGATTGTACGACTGTATTTGGGAGATTGTAATTGTATGATTGCGATTGTATGATTGTGATTGTATGATTGTGATTGGATGATTGTGACTGTATGATTGTGATTGTATGATTGGGATTGTATGATTGTGATTGTATGATTGTGATTGTATGACTGTGATTGCATGATTGTGATTGTATGATTGTATTTGGGAGATTGTAATTGTATGATTGCGATTTTGTGATTTTGATTGTATGATTGTGATTGTATGATTGCGGTTGTATGATTGTGATTGTATGATTGTGATTGTATGATTGTGATTGTATGATTGTGATTGTATGATTGTGATTGTGTGATTGTGATTGTATGATTGCGATTATATGGTTGTGATTGTATGATTGTGATTGAATGATTGTGATAGTATGAATGTGATTGTATGATTGTGATTGTCTCATTGTGGTTGTGCGATTGTGATTGTACAATTGTGATTGTACGATTGTGATTGTATGATTGTGATAGTATGATTGTGATTTTATGATTGTGACTGTATGATTGTGATTTTATGATTTTGATTGTATGATTGTGATAGTATGATTGCGATTGTATGATTATGATTGTACGGTTGTATTTGGGAGATTGTAATTGTATGATTGCGATTGTATGATTGTGATTGTATGATTGTGATTGGATGATTGTGATTATATGATTGTGATTGTATGATTGGGATTGTATGATTGTGATTGTATGATTGTGATTGTATGATTGTGATTGCATGATTGTGATTGTATGATTGTATTTGGGAGATTGTAATTGTATGATTGCGATTTTATGATTTTGATTGTATGATTGTGATTGTATGATTGTGATTGTAAGATTGCGATTGTATGATTGTGATTGTATGATTGTGATTGTATGATTGTGATTGTATGATTGTGACTGTATGATTGTGATTGTATGATTGTGATTGTGTGATTGTGATTGTATGATTGCGATTGTATGATTGTGATTTTATGATTTTGATTGTATGATTGTGATAGTATGATTGCGATTGTATGATTGTGATTGTATGATTGTGATAGTATGATTGTGATTGTATGATTGTGATTGTATGATTGCGATTGTATGATAGTGATTGTGTGATTGTGATTGTATGATTTTGATTGTATGATTTTGATTGTATGATTGTGATTGTATAATTGTGATTGTATGATTGTGATTGTATGATTGTGATTGTATGATTGTGATTGTATGATTGTGATTGTATGATTGTGATAGTATGATTGTGATATGTATGATTGTGATTGTATGATTGTGATTGTATGATTGTGATTGTATGATTGTGATTGTATGATTGCGATTGTATGATTGCGATTGTATGATTGTGATTGCACGATTGTGATTGTATCATTGTAATTGTATGATTTTGATTGTATGATTGTGATTGTGTGATTGTGATTGTATGATTGTGATTGTATGATTGTTTTTTATATGATTGTGATTGTATAGTAGTAATTGTATGATTGTGATCGTATGATTGTGATTGTATGATTGTGATTGTATGACTGTGATTGAATGATTGTGATTGTATGATTGTGATTGTGTGATTGTGATTGTATGATTGCGATTATATGGTTGTGATTGTATGATTGTGATTGAATGATTGTGATAGTATGAATGTGATTGTATGATTGTGATTGTCTCATTGTGGTTGTGCGATTGTGATTGTACAATTGTGATTGTACGATTGTGATTGTATGATTGTGATAGTATGATTGTGATTTTATGATTGTGACTGTATGATTGTGATTTTATGATTTTGATTGTATGATTGTGATAGTATGATTGCGATTGTATGATTATGATTGTACGGTTGTATTTGGGAGATTGTAATTGTATGATTGCGATTGTATGATTGTGATTATATGATTGTGATTGGATGATTGTGATTGTATGATTGTGATTGTATGATTGGGATTGTATGATTGTGATTGTATGATTGTGATTGTATGATTGTGATTGCATGATTGTGATTGTATGATTGTATTTGGGAGATTGTAATTGTATGATTGCGATTTTATGATTTTGATTGTATGATTGTGATTGTATGATTGTGATTGTAAGATTGCGATTGTATGATTGTGATTGTATGATTGTGATTGTATGATTGTGATTGTATGATTGTGACTGTATGATTGTGATTGTATGATTGTGATTGTGTGATTGTGATTGTATGATTGCGATTGTATGATTGTGATTTTATGATTTTGATTGTATGATTGTGATAGTATGATTGCGATTGTATGATTGTGATTGTATGATTGTGATAGTATGATTGTGATTGTATGATTGTGATTGTATGATTGCGATTGTATGATAGTGATTGTGTGATTGTGATTGTATGATTTTGATTGTATGATTTTGATTGTATGATTGTGATTGTATAATTGTGATTGTATGATTGTGATTGTATGATTGTGATTGTATGATTGTGATTGTATGATTGTGATTGTATGATTGTGATAGTATGATTGTGATATGTATGATTGTGATTGTATGATTGTGATTGTATGATTGTGATTGTATGATTGTGATTGTATGATTGCGATTGTATGATTGCGATTGTATGATTGTGATTGCACGATTGTGATTGTATCATTGTAATTGTATGATTTTGATTGTATGATTGTGATTGTGTGATTGTGATTGTATGATTGTGATTGTATGATTGTTTTTTATATGATTGTGATTGTATAGTAGTAATTGTATGATTGTGATCGTATGATTGTGATTGTATGATTGTGATTGTATGACTGTGATTGAATGATTGTGAGTGTATGATTGTGATTGTATGATTGTATTTGGGAGATTGTAATTGTATGATTGGGATTGTATGATTGTGATTGTATGATTGTGATTGTATGCTTGCGATTGTATGATTGTGATTGTATGATTGTGATTGTATGATTGTGATTGTATGATTGTGATTGTATGATTGTGATTGTATGATTGTGATTGTGTGATTGTGATTGTATGATTGTGATCTTATGATTGCGATGGTATGATTGTGATTGTATAGTAGTAATTGTATGATTGTGATCGTATGATTGTGATTGTATGATTGTGATTGTATGATTGTGATTGTATGATTCTGATTGTATGATTGTGATTGTATGATTGTGATTGTATGATTGTGATTGTATGACTGTGATTGTATGATTGCAATTGTATGATTGCGATTTTATGATTGTGATTGTATGACTGTGATAGTATGATTTTGATTGTATGATTGTGATTGTATGATTGTGATTGTATCATTGTGAGCGTATGATTGTGATTGCATGATTGTGAATGTATGATTGTGATTGTATGATTTTGATTGTATGATTGTGATTGTATTATTGTGAGTGTATGATTGTGATAGTGCGATTGTGATTGTATGATTGTGATTGTACGATTGTGGTTGTATGATTGTGATCGTATGATTGCGATTGTATGATTTTGATTGTATGATTGTGATTGTATGATTGTGATTGCATGATTGTGATTGTATGATTGTATTTGGGAGATTGTAATTGTATGATTGCGATTTTACGATTGTGATTGTATGATTGTGATCGTATGATTGTCATCCTATGATTGCGATAGTATGATCTTGATTGTATGATTGTGATTGTGTGGTTGTTATCGTATGATTGCGACTGTACGATTTTGATTGTATGATTGTAATTGTATCATTGTGATTGTATGATTGTGATTGCATGATTGTGATTGTATGATTGTGATTCTATGATTGTGATTGTATGATGGTGACTGTATTATTGTGATTGTATGATTGTGATTGTATGATTGTGATTGTATGATTGTGATTGTATGATTGTGATTGTATGATTGTGATCGTATGATTGTGATCGTATGATTGCGATTGTATGATTGTGATTGTATGATTGTGATTGTATGATTGTGATTGTATGATTGTGATTGTATTGTTGTGATTGTATGATTGTGATTGTATGATTGTGATTGTATGATTGTGATTGTATGGTGGCGATTGTGTGATTGTGATTGTGTGATTGTGATTGTATGATTGTGATTGTATGATTGTGATTGTATGATTGTGATTGTATGATTGTGATTGTATGATTGTGGTTGTATGATTGTGATTGTATGATTGTGATTGTATGATTGTGATTGTGTGATTGTGATTGCATGATTGTATTTGGGAGATTGTAATTGTATGATTGCGATTGTATGATAGCGATTGTATGATTGTGATAGTATGATTGTGATTGTATGATTGTGATTGTATGATTGTGATTGCATGATTGTGATTGTATGATTGTGATTGTATGATTTGATTGTATGATTGTGATTGTATGATTGTGAATGTATGATTGTGATTGCATGATTGTGATTGCATGATTGTGATTGTATGATTGCGATTGTATGATTGTGATTGTATGATTGTGATTGCATGATTGTGATTGTATGATTGTGATTGTATGATTTGATTGTATGATTGTGATTGTATGATTGTGATGGTATGATTGTGACTGTATGATGGTGATTGTATGATTGTGATTGTATGATTGTGATTGTATGATTGTGACTGCATGATTGTATTTGGGAGATTGTAATTGTATGATTGCGATTGTATGATAGCGATTGTATGATTGTGATAGTATGATTGTGATTGTATGATTGTGATTGTATGATTGCGATAATATGATTGCGATTGTATGATTGTGATTGTATGATTGTGATTGCATGATTGTGATTGTATGACTGTGATTGAATGATTGTGAGTGTATGATTGTGATTGTATGATTGTATTTGGGAGATTGTAATTGTATGATTGGGATTGTATGATTGTGATTGTATGATTGTGATTGTAGGATTGTGATTGTATGATTGTGATTGTATGATTGTGATTGTATGATTGTGATTGTATGACTGTGATTGTGTGATTGTGATTGTATGATTGTGATCTTATGATTGCGATGGTATGATTGTGATTGTATAGTAGTAATTGTATGATTGTGATCGTATGATTGTGATTGTATGATTGTGATTGTATGATTGTGATTGTATGATTCTGATTGTATGATTGTGATTGTATGATTGTGATTGTATGATTGTGATTGTATTGTTGTGATTGTATGATTGTGATTGTATGATTGTGATTGTATGATTGTGATTGTATGGTGGCGATTGTGTGATTGTGATTGTGTGATTGTGATTGTATGATTGTGATTGTATGATTGTGATTGTATGATTGTGATTGTATGATTGTGATTGTATGATTGTGGTTGTATGATTGTGATTGTATGATTGTGATTGTATGATTGTGATTGTGTGATTGTGATTGCATGATTGTATTTGGGAGATTGTAATTGTATGATTGCGATTGTATGATAGCGATTGTATGATTGTGATAGTATGATTGTGATTGTATGATTGTGATTGTATGATTGTGATTGCATGATTGTGATTGTATGATTGTGATTGTATGATTTGATTGTATGATTGTGATTGTATGATTGTGATGGTATGATTGTGACTGTATGATTGTGATTGTATGATTGTGATTGTATGATTGTGATTGTATGATTGTGATTGTATGATTGTGATTGTATGATTGTGATTGTATGGTGGCGATTGTGTGATTGCGATTGTGTGATTGTGATTGTATGATTGTGATTGCATGATTGTATTTGGGAGATTGTAATTGTATGATTGCGATTGTATGATAGCGATTGTATGATCGTGATTGTATGATCGTGATTGTATGATCGTGATTGTATGATCGTGATTGTATGATTGTGATTGTATGATTGTGATTGTATGATTGTGATTGTATGATGTGATTGTACGATTGTGATTGTATGATTGTGATTGTATGATTGTAATTGTATGATTGCGATTTTATGATTGTGATTGTATGATTGCGATCGGATGATTGTCATCGTATGATTGCGATTGTATGATTTTGATTGTCTGATTTGGATTGTACAATTGTGATTGTATGATTGTGATTGTATGATTGTGATTGTATGATTGTGATTGTATGATTGTGATTGTATGATTGTAATTGTATGATTGTGATGGTATGATTGTGATTGTATGATTGCGATAATATGATTGTGATTGTATGATTGTGATTGTATGATTGTGATTGTATGATTGTGATTGTATGATTGCGATTGTATGATTGCGATTGTATGATTGTGATAGCACGATTGTGATTGTATGATTGTGATTATATGATTGTGATTGTGTGATTGTGATTGTATGATTGTGATTGTATGATTGTGATTGTATGATTGTTTTTTATATGATTGTGATTGTATAGTAATAATTGTATGATTGTGATCGTATGATTGTGATTGTATGATTGTGATTGAATGATTGTGAGTGTATGATTGTGACTGTATGATTGTATTTAGGAGATTGTAATTGTATGATTGGGATTGTATGATTGTGATTGTATGATTGTGATTGTATGCTTGCGATTGTATGATTGTGATTGTATGATTGTGATTGTATGATTGTGATTGTGTGATTGTGATTGTATGATTGTGATTGTATGATTGTGACTGTATGATTGTGATTGTATGATTGTGTTTGTATGATTGTGATTGTATGATTGCGATTGTACGATTGTGATTGCATGATTGTGATTTTATGATTGTGATTGTATGATTGTGATAGTGTGATTTTGATTGTATGATTGTGATTGTATGATTGTGAGCGTATGATTGCGATGGTATGATTGTGATTGCACGATTGTGATTGTACGATTGTGATTGTATGATTGTGATTGTATGACTGTGATTGTATGATTGTGATTGTATGATTGTGATTGTATGATTTGATTGTATGATTGTGATTGTATGATTGTGATGGTATGATTGTGACTGTATGATTGTGATTGTATGATTGTGACTGTATGATTGCGATTGTATGGTGGCGATTGGGTGATTGTGATTGTGTGATTGTGATTGTATGATTGTGATTGTATGATTGTGATTGTATGATTGTGATTGTATGATTGTGAATGTATGATTGTGATTGCATGATTGTGATTGTATGATTGTGATAGTGTGATTGTGATTGTATGATTGCGATTGTATGATTGCGATTGTATGATTGTGATTGTATGATTGTGATTGTATGATTGCGATTGTATTATTGTGAATGTATGATTGTGATTGCATGATTGTGATTGTATGATTGTGGTTGCATGATTGTGATTGTATGATTGTGTTTGTATGATTGTGATTGTATGATTGCGATAATATGATTGTGATTGTATGATTGTGATTGTATGATTGTGATTGTATGATTGTGATTGTATGATTGTGATTGTATGATTGTGATTGTGTGATTGTGATTGTACGATTGTGATTGTATGATTGTGATAGTGTGATTTTGATTGTATGATTGTGATTGTATGATTGTGAGCGTATGATTGCGATGGTATGATTGTGATTGCACGATTGTGATTGTACGATTGTGATTGTATGATTGTGATTGTATGATTGCGATAATATGATTGTGATTGTATGATTGTGATTGTATGATTGTGATTGTATGATTGTGATTGTATGATTGTGATTGTATGATTGTGATTGTGTGATTGTGATTGTACGATTGCGATTGTATGATTGTGAATGTATGATTGTGATTGCATGATTGTGATTGTATGATTGTGATTGTATGATTGTGATTGTATGATTGTGATTGTGTGATTGTGATTGTACGATTGCGATTGTATGATTGTGAATGTATGATTGTGATTGCATGATTGTGATTGTATGATTGTGATTGTATGATTGTGATTGTGTGATTGTGATTGTATGATTGCGATTGTATGATTGCGATTGTATGATTGTGATTGTATGATTGTGATTGTATGATTGCGATTGTATTATTGTGAATGTATGATTGTGATTGCATGATTGTGATTGTATGATTGTGACTGTATGATTGTGATTGTATGATTGTGATTGTATGATTGTGATTGTATAGTAGTAATTGTATGATTGTGATCGTATGATTGTGATTGTATGATTGTGATTGAATGATTGTGAGTGTATGATTGTGACTGTATGATTGTATTTGGGAGATTGTAATTGTATGATTGGGATTGTATGATTGTGATTGTATGATTGTGACTGTATGATTGTGATTGTATGATTGTAATTGTATGATTGTGATGGTATGATTGTGATTGTATGATTGCGATTGTATGATTGCGATTGTATGATTGCGATTGTATGATTGTGATTGCACGATTGTGATTGTATGATTGTGATTGTATGATTGCGATAGTATGATTGTGATTGTATGATTGTGATTGTATGATTGTGATTGTATGATTGTGATTGTATGACTGTGATTGTATGATTGCGATTGTATGATTGCGATTGTATGATTTTGATTGCACGATTGTGATTGTATGATTGCGATTGTATGATTGTGATTGTATGATTGTGATTGTATGATTGTGATTGTATGATTGCGATTTTATGATTGTGATTGTATGATTGCGATCGGATGATTGTCATCGTATGATTGCGATTGTATGATTTTGATTGTCTGATTTGGATTGTACAATTGTGATTGTATGATTGTGATTGTATGATTGTGATTGTATGATTGTAATTGTATGATTGTGATGGTATGATTGTGATTGTATGATTGCGATAATATGATTGTGATTGTATGATTGTGATTGTATGATTGTGATTGTATGATTGTGATTGTATGATTGTGATTGTATGATTGTGATTGTATGATTGCGATTGTATGATTGCGATTGTATGATTGTGATAGCACGATTGTGATTGTATGATTGTGATTGTATGATTTTGATTGTATGATTGTGATTGTATGTTTGTGATTGTATGATTGTGATTGTATGATTGTTTTTTATATGATTGTGATTGTATAGTAATAATTGTATGATTGTGATCGTATGATTGTGATTGTATGATTGTGATTGTATGATTGTGATTGTATGATTGTGATTGTGTGATTGTGATTGTACGATTGCGATTGTATGATTGTGAATGTATGATTGTGATTGCATGATTGTGATTGTATGATTGTGATTGTATGATTGTGATTGTGTGATTGTGATTGTATGATTGCGATTGTATGATTGCGATTGTATGATTGTGATTGTATGATTGTGATTGTATGATTGCGATTGCATTATTGTGAATGTATGATTGTGATTGCATGATTGTGATTGTATGATTGTGACTGTATGATTGTGATTGTATGATTGTGATTGTATGATTGTGATTGTATAGTAGTAATTGTATGATTGTGATCGTATGATTGTGATTGTATGATTGTGATTGAATGATTGTGAGTGTATGATTGTGACTGTATGATTGTATTTGGGAGATTGTAATTGTATGATTGGGATTGTATGATTGTGATTGTATGATTGTGACTGTATGATTGTGATTGTATGATTGTAATTGTATGATTGTGATGGTATGATTGTGATTGTATGATTGTGATTGTATGATTGTGATTGTATGATTTGATTGTATGATTGTGATTGTATGATTGTGATGGTATGATTGTGACTGTATGATTGTGATTGTATGATTGTGACTGTATGATTGTGATTGTATGGTGGCGATTGGGTGATTGTGATTGTGTGATTGTGATTGTATGATTGTGATTGTATGATTGTGATTGTATGATTGTGATTGTATGATTGTGAATGTATGATTGTGATTGCATGATTGTGATTGTATGATTGTGATTGTGTGATTGTGATTGTATGATTGCGATTGTATGATTGCGATTGTATGATTGTGATTGTATGATTTGTGATTGTATGATTGCGATTGTATTATTGTGAATGTATGATTGTGATTGCATGATTGTGATTGTATGATTGTGGTTGCATGATTGTGATTGTATGATTGTGTTTGTATGATTGTGATTGTATGATTGCGATAATATGATTGTGATTGTATGATTGTGATTGTATGATTGTGATTGTATGATTGTGATTGTATGATTGTGATTGTATGATTGTGATTGTGTGATTGTGATTGTACGATTGCGATTGTATGATTGTGAATGTATGATTGTGATTGCATGATTGTGATTGTATGATTGTGATTGTATGATTGTGATTGTATGATTGTGATTGTGTGATTGTGATTGTACGATTGCGATTGTATGATTGTGAATGTATGATTGTGATTGCATGATTGTGATTGTATGATTGTGATTGTATGATTGTGATTGTGTGATTGTGATTGTATGATTGCGATTGTATGATTGCGATTGTATGATTGTGATTGTATGATTGTGATTGTATGATTGCGATTGCATTATTGTGAATGTATGATTGTGATTGCATGATTGTGATTGTATGATTGTGACTGTATGATTGTGATTGTATGATTGTGATTGTATGATTGTGATTGTATAGTAGTAATTGTATGATTGTGATCGTATGATTGTGATTGTATGATTGTGATTGAATGATTGTGAGTGTATGATTGTGACTGTATGATTGTATTTGGGAGATTGTAATTGTATGATTGGGATTGTATGATTGTGATTGTATGATTGTGACTGTATGATTGTGATTGTATGATTGTAATTGTATGATTGTGATGGTATGATTGTGATTGTATGATTGCGATTGTATGATTGCGATTGTATGATTGCGATTGTATGATTGTGATTGCACGATTGTGATTGTATGATTGTGATTGTATGATTGCGATAGTATGATTGTGATTGTATGATTGTGATTGTATGATTGTGATTGTATGATTGTGATTGTATGATTGTGATTGTATGATTGCGATTGTATGATTGCGATTGTATGATTGTGATTGCACGATTGTGATTGTATGATTGCGATTGTATGATTGTGATTGTATGATTGTGATTGTATGATTGTGATTGTATGATTGCGATTTTATGATTGTGATTGTATGATTGCGATCGGATGATTGTCATCGTATGATTGCGATTGTATGATTTTGATTGTCTGATTTGGATTGTACAATTGTGATTGTATGATTGTGATTGTATGATTGTGATTGTATGATTGTAATTGTATGATTGTGATGGTATGATTGTGATTGTATGATTGCGATAATATGATTGTGATTGTATGATTGTGATTGTATGATTGTGATTGTATGATTGTGATTGTATGATTGTGATTGTATGATTGTGATTGTATGATTGCGATTGTATGATTGCGATTGTATGATTGTGATAGCACGATTGTGAATGTATGATTGTGATTGTATGATTTTGATTGTATGATTGTGATTGTATGTTTGTGATTGTATGATTGTGATTGTATGATTGTTTTTTATATGATTGTGATTGTATAGTAATAATTGTATGATTGTGATCGTATGATTGTGATTGTATGATTGTGATTGAATGATTGTGAGTGTATGATTGTGACTGTATGATTGTATTTAGGAGATTGTAATTGTATGATTGGGATTGTATGATTGTGATTGAATGATTGTGAGTGTATGATTGTGACTGTATGATTGTATTTAGGAGATTGTAATTGTATGATTGGGATTGTATGATTGTGATTGTATGATTGTGATTGTATGATTGTGATTGTATGATTTTGATTGTATGATTGTGATAGTATGATTGCGATTGTATGATTGTGATTGTATGATTGTATTTGGCAGATTGTAATTGTATGATTGTGATTGTATGATGGTGACTGTATTATTGTGACTGTACGATGTGATTGTACGATTGTGATTGTATGATTGTGATTGTATGATTGTAATTGTATGATTGCGATTTTATGATTGTGACTGTATGATTGTGATCGGATTATTGTCATCGTATGATTGCGATTGTATGATGTTGATTGTCTGATTTTGATTGTATAATTGTGATTGTATGATTGTGATTGTATGATTGTGATTGTATGATTGTAATTGTATGATTGTGATGGTATGATTGTGATTGTATGATTGCGATAATATGATTGTGATTGTATGATTGTGATTCTATGATTGTGATTGTATGATTGTGATTGTATGATTGCGATTGTATGATTGCGATTGTATGATTGTGATTGCACGATTGTGATTGTATGATTGTGATTGTATGATTTTGATTGTATGATTGTGATTGTGTGATTGTGATTGTATGATAGTGATTGTATGATTGTGATTGTATGATTGTGATTGTATAGTAGTAATTGTATGATTGTGATCGTATGATTGTGATTGTATGATTGTGATTGAATGATTGTGAGTGTATGATTGTGACTGTATGATTGTATTTGGGAGATTGTAATTGTATGATTGGGATTGTATGATTGTGATTGTATGATTGTGATTGTATGATTGTGATTGTATGATTGTGATTGTATGATTGTGATTGTATGATTGTAATTGTATGATTGTGATGGTATGATTGTGATTGTATGATTGCGATTGTATGATTGCGATTGTATGATTGTGATTGTATGATTGTAATTGTATGATTGTGATGGTATGATTGTGATTGTATGATTGCGATTGTATGATTGCGATTGTATGATTGCGATTGTATGATTGTGATTGCACGATTGTGATTGTATGATTGTGATTGTATGATTGCGATAGTATGATTGTGATTGTATGATTGTGATTGTATGATTGTGATTGTTTGATTGTGGTTGTATGATTGTGATTGTATGATTGTGACTGTATGATTGTGATTGTATGGTGGCGATTGTGTGATTGTGATTGTGTGATTGTGATTGTATGATTGTGATTGTATGATTGTGATTGTATGATTGTGATTGTATGATTGTGAATGTATGATTGTGATTGCATGATTGTGATTGTATGATTGTGATTGTGTGATTGTGATTGTATGATTGCGATTGTATGATTGCGATTGTATGATTGTGATTGTATGATTGTGATTGTATAGTAGTAATTGTATGATTGTGATCGTATGATTGTGATTGTATGATTGTGATTGAATGATTGTGAGTGTATGATTGTGACTGTATGATTGTATTTGGGAGATTGTAATTGTATGATTGGGATTGTATGATTGTGATTGTATGATTGTGATTGTATGATTGTGATTGTATGATTGTAATTGTATGATTGTGATGGTATGATTGTGATTGTATGATTGCGATTGTATGATTGCGATTGTATGATTGCGATTGTATGATTGTGATTGCACGATTGTGATTGTATGATTGTGATTGTATGATTGCGATAGTATGATTGTGATTGTATGATTGTGATTGTATGATTGTGATTGTATGATTGTGATTGTATGATTGTGATTGTATGACTGTGATTGTATGATTGCAATTGTATGATTGCGATTTTATGATTGTGATTGTATGATTGTGATAGTGTGATTTTGATTGTATGATTGTGATTGTATGATTGTGAGCGTATGATTGCGATGGTATGATTGTGATTGCACGATTGTGATTGTACGATTGTGATTGTATGATTGTGATTGTATGATTGTGATTGTATGACTGTGATTGTATGATTGTGATTGTATGATTGTGATTGTATGATTTGATTGTATGATTGTGATTGTATGATTGTGATGGTATGATTGTGACTGTATGATTGTGATTGTATGATTGTGACTGTATGATTGCGATTGTATGGTGGCGATTGGGTGATTGTGATTGTGTGATTGTGATTGTGTGATTGTGATTGTATGATTGTGATTGTATGATTGTGATTGTATGATTGTGATTGTATGATTGTGAATGTATGATTGTGATTGCATGATTGTGATTGTATGATTGTGATTGTGTGATTGTGATTGTATGATTGCGATTGTATGATTGCGATTGTATGATTGTGATTGTATGATTGTGATTGTATGATTGCGATTGTATTATTGTGAATGTATGATTGTGATTGCATGATTGTGATTGTATGATTGTGGTTGCATGATTGTGATTGTATGATTGTGTTTGTATGATTGTGATTGTATGATTGCGATAATATGATTGTGATTGTATGATTGTGATTGTATGATTGTGATTGTATGATTGTGATTGTATGATTGTGATTGTATGATTGTGATTGTATGATTGTGATTGTGTGATTGTGATTGTACGATTGTGATTGTATGATTGTGATAGTGTGATTTTGATTGTATGATTGTGATTGTATGATTGTGAGCGTATGATTGCGATGGTATGATTGTGATTGCACGATTGTGATTGTACGATTGTGATTGTATGATTGTGATTGTATGATTGTGATTGTATGATTTGATTGTATGATTGTGATTGTATGATTGTGATGGTATGATTGTGACTGTATGATTGTGATTGTATGATTGTGACTGTATGATTGTGATTGTATGGTGGCGATTGGGTGATTGTGATTGTGTGATTGTGATTGTATGATTGTGATTGTATGATTGTGATTGTATGATTGTGATTGTATGATTGTGAATGTATGATTGTGATTGCATGATTGTGATTGTATGATTGTGATTGTGTGATTGTGATTGTATGATTGCGATTGTATGATTGCGATTGTATGATTGTGATTGTATGATTTGTGATTGTATGATTGCGATTGTATTATTGTGAATGTATGATTGTGATTGCATGATTGTGATTGTATGATTGTGGTTGCATGATTGTGATTGTATGATTGTGTTTGTATGATTGTGATTGTATGATTGCGATAATATGATTGTGATTGTATGATTGTGATTGTATGATTGTGATTGTATGATTGTGATTGTATGATTGTGATTGTGTGATTGTGATTGTACGATTGCGATTGTACGATTGTGAATGTATGATTGTGATTGCATGATTGTGATTGTATGATTGTGATTGTATGATTGTGATTGTATGATTGTGATTGTGTGATTGTGATTGTACGATTGCGATTGTATGATTGTGAATGTATGATTGTGATTGCATGATTGTGATTGTATGATTGTGATTGTATGATTGTGATTGTGTGATTGTGATTGTATGATTGCGATTGTATGATTGCGATTGTATGATTGTGATTGTATGATTGTGATTGTATGATTGCGATTGTATTATTGTGAATGTATGATTGTGATTGCATGATTGTGATTGTATGATTGTGACTGTATGATTGTGATTGTATGATTGTGTTTGTATGATTGTGATTGTATGATTGCGATTGTACGATTGTGATTGCATGATTGTGATTGTATGACTGTGATTGTATGATTTTGATTGTATGATTGTGATTGTATTATTGTCATTGTATGATTGCGATAGTATGATTGTGATTGTATGATTGTGATTGTATGATTGTGATTGTATGATTTTGATTGTATGATTGTGATAGTATGATTGCGATTGTATGATTGTGATTGTATGATTGTATTTGGCAGATTGTAATTGTATGATTGTGATTGTATGATGGTGACTGTATTATTGTGATTGTACGATGTGATTGTACGATTGTGATTGTATGATTGTGATTGTATGATTGTAATTGTATGCTTGCGATTTTATGATTGTGACTGTATGATTGTGATCGGATTATTGTCATCGTATGATTGCGATTGTATGATTTTGATTGTCTGATCTTGATTGTATAATTGTGATTGTATGATTGTGATTGTATGATTGTGATTGTATGATTGTAATTGTATGATTGTGATGGTATGATTGTGATTGTATGATTGCGATAATATGATTGTGATTGTATGATTGTGATTGTATGATTGTGATTGTATGATTGTGATTGTATGTTTGTGACTGTATGATTGCGATTGTATGATTGCGATTGTATGATTGTGATTGCACGATTGTGATTGTATGATTGTGATTGTATGATTGCGATAGTATGATTGTGATTGTATGATTGTGATTGTATGATTGTGATTGTATGATTGTGATTGTATGATTGTGATTGTATGATTGCGATTGTATGATTGCGATTGTATGATTGTGACTGTATGATTGTGATTGTATGATTGTGTTTGTATGATTGTGATTGTATGATTGCGATTGTACGATTGTGATTGCATGATTGTGATTGTATGACTGTGATTGTATGATTTTGATTGTATGATTTGATTGTATGATTGTGATTGTATGATTGTGATGGTATGATTGTGACTGTATGATTGTGATTGTATGATTGTGACTGTATGATTGTGATTGTATGGTGGCGATTGGGTGATTGTGATTGTGTGATTGTGATTGTATGATTGTGATTGTATGATTGTGATTGTATGATTGTGATTGTATGATTGTGAATGTATGATTGTGATTGCATGATTGTGATTGTATGATTGTGATTGTGTGATTGTGATTGTATGATTGCGATTGTATGATTGCGATTGTATGATTGTGATTGTATGATTTGTGATTGTATGATTGCGATTGTATTATTGTGAATGTATGATTGTGATTGCATGATTGTGATTGTATGATTGTGGTTGCATGATTGTGATTGTATGATTGTGTTTGTATGATTGTGATTGTATGATTGCGATAATATGATTGTGATTGTATGATTGTGATTGTATGATTGTGATTGTATGATTGTGATTGTATGATTGTGATTGTATGATTGTGATTGTATGATTGTGATTGTATGATTGTGATTGTATGATTGTGATTGTGTGATTGTGATTGTACGATTGCGATTGTATGATTGTGAATGTATGATTGTGATTGCATGATTGTGATTGTATGATTGTGATTGTATGATTGTGATTGTATGATTGTGATTGTGTGATTGTGATTGTTCGATTGCGATTGTATGATTGTGAATGTATGATTGTGATTGCATGATTGTGATTGTATGATTGTGATTGTATGATTGTGATTGTGTGATTGTGATTGTATGATTGCGATTGTATGATTGCGATTGTATGATTGTGATTGTATGATTGTGATTGTATGATTGCGATTGCATTATTGTGAATGTATGATTGTGATTGCATGATTGTGATTGTATGATTGTGACTGTATGATTGTGATTGTATGATTGTGATTGTATGATTGTGATTGTATAGTAGTAATTGTATGATTGTGATCGTATGATTGTGATTGTATGATTGTGATTGAATGATTGTGAGTGTATGATTGTGACTGTATGATTGTATTTGGGAGATTGTAATTGTATGATTGGGATTGTATGATTGTGATTGTATGATTGTGACTGTATGATTGTGATTGTATGATTGTAATTGTATGATTGTGATGGTATGATTGTGATTGTATGATTGCGATTGTATGATTGCGATTGTATGATTGCGATTGTATGATTGTGATTGCACGATTGTGATTGTATGATTGTGATTGTATGATTGCGATAGTATGATTGTGATTGTATGATTGTGATTGTATGATTGTGATTGTATGATTGTGATTGTATGATTGTGATTGTATGATTGCGATTGTATGATTGCGATTGTATGATTGCGATTGCACGATTGTGATTGTACGATTGCGATTGTATGATTGTGATTGTATGATTGTGATTGTATGATTGTGATTGTATGATTGCGATTTTATGATTGTGATTGTATGATTGCGATCGGATGATTGTCATCGTATGATTGCGATTGTATGATTTTGATTGTCTGATTTGGATTGTACAATTGTGATTGTATGATTGTGATTGTATGATTGTGATTGTATGATTGTAATTGTATGATTGTGATGGTATGATTGTGATTGTATGATTGCGATAATATGATTGTGATTGTATGATTGTGATTGTATGATTGTGATTGTATGATTGTGATTGTATGATTGTGATTGTATGATTGTGATTGTATGATTGCGATTGTATGATTGCGATTGTATGATTGTGATAGCACGATTGTGATTGTATGATTGTGATTGTATGATTTTGATTGTATGATTGTGATTGTATGTTTGTGATTGTATGATTGTGATTGTATGACTGTTTTTTATATGATTGTGATTGTATAGTAATAATTGTATGATTGTGATCGTATGATTGTGATTGTATGATTGTGATTGAATGATTGTGAGTGTATGGTTGTGACTGTATGATTGTATTTAGGAGATTGTAATTGTATGATTGGGATTGTATGATTGTGATTGTATGATTGTGATTGTATGCTTGCGATTGTATGATTGTGATTGTATGATTGTGATTGTATGATTGTGATTGTGTGATTGTGATTGTATGATTGTGATTGTATGATTGTGACTGTATGATTGTGATTGTATGATTGTGTTTGTATGATTGTGATTGTATGATTGCGATTGTACGATTGTGATTGCATGATTGTGATTGTATGACTGTGATTGTATGATTTTGATTGTATGATTGTGATTGTATTATTGTCATTGTATGATTGCGATAGTATGATTGTGATTGTATGATTGTGATTGTATGATTGTGATTGTATGATTTTGATTGTATGATTGTGATAGTATGATTGCGATTGTATGATTGTGATTGTATGATTGTATTTGGCAGATTGTAATTGTATGATTGTGATTGTATGATGGTGACTGTATTATTGTGATTGTACGATGTGATTGTACGATTGTGATTGTATGATTGTGATTGTATGATTGTAATTGTATGATTGCGATTTTATGATTGTGACTGTATGATTGTGATCGGATTATTGTCATCGTATGATTGCGATTGTATGATTTTGATTGTCTGATTTTGATTGTATAATTGTGATTGTATGATTGTGATTGTATGATTGTGATTGTATGATTGTAATTGTATGATTGTGATGGTATGATTGTGATTGTATGATTGCGATAATATGATTGTGATTGTATGATTGTGATTCTATGATTGTGATTGTATGATTGTGATTGTATGATTGTGATTGTATGATTGCGATTGTATTATTGTGAATGTATGATTGTGATTGCATGATTGTGATTGTATGATTGTGGTTGCATGATTGTGATTGTATGATTGTGTTTGTATGATTGTGATTGTATGATTGCGATAATATGATTGTGATTGTATGATTGTGATTGTATGATTGTGATTGTATGATTGTGATTGTGTGATTGTATGATTGTGATTGTGTGATTGTGATTGTACGATTGTGATTGTATGATTGTGATAGTGTGATTTTGATTGTATGATTGTGATTGTATGATTGTGAGCGTATGATTGCGATGGTATGATTGTGATTGCACGATTGTGATTGTACGATTGTGATTGTATGATTGTGATTGTATGATTGTGATTGTATGATTTGATTGTATGATTGTGAATGTATGATTGTGATTGCATGATTGTGATTGTATGATTGTGGTTGCATGATTGTGATTGTATGATTGTGTTTGTATGATTGTGATTGTATGATTGCGATAATATGATTGTGATTGTATGATTGTGATTGTATGATTGTGATTGTATGATTGTGATTGTATGATTGTGATTGTATGATTGTGATTGTGTGATTGTGATTGTACGATTGCGATTGTATGATTGTGAATGTATGATTGTGATTGCATGATTGTGATTGTATGATTGTGATTGTATGATTGTGATTGTATGATTGTGATTGTGTGATTGTGATTGTACGATTGCGATTGTATGATTGTGAATGTATGATTGTGATTGCATGATTGTGATTGTATGATTGTGATTGTATGATTGTGATTGTGTGATTGTGATTGTATGATTGCGATTGTATGATTGCGATTGTATGATTGTGATTGTATGATTGTGATTGTATGATTGCGATTGCATTATTGTGAATGTATGATTGTGATTGCATGATTGTGATTGTATGATTGTGACTGTATGATTGTGATTGTATGATTGTGATTGTATGATTGTGATTGTATAGTAGTAATTGTATGATTGTGATCGTATGATTGTGATTGTATGATTGTGATTGAATGATTGTGAGTGTATGATTGTGACTGTATGATTGTATTTGGGAGATTGTAATTGTATGATTGGGATTGTATGATTGTGATTGTATGATTGTGACTGTATGATTGTGATTGTATGATTGTAATTGTATGATTGTGATGGTATGATTGTGATTGTATGATTGCGATTGTATGATTGCGATTGTATGATTGCGATTGTATGATTGTGATTGCACGATTGTGATTGTATGATTGTGATTGTATGATTGCGATAGTATGATTGTGATTGTATGATTGTGATTGTATGATTGTGATTGTATGATTGTGATTGTATGATTGTGATTGTATGATTGCGATTGTATGATTGCGATTGTATGATTGCGATTGCACGATTGTGATTGTACGATTGCGATTGTATGATTGTGATTGTATGATTGTGATTGTATGATTGTGATTGTATGATTGCGATTTTATGATTGTGATTGTATGATTGCGATCGGATGATTGTCATCGTATGATTGCGATTGTATGATTTTGATTGTCTGATTTGGATTGTACAATTGTGATTGTATGATTGTGATTGTATGATTGTGATTGTATGATTGTAATTGTATGATTGTGATGGTATGATTGTGATTGTATGATTGCGATAATATGATTGTGATTGTATGATTGTGATTGTATGATTGTGATTGTATGATTGTGATTGTATGATTGTGATTGTATGATTGTGATTGTATGATTGCGATTGTATGATTGCGATTGTATGATTGTGATAGCACGATTGTGATTGTATGATTGTGATTGTATGATTTCGATTGTATGATTGTGATTGTATGTTTGTGATTGTATGATTGTGATTGTATGACTGTTTTTTATATGATTGTGATTGTATAGTAATAATTGTATGATTGTGATCGTATGATTGTGATTGTATGATTGTGATTGAATGATTGTGAGTGTATGATTGTGACTGTATGATTGTATTTAGGAGATTGTAATTGTATGATTGGGATTGTATGATTGTGATTGTATGATTGTGATTGTATGCTTGCGATTGTATGATTGTGATTGTATGATTGTGATTGTATGACTGTTTTTTATATGATTGTGATTGTATAGTAATAATTGTATGATTGTGATCGTATGATTGTGATTGTATGATTGTGATTGAATGATTGTGAGTGTATGATTGTGACTGTATGATTGTATTTAGGAGATTGTAATTGTATGATTGGGATTGTATGATTGTGATTGTATGATTGTGATTGTATGCTTGCGATTGTATGATTGTGATTGTATGATTGTGATTGTATGATTTTGATTGTATGATTGTGATAGTATGATTGCGATTGTATGATTGTGATTGTATGATTGTATTTGGCAGATTGTAATTGTATGATTGTGATTGTATGATGGTGACTGTATTATTGTGATTGTACGATGTGATTGTACGATTGTGATTGTATGATTGTGATTGTATGATTGTAATTGTATGATTGCGATTTTATGATTGTGACTGTATGATTGTGATCGGATTATTGTCATCGTATGATTGCGATTGTATGATTTTGATTGTCTGATTTTGATTGTATAATTGTGATTGTATGATTGTGATTGTATGATTGTGATTGTATGATTGTAATTGTATGATTGTGATGGTATGATTGTGATTGTATGATTGCGATAATATGATTGTGATTGTATGATTGTGATTCTATGATTGTGATTGTATGATTGTGATTGTATGATTGCGATTGTATGATTGCGATTGTATGATTGTGATTGCACGATTGTGATTGTATGATTGTGATTGTATGATTTTGATTGTATGATTGTGATTGTGTGATTGTGATTGTATGATAGTGATTGTATGATTGTGATTGTATGATTGTGATTGTATAGTAGTAATTGTATGATTGTGATCGTATGATTGTGATTGTATGATTGTGATTGAATGATTGTGAGTGTATGATTGTGACTGTATGATTGTATTTGGGAGATTGTAATTGTATGATTGGGATTGTATGATTGTGATTGTATGATTGTGATTGTATGATTGTGATTGTATGATTGTAATTGTATGATTGTGATGGTATGATTGTGATTGTATGATTGCGATTGTATGATTGCGATTGTATGATTGTGATTGTATGATTGTAATTGTATGATTGTGATGGTATGATTGTGATTGTATGATTGCGATTGTATGATTGCGATTGTATGATTGCGATTGTATGATTGTGATTGCACGATTGTGATTGTATGATTGTGATTGTATGATTGCGATAGTATGATTGTGATTGTATGATTGTGATTGTATGATTGTGATTGTTTGATTGTGATTGTATGATTGTGATTGTATGATTGTGACTGTATGATTGTGATTGTATGGTGGCGATTGTGTGATTGTGATTGTGTGATTGTGATTGTATGATTGTGATTGTATGATTGTGATTGTATGATTGTGATTGTATGATTGTGAATGTATGATTGTGATTGCATGATTGTGATTGTATGATTGTGATTGTGTGATTGTGATTGTATGATTGCGATTGTATGATTGCGATTGTATGATTGTGATTGTATGATTGTGATTGTATAGTAGTAATTGTATGATTGTGATCGTATGATTGTGATTGTATGATTGTGATTGAATGATTGTGAGTGTATGATTGTGACTGTATGATTGTATTTGGGAGATTGTAATTGTATGATTGGGATTGTATGATTGTGATTGTATGATTGTGATTGTATGATTGTGATTGTATGATTGTAATTGTATGATTGTGATGGTATGATTGTGATTGTATGATTGCGATTGTATGATTGCGATTGTATGATTGCGATTGTATGATTGTGATTGCACGATTGTGATTGTATGATTGTGATTGTATGATTGCGATAGTATGATTGTGATTGTATGATTGTGATTGTATGATTGTGATTGTATGATTGTGATTGTATGACTGTGATTGTATGATTGCAATTGTATGATTGCGATTTTATGATTGTGATTGTATGATTGTGATAGTGTGATTTTGATTGTATGATTGTGATTGTATGATTGTGAGCGTATGATTGCGATGGTATGATTGTGATTGCACGATTGTGATTGTACGATTGTGATTGTATGATTGTGATTGTATGATTGTGATTGTATGACTGTGATTGTATGATTGTGATTGTATGATTGTGATTGTATGATTTGATTGTATGATTGTGATTGTATGATTGTGATGGTATGATTGTGACTGTATGATTGTGATTGTATGATTGTGACTGTATGATTGCGATTGTATGGTGGCGATTGGGTGATCGTGATTGTGTGATTGTGATTGTATGATTGTGATTGTATGATTGTGATTGTATGATTGTGATTGTATGATTGTGAATGTATGATTGTGATTGCATGATTGTGATTGTATGATTGTGATTGTGTGATTGTGATTGTATGATTGCGATTGTATGATTGCGATTGTATGATTGTGATTGTATGATTGTGATTGTATGATTGCGATTGTATTATTGTGAATGTATGATTGTGATTGCATGATTGTGATTGTATGATTGTGGTTGCATGATTGTGATTGTATGATTGTGTTTGTATGATTGTGATTGTATGATTGCGATAATATGATTGTGATTGTATGATTGTGATTGTATGATTGTGATTGTGTGATTGTATGATTGTGATTGTGTGATTGTGATTGTACGATTGTGATTGTATGATTGTGATAGTGTGATTTTGATTGTATGATTGTGATTGTATGATTGTGAGCGTATGATTGCGATGGTATGATTGTGATTGCACGATTGTGATTGTACGATTGTGATTGTATGATTGTGATTGTATGATTGTGATTGTATGATTTGATTGTATGATTGTGATTGTATGATTGTGATGGTATGATTGTGACTGCATGATTGTGATTGTATGATTGTGACTGTATGATTGTGATTGTATGGTGGCGATTGGGTGATTGTGATTGTGTGATTGTGATTGTATGATTGTGATTGTATGATTGTGATTGTATGATTGTGATTGTATGATTGTGAATGTATGATTGTGATTGCATGATTGTGATTGTATGATTGTGATTGTGTGATTGTGATTGTATGATTGCGATTGTATGATTGCGATTGTATGATTGTGATTGTATGATTTGTGATTGTATGACTGCGATTGTATTATTGTGAATGTATGATTGTGATTGCATGATTGTGATTGTATGATTGTGGTTGCATGATTGTGATTGTATGATTGTGTTTGTATGATTGTGATTGTATGATTGCGATAATATGATTGTGATTGTATGATTGTGATTGTATGATTGTGATTGTATGATTGTGATTGTATGATTGTGATTGTATGATTGTGATTGTATGATTGTGATTGTGTGATTGTGATTGTACGATTGCGATTGTATGATTGTGAATGTATGATTGTGATTGCATGATTGTGATTGTATGATTGTGATTGTATGATTGTGATTGTATGATTGTGATTGTGTGATTGTGATTGTACGATTGCGATTGTATGATTGTGAATGTATGATTGTGATTGCATGATTGTGATTGTATGATTGTGATTGTATGATTGTGATTGTGTGATTGTGATTGTATGATTGCGATTGTATGATTGCGATTGTATGATTGTGATTGTATGATTGTGATTGTATGATTGCGATTGTATTATTGTGAATGTATGATTGTGATTGCATGATTGTGATTGTATGATTGTGACTGTATGATTGTGATTGTATGATTGTGTTTGTATGATTGTAATTGTATGATTGCGATTGTACGATTGTGATTGCATGATTGTGATTGTATGACTGTGATGGTATGATTTTGATTGTATGATTGTGATTGTATTATTGTCATTGTATGATTGCGATAGTATGATTGTGATTGTATGATTGTGATTGTATGATTGTGATTGTATGATTTTGATTGTATGATTGTGATAGTATGATTGCGATTGTATGATTGTGATTGTATGATTGTATTTGGCAGATTGTAATTGTATGATTGTGATTGTATGATGGTGACTGTATTATTGTGATTGTACGATGTGATTGTACGATTGTGATTGTATGATTGTGATTGTATGATTGTAATTGTATGCTTGCGATTTTATGATTGTGACTGTATGATTGTGATCGGATTATTGTCATCGTATGATTGCGATTGTATGATTTTGATTGTCTGATCTTGATTGTATAATTGTGATTGTATGATTGTGATTGTATGATTGTGATTGTATGATTGTAATTGTATGATTGTGATGGTATGATTGTGATTGTATGATTGCGATAATATGATTGTGATTGTATGATTGTGATTGTATGATTGTGATTGTATGATTGTGATTGTATGATTGTGATTGTATGTTTGTGACTGTATGATTGCGATTGTATGATTGCGATTGTATGATTGTGATTGCACGATTGTGATTGTATGATTGTGATTGTATGATTGCGATAGTATGATTGTGATTGTATGATTGTGATTGTATGATTGTGATTGTATGATTGTGATTGTATGATTGTGATTGTATGATTGCGATTGTATGATTGCGATTGTATGATTGCGATTGTATGATTGTGATTGCACGATTGTGATTGTATGATTGTGATTGTATGATTGCGATAGTATGATTGTGATTGTATGATTGTGATTGTATGATTGTGATTGTATGATTGTGATTGTATGATTGTGATTGTATGATTGCGATTGTATGATTGCGATTGTATGATTGTGACTGTATGATTGTGATTGTATGATTGTGTTTGTATGATTGTGATTGTATGATTGCGATTGTACGATTGTGATTGCATGATTGTGATTGTATGACTGTGATTGTATGATTTTGATTGTATGATTGTGATTGTATTATTGTCATTGTATGATTGCGATAGTATGATTGTGATTGTATGATTGTGATTGTATGATTGTGATTGTATGATTTTGATTGTATGATTGTGATAGTATGATTGCGATTGTATGATTGTGATTGTATGATTGTATTTGGCAGATTGTAATTGTATGATTGTGATTGTATGATGGTGACTGTATTATTGTGATTGTACGATGTGATTGTACGATTGTGATTGTATGATTGTGATTGTATGATTGTAATTGTATGATTGCGATTTTATGATTGTGACTGTATGATTGTGATCGGATTATTGTCATCGTATGATTGCGATTGTATGATTTTGATTGTCTGATTTTGATTGTATAATTGTGATTGTATGATTGTGATTGTATGATTGTGATTGTATGATTGTAATTGTATGATTGTGATGGTATGATTGTGATTGTATGATTGCGATAATATGATTGTGATTGTATGATTGTGATTGTATGATTGTGATTGTATGATTGTGATTGTATGATTGTGATTGTATGATTGCGATTGTATGATTGCGATTGTATGATTGTGATTGCACGATTGTGATTGTATGATTGTGATTTTATGATTTTGATTGTATGATTGTGATTGTGTGATTGTGATTGTATGATAGTGATTGTATGATTGTGATTGTATGATTGTGATTGTATAGTAGTAATTGTATGATTGTGATCGTATGATTGTGATTGTATGATTGTGATTGAATGATTGTGAGTGTACGATTGTGACTGTATGATTGTATTTGGGAGATTGTAATTGTATGATTGGGATTGTATGATTGTGATTGTATGATTGTGACTGTATGATTGTGATTGTACGATTGTAATTGTATGATTGTGATGGTATGATTGTGATTGTGTGATTGCGATTGTATGGTTGCGATTGTATGATTGCGATTGTATGATTGTGATTGCACGATTGTGATTGTATGATTGTGATTGTATGATTGTGATTGTATGATTGTGTTTGTATGATTGTGATTGCACGATTGCGATTGTATTGTTGTGAATGTATGATTGTGATTGCATGATTGTGATTGTATGATTGTGATTGTATGATTGTGATTGTATGATTGTGTTTGTATGATTGTGATTGTATGATTGTGATTGTATGATTGTGATTGTATGATTGTGATTGTATGATTGTGATTGTATGATTGTGATTGTATGATTGTGATTATATGATTCTGATTGTATGATTCTGATTGTATGATTGTGATTGTATGATTGTGATTGTGTGATTGTGATTGTATGATAGTGCTTGTATGATTGTGACTGTATGATTGTGATTGTATGATTGTGTTTGTATGATTGTGATTGTATGATTTCGATTGTACGATTGTGATTGCATGATTGTGATTGTATGATGGTGATTGTATGATTTTGATTGTATGATTTTGATTGTATGACTGTGATAGTATGATTGCGATTGTATGATTGTGATTGTATGATTGTATTTGGCAGATTGTAAATTATGATTGTGATTGTATGATGGGGACTGTATTATTGTGATTGTACGATGTGATTGTACGATTGTGATTGTATGATTGTGATTGTATGATTGTAATTGTATGCTTGCGATTTTATGATTGTGACTGTATGATTGTGATCGGATTATTGTCATCGTATGATTGCGATTGTATGATTTTGATTGTCTGATTTTGATTGTATAATTGTGATTGTATGATTGTGATTGTATGATTGTGATTGTATGATTGTAATTGTATGATTGTGATGGTATGATTGTGATTGTATGATTGCGATAATATGATTGTGATTGTATGATTGTGATTGTATGATTGTGATTGTATGATTGTGATTGTATGATTGTGACTGTATGATTGCGATTGTATGATTGCGATTGTATGATTGTGATTGCACGATTGTGATTGTATGATTGTGATTGTATGATTGCGATAGTATGATTGTGATTGTATGATTGTGATTGTATGATTGTGATTGTATGATTGTGATTGTATGATTGCGATTGTATGATTGCGATTGTATGATTGTGACTGTATGATTGTGATTGTATGATTGTGTTTGTATGATTGTGATTGTATGATTGCGATTGTACGATTGTGATTGCATGATTGTGATTGTATGACTGTGATTGTATGATTTTGATTGTATGATTGTGATTGTATTATTGTCATTGTATGATTGCGATAGTATGATTGTGATTGTATGATTGTGATTGTATGATTGTGATTGTATGATTTTGATTGTATGATTGTGATAGTATGATTGCGATTGTATGATTGTGATTGTATGATTGTATTTGGCAGATTGTAATTGTATGATTGTGATTGTATGATGGTGACTGTATTATTGTGATTGTACGATGTGATTGTACGATTGTGATTGTATGATTGTGATTGTATGATTGTAATTGTATGATTGCGATTTTATGATTGTGACTGTATGATTGTGATCGGATTATTGTCATCGTATGATTGCGATTGTATGATTTTGATTGTCTGATTTTGATTGTATAATTGTGATTGTATGATTGTGATTGTATGATTGTGATTGTATGATTGTAATTGTATGATTGTGATGGTATGATTGTGATTGTATGATTGCGATAATATGATTGTGATAATATGATTGTGATTGTATGATTGTGATTGTATGATTGTGATTGTATGATTGTGATTGTATGATTGCGATTGTATGATTGCGATTGTATGATTGTGATTGCACGATTGTGATTGTATGGTTGTGATTGTATGATTTTGATTGTATGATTGTGATTGTGTGATTGTGATTGTATGATAGTGATTGTATGATTGTGATTGTATGATTGTGATTGTATAGTAGTAATTGTATGATTGTGATCGTATGATTGTGATTGTATGTTTGTGATTGAATGATTGTGAGTGTATGATTGTGACTGTATGATTGTATTTGGGAGATTGTAATTGTATGATTGGGATTGTATGATTGTGATTGTATGATTGTGACTGTATGATTGTGATTGTATGATTGTAATTGTATGATTGTGATGGTATGATTGTGATTGTATGATTGCGATTGTATGATTGCGATTGTATGATTGCGATTGTATGATTGTGATTGCACGATTGTGATTGCATGATTGTGATTGTATGATTGCGATAGTATGATTGTGATTGTATGATTGTGATTGTATGATTGTGATTGTATGATTGTGATTGTATGATTGTGATTGTATGATTGCGATTGTATGATTGCGATTGTATGATTGTGATTGCACGATTGTGATTGTATGATTGCGATTGTATGATTGTGATTGTATGATTGTGATTGTATGATTGTGATTGTATGATTGTGATTGTATGATTGTGATTGTATGACTGTGATTGTATGATTGCAATTGTATGATTGCGATTTTATGATTGTGATTGTATGATTGTGATAGTATGATTTTGATTGTATGATTGTGATTGTATGATTGCGATTGTATGATTGCGATTGTATGATTGTGATTGCACGATTGCGATTGTATTGTTGTGAATGTATGATTGTGATTGCATGATTGTGATTGTATGATTGTGATTGTATGATTGTGATTGTATGATTGTGTTTGTATGATTGTGATTGTATGATTGTGATTGTATGATTGTGATTGTATGATTGTGATTATATGATTCTGATTGTATGATTCTGATTGTATGATTGTGATTGTATGATTGTGATTGTGTGATTGTGATTGTATGATAGTGCTTGTATGATTGTGACTGTATGATTGTGATTGTATGATTGTGATTGTATGATTGTGGTTGTATGATTGTGATTGTATGATTGTGATTGTATGATTGTGATTGTGTGATTGTGATTGCATGATTGTATTTGGGAGATTGTAATTGTATGATTGCGATTGTATGATAGCGATTGTATGATTGTGATAGTATGATTGTGATTGTATGATTGTGATTGTATGATTGTGATTGCATGATTGTGATTGTATGATTGTGATTGTATGATTTGATTGTATGATTGTGATTGTATGATTGTGATGGTATGATTGTGACTGTATGATTGTGATTGTATGATTGTGATTGTATGATTGTGATTGCATGATTGTATTTGGGAGATTGTAATTGTGTGATTGCGATTGTATGATAGCGATTGTATGATTGTGATAGTATGATTGTGATTGTATGATTGTGATTGTATGATTGTGATTGTATGATTGTGATTGTATGATTGTGATTGTATGATTGTGATTGTATGATTGTGATTGTATGATTGTGATTGTATGATTGTGATTGTATGGTGGCGATTGTGTGATTGCGATTGTGTGATTGTGATTGTATGATTGTGATTGCATGATTGTATTTGGGAGATTGTAATTGTATGATTGCGATTGTATGATAGCGATTGTATGATCGTGATTGTATGATCGTGATTGTATGATCGTGATTGTATGATCGTGATTGTATGATCGTGATTGTATGATTGTGATTGTATGATTGTGATTGTATGATGTGATTGTACGATTGTGATTGTATGATTGTGATTGTATGATTGTAATTGTATGATTGCGATTTTATGATTGTGATTGTATGATTGCGATCGGATGATTGTCATCGTATGATTGCGATTGTATGATTTTGATTGTCTGATTTGGATTGTACAATTGTGATTGTATGATTGTGATTGTATGATTGTGATTGTATGATTGTGATTGTATGATTGTGATTGTATGATTGTGATTGTATGATTGTGATTGTATGATTGTGATTGTATGATTGTGATTGTATGATTGCAATTGTATGATTGTGATGGTATGATTGTGATTGTATGATTGCGATAATATGATTGTGATTGTATGATTGTGATTGTATGATTGTGATTGTATGATTGTGATTGTATGATTGCGATTGTATGATTGCGATTGTATGATTGTGATAGCACGATTGTGATTGTATGATTGTGATTATATGATTGTGATTGTGTGATTGTGATTGTATGATTGTGATTGTATGATTGTGATTGTATGATTGTTTTTTATATGATTGTGATTGTATAGTAATAATTGTATGATTGTGATCGTATGATTGTGATTGTATGATTGTGATTGAATGATTGTGAGTGTATGATTGTGACTGTATGATTGTATTTAGGAGATTGTAATTGTATGATTGGGATTGTATGATTGTGATTGTATGATTGTGATTGTATGCTTGCGATTGTATGATTGTGATTGTATGATTGTGATTGTATGATTGTGATTGTGTGATTGTGATTGTATGATTGTGATTGTATGATTGTGACTGTATGATTGTGATTGTATGATTGTGTTTGTATGATTGTGATTGTATGATTGCGATTGTACGATTGTGATTGCATGATTGTGATTGTATGACTGTGATTGTATGATTTTGGTTGTATGATTGTGATTGTATTATTGTCATTGTATGATTGCGATAGTATGATTGTGATTGTATGATTGTGATTGTATGATTGTGATTGTATGATTTTGATTGTATGATTGTGATAGTATGATTGCGATTGTATGATTGTGATTGTATGATTGTATTTGGCAGATTGTAATTGTATGATTGTGATTATATGATGGTGACTGTATTATTGTGATTGTACGATGTGATTGTACGATTGTGATTGTATGATTGTGATTGTATGATTGTAATTGTATGATTGCGATTTTATGATTGTGACCGTATGATTGTGATCGGATTATTGTCATCGTATGATTGCGATTGTATGATTTTGATTGTCTGATTTTGATTGTTTAATTGTGATTGTATGATTGTGATTGTATGATTGTGATTGTATGATTGTAATTGTATGATTATGATGGTATGATTGTGATTGTATGATTGCGATAATATGATTGTGATTGTATGATTGTGATTGTATGATTGTGATTGTATGATTGTGATTGTATGATTGTGAATGTATGATTGTGATTGCATGATTGTGATTGTATGATTGTGATTGTGTGATTGTGATTGTATGATTGCGATTGTATGATTGCGATTGTATGATTGTGATTGTATGATTGTGATTGTATAGTAGTAATTGTATGATTGTGATCGTATGATTGTGATTGTATGATTGTGATTGAATGATTGTGAGTGTATGATTGTGACTGTATGATTGTATTTGGGAGATTGTAATTGTATGATTGGGATTGTATGATTGTGATTGTATGATTGTGATTGTATGATTGTGATTGTATGATTGTGATTGTATGATTGTAATTGTATGATTGTGATGGTATGATTGTGATTGTATGATTGCGATTGTATGATTGCGATTGTATGATTGCGATTGTATGATTGTGATTGCACGATTGTGATTGTATGATTGTGATTGTATGATTGCGATAGTATGATTGTGATTGTATGATTGTGATTGTATGATTGTGATTGTATGATTGTGATTGTATGATTGTGATTGTATGACTGTGATTGTATGATTGCAATTGTATGATTGCGATTTTATGATTGTGATTGTATGATTGTGATAGTGTGATTTTGATTGTATGATTGTGATTGTATGATTGTGAGCGTATGATTGCGATGGTATGATTGTGATTGCACGATTGTGATTGTACGATTGTGATTGTATGATTGTGATTGTATGATTGTGATTGTATGACTGTGATTGTATGATTGTGATTGTATGATTGTGATTGTATGATTTGATTGTATGATTGTGATTGTATGATTGTGATGGTATGATTGTGACTGTATGATTGTGATTGTATGATTGTGACTGTATGATTGCGATTGTATGGTGGCGATTGGGTGATTGTGATTGTGTGATTGTGATTGTATGATTGTGATTGTATGATTGTGATTGTATGATTGTGATTGTATGATTGTGAATGTATGATTGTGATTGCATGATTGTGATTGTATGATTGTGATTGTGTGATTGTGATTGTATGATTGCGATTGTATGATTGCGATTGTATGATTGTGATTGTATGATTGTGATTGTATGATTGCGATTGTATTATTGTGAATGTATGATTGTGATTGCATGATTGTGATTGTATGATTGTGGTTGCATGATTGTGATTGTATGATTGTGTTTGTATGATTGTGATTGCATGATTGCGATAATATGATTGTGATTGTATGATTGTGATTGTATGATTGTGATTGTATGATTGTGATTGTATGATTGTGATTGTATGATTGTGATTGTGTGATTGTGATTGTACGATTGTGATTGTATGATTGTGATAGTGTGATTTTGATTGTATGATTGTGATTGTATGATTGTGAGCGTATGATTGCGATGGTATGATTGTGATTGCACGATTGTGATTGTACGATTGTGATTGTATGATTGTGATTGTATGATTGTGATTGTATGACTGTGATTGTATGATTGTGATTGTATGATTGTGATTGTATGATTTGATTGTATGATTGTGATTGTATGATTGTGATGGTATGATTGTGACTGTATGATTGTGATTGTATGATTGTGACTGTATGATTGTGATTGTATGGTGGCGATTGGGTGATTGTGATTGTGTGATTGTGATTGTATGATTGTGATTGTATGATTGTGATTGTATGATTGTGATTGTATGATTGTGAATGTATGATTGTGATTGCATGATTGTGATTGTATGATTGTGATTGTGTGATTGTGATTGTATGATTGCGATTGTATGATTGCGATTGTATGATTGTGATTGTATGATTTGTGATTGTATGATTGCGATTGTATTATTGTGAATGTATGATTGTGATTGCATGATTGTGATTGTATGATTGTGGTTGCATGATTGTGATTGTATGATTGTGTTTGTATGATTGTGATTGTATGATTGCGATAATATGATTGTGATTGTATGATTGTGATTGTATGATTGTGATTGTATGATTGTGATTGTATGATTGTGATTGTATGATTGTGATTGTATGATTGTGATTGTGTGATTGTGATTGTACGATTGCGATTGTATGATTGTGAATGTATGATTGTGATTGCATGATTGTGATTGTATGATTGTGATTGTATGATTGTGATTGTATGATTGTGATTGTGTGATTGTGATTGTACGATTGCGATTGTATGATTGTGAATGTATGATTGTGATTGCATGATTGTGATTGTATGATTGTGATTGTATGATTGTGATTGTGTGATTGTGATTGTATGATTGCGATTGTATGATTGCGATTGTATGATTGTGATTGTATGATTGTGATTGTATGATGGCGATTGTATTATTGTGAATGTATGATTGTGATTGCATGATTGTGATTGTATGATTGTGACTGTATGATTGTGATTGTATGATTGTGATTGTATGATTGTGATTGTATAGTAGTAATTGTATGATTGTGATCGTATGATTGTGATTGTATGATTGTGATTGAATGATTGTGAGTGTATGATTGTGACTGTATGATTGTATTTGGGAGATTGTAATTGTATGATTGGGATTGTATGATTGTGATTGTATGATTGTGACTGTATGATTGTGATTGTATGATTGTAATTGTATGATTGTGATGGTATGATTGTGATTGTATGATTGCGATTGTATGATTGCGATTGTATGATTGCGATTGTATGATTGTGATTGCACGATTGTGATTGTATGATTGTGATTGTATGATTGCGATAGTATGATTGTGATTGTATGATTGTGATTGTATGATTGTGATTGTATGATTGTGATTGTATGATTGTGATTGTATGATTGCGATTGTATGATTGCGATTGTATGATTGTGATTGCACGATTGTGATTGTATGATTGCGATTGTATGATTGTGATTGTATGATTGTGATTGTATGATTGTGATTGTATGATTGTGATTGTATGATTGCGAATTTATGATTGTGATTGTATGATTGCGATCGGATGATTGTCATCGTATGATTGCGATTGTATGATTTTGATTGTCTGATTTGGATTGTACAATTGTGATTGTATGATTGTGATTGTATGATTGTGATTGTATGATTGTAATTGTATGATTGTGATGGTATGATTGTGATTGTATGATTGCGATAATATGATTGTGATTGTATGATTGTGATTGTATGATTGTGATTGTATGATTGTGATTGTATGATTGTGATTGTATGATTGTGATTGTATGATTGCGATTGTATGATTGCGATTGTATGATTGTGATAGCACGATTGTGATTGTATGATTGTGATTGTATGATTTTGATTGTATGATTGTGATTGTATGTTTGTGATTGTATGATTGTGATTGTATGATTGTTTTTTATATGATTGTGATTGTATAGTAATAATTGTATGATTGTGATCGTATGATTGTGATTGTATGATTGTGATTGAATGATTGTGAGTGTATGATTGTGACTGTATGATTGTATTTAGGAGATTGTAATTGTATGATTGGGATTGTATGATTGTGATTGTATGATTGTGATTGTATGCTTGCGATTGTATGATTGTGATTGTATGATTGTGATTGTATGATTGTGATTGTGTGATTGTGATTGTATGATTGTGATTGTATGATTGTGACTGTATGATTGTGATTGTATGATTGTGTTTGTATGATTGTGATTGTATGATTGCGATTGTACGATTGTGATTGCATGATTGTGATTGTATGACTGTGATTGTATGATTTTGATTGTATGATTGTGATTGTATTATTGTCATTGTATGATTGCGATAGTATGATTGTGATTGTATGATTGTGATTGTATGATTGTGATTGTATGATTTTGATTGTATGATTGTGATAGTATGATTGCGATTGTATGATTGTGATTGTATGATTGTATTTGGCAGATTGTAATTGTATGATTGTGATTGTATGATGGTGACTGTATTATTGTGATTGTACGATGTGATTGTACGATTGTGATTGTATGATTGTGATTGTATGATTGTAATTGTATGATTGCGATTTTATGATTGTGACTGTATGATTGTGATCGGATTATTGTCATCGTATGATTGCGATTGTATGATTTTGATTGTCTGATTTTGATTGTATAATTGTGATTGTATGATTGTGATTGTATGATTGTGATTGTATGATTGTAATTGTATGATTGTGATGGTATGATTGTGATTGTATGATTGCGATAATATGATTGTGATTGTATGATTGTGATTCTATGATTGTGATTGTATGATTGTGATTGTATGATTGCGATTGTATGATTGCGATTGTATGATTGTGATTGCACGATTGTGATTGTATGATTGTGATTGTATGATTTTGATTGTATGATTGTGATTGTGTGATTGTGATTGTATGATAGTGATTGTATGATTGTGATTGTATGATTGTGATTGTATAGTAGTAATTGTATGATTGTGATCGTATGATTGTGATTGTATGATTGTGATTGAATGATTGTGAGTGTATGATTGTGACTGTATGATTGTATTTGGGAGATTGTAATTGTATGATTGGGATTGTATGATTGTGATTGTATGATTGTGATTGTATGATTGTGATTGTATGATTGTAATTGTATGATTGTGATGGTATGATTGTGATTGTATGATTGCGATTGTATGATTGCGATTGTATGATTGTGATTGTATGATTGTAATTGTATGATTGTGATGGTATGATTGTGATTGTATGATTGCGATTGTATGATTGCGATTGTATGATTGCGATTGTATGATTGTGATTGCACGATTGTGATTGTATGATTGTGATTGTATGATTGCGATAGTATGATTGTGATTGTATGATTGTGATTGTATGATTGTGATTGTTTGATTGTGATTGTATGATTGTGATTGTATGATTGTGACTGTATGATTGTGATTGTATGGTGGCGATTGTGTGATTGTGATTGTGTGATTGTGATTGTATGATTGTGATTGTATGATTGTGATTGTATGATTGTGATTGTATGGTTGTGAATGTATGATTGTGATTGCATGATTGTGATTGTATGATTGTAATTGTGTGATTGTGATTGTATGATTGCGATTGTATGATTGCGATTGTATGATTGTGATTGTATGATTGTGATTGTATAGTAGTAATTGTATGATTGTGATCGTATGATTGTGATTGTATGATTGTGATTGAATGATTGTGAGTGTATGATTGTGACTGTATGATTGTATTTGGGAGATTGTAATTGTATGATTGGGATTGTATGATTGTGATTGTATGATTGTGATTGTTTGATTGTGATTGTATCATTGTGATTGTATGATTGTGACTGTATGATTGTGATTGTATGGTGGCGATTGTGTGATTGTGATTGTGTGATTGTGATTGTATGATTGTGATTGTATGATTGTGATTGTATGATTGTGATTGTATGATTGTGAATGTATGATTGTGATTGCATGATTGTGATTGTATGATTGTGATTGTATGATTGTGATTGTATGATTGTGATTGTATGATTGCGATTGTATGATTGCGATTGTATGATTGTGATAGCACGATTGTGATTGTATGATTGTGATTATATGATTGTGATTGTGTGATTGTGATTGTATGATTGTGATTGTATGATTGTGATTGTATGATTGTTTTTTATATGATTGTGATTGTATAGTAATAATTGTATGATTGTGATCGTATGATTGTGATTGTATGATTGTGATTGTATAGTAGTAATTGTATGATTGTGATCGTATGATTGTGATTGTATGATTGTGATTGAATGATTGTGAGTGTATGATTGTGACTGTATGATTGTATTTGGGAGATTGTAATTGTATGATTGGGATTGTATGATTGTGATTGTATGATTGTGATTGTTTGATTGTGATTGTATCATTGTGATTGTATGATTGTGACTGTATGATTGTGATTGTATGGTGGCGATTGTGTGATTGTGATTGTGTGATTGTGATTGTATGATTGTGATTGTATGATTGTGATTGTATGATTGTGATTGTATGATTGTGAATGTATGATTGTGATTGCATGATTGTGATTGTATGATTGTAATTGTGTGATTGTGATTGTATGATTGCGATTGTATGATTGCGATTGTATGATTGTGATTGTATGATTGTGATTGTATAGTAGTAATTGTATGATTGTGATCGTATGATTGTGATTGTATGATTGTGATTGAATGATTGTGAGTGTATGATTGTGACTGTATGATTGTATTTGGGAGATTGTAATTGTATGATTGGGATTGTATGATTGTGATTGTATGATTGTGATTGTATGATTGTGATTGTATGATTGTAATTGTATGATTGTGATGGTATGATTGTGATTGTATGATTGCGATTGTATGATTGCGATTGTATGATTGCGATTGTATGATTGTGATTGCACGATTGTGATTGTATGATTGTGATTGTATGATTGCGATAGTATGATTGTGATTGTATGATTGTGATTGTATGATTGTGATTGTATGATTGTGATTGTATGACTGTGATTGTATGATTGCAATTGTATGATTGCGATTTTATGATTGTGATTGTATGATTGTGATAGTGTGATTTTGATTGTATGATTGTGATTGTATGATTGTGAGCGTATGATTGCGATGGTATGATTGTGATTGCACGATTGTGATTGTACGATTGTGATTGTATGATTGTGATTGTATGATTGTGATTGTATGACTGTGATTGTATGATTGTGATTGTATGATTGTGATTGTATGATTTGATTGTATGATTGTGATTGTATGATTGTGATGGTATGATTGTGACTGTATGATTGTGATTGTATGATTGTGACTGTATGATTGCGATTGTATGGTGGCGATTGGGTGATTGTGATTGTGTGATTGTGATTGTATGATTGTGATTGTATGATTGTGATTGTATGATTGTGATTGTATGATTGTGAATGTATGATTGTGATTGCATGATTGTGATTGTATGATTGTGATTGTGTGATTGTGATTGTATGATTGCGATTGTATGATTGCGATTGTATGATTGTGATTGTATGATTGTGATTGTATGATTGCGATTGTATTATTGTGAATGTATGATTGTGATTGCATGATTGTGATTGTATGATTGTGGTTGCATGATTGTGATTGTATGATTGTGTTTGTATGATTGTGATTGTATGATTGCGATAATATGATTGTGATTGTATGATTGTGATTGTATGATTGTGATTGTGTGATTGTATGATTGTGATTGTGTGATTGTGATTGTACGATTGTGATTGTATGATTGTGATAGTGTGATTTTGATTGTATGATTGTGATTGTATGATTGTGAGCGTATGATTGCGATGGTATGATTGTGATTGCACGATTGTGATTGTACGATTGTGATTGTATGATTGTGATTGTATGATTGTGATTGTATGATTTGATTGTATGATTGTGATTGTATGATTGTGATGGTATGATTGTGACTGCATGATTGTGATTGTATGATTGTGACTGTATGATTGTGATTGTATGGTGGCGATTGGGTGATTGTGATTGTGTGATTGTGATTGTATGATTGTGATTGTATGATTGTGATTGTATGATTGTGATTGTATGATTGTGAATGTATGATTGTGATTGCATGATTGTGATTGTATGATTGTGATTGTGTGATTGTGATTGTATGATTGCGATTGTATGATTGCGATTGTATGATTGTGATTGTATGATTTGTGATTGTATGATTGCGATTGTATTATTGTGAATGTATGATTGTGATTGCATGATTGTGATTGTATGATTGTGGTTGCATGATTGTGATTGTATGATTGTGTTTGTATGATTGTGATTGTATGATTGCGATAATATGATTGTGATTGTATGATTGTGATTGTATGATTGTGATTGTATGATTGTGATTGTATGATTGTGATTGTATGATTGTGATTGTGTGATTGTGATTGTACGATTGCGATTGTATGATTGTGAATGTATGATTGTGATTGCATGATTGTGATTGTATGATTGTGATTGTATGATTGTGATTGTATGATTGTGATTGTGTGATTGTGATTGTACGATTGCGATTGTATGATTGTGAATGTATGATTGTGATTGCATGATTGTGATTGTATGATTGTGATTGTATGATTGTGATTGTGTGATTGTGATTGTATGATTGCGATTGTATGATTGCGATTGTATGATTGTGATTGTATGATTGTGATTGTATGATTGCGATTGTATTATTGTGAATGTATGATTGTGATTGCATGATTGTGATTGTATGATTGTGACTGTATGATTGTGATTGTATGATTGTGTTTGTATGATTGTGATTGTATGATTGCGATTGTACGATTGTGATTGCATGATTGTGATTGTATGACTGTGATGGTATGATTTTGATTGTATGATTGTGATTGTATTATTGTCATTGTATGATTGCGATAGTATGATTGTGATTGTATGATTGTGATTGTATGATTGTGATTGTATGATTTTGATTGTATGATTGTGATAGTATGATTGCGATTGTATGATTGTGATTGTATGATTGTATTTGGCAGATTGTAATTGTATGATTGTGATTGTATGATGGTGACTGTATTATTGTGATTGTACGATGTGATTGTACGATTGTGATTGTATGATTGTGATTGTATGATTGTAATTGTATGCTTGCGATTTTATGATTGTGACTGTATGATTGTGATCGGATTATTGTCATCGTATGATTGCGATTGTATGATTTTGATTGTCTGATCTTGATTGTATAATTGTGATTGTATGATTGTGATTGTATGATTGTGATTGTATGATTGTAATTGTATGATTGTGATGGTATGATTGTGATTGTATGATTGCGATAATATGATTGTGATTGTATGATTGTGATTGTATGATTGTGATTGTATGATTGTGATTGTATGTTTGTGACTGTATGATTGCGATTGTATGATTGCGATTGTATGATTGTGATTGCACGATTGTGATTGTATGATTGTGATTGTATGATTTTGATTGTATGATTGTGATTGTGTGATTGTGATTGTATGATAGTGATTGTATGATTGTGATTGTATGATTGTGATTGTATGACTGTGATTGTATGATTTTGATTGTATGATTGTGATTGTATTATTGTCATTGTATGATTGCGATAGTATGATTGTGATTGTATGATTGTGATTGTATGATTGTGATTGTATGATTTTGATTGTATGATTGTGATAGTATGATTGCGATTGTATGATTGTGATTGTATGATTGTATTTGGCAGATTGTAATTGTATGATTGTGATTGTATGATGGTGACTGTATTATTGTGATTGTACGATGTGATTGTACGATTGTGATTGTATGATTGTGATTGTATGATTGTAATTGTATGATTGCGATTTTATGATTGTGACTGTATGATTGTGATCGGATTATTGTCATCGTATGATTGCGATTGTATGATTTTGATTGTCTGATTTTGATTGTATAATTGTGATTGTATGATTGTGATTGTATGATTGTGATTGTATGATTGTAATTGTATGATTGTGATGGTATGATTGTGATTGTATGATTGCGATAATATGATTGTGATAATATGATTGTGATTGTATGATTGTGATTGTATGATTGTGATTGTATGATTGCGATTGTATGATTGCGATTGTATGATTGTGATTGCACGATTGTGATTGTATGATTGTGATTGTATGATTTTGATTGTATGATTGTGATTGTGTGATTGTGATTGTATGATAGTGATTGTATGATTGTGATTGTATGATTGTGATTGTATAGTAGTAATTGTATGATTGTGATCGTATGATTGTGATTGTATGTTTGTGATTGAATGATTGTGAGTGTATGATTGTGACTGTATGATTGTATTTGGGAGATTGTAATTGTATGATTGGGATTGTATGATTGTGATTGTATGATTGTGACTGTATGATTGTGATTGTATGATTGTAATTGTATGATTGTGATGGTATGATTGTGATTGTATGATTGCGATTGTATGATTGCGATTGTATGATTGCGATTGTATGATTGTGATTGCACGATTGTGATTGCATGATTGTGATTGTATGATTGCGATAGTATGATTGTGATTGTATGATTGTGATTGTATGATTGTGATTGTATGATTGTGATTGTATGATTGCGATTGTATGATTGCGATTGTATGATTGTGATTGCACGATTGTGATTGTATGATTGCGATTGTATGATTGTGATTGTATGATTGTGATTGTATGATTGTGATTGTATGATTGTGATTGTATGACTGTGATTGTATGATTGCAATTGTATGATTGCGATTTTATGATTGTGATTGTATGATTGTGATAGTATGATTTTGATTGTATGATTGTGATTGTATGATTGCGATTGTATGATTGCGATTGTATGATTGTGATTGCACGATTGCGATTGTATTGTTGTGAATGTATGATTGTGATTGCATGATTGTGATTGTATGATTGTGATTGTATGATTGTGATTGTATGATTGTGTTTGTATGATTGTGATTGTATGATTGTGATTGTATGATTGTGATTGTATGATTGTGATTGTATGATTGTGATTGTATGATTGTGATTGTATGATTGTGATTATATGATTCTGATTGTATGATTCTGATTGTATGATTGTGATTGTATGATTGTGATTGTGTGATTGTGATTGTATGATAGTGCTTGTATGATTGTGACTGTATGATTGTGATTGTATGATTGTGATTGTATGATTGTGGTTGTATGATTGTGATTGTATGATTGTGATTGTATGATTGTGATTGTGTGATTGTGATTGCATGATTGTATTTGGGAGATTGTAATTGTATGATTGCGATTGTATGATAGCGATTGTATGATTGTGATAGTATGATTGTGATTGTATGATTGTGATTGTATGATTGTGATTGCATGATTGTGATTGTATGATTGTGATTGTATGATTTGATTGTATGATTGTGATTGTATGATTGTGATGGTATGATTGTGACTGTATGATTGTGATTGTATGATTGTGATTGTATGATTGTGATTGCATGATTGTATTTGGGAGATTGTAATTGTGTGATTGCGATTGTATGATAGCGATTGTATGATTGTGATAGTATGATTGTGATTGTATGATTGTGATTGTATGATTGTGATTGTATGATTGTGATTGTATGATTGTGATTGTATGATTGTGATTGTATGATTGTGATTGTATGATTGTGATTGTATGATTGTGATTGTATGGTGGCGATTGTGTGATTGCGATTGTGTGATTGTGATTGTATGATTGTGATTGCATGATTGTATTTGGGAGATTGTAATTGTATGATTGCGATTGTATGATAGCGATTGTATGATCGTGATTGTATGATCGTGATTGTATGATCGTGATTGTATGATCGTGATTGTATGATTGTGATTGTATGATTGTGATTGTATGATTGTGATTGTATGATGTGATTGTACGATTGTGATTGTATGATTGTGATTGTATGATTGTAATTGTATGATTGCGATTTTATGATTGTGATTGTATGATTGCGATCGGATGACTGTCATCGTATGATTGCGATTGTATGATTTTGATTGTCTGATTTGGATTGTACAATTGTGATTGTATGATTGTGATTGTATGATTGTGATTGTATGATTGTGATTGTATGATTGTGATTGTATGATTGTGATTGTATGATTGTGATTGTATGATTGTAATTGTATGATTGTGATGGTATGATTGTGATTGTATGATTGCGATAATATGATTGTGATTGTATGATTGTGATTGTATGATTGTGATTGTATGATTGTGATTGTATGATTGCGATTGTATGATTGCGATTGTATGATTGTGATAGCACGATTGTGATTGTATGATTGTGATTATATGATTGTGATTGTGTGATTGTGATTGTATGATTGTGATTGTATGATTGTGATTGTATGATTGTTTTTTATATGATTGTGATTGTATAGTAATAATTGTATGATTGTGATCGTATGATTGTGATTGTATGATTGTGATTGAATGATTGTGAGTGTATGATTGTGACTGTATGATTGTATTTAGGAGATTGTAATTGTATGATTGGGATTGTATGATTGTGATTGTATGATTGTGATTGTATGCTTGCGATTGTATGATTGTGATTGTATGATTGTGATTGTATGATTGTGATTGTGTGATTGTGATTGTATGATTGTGATTGTATGATTGTGACTGTATGATTGTGATTGTATGATTGTGTTTGTATGATTGTGATTGTATGATTGCGATTGTACGATTGTGATTGCATGATTGTGATTGTATGACTGTGATTGTATGATTTTGGTTGTATGATTGTGATTGTATTATTGTCATTGTATGATTGCGATAGTATGATTGTGATTGTATGATTGTGATTGTATGATTGTGATTGTATGATTTTGATTGTATGATTGTGATAGTATGATTGCGATTGTATGATTGTGATTGTATGATTGTATTTGGCAGATTGTAATTGTATGATTGTGATTATATGATGGTGACTGTATTATTGTGATTGTACGATGTGATTGTACGATTGTGATTGTATGATTGTGATTGTATGATTGTAATTGTATGATTGCGATTTTATGATTGTGACCGTATGATTGTGATCGGATTATTGTCATCGTATGATTGCGATTGTATGATTTTGATTGTCTGATTTTGATTGTTTAATTGTGATTGTATGATTGTGATTGTATGATTGTGATTGTATGATTGTAATTGTATGATTATGATGGTATGATTGTGATTGTATGATTGCGATAATATGATTGTGATTGTATGATTGTGATTGTATGATTGTGATTGTATGATTGTGATTGTATGATTGTGAATGTATGATTGTGATTGCATGATTGTGATTGTATGATTGTGATTGTGTGATTGTGATTGTATGATTGCGATTGTATGATTGCGATTGTATGATTGTGATTGTATGATTGTGATTGTATAGTAGTAATTGTATGATTGTGATCGTATGATTGTGATTGTATGATTGTGATTGAATGATTGTGAGTGTATGATTGTGACTGTATGATTGTATTTGGGAGATTGTAATTGTATGATTGGGATTGTATGATTGTGATTGTATGATTGTGATTGTATGATTGTGATTGTATGATTGTGATTGTATGATTGTAATTGTATGATTGTGATGGTATGATTGTGATTGTATGATTGCGATTGTATGATTGCGATTGTATGATTGCGATTGTATGATTGTGATTGCACGATTGTGATTGTATGATTGTGATTGTATGATTGCGATAGTATGATTGTGATTGTATGATTGTGATTGTATGATTGTGATTGTATGATTGTGATTGTATGATTGTGATTGTATGACTGTGATTGTATGATTGCAATTGTATGATTGCGATTTTATGATTGTGATTGTATGATTGTGATAGTGTGATTTTGATTGTATGATTGTGATTGTATAATTGTGAGCGTATGATTGCGATGGTATGATTGTGATTGCACGATTGTGATTGTACGATTGTGATTGTATGATTGTGATTGTATGATTGTGATTGTATGACTGTGATTGTATGATTGTGATTGTATGATTGTGATTGTATGATTTGATTGTATGATTGTGATTGTATGATTGTGATGGTATGATTGTGACTGTATGATTGTGATTGTATGATTGTGACTGTATGATTGCGATTGTATGGTGGCGATTGGGTGATTGTGATTGTGTGATTGTGATTGTATGATTGTGATTGTATGATTGTGATTGTATGATTGTGATTGTATGATTGTGAATGTATGATTGTGATTGCATGATTGTGATTGTATGATTGTGATTGTGTGATTGTGATTGTATGATTGCGATTGTATGATTGCGATTGTATGATTGTGATTGTATGATTGTGATTGTATGATTGCGATTGTATTATTGTGAATGTATGATTGTGATTGCATGATTGTGATTGTATGATTGTGGTTGCATGATTGTGATTGTATGATTGTGTTTGTATGATTGTGATTGCATGATTGCGATAATATGATTGTGATTGTATGATTGTGATTGTATGATTGTGATTGTATGATTGTGATTGTATGATTGTGATTGTATGATTGTGATTGTGTGATTGTGATTGTACGATTGTGATTGTATGATTGTGATAGTGTGATTTTGATTGTATGATTGTGATTGTATGATTGTGAGCGTATGATTGCGATGGTATGATTGTGATTGCACGATTGTGATTGTACGATTGTGATTGTATGATTGTGATTGTATGATTGTGATTGTATGACTGTGATTGTATGATTGTGATTGTATGATTGTGATTGTATGATTTGATTGTATGATTGTGATTGTATGATTGTGATGGTATGATTGTGACTGTATGATTGTGATTGTATGATTGTGACTGTATGATTGTGATTGTATGGTGGCGATTGGGTGATTGTGATTGTGTGATTGTGATTGTATGATTGTGATTGTATGATTGTGATTGTATGATTGTGATTGTATGATTGTGAATGTATGATTGTGATTGCATGATTGTGATTGTATGATTGTGATTGTGTGATTGTGATTGTATGATTGCGATTGTATGATTGCGATTGTATGATTGTGATTGTATGATTTGTGATTGTATGATTGCGATTGTATTATTGTGAATGTATGATTGTGATTGCATGATTGTGATTGTATGATTGTGGTTGCATGATTGTGATTGTATGATTGTGTTTGTATGATTGTGATTGTATGATTGCGATAATATGATTGTGATTGTATGATTGTGATTGTATGATTGTGATTGTATGATTGTGATTGTATGATTGTGATTGTATGATTGTGATTGTGTGATTGTGATTGTACGATTGCGATTGTATGATTGTGAATGTAGGATTGTGATTGCATGATTGTGATTGTATGATTGTGATTGTATGATTGTGATTGTATGATTGTGATTGTGTGATTGTGATTGTACGATTGCGATTGTATGATTGTGAATGTATGATTGTGATTGCATGATTGTGATTGTATGATTGTGATTGTATGATTGTGATTGTGTGATTGTGATTGTATGATTGCGATTGTATGATTGCGATTGTATGATTGTGATTGTATGATTGTGATTGTATGATGGCGATTGTATTATTGTGAATGTATGATTGTGATTGCATGATTGTGATTGTATGATTGTGACTGTATGATTGTGATTGTATGATTGTGATTGTATGATTGTGATTGTATAGTAGTAATTGTATGATTGTGATCGTATGATTGTGATTGTATGATTGTGATTGAATGATTGTGAGTGTATGATTGTGACTGTATGATTGTATTTGGGAGATTGTAATTGTATGATTGGGATTGTATGATTGTGATTGTATGATTGTGACTGTATGATTGTGATTGTATGATTGTAATTGTATGATTGTGATGGTATGATTGTGATTGTATGATTGCGATTGTATGATTGCGATTGTATGATTGCGATTGTATGATTGTGATTGCACGATTGTGATTGTATGATTGTGATTGTATGATTGCGATAGTATGATTGTGATTGTATGATTGTGATTGTATGATTGTGATTGTATGATTGTGATTGTATGATTGTGATTGTATGATTGCGATTGTATGATTGCGATTGTATGATTGTGATTGCACGATTGTGATTGTATGATTGCGATTGTATGATTGTGATTGTATGATTGTGATTGTATGATTGTGATTGTATGATTGTGATTGTATGATTGCGAATTTATGATTGTGATTGTATGATTGCGATCGGATGATTGTCATCGTATGATTGCGATTGTATGATTTTGATTGTCTGATTTGGATTGTACAATTGTGATTGTATGATTGTGATTGTATGATTGTGATTGTATGATTGTAATTGTATGATTGTGATGGTATGATTGTGATTGTATGATTGCGATAATATGATTGTGATTGTATGATTGTGATTGTATGATTGTGATTGTATGATTGTGATTGTATGATTGGGATTGTATGATTGCGATTGTATGATTGCGATTGTATGATTGTGATAGCACGATTGTGATTGTATGATTGTGATTGTATGATTTTGATTGTATGATTGTGATTGTATGTTTGTGATTGTATGATTGTGATTGTATGATTGTTTTTTATATGATTGTGATTGTATAGTAATAATTGTATGATTGTGATCGTATGATTGTGATTGTATGATTGTGATTGAATGATTGTGAGTGTATGATTGTGACTGTATGATTGTATTTAGGAGATTGTAATTGTATGATTGGGATTGTATGATTGTGATTGTATGATTGTGATTGTATGCTTGCGATTGTATGATTGTGATTGTATGATTGTGATTGTATGATTGTGATTGTGTGATTGTGATTGTATGATTGTGATTGTATGATTGTGACTGTATGATTGTGATTGTATGATTGTGTTTGTATGATTGTGATTGTATGATTGCGATTGTACGATTGTGATTGCATGATTGTGATTGTATGACTGTGATTGTATGATTGCGATTGTACGATTGTGATTGCATGATTGTGATTGTATGACTGTGATTGTATGATTTTGGTTGTATGATTGTGATTGTATTATTGTCATTGTATGATTGCGATAGTATGATTGTGATTGTATGATTGTGATTGTATGATTGTGATTGTATGATTTTGATTGTATGATTGTGATAGTATGATTGCGATTGTATGATTGTGATTGTATGATTGTATTTGGCAGATTGTAATTGTATGATTGTGATTATATGATGGTGACTGTATTATTGTGATTGTACGATGTGATTGTACGATTGTGATTGTATGATTGTGATTGTATGATTGTAATTGTATGATTGCGATTTTATGATTGTGACCGTATGATTGTGATCGGATTATTGTCATCGTATGATTGCGATTGTATGATTTTGATTGTCTGATTTTGATTGTTTAATTGTGATTGTATGATTGTGATTGTATGATTGTGATTGTATGATTGTAATTGTATGATTATGATGGTATGATTGTGATTGTATGATTGCGATAATATGATTGTGATTGTATGATTGTGATTGTATGATTGTGATTGTATGATTGTGATTGTATGATTGTGAATGTATGATTGTGATTGCATGATTGTGATTGTATGATTGTGATTGTGTGATTGTGATTGTATGATTGCGATTGTATGATTGCGATTGTATGATTGTGATTGTATGATTGTGATTGTATAGTAGTAATTGTATGATTGTGATCGTATGATTGTGATTGTATGATTGTGATTGAATGATTGTGAGTGTATGATTGTGACTGTATGATTGTATTTGGGAGATTGTAATTGTATGATTGGGATTGTATGATTGTGATTGTATGATTGTGATTGTATGATTGTGATTGTATGATTGTGATTGTATGATTGTAATTGTATGATTGTGATGGTATGATTGTGATTGTATGATTGCGATTGTATGATTGCGATTGTATGATTGCGATTGTATGATTGTGATTGCACGATTGTGATTGTATGATTGTGATTGTATGATTGCGATAGTATGATTGTGATTGTATGATTGTGATTGTATGATTGTGATTGTATGATTGTGATTGTATGATTGTGATTGTATGACTGTGATTGTATGATTGCAATTGTATGATTGCGATTTTATGATTGTGATTGTATGATTGTGATAGTGTGATTTTGATTGTATGATTGTGATTGTATGATTGTGAGCGTATGATTGCGATGGTATGATTGTGATTGCACGATTGTGATTGTACGATTGTGATTGTATGATTGTGATTGTATGATTGTGATTGTATGACTGTGATTGTATGATTGTGATTGTATGATTGTGATTGTATGATTTGATTGTATGATTGTGATTGTATGATTGTGATGGTATGATTGTGACTGTATGATTGTGATTGTATGATTGTGACTGTATGATTGCGATTGTATGGTGGCGATTGGGTGATTGTGATTGTGTGATTGTGATTGTATGATTGTGATTGTATGATTGTGATTGTATGATTGTGATTGTATGATGGTGAATGTATGATTGTGATTGCATGATTGTGATTGTATGATTGTGATTGTGTGATTGTGATTGTATGATTGCGATTGTATGATTGCGATTGTATGATTGTGATTGTATGATTGTGATTGTATGATTGCGATTGTATTATTGTGAATGTATGATTGTGATTGCATGATTGTGATTGTATGATTGTGGTTGCATGATTGTGATTGTATGATTGTGTTTGTATGATTGTGATTGCATGATTGCGATAATATGATTGTGATTGTATGATTGTGATTGTATGATTGTGATTGTATGATTGTGATTGTATGATTGTGATTGTATGATTGTGATTGTGTGATTGTGATTGTACGATTGTGATTGTATGATTGTGATAGTGTGATTTTGATTGTATGATTGTGATTGTATGATTGTGAGCGTATGATTGCGATGGTATGATTGTGATTGCACGATTGTGATTGTACGATTGTGATTGTATGATTGTGATTGTATGATTGTGATTGTATGACTGTGATTGTATGATTGTGATTGTATGATTGTGATTGTATGATTTGATTGTATGATTGTGATTGTATGATTGTGATGGTATGATTGTGACTGTATGATTGTGATTGTATGATTGTGACTGTATGATTGTGATTGTATGGTGGCGATTGGGTGATTGTGATTGTGTGATTGTGATTGTATGATTGTGATTGTATGATTGTGATTGTATGATTGTGATTGTATGATTGTGAATGTATGATTGTGATTGCATGATTGTGATTGTATGATTGTGATTGTGTGATTGTGATTGTATGATTGCGATTGTATGATTGCGATTGTATGATTGTGATTGTATGATTTGTGATTGTATGATTGCGATTGTATTATTGTGAATGTATGATTGTGATTGCATGATTGTGATTGTATGATTGTGGTTGCATGATTGTGATTGTATGATTGTGTTTGTATGATTGTGATTGTATGATTGCGATAATATGATTGTGATTGTATGATTGTGATTGTATGATTGTGATTGTATGATTGTGATTGTATGATTGTGATTGTATGATTGTGATTGTATGATTGTGATTGTGTGATTGTGATTGTACGATTGCGATTGTATGATTGTGAATGTATGATTGTGATTGCATGATTGTGATTGTATGATTGTGATTGTATGATTGTGATTGTATGATTGTGATTGTGTGATTGTGATTGTACGATTGCGATTGTATGATTGTGAATGTATGATTGTGATTGCATGATTGTGATTGTATGATTGTGATTGTATGATTGTGATTGTGTGATTGTGATTGTATGATTGCGATTGTATGATTGCGATTGTATGATTGTGATTGTATGATTGTGATTGTATGATGGCGATTGTATTATTGTGAATGTATGATTGTGATTGCATGATTGTGATTGTATGATTGTGACTGTATGATTGTGATTGTATGATTGTGATTGTATGATTGTGATTGTATAGTAGTAATTGTATGATTGTGATCGTATGATTGTGATTGTATGATTGTGATTGAATGATTGTGAGTGTATGATTGTGACTGTATGATTGTATTTGGGAGATTGTAATTGTATGATTGGGATTGTATGATTGTGATTGTATGATTGTGACTGTATGATTGTGATTGTATGATTGTAATTGTATGATTGTGATGGTATGATTGTGATTGTATGATTGCGATTGTATGATTGCGATTGTATGATTGCGATTGTATGATTGTGATTGCACGATTGTGATTGTATGATTGTGATTGTATGATTGCGATAGTATGATTGTGATTGTATGATTGTGATTGTATGATTGTGATTGTATGATTGTGATTGTATGATTGTGATTGTATGATTGCGATTGTATGATTGCGATTGTATGATTGTGATTGCACGATTGTGATTGTATGATTGCGATTGTATGATTGTGATTGTATGATTGTGATTGTATGATTGTGATTGTATGATTGTGATTGTATGATTGCGAATTTATGATTGTGATTGTATGATTGCGATCGGATGATTGTCATCGTATGATTGCGATTGTATGATTTTGATTGTCTGATTTGGATTGTACAATTGTGATTGTATGATTGTGATTGTATGATTGTGATTGTATGATTGTAATTGTATGATTGTGATGGTATGATTGTGATTGTATGATTGCGATAATATGATTGTGATTGTATGATTGTGATTGTATGATTGTGATTGTATGATTGTGATTGTATGATTGTGATTGTATGATTGTGATTGTATGATTGCGATTGTATGATTGCGATTGTATGATTGTGATAGCACGATTGTGATTGTATGATTGTGATTGTATGATTTTGATTGTATGATTGTGATTGTATGTTTGTGATTGTATGATTGTGATTGTATGATTGTTTTTTATATGATTGTGATTGTATAGTAATAATTGTATGATTGTGATCGTATGATTGTGATTGTATGATTGTGATTGAATGATTGTGAGTGTATGATTGTGACTGTATGATTGTATTTAGGAGATTGTAATTGTATGATTGGGATTGTATGATTGTGATTGTATGATTGTGATTGTATGCTTGCGATTGTATGATTGTGATTGTATGATTGTGATTGTATGATTGTGATTGTGTGATTGTGATTGTATGATTGTGATTGTATGATTGTGACTGTATGATTGTGATTGTATGATTGTGTTTGTATGATTGTGATTGTATGATTGCGATTGTACGATTGTGATTGCATGATTGTGATTGTATGACTGTGATTGTATGATTTTGATTGTATGATTGTGATTGTATTATTGTCATTGTATGATTGCGATAGTATGATTGTGATTGTATGATTGTGATTGTATGATTGTGATTGTATGATTTTGATTGTATGATTGTGATAGTATGATTGCGATTGTATGATTGTGATTGTATGATTGTATTTGGCAGATTGTAATTGTATGATTGTGATTGTATGATGGTGACTGTATTATTGTGATTGTACGATGTGATTGTACGATTGTGATTGTATGATTGTGATTGTATGATTGTAATTGTATGATTGCGATTTTATGATTGTGACTGTATGATTGTGATCGGATTATTGTCATCGTATGATTGCGATTGTATGATTTTGATTGTCTGATTTTGATTGTATAATTGTGATTGTATGATTGTGATTGTATGATTGTGATTGTATGATTGTAATTGTATGATTGTGATGGTATGATTGTGATTGTATGATTGCGATAATATGATTGTGATTGTATGATTGTGATTCTATGATTGTGATTGTATGATTGTGATTGTATGATTGCGATTGTATGATTGCGATTGTATGATTGTGATTGCACGATTGTGATTGTATGATTGTGATTGTATGATTTTGATTGTATGATTGTGATTGTGTGATTGTGATTGTATGATAGTGATTGTATGATTGTGATTGTATGATTGTGATTGTATAGTAGTAATTGTATGATTGTGATCGTATGATTGTGATTGTATGATTGTGATTGAATGATTGTGAGTGTATGATTGTGACTGTATGATTGTATTTGGGAGATTGTAATTGTATGATTGGGATTGTATGATTGTGATTGTATGATTGTGATTGTATGATTGTGATTGTATGATTGTAATTGTATGATTGTGATGGTATGATTGTGATTGTATGATTGCGATTGTATGATTGCGATTGTATGATTGTGATTGTATGATTGTAATTGTATGATTGTGATGGTATGATTGTGATTGTATGATTGCGATTGTATGATTGCGATTGTATGATTGCGATTGTATGATTGTGATTGCACGATTGTGATTGTATGATTGTGATTGTATGATTGCGATAGTATGATTGTGATTGTATGATTGTGATTGTATGATTGTGATTGTTTGATTGTGATTGTATGATTGTGATTGTATGATTGTGACTGTATGATTGTGATTGTATGGTGGCGATTGTGTGATTGTGATTGTGTGATTGTGATTGTATGATTGTGATTGTATGATTGTGATTGTATGATTGTGATTGTATGATTGTGAATGTATGATTGTGATTGCATGATTGTGATTGTATGATTGTAATTGTGTGATTGTGATTGTATGATTGCGATTGTATGATTGCGATTGTATGATTGTGATTGTATGATTGTGATTGTATAGTAGTAATTGTATGATTGTGATCGTATGATTGTGATTGTATGATTGTGATTGAATGATTGTGAGTGTATGATTGTGACTGTATGATTGTATTTGGGAGATTGTAATTGTATGATTGGGATTGTATGATTGTGATTGTATGATTGTGATTGTTTGATTGTGATTGTATGATTGTGATTGTATGATTGTGACTGTATGATTGTGATTGTATGGTGGCGATTGTGTGATTGTGATTGTGTGATTGTGATTGTATGATTGTGATTGTATGATTGTGATTGTATGATTGTGATTGTATGATTGTGAATGTATGATTGTGATTGCATGATTGTGATTGTATGATTGTAATTGTGTGATTGTGATTGTATGATTGCGATTGTATGATTGCGATTGTATGATTGTGATTGTATGATTGTGATTGTATAGTAGTAATTGTATGATTGTGATCGTATGATTGTGATTGTATGATTGTGATTGAATGATTGTGAGTGTATGATTGTGACTGTATGATTGTATTTGGGAGATTGTAATTGTATGATTGGGATTGTATGATTGTGATTGTATGATTGTGATTGTATGATTGTGATTGTATGATTGTAATTGTATGATTGTGATGGTATGATTGTGATTGTATGATTGCGATTGTATGATTGCGATTGTATGATTGCGATTGTATGATTGTGATTGCACGATTGTGATTGTATGATTGTGATTGTATGATTGCGATAGTATGATTGTGATTGTATGATTGTGATTGTATGATTGTGATTGTATGATTGTGATTGTATGACTGTGATTGTATGATTGCAATTGTATGATTGCGATTTTATGATTGTGATTGTATGATTGTGATAGTGTGATTTTGATTGTATGATTGTGATTGTATGATTGTGAGCGTATGATTGCGATGGTATGATTGTGATTGCACGATTGTGATTGTACGATTGTGATTGTATGATTGTGATTGTATGATTGTGATTGTATGACTGTGATTGTATGATTGTGATTGTATGATTGTGATTGTATGATTTGATTGTATGATTGTGATTGTATGATTGTGATGGTATGATTGTGACTGTATGATTGTGATTGTATGATTGTGACTGTATGATTGCGATTGTATGGTGGCGATTGGGTGATTGTGATTGTGTGATTGTGATTGTATGATTGTGATTGTATGATTGTGATTGTATGATTGTGATTGTATGATTGTGAATGTATGATTGTGATTGCATGATTGTGATTGTATGATTGTGATTGTGTGATTGTGATTGTATGATTGCGATTGTATGATTGCGATTGTATGATTGTGATTGTATGATTGTGATTGTATGATTGCGATTGTATTATTGTGAATGTATGATTGTGATTGCATGATTGTGATTGTATGATTGTGGTTGCATGATTGTGATTGTATGATTGTGTTTGTATGATTGTGATTGTATGATTGCGATAATATGATTGTGATTGTATGATTGTGATTGTATGATTGTGATTGTGTGATTGTATGATTGTGATTGTGTGATTGTGATTGTACGATTGTGATTGTATGATTGTGATAGTGTGATTTTGATTGTATGATTGTGATTGTATGATTGTGAGCGTATGATTGCGATGGTATGATTGTGATTGCACGATTGTGATTGTACGATTGTGATTGTATGATTGTGATTGTATGATTGTGATTGTATGATTTGATTGTATGATTGTGATTGTATGATTGTGATGGTATGATTGTGACTGCATGATTGTGATTGTATGATTGTGACTGTATGATTGTGATTGTATGGTGGCGATTGGGTGATTGTGATTGTGTGATTGTGATTGTATGATTGTGATTGTATGATTGTGATTGTATGATTGTGATTGTATGATTGTGAATGTATGATTGTGATTGCATGATTGTGATTGTATGATTGTGATTGTGTGATTGTGATTGTATGATTGCGATTGTATGATTGCGATTGTATGATTGTGATTGTATGATTTGTGATTGTATGATTGCGATTGTATTATTGTGAATGTATGATTGTGATTGCATGATTGTGATTGTATGATTGTGGTTGCATGATTGTGATTGTATGATTGTGTTTGTATGATTGTGATTGTATGATTGCGATAATATGATTGTGATTGTATGATTGTGATTGTATGATTGTGATTGTATGATTGTGATTGTATGATTGTGATTGTATGATTGTGATTGTGTGATTGTGATTGTACGATTGCGATTGTATGATTGTGAATGTATGATTGTGATTGCATGATTGTGATTGTATGATTGTGATTGTATGATTGTGATTGTATGATTGTGATTGTGTGATTGTGATTGTACGATTGCGATTGTATGATTGTGAATGTATGATTGTGATTGCATGATTGTGATTGTATGATTGTGATTGTATGATTGTGATTGTGTGATTGTGATTGTATGATTGCGATTGTATGATTGCGATTGTATGATTGTGATTGTATGATTGTGATTGTATGATTGCGATTGTATTATTGTGAATGTATGATTGTGATTGCATGATTGTGATTGTATGATTGTGACTGTATGATTGTGATTGTATGATTGTGTTTGTATGATTGTGATTGTATGATTGCGATTGTACGATTGTGATTGCATGATTGTGATTGTATGACTGTGATGGTATGATTTTGATTGTATGATTGTGATTGTATTATTGTCATTGTATGATTGCGATAGTATGATTGTGATTGTATGATTGTGATTGTATGATTGTGATTGTATGATTTTGATTGTATGATTGTGATAGTATGATTGCGATTGTATGATTGTGATTGTATGATTGTATTTGGCAGATTGTAATTGTATGATTGTGATTGTATGATGGTGACTGTATTATTGTGATTGTACGATGTGATTGTACGATTGTGATTGTATGATTGTGATTGTATGATTGTAATTGTATGCTTGCGATTTTATGATTGTGACTGTATGATTGTGATCGGATTATTGTCATCGTATGATTGCGATTGTATGATTTTGATTGTCTGATCTTGATTGTATAATTGTGATTGTATGATTGTGATTGTATGATTGTGATTGTATGATTGTAATTGTATGATTGTGATGGTATGATTGTGATTGTATGATTGCGATAATATGATTGTGATTGTATGATTGTGATTGTATGATTGTGATTGTATGATTGTGATTGTATGTTTGTGACTGTATGATTGCGATTGTATGATTGCGATTGTATGATTGTGATTGCACGATTGTGATTGTATGATTGTGATTGTATGATTGCGATAGTATGATTGTGATTGTATGATTGTGATTGTATGATTGTGATTGTATGATTGTGATTGTATGATTGTGATTGTATGATTGCGATTGTATGATTGCGATTGTATGATTGCGATTGTATGATTGTGATTGCACGATTGTGATTGTATGATTGTGATTGTATGATTGCGATAGTATGATTGTGATTGTATGATTGTGATTGTATGATTGTGATTGTATGATTGTGATTGTATGATTGTGATTGTATGATTGCGATTGTATGATTGCGATTGTATGATTGTGACTGTATGATTGTGATTGTATGATTGTGTTTGTATGATTGTGATTGTATGATTGCGATTGTACGATTGTGATTGCATGATTGTGATTGTATGACTGTGATTGTATGATTTTGATTGTATGATTGTGATTGTATTATTGTCATTGTATGATTGCGATAGTATGATTGTGATTGTATGATTGTGATTGTATGATTGTGATTGTATGATTTTGATTGTATGATTGTGATAGTATGATTTTGATTGTATGATTGTGATTGTGTGATTGTGATTGTATGATAGTGATTGTATGATTGTGATTGTATGATTGTGATTGTATAGTAGTAATTGTATGATTGTGATCGTATGATTGTGATTGTATGATTGTGATTGAATGATTGTGAGTGTATGATTGTGACTGTATGATTGTATTTGGGAGATTGTAATTGTATGATTGGGATTGTATGATTGTGATTGTATGATTGTGACTGTATGATTGTGATTGTATGATTGTAATTGTATGATTGTGATGGTATGATTGTGATTGTATGATTGCGATTGTATGGTTGCGATTGTATGATTGCGATTGTATGATTGTGATTGCACGATTGTGATTGTATGATTGTGATTGTATGATTGTGATTGTATGATTGTGTTTGTATGATTGTGATTGCACGATTGCGATTGTATTGTTGTGAATGTATGATTGTGATTGCATGATTGTGATTGTATGATTGTGATTGTATGATTGTGATTGTATGATTGTGTTTGTATGATTGTGATTGTATGATTGTGATTGTATGATTGTGATTGTATGATTGTGATTGTATGATTGTGATTGTATGATTGTGATTGTATGATTGTGATTATATGATTCTGATTGTATGATTCTGATTGTATGATTGTGATTGTATGATTGTGATTGTGTGATTGTGATTGTATGATAGTGCTTGTATGATTGTGACTGTATGATTGTGATTGTATGATTGTGTTTGTATGATTGTGATTGTATGATTTCGATTGTACGATTGTGATTGCATGATTGTGATTGTATGATGGTGATTGTATGATTTTGATTGTATGATTTTGATTGTATGACTGTGATAGTATGATTGCGATTGTATGATTGTGATTGTATGATTGTATTTGGCAGATTGTAAATTATGATTGTGATTGTATGATGGGGACTGTATTATTGTGATTGTACGATGTGATTGTACGATTGTGATTGTATGATTGTGATTGTATGATTGTAATTGTATGCTTGCGATTTTATGATTGTGACTGTATGATTGTGATCGGATTATTGTCATCGTATGATTGCGATTGTATGATTTTGATTGTCTGATTTTGATTGTATAATTGTGATTGTATGATTGTGATTGTATGATTGTGATTGTATGATTGTAATTGTATGATTGTGATGGTATGATTGTGATTGTATGATTGCGATAATATGATTGTGATTGTATGATTGTGATTGTATGATTGTGATTGTATGATTGTGATTGTATGATTGTGACTGTATGATTGCGATTGTATGATTGCGATTGTATGATTGTGATTGCACGATTGTGATTGTATGATTGTGATTGTATGATTGCGATAGTATGATTGTGATTGTATGATTGTGATTGTATGATTGTGATTGTATGATTGTGATTGTATGATTGCGATTGTATGATTGCGATTGTATGATTGTGACTGTATGATTGTGATTGTATGATTGTGTTTGTATGATTGTGATTGTATGATTGCGATTGTACGATTGTGATTGCATGATTGTGATTGTATGACTGTGATTGTATGATTTTGATTGTATGATTGTGATTGTATTATTGTCATTGTATGATTGCGATAGTATGATTGTGATTGTATGATTGTGATTGTATGATTGTGATTGTATGATTTTGATTGTATGATTGTGATAGTATGATTGCGATTGTATGATTGTGATTGTATGATTGTGAATGTATGATTGTGATTGCATGATTGTGATTGTATGATTGTGATTGTGTGATTGTGATTGTATGATTGCGATTGTATGATTGCGATTGTATGATTGTGATTGTATGATTGTGATTGTATGATTGCGATTGTATTATTGTGAATGTATGATTGTGATTGCATGATTGTGATTGTATGATTGTGGTTGCATGATTGTGATTGTATGATTGTGTTTGTATGATTGTGATTGTATGATTGCGATAATATGATTGTGATTGTATGATTGTGATTGTATGATTGTGATTGTGTGATTGTATGATTGTGATTGTGTGATTGTGATTGTACGATTGTGATTGTATGATTGTGATAGTGTGATTTTGATTGTATGATTGTGATTGTATGATTGTGAGCGTATGATTGCGATGGTATGATTGTGATTGCACGATTGTGATTGTACGATTGTGATTGTATGATTGTGATTGTATGATTGTGATTGTATGATTTGATTGTATGATTGTGATTGTATGATTGTGATGGTATGATTGTGACTGCATGATTGTGATTGTATGATTGTGACTGTATGATTGTGATTGTATGGTGGCGATTGGGTGATTGTGATTGTGTGATTGTGATTGTATGATTGTGATTGTATGATTGTGATTGTATGATTGTGATTGTATGATTGTGAATGTATGATTGTGATTGCATGATTGTGATTGTATGATTGTGATTGTGTGATTGTGATTGTATGATTGCGATTGTATGATTGCGATTGTATGATTGTGATTGTATGATTTGTGATTGTATGATTGCGATTGTATTATTGTGAATGTATGATTGTGATTGCATGATTGTGATTGTATGATTGTGGTTGCATGATTGTGATTGTATGATTGTGTTTGTATGATTGTGATTGTATGATTGCGATAATATGATTGTGATTGTATGATTGTGATTGTATGATTGTGATTGTATGATTGTGATTGTATGATTGTGATTGTATGATTGTGATTGTGTGATTGTGATTGTACGATTGCGATTGTATGATTGTGAATGTATGATTGTGATTGCATGATTGTGATTGTATGATTGTGATTGTATGATTGTGATTGTATGATTGTGATTGTGTGATTGTGATTGTACGATTGCGATTGTATGATTGTGAATGTATGATTGTGATTGCATGATTGTGATTGTATGATTGTGATTGTATGATTGTGATTGTGTGATTGTGATTGTATGATTGCGATTGTATGATTGCGATTGTATGATTGTGATTGTATGATTGTGATTGTATGATTGCGATTGTATTATTGTGAATGTATGATTGTGATTGCATGATTGTGATTGTATGATTGTGACTGTATGATTGTGATTGTATGATTGTGTTTGTATGATTGTGATTGTATGATTGCGATTGTACGATTGTGATTGCATGATTGTGATTGTATGACTGTGATGGTATGATTTTGATTGTATGATTGTGATTGTATTATTGTCATTGTATGATTGCGATAGTATGATTGTGATTGTATGATTGTGATTGTATGATTGTGATTGTATGATTTTGATTGTATGATTGTGATAGTATGATTGCGATTGTATGATTGTGATTGTATGATTGTATTTGGCAGATTGTAATTGTATGATTGTGATTGTATGATGGTGACTGTATTATTGTGATTGTACGATGTGATTGTACGATTGTGATTGTATGATTGTGATTGTATGATTGTAATTGTATGCTTGCGATTTTATGATTGTGACTGTATGATTGTGATCGGATTATTGTCATCGTATGATTGCGATTGTATGATTTTGATTGTCTGATCTTGATTGTATAATTGTGATTGTATGATTGTGATTGTATGATTGTGATTGTATGATTGTAATTGTATGATTGTGATGGTATGATTGTGATTGTATGATTGCGATAATATGATTGTGATTGTATGATTGTGATTGTATGATTGTGATTGTATGATTGTGATTGTATGTTTGTGACTGTATGATTGCGATTGTATGATTGCGATTGTATGATTGTGATTGCACGATTGTGATTGTATGATTGTGATTGTATGATTGCGATAGTATGATTGTGATTGTATGATTGTGATTGTATGATTGTGATTGTATGATTGTGATTGTATGATTGTGATTGTATGATTGCGATTGTATGATTGCGATTGTATGATTGCGATTGTATGATTGTGATTGCACGATTGTGATTGTATGATTGTGATTGTATGATTGCGATAGTATGATTGTGATTGTATGATTGTGATTGTATGATTGTGATTGTATGATTGTGATTGTATGATTGTGATTGTATGATTGCGATTGTATGATTGCGATTGTATGATTGTGACTGTATGATTGTGATTGTATGATTGTGTTTGTATGATTGTGATTGTATGATTGCGATTGTACGATTGTGATTGCATGATTGTGATTGTATGACTGTGATTGTATGATTTTGATTGTATGATTGTGATTGTATTATTGTCATTGTATGATTGCGATAGTATGATTGTGATTGTATGATTGTGATTGTATGATTGTGATTGTATGATTTTGATTGTATGATTGTGATAGTATGATTTTGATTGTATGATTGTGATTGTGTGATTGTGATTGTATGATAGTGATTGTATGATTGTGATTGTATGATTGTGATTGTATAGTAGTAATTGTATGATTGTGATCGTATGATTGTGATTGTATGATTGTGATTGAATGATTGTGAGTGTATGATTGTGACTGTATGATTGTATTTGGGAGATTGTAATTGTATGATTGGGATTGTATGATTGTGATTGTATGATTGTGACTGTATGATTGTGATTGTATGATTGTAATTGTATGATTGTGATGGTATGATTGTGATTGTATGATTGCGATTGTATGGTTGCGATTGTATGATTGCGATTGTATGATTGTGATTGCACGATTGTGATTGTATGATTGTGATTGTATGATTGTGATTGTATGATTGTGTTTGTATGATTGTGATTGCACGATTGCGATTGTATTGTTGTGAATGTATGATTGTGATTGCATGATTGTGATTGTATGATTGTGATTGTATGATTGTGATTGTATGATTGTGTTTGTATGATTGTGATTGTATGATTGTGATTGTATGATTGTGATTGTATGATTGTGATTGTATGATTGTGATTGTATGATTGTGATTGTATGATTGTGATTATATGATTCTGATTGTATGATTCTGATTGTATGATTGTGATTGTATGATTGTGATTGTGTGATTGTGATTGTATGATAGTGCTTGTATGATTGTGACTGTATGATTGTGATTGTATGATTGTGTTTGTATGATTGTGATTGTATGATTTCGATTGTACGATTGTGATTGCATGATTGTGATTGTATGATGGTGATTGTATGATTTTGATTGTATGATTTTGATTGTATGACTGTGATAGTATGATTGCGATTGTATGATTGTGATTGTATGATTGTATTTGGCAGATTGTAAATTATGATTGTGATTGTATGATGGGGACTGTATTATTGTGATTGTACGATGTGATTGTACGATTGTGATTGTATGATTGTGATTGTATGATTGTAATTGTATGCTTGCGATTTTATGATTGTGACTGTATGATTGTGATCGGATTATTGTCATCGTATGATTGCGATTGTATGATTTTGATTGTCTGATTTTGATTGTATAATTGTGATTGTATGATTGTGATTGTATGATTGTGATTGTATGATTGTAATTGTATGATTGTGATGGTATGATTGTGATTGTATGATTGCGATAATATGATTGTGATTGTATGATTGTGATTGTATGATTGTGATTGTATGATTGTGATTGTATGATTGTGACTGTATGATTGCGATTGTATGATTGCGATTGTATGATTGTGATTGCACGATTGTGATTGTATGATTGTGATTGTATGATTGCGATAGTATGATTGTGATTGTATGATTGTGATTGTATGATTGTGATTGTATGATTGTGATTGTATGATTGCGATTGTATGATTGCGATTGTATGATTGTGACTGTATGATTGTGATTGTATGATTGTGTTTGTATGATTGTGATTGTATGATTGCGATTGTACGATTGTGATTGCATGATTGTGATTGTATGACTGTGATTGTATGATTTTGATTGTATGATTGTGATTGTATTATTGTCATTGTATGATTGCGATAGTATGATTGTGATTGTATGATTGTGATTGTATGATTGTGATTGTATGATTTTGATTGTATGATTGTGATAGTATGATTGCGATTGTATGATTGTGATTGTATGATTGTATTTGGCAGATTGTAATTGTATGATTGTGATTGTATGATGGTGACTGTATTATTGTGATTGTACGATGTGATTGTACGATTGTGATTGTATGATTGTGATTGTATGATTGTAATTGTATGATTGCGATTTTATGATTGTGACTGTATGATTGTGATCGGATTATTGTCATCGTATGATTGCGATTGTATGATTTTGATTGTCTGATTTTGATTGTATAATTGTGATTGTATGATTGTGATTGTATGATTGTGATTGTATGATTGTAATTGTATGATTGTGATGGTATGATTGTGATTGTATGATTGCGATAATATGATTGTGATAATATGATTGTGATTGTATGATTGTGATTGTATGATTGTGATTGTATGATTGCGATTGTATGATTGCGATTGTATGATTGTGATTGCACGATTGTGATTGTATGATTGTGATTGTATGATTTTGATTGTATGATTGTGATTGTGTGATTGTGATTGTATGATAGTGATTGTATGATTGTGATTGTATGATTGTGATTGTATAGTAGTAATTGTATGATTGTGATCGTATGATTGTGATTGTATGTTTGTGATTGAATGATTGTGAGTGTATGATTGTGACTGTATGATTGTATTTGGGAGATTGTAATTGTATGATTGGGATTGTATGATTGTGATTGTATGATTGTGACTGTATGATTGTGATTGTATGATTGTAATTGTATGATTGTGATGGTATGATTGTGATTGTATGATTGCGATTGTATGATTGCGATTGTATGATTGCGATTGTATGATTGTGATTGCACGATTGTGATTGCATGATTGTGATTGTATGATTGCGATAGTATGATTGTGATTGTATGATTGTGATTGTATGATTGTGATTGTATGATTGTGATTGTATGATTGTGATTGTATGATTGCGATTGTATGATTGCGATTGTATGATTGTGATTGCACGATTGTGATTGTATGATTGCGATTGTATGATTGTGATTGTATGATTGTGATTGTATGATTGTGATTGTATGATTGTGATTGTATGACTGTGATTGTATGATTGCAATTGTATGATTGCGATTTTATGATTGTGATTGTATGATTGTGATAGTATGATTTTGATTGTATGATTGTGATTGTATGATTGCGATTGTATGATTGCGATTGTATGATTGTGATTGCACGATTGCGATTGTATTGTTGTGAATGTATGATTGTGATTGCATGATTGTGATTGTATGATTGTGATTGTATGATTGTGATTGTATGATTGTGTTTGTATGATTGTGATTGTATGATTGTGATTGTATGATTGTGATTGTATGATTGTGATTGTATGATTGTGATTGTATGATTGTGATTGTATGATTGTGATTATATGATTCTGATTGTATGATTCTGATTGTATGATTGTGATTGTATGATTGTGATTGTGTGATTGTGATTGTATGATAGTGCTTGTATGATTGTGACTGTATGATTGTGATTGTATGATTGTGATTGTATGATTGTGGTTGTATGATTGTGATTGTATGATTGTGATTGTATGATTGTGATTGTGTGATTGTGATTGCATGATTGTATTTGGGAGATTGTAATTGTATGATTGCGATTGTATGATAGCGATTGTATGATTGTGATAGTATGATTGTGATTGTATGATTGTGATTGTATGATTGTGATTGCATGATTGTGATTGTATGATTGTGATTGTATGATTTGATTGTATGATTGTGATTGTATGATTGTGATGGTATGATTGTGACTGTATGATTGTGATTGTATGATTGTGATTGTATGATTGTGATTGCATGATTGTATTTGGGAGATTGTAATTGTGTGATTGCGATTGTATGATAGCGATTGTATGATTGTGATAGTATGATTGTGATTGTATGATTGTGATTGTATGATTGTGATTGTATGATTGTGATTGTATGATTGTGATTGTATGATTGTGATTGTATGATTGTGATTGTATGATTGTGATTGTATGATTGTGATTGTATGGTGGCGGTTGTGTGATTGCGATTGTGTGATTGTGATTGTATGATTGTGATTGCATGATTGTATTTGGGAGATTGTAATTGTATGATTGCGATTGTATGATAGCGATTGTATGATCGTGATTGTATGATCGTGATTGTATGATCGTGATTGTATGATCGTGATTGTATGATTGTGATTGTATGATTGTGATTGTATGATTGTGATTGTATGATGTGATTGTACGATTGTGATTGTATGATTGTGATTGTATGATTGTAATTGTATGATTGCGATTTTATGATTGTGATTGTATGATTGCGATCGGATGATTGTCATCGTATGATTGCGATTGTATGATTTTGATTGTCTGATTTGGATTGTACAATTGTGATTGTATGATTGTGATTGTATGATTGTGATTGTATGATTGTGATTGTATGATTGTGATTGTATGATTGTGATTGTATGATTGTGATTGTATGATTGTAATTGTATGATTGTGATGGTATGATTGTGATTGTATGATTGCGATAATATGATTGTGATTGTATGATTGTGATTGTATGATTGTGATTGTATGATTGTGATTGTATGATTGCGATTGTATGATTGCGATTGTATGATTGTGATAGCACGATTGTGATTGTATGATTGTGATTATATGATTGTGATTGTGTGATTGTGATTGTATGATTGTGATTGTATGATTGTGATTGTATGATTGTTTTTTATATGATTGTGATTGTATAGTAATAATTGTATGATTGTGATCGTATGATTGTGATTGTATGATTGTGATTGAATGATTGTGAGTGTATGATTGTGACTGTATGATTGTATTTAGGAGATTGTAATTGTATGATTGGGATTGTATGATTGTGATTGTATGATTGTGATTGTATGCTTGCGATTGTATGATTGTGATTGTATGATTGTGATTGTATGATTGTGATTGTGTGATTGTGATTGTATGATTGTGATTGTATGATTGTGACTGTATGATTGTGATTGTATGATTGTGTTTGTATGATTGTGATTGTATGATTGCGATTGTACGATTGTGATTGCATGATTGTGATTGTATGACTGTGATTGTATGATTTTGGTTGTATGATTGTGATTGTATTATTGTCATTGTATGATTGCGATAGTATGATTGTGATTGTATGATTGTGATTGTATGATTGTGATTGTATGATTTTGATTGTATGATTGTGATAGTATGATTGCGATTGTATGATTGTGATTGTATGATTGTATTTGGCAGATTGTAATTGTATGATTGTGATTATATGATGGTGACTGTATTATTGTGATTGTACGATGTGATTGTACGATTGTGATTGTATGATTGTGATTGTATGATTGTAATTGTATGATTGTGATTTTATGATTGTGACCGTATGATTGTGATCGGATTATTGTCATCGTATGATTGCGATTGTATGATTTTGATTGTCTGATTTTGATTGTTTAATTGTGATTGTATGATTGTGATTGTATGATTGTGATTGTATGATTGTAATTGTATGATTATGATGGTATGATTGTGATTGTATGATTGCGATAATATGATTGTGATTGTATGATTGTGATTGTATGATTGTGATTGTATGATTGTGATTGTATGATTGTGAATGTATGATTGTGATTGCATGATTGTGATTGTATGATTGTGATTGTGTGATTGTGATTGTATGATTGCGATTGTATGATTGCGATTGTATGATTGTGATTGTATGATTGTGATTGTATAGTAGTAATTGTATGATTGTGATCGTATGATTGTGATTGTATGATTGTGATTGAATGATTGTGAGTGTATGATTGTGACTGTATGATTGTATTTGGGAGATTGTAATTGTATGATTGGGATTGTATGATTGTGATTGTATGATTGTGATTGTATGATTGTGATTGTATGATTGTGATTGTATGATTGTAATTGTATGATTGTGATGGTATGATTGTGATTGTATGATTGCGATTGTATGATTGCGATTGTATGATTGCGATTGTATGATTGTGATTGCACGATTGTGATTGTATGATTGTGATTGTATGATTGCGATAGTATGATTGTGATTGTATGATTGTGATTGTATGATTGTGATTGTATGATTGTGATTGTATGATTGTGATTGTATGACTGTGATTGTATGATTGCAATTGTATGATTGCGATTTTATGATTGTGATTGTATGATTGTGATAGTGTGATTTTGATTGTATGATTGTGATTGTATGATTGTGAGCGTATGATTGCGATGGTATGATTGTGATTGCACGATTGTGATTGTACGATTGTGATTGTATGATTGTGATTGTATGATTGTGATTGTATGACTGTGATTGTATGATTGTGATTGTATGATTGTGATTGTATGATTTGATTGTATGATTGTGATTGTATGATTGTGATGGTATGATTGTGACTGTATGATTGTGATTGTATGATTGTGACTGTATGATTGCGATTGTATGGTGGCGATTGGGTGATTGTGATTGTGTGATTGTGATTGTATGATTGTGATTGTATGATTGTGATTGTATGATTGTGATTGTATGATTGTGAATGTATGATTGTGATTGCATGATTGTGATTGTATGATTGTGATTGTGTGATTGTGATTGTATGATTGCGATTGTATGATTGCGATTGTATGATTGTGATTGTATGATTGTGATTGTATGATTGCGATTGTATTATTGTGAATGTATGATTGTGATTGCATGATTGTGATTGTATGATTGTGGTTGCATGATTGTGATTGTATGATTGTGTTTGTATGATTGTGATTGCATGATTGCGATAATATGATTGTGATTGTATGATTGTGATTGTATGATTGTGATTGTATGATTGTGATTGTATGATTGTGATTGTATGATTGTGATTGTGTGATTGTGATTGTACGATTGTGATTGTATGATTGTGATAGTGTGATTTTGATTGTATGATTGTGATTGTATGATTGTGAGCGTATGATTGCGATGGTATGATTGTGATTGCACGATTGTGATTGTACGATTGTGATTGTATGATTGTGATTGTATGATTGTGATTGTATGACTGTGATTGTATGATTGTGATTGTATGATTGTGATTGTATGATTTGATTGTATGATTGTGATTGTATGATTGTGATGGTATGATTGTGACTGTATGATTGTGATTGTATGATTGTGACTGTATGATTGTGATTGTATGGTGGCGATTGGGTGATTGTGATTGTGTGATTGTGATTGTATGATTGTGATTGTATGATTGTGATTGTATGATTGTGATTGTATGATTGTGAATGTATGATTGTGATTGCATGATTGTGATTGTATGATTGTGATTGTGTGATTGTGATTGTATGATTGCGATTGTATGATTGCGATTGTATGATTGTGATTGTATGATTTGTGATTGTATGATTGCGATTGTATTATTGTGAATGTATGATTGTGATTGCATGATTGTGATTGTATGATTGTGGTTGCATGATTGTGATTGTATGATTGTGTTTGTATGATTGTGATTGTATGATTGCGATAATATGATTGTGATTGTATGATTGTGATTGTATGATTGTGATTGTATGATTGTGATTGTATGATTGTGATTGTATGATTGTGATTGTGTGATTGTGATTGTACGATTGCGATTGTATGATTGTGAATGTATGATTGTGATTGCATGATTGTGATTGTATGATTGTGATTGTATGATTGTGATTGTATGATTGTGATTGTGTGATTGTGATTGTACGATTGCGATTGTATGATTGTGAATGTATGATTGTGATTGCATGATTGTGATTGTATGATTGTGATTGTATGATTGTGATTGTGTGATTGTGATTGTATGATTGCGATTGTATGATTGCGATTGTATGATTGTGATTGTATGATTGTGATTGTATGATGGCGATTGTATTATTGTGAATGTATGATTGTGATTGCATGATTGTGATTGTATGATTGTGACTGTATGATTGTGATTGTATGATTGTGATTGTATGATTGTGATTGTATAGTAGTAATTGTATGATTGTGATCGTATGATTGTGATTGTATGATTGTGATTGAATGATTGTGAGTGTATGATTGTGACTGTATGATTGTATTTGGGAGATTGTAATTGTATGATTGGGATTGTATGATTGTGATTGTATGATTGTGACTGTATGATTGTGATTGTATGATTGTAATTGTATGATTGTGATGGTATGATTGTGATTGTATGATTGCGATTGTATGATTGCGATTGTATGATTGCGATTGTATGATTGTGATTGCACGATTGTGATTGTATGATTGTGATTGTATGATTGCGATAGTATGATTGTGATTGTATGATTGTGATTGTATGATTGTGATTGTATGATTGTGATTGTATGATTGTGATTGTATGATTGCGATTGTATGATTGCGATTGTATGATTGTGAATGCACGATTGTGATTGTATGATTGCGATTGTATGATTGTGATTGTATGATTGTGATTGTATGATTGTGATTGTATGATTGTGATTGTATGATTGCGAATTTATGATTGTGATTGTATGATTGCGATCGGATGATTGTCATCGTATGATTGCGATTGTATGATTTTGATTGTCTGATTTGGATTGTACAATTGTGATTGTATGATTGTGATTGTATGATTGTGATTGTATGATTGTAATTGTATGATTGTGATGGTATGATTGTGATTGTATGATTGCGATAATATGATTGTGATTGTATGATTGTGATTGTATGATTGTGGTTGTATGATTGTGATTGTATGATTGTGATTGTATGATTGTGATTGTATGATTGCGATTGTATGATTGCGATTGTATGATTGTGATAGCACGATTGTGATTGTATGATTGTGATTGTATGATTTTGATTGTATGATTGTGATTGTATGTTTGTGATTGTATGATTGTGATTGTATGATTGTTTTTTATATGATTGTGATTGTATAGTAATAATTGTATGATTGTGATCGTATGATTGTGATTGTATGATTGTGATTGAATGATTGTGAGTGTATGATTGTGACTGTATGATTGTATTTAGGAGATTGTAATTGTATGATTGGGATTGTATGATTGTGATTGTATGATTGTGATTGTATGCTTGCGATTGTATGATTGTGATTGTATGATTGTGATTGTATGATTGTGATTGTGTGATTGTGATTGTATGATTGTGATTGTATGATTGTGACTGTATGATTGTGATTGTATGATTGTGTTTGTATGATTGTGATTGTATGATTGCGATTGTACGATTGTGATTGCATGATTGTGATTGTATGACTGTGATTGTATGATTTTGATTGTATGATTGTGATTGTATTATTGTCATTGTATGATTGCGATAGTATGATTGTGATTGTATGATTGTGATTGTATGATTGTGATTGTATGATTTTGATTGTATGATTGTGATAGTATGATTGCGATTGTATGATTGTGATTGTATGATTGTATTTGGCAGATTGTAATTGTATGATTGTGATTGTATGATGGTGACTGTATTATTGTGATTGTACGATGTGATTGTACGATTGTGATTGTATGATTGTGATTGTATGATTGTAATTGTATGATTGCGATTTTATGATTGTGACTGTATGATTGTGATCGGATTATTGTCATCGTATGATTGCGATTGTATGATTTTGATTGTCTGATTTTGATTGTATAATTGTGATTGTATGATTGTGATTGTATGATTGTGATTGTATGATTGTAATTGTATGATTGTGATGGTATGATTGTGATTGTATGATTGCGATAATATGATTGTGATTGTATGATTGTGATTCTATGATTGTGATTGTATGATTGTGATTGTATGATTGCGATTGTATGATTGCGATTGTATGATTGTGATTGCACGATTGTGATTGTATGATTGTGATTGTATGATTTTGATTGTATGATTGTGATTGTGTGATTGTGATTGTATGATAGTGATTGTATGATTGTGATTGTATGATTGTGATTGTATAGTAGTAATTGTATGATTGTGATCGTATGATTGTGATTGTATGATTGTGATTGAATGATTGTGAGTGTATGATTGTGACTGTATGATTGTATTTGGGAGATTGTAATTGTATGATTGGGATTGTATGATTGTGATTGTATGATTGTGATTGTATGATTGTGATTGTATGATTGTGATTGTATGATTGTAATTGTATGATTGTGATGGTATGATTGTGATTGTATGATTGCGATTGTATGATTGCGATTGTATGATTGTGATTGTATGATTGTAATTGTATGATTGTGATGGTATGATTGTGATTGTATGATTGCGATTGTATGATTGCGATTGTATGATTGCGATTGTATGATTGTGATTGCACGATTGTGATTGTATGATTGTGATTGTATGATTGCGATAGTATGATTGTGATTGTATGATTGTGATTGTATGATTGTGATTGTATGATTGTGATTGTATGATTGTGATTGTATGATTGTGATTGTATGATTGTGATTGTATGCCTGTGATTGTATGATTGCAATTGTATGATTGCGATTTTATGATTGTGATTGTATGATTGTGATAGTATGATTTTGATTGTATGATTGTGATTGTATGATTGTGAGCGTATGATTGCGATGGTATGATTGTGATTGCACGATTGTGATTGTACGATTGTGATTGTATGATTGTGATTGTATGATTGTGATTGTATGACTGTGATTGTTTGATTGTGATTGTATGATTGTGATTGTATGATTGTGACTGTATGATTGTGATTGTATGGTGGCGATTGTGTGATTGTGATTGTGTGATTGTGATTGTATGATTGTGATTGTATGATTGTGATTGTATGATTGTGATTGTATGATTGTGAATGTATGATTGTGATTGCATGATTGTGATTGTATGATTGTGATTGTGTGATTGTGATTGTATGATTGCGATTGTATGATTGCGATTGTATGATTGTGATTGTATGATTGTGATTGTATAGTAGTAATTGTATGATTGTGATCGTATGATTGTGATTGTATGATTGTGATTGAATGATTGTGAGTGTATGATTGTGACTGTATGATTGTATTTGGGAGATTGTAATTGTATGATTGGGATTGTATGATTGTGATTGCATGATTGTGATTGTATGACTGTGATTGTATGATTTTGATTGTATGATTGTGATTGTATTATTGTCATTGTATGATTGCGATAGTATGATTGTGATTGTATGATTGTGATTGTATGATTGTGATTGTATGATTTTGATTGTATGATTGTGATTGTATGATTGTGAGCGTATGATTGCGATGGTATGATTGTGATTGCACGATTGTGATTGTACGATTGTGATTGTATGATTGTGATTGTATGATTGTGATTGTATGACTGTGATTGTATGATTGTGATTGTATGATTGTGATTGTATGATTTGATTGTATGATTGTGATTGTATGATTGTGATGGTATGATTGTGACTGTATGATTGTGATTGTATGATTGTGACTGTATGATTGCGATTGTATGGTGGCGATTGGGTGATTCTGATTGTATGATTGTGATTGTATGATTGTGATTGTATGATTGTGATTGTATGATTGTGATTGTATGATTGTGAATGTATGATTGTGATTGCATGATTGTGATTGTATGATTGTGATTGTGTGATTGTGATTGTATGATTGCGATTGTATGATTGCGATTGTATGATTGTGATTGTATGATTGTGATTGTATGATTGCGATTGTATTATTGTGAATGTATGATTGTGATTGCATGATTGTGATTGTATGATTGTGGTTGCATGATTGTGATTGTATGATTGTGTTTGTATGATTGTGATTGTATGATTGCGATAATATGATTGTGATTGTATGATTGTGATTGTATGATTGTGATTGTATGATTGTGATTGTATGATTGTGATTGTATGATTGTGATTGTGTGATTGTGATTGTACGATTGTGATTGTATGATTGTGATAGTGTGATTTTGATTGTATGATTGTGATTGTATGATTGTGAGCGTATGATTGCGATGGTATGATTGTGATTGCACGATTGTGATTGTACGATTGTGATTGTATGATTGTGATTGTATGATTGTGATTGTATGACTGTGATTGTATGATTGTGATTGTATGATTGTGATTGTATGATTTGATTGTATGATTGTGATTGTATGATTGTGATGGTATGATTGTGACTGTATGATTGTGATTGTATGATTGTGACTGTATGATTGTGATTGTATGGTGGCGATTGGGTGATTGTGATTGTGTGATTGTGATTGTATGATTGTGATTGTATGATTGTGATTGTATGATTGTGATTGTATGATTGTGAATGTATGATTGTGATTGCATGATTGTGATTGTATGATTGTGATTGTGTGATTGTGATTGTATGATTGCGATTGTATGATTGCGATTGTATGATTGTGATTGTATGATTTGTGATTGTATGATTGCGATTGTATTATTGTGAATGTATGATTGTGATTGCATGATTGTGATTGTATGATTGTGGTTGCATGATTGTGATTGTATGATTGTGTTTGTATGATTGTGATTGTATGATTGCGATAATATGATTGTGATTGTATGATTGTGATTGTATGATTGTGATTGTATGATTGTGATTGTATGATTGTGATTGTATGATTGTGATTGTGTGATTGTGATTGTACGATTGCGATTGTATGATTGTGAATGTATGATTGTGATTGCATGATTGTGATTGTATGATTGTGATTGTATGATTGTGATTGTATGATTGTGATTGTGTGATTGTGATTGTACGATTGCGATTGTATGATTGTGAATGTATGATTGTGATTGCATGATTGTGATTGTATGATTGTGATTGTATGATTGTGATTGTGTGATTGTGATTGTATGATTGCGATTGTATGATTGCGATTGTATGATTGTGATTGTATGATTGTGATTGTATGATTGCGATTGTATTATTGTGAATGTATGATTGTGATTGCATGATTGTGATTGTATGATTGTGACTGTATGATTGTGATTGTATGATTGTGATTGTATGATTGTGATTGTATAGTAGTAATTGTATGATTGTGATCGTATGATTGTGATTGTATGATTGTGATTGAATGATTGTGAGTGTATGATTGTGACTGTATGATTGTATTTGGGAGATTGTAATTGTATGATTGGGATTGTATGATTGTGATTGTATGATTGTGACTGTATGATTGTGATTGTATGATTGTAATTGTATGATTGTGATGGTATGATTGTGATTGTATGATTGCGATTGTATGATTGCGATTGTATGATTGCGATTGTATGATTGTGATTGCACGATTGTGATTGTATGATTGTGATTGTATGATTGCGATAGTATGATTGTGATTGTATGATTGTGATTGTATGATTGTGATTGTATGATTGTGATTGTATGATTGTGATTGTATGATTGCGATTGTATGATTGCGATTGTATGATTGTGATTGCACGATTGTGATTGTATGATTGCGATTGTATGATTGTGATTGTATGATTGTGATTGTATGATTGTGATTGTATGATTGCGATTTTATGATTGTGATTGTATGATTGCGATCGGATGATTGTCATCGTATGATTGCGATTGTATGATTTTGATTGTCTGATTTGGATTGTACAATTGTGATTGTATGATTGTGATTGTATGATTGTGATTGTATGATTGTAATTGTAGGATTGTGATGGTATGATTGTGATTGTATGATTGCGATAATATGATTGTGATTGTATGATTGTGATTGTATGATTGTGATTGTATGATTGTGATTGTATGATTGTGATTGTATGATTGTGATTGTATGATTGCGATTGTATGATTGCGATTGTATGATTGTGATAGCACGATTGTGATTGTATGATTGTGATTGTATGATTTTGATTGTATGATTGTGATTGTATGTTTGTGATTGTATGATTGTGATTGTATGATTGTTTTTTATATGATTGTGATTGTATAGTAATAATTGTATGATTGTGATCGTATGATTGTGATTGTATGATTGTGATTGAATGATTGTGAGTGTATGATTGTGACTGTATGATTGTATTTAGGAGATTGTAATTGTATGATTGGGATTGTATGATTGTGATTGTATGATTGTGATTGTATGCTTGCGATTGTATGATTGTGATTGTATGATTGTGATTGTATGATTGTGATTGTGTGATTGTGATTGTATGATTGTGATTGTATGATTGTGACTGTATGATTGTGATTGTATGATTGTGTTTGTATGATTGTGATTGTATGATTGCGATTGTACGATTGTGATTGCATGATTGTGATTGTATGACTGTGATTGTATGATTTTGATTGTATGATTGTGATTGTATTATTGTCATTGTATGATTGCGATAGTATGATTGTGATTGTATGATTGTGATTGTATGATTGTGATTGTATGATTTTGATTGTATGATTGTGATAGTATGATTGCGATTGTATGATTGTGATTGTATGATTGTATTTGGCAGATTGTAATTGTATGATTGTGATTGTATGATGGTGACTGTATTATTGTGATTGTACGAGGTGATTGTACGATTGTGATTGTATGATTGTGATTGTATGATTGTAATTGTATGATTGCGATTTTATGATTGTGACTGTATGATTGTGATCGGATTATTGTCATCGTATGATTGCGATTGTATGATTTTGATTGTCTGATTTTGATTGTATAATTGTGATTGTATGATTGTGATTGTATGATTGTGATTGTATGATTGTAATTGTATGATTGTGATGGTATGATTGTGATTGTATGATTGCGATAATATGATTGTGATTGTATGATTGTGATTCTATGATTGTGATTGTATGATTGTGATTGTATGATTGCGATTGTATGATTGCGATTGTATGATTGTGATTGCACGATTGTGATTGTATGATTGTGATTGTATGATTTTGATTGTATGATTGTGATTGTGTGATTGTGATTGTATGATAGTGATTGTATGATTGTGATTGTATGATTGTGATTGTATAGTAGTAATTGTATGATTGTGATCGTATGATTGTGATTGTATGATTGTGATTGAATGATTGTGAGTGTATGATTGTGACTGTATGATTGTATTTGGGAGATTGTAATTGTATGATTGGGATTGTATGATTGTGATTGTATGATTGTGACTGTATGATTGTGATTGTATGATTGTAATTGTATGATTGTGATGGTATGATTGTGATTGTATGATTGCGATTGTATGATTGCGATTGTATGATTGCGATTGTATGATTGTGATTGCACGATTGTGATTGTATGATTGTGATTGTATGATTGTGATTGTATGATTGTGTTTGTATGATTGTGATTGCACGATTGCGATTGTATTGTTGTGAATGTATGATTGTGATTGCATGATTGTGATTGTATGATTGTGATTGTATGATTGTGATTGTATGATTGTGTTTGTATGATTGTGATTGTATGATTGTGATTGTATGATTGTGATTGTATGATTGTGATTGTATGATTGTGATTGTATGATTGTGATTGTATGATTGTGATTATATGATTCTGATTGTATGATTCTGATTGTATGATTGTGATTGTATGATTGTGATTGTGTGATTGTGATTGTATGATAGTGCTTGTATGATTGTGACTGTATGATTGTGATTGTATGATTGTGTTTGTATGATCGTGATTGTATGATTTCGATTGTACGATTGTGATTGCATGATTGTGATTGTATGATGGTGATTGTATGATTTTGATTGTATGATTTTGATTGTATGACTGTGATAGTATGATTGCGATTGTATGATTGTGATTGTATGATTGTATTTGGCAGATTGTAAATTATGATTGTGATTGTATGATGGGGACTGTATTATTGTGATTGTACGATGTGATTGTACGATTGTGATTGTATGATTGTGATTGTATGATTGTAATTGTATGCTTGCGATTTTATGATTGTGACTGTATGATTGTGATCGGATTATTGTCATCGTATGATTGCGATTGTATGATTTTGATTGTCTGATTTTGATTGTATAATTGTGATTGTATGATTGTGATTGTATGATTGTGATTGCATGATTGTGATTGTATGACTGTGATTGTATGATTGCAATTGTATGATTGCGATTTTATGATTGTGATTGTATGATTGTGATAGTATGATTTTGATTGTATGATTGTGATTGTATGATTGCGATTGTATGATTGCGATTGTATGATTGTGATTGCACGATTGCGATTGTATTGTTGTGAATGTATGATTGTGATTGCATGATTGTGATTGTATGATTGTGATTGTATGATTGTGATTGTATGATTGTGTTTGTATGATTGTGATTGTATGATTGTGATTGTATGATTGTGATTGTATGATTGTGATTGTATGATTGTGATTGTATGATTGTGATTGTATGATTGTGATTATATGATTCTGATTGTATGATTCTGATTGTATGATTGTGATTGTATGATTGTGATTGTGTGATTGTGATTGTATGATAGTGCTTGTATGATTGTGACTGTATGATTGTGATTGTATGATTGTGTTTGTATGATTGTGATTGTATGATTTCGATTGTACGATTGTGATTGCATGATTGTGATTGTATGATGGTGATTGTATGATTTTGATTGTATGATTTTGATTGTATGACTGTGATAGTATGATTGCGATTGTATGATTGTGATTGTATGATTGTATTTGGCAGATTGTAAATTATGATTGTGATTGTATGATGGTGACTGTATTATTGTGATTGTATGATGTGATTGTACGATTGTGATTGTATGATTGTGATTGTATGATTGTAATTGTATGATTGCGATTTTATGATTGTGATTGTATGATTGCGATCGGATGATTGTCATCGTATGATTGCGATTGTATGATTTTGATTGTCTGATTTGGATTGTACAATTGTGATTGTATGATTGTGATTGTATGATTGTGATTGTATGATTGTAATTGTATGATTGTGATGGTATGATTGTGATTGTATGATTGCGATAATATGATTGTGATTGTATGATTGTGATTGTATGATTGTGATTGTATGATTGTGATTGTATGATTGTGATTGTATGATTGTGATTGTATGATTGTGATTGTATGATTGCGATTGTATGATTGCGATTGTATGATTGTGATAGCACGATTGTGATTGTATGATTGTGATTGTATGATTTTGATTGTATGATTGTGATTGTATGTTTGTGATTGTATGATTGTGATTGTATGATTGTTTTTTATATGATTGTGATTGTATAGTAATAATTGTATGATTGTGATCGTATGATTGTGATTGTATGATTGTGATTGAATGATTGTGAGTGTATGATTGTGACTGTATGATTGTATTTAGGAAATTGTAATTGTATGATTGGGATTGTATGATTGTGATTGTATGATTGTGATTGTATGCTTGCGATTGTATGATTGTGATTGTATGATTGTGATTGTATGATTGTGATTGTACGATTGTGATTGTATGATTGTGATTGTATGATTGTAATTGTATGATTGCGATTTTATGATTGTGATTGTATGATTGCGATCGGATGATTGTCATCGTATGATTGCGATTGTATGATTTTGATTGTCTGATTTGGATTGTACAATTGTGATTGTATGATTGTGATTGTATGATTGTGATTGTATGATTGTAATTGTATGATTGTGATGGTATGATTGTGATTGTATGATTGCGATAATATGATTGTGATTGTATGATTGTGATTGTATGATTGTGATTGTATGATTGTGACTGTATGATTGTGATTGTATGATTGTGTTTGTATGATTGTGATTGTATGATTGCGATTGTACGATTGTGATTGCATGATTGTGATTGTATGACTGTGATTGTATGATTTTGATTGTATGATTGTGGTTGTATTATTGTCATTGTATGATTGCGATAGTATGATTGTGATTGTATGATTGTGATTGTATGATTGTGATTGTATGATTGTGATTGTATGATTTTGATTGTATGATTGTGATAGTATGATTGCGATTGTATGATTGTGATTGTATGATTGTATTTGGCAGATTGTAATTGTATGATTGTGATTGTATGATGGTGACTGTATTATTGTGATTGTACGATGTGATTGTACGATTGTGATTGTATGATTGTGATTGTATGATTGTAATTGTATGATTGCGATTTTATGATTGTGACTGTATGATTGTGATCGGATTATTGTCATCGTATGATTGCGATTGTATGATTTTGATTGTCTGATTTTGATTGTATAATTGTGATTGTATGATTGTGATTGTATGATTGTGATTGTATGATTGTAATTGTATGATTGTGATGGTTTGATTGTGATTGTATGATTGCGATAATATGATTGTGATTGTATGATTGTGATTCTATGATTGTGATTGTATGATTGTGATTGTATGATTGCGATTGTATGATTGCGATTGTATGATTGTGATTGCACGATTGTGATTGTATGATTGTGATTGTATGATTTTGATTGTATGATTGTGATTGTGTGATTGTGATTGTATGATAGTGATTGTATGATTGTGATTGTATGATTGTGATTGTATAGTAGTAATTGTATGATTGTGATCGTATGATTGTGATTGTATGATTGTGATTGAATGATTGTGAGTGTATGATTGTGACTGTATGATTGTATTTGGGAGATTGTAATTGTATGATTGGGATTGTATGATGGTGATTGTATGATTGTGATTGTATGATTGTGATTGAACGATTGTGAGTGTATGATTGTGACTGTATGATTGTATTTGGGAGATTGTAATTGTATGATTGTGATTGTATGATTGCGATTGTATGATTGCGACTGTATGATTGCGATTGTATGATTGTGATTGCACGATTGTGATTGTATGATTGTGATTGTATGATTGTGATTGTATGATTGTGTTTGTATGATTGTGATTGCACGATTGCGATTGTATTGTTGTGAATGTATGATTGTGATTGCATGATTGTGATTGTATGATTGTGATTGTATGATTGTGATTGTATGATTGTGTTTGTATGATTGTGATTGTATGATTGTGATTGTATGATTGTGATTGTATGATTGTGATTGTATGATTGTGATTGTATGATTGTGATTGTATGATTGTGATTATATGATTCTGATTGTATGATTCTGATTGTATGATTGTGATTGTATGATTGTGATTGTGTGATTGTGATTGTATGATAGTGCTTGTATGATTGTGACTGTATGATTGTGATTGTATGATTGTGTTTGTATGATTGTGATTGTATGATTTCGATTGTACGATTGTGATTGCATGATTGTGATTGTATGATGGTGATTGTATGATTTTGATTGTATGATTTTGATTGTATGACTGTGATAGTATGATTGCGATTGTATGATTGTGATTGTATGATTGTATTTGGCAGATTGTAAATTATGATTGTGATTGTATGATGGGGACTGTATTATTGTGATTGTACGATGTGATTGTACGATTGTGATTGTATGATTGTGATTGTATGATTGTAATTGTATGCTTGCGATTTTATGATTGTGACTGTATGATTGTGATCGGATTATTGTCATCGTATGATTGCGATTGTATGATTTTGATTGTCTGATTTTGATTGTATAATTGTGATTGTATGATTGTGATTGTATGATTGTGATTGTATGATTGTAATTGTATGATTGTGATGGTATGATTGTGATTGTATGATTGCGATAATATGATTGTGATTGTATGATTGTGATTGTATGATTGTGATTGTATGATTGTGATTGTATGATTGTGACTGTATGATTGCGATTGTATGATTGCGATTGTATGATTGTGATTGCACGATTGTGATTGTATGATTGTGATTGTATGATTGCGATAGTATGATTGTGATTGTATGATTGTGATTGTATGATTGTGATTGTATGATTGTGATTGTATGATTGCGATTGTATGATTGCGATTGTATGATTGTGACTGTATGATTGTGATTGTATGATTGTGTTTGTATGATTGTGACTGTATGATTGCGATTGTACGATTGTGATTGCATGATTGTGATTGTATGACTGTGATTGTATGATTTTGATTGTATGATTGTGATTGTATTATTGTCATTGTATGATTGCGATAGTATGATTGTGATTGTATGATTGTGATTGTATGATTGTGATTCTATGATTGTGATTGTATGATTGTGATTGTATGATTGCGATTGTATGATTGCGATTGTATGATTGTGATTGCACGATTGTGATTGTATGATTGTGATTGTATGATTTTGATTGTATGATTGTGATTGTGTGATTGTGATTGTATGATAGTGATTGTATGATTGTGATTGTATGATTGTGATTGTATAGTAGTAATTGTATGATTGTGATCGTATGATTGTGATTGTATGATTGTGATTGAATGATTGTGAGTGTATGATTGTGACTGTATGATTGTATTTGGGAGATTGTAATTGTATGATTGGGATTGTATGATGGTGATTGTATGATTGTGATTGTATGATTGTGATTGAACGATTGTGAGTGTATGATTGTGACTGTATGATTGTATTTGGGAGATTGTAATTGTATGATTGTGATTGTATGATTGCGATTGTATGATTGCGACTGTATGATTGCGATTGTATGATTGTGATTGCACGATTGTGATTGTATGATTGTGATTGTGTGATTGTGATTGTATGATAGTGATTGTATGATTGTGATTGTATGATTGTGATTGTATAGTAGTAATTGTATGATTGTGATCGTATGATTGTGATTGTATGATTGTGATTGAATGATTGTGAGTGTATGATTGTGACTGTATGATTGTATTTGGGAGATTGTAATTGTATGATTGGGATTGTATGATGGTGATTGTATGATTGTGATTGTATGATTGTGATTGAACGATTGTGAGTGTATGATTGTGACTGTATGATTGTATTTGGGAGATTGTAATTGTATGATTGTGATTGTATGATTGTGACTGTATGATTGCGATTGTATGATTGCGATTGTATGATTGTGATTGCACGATTGTGATTGTATGATTGTGATTGTATGATTGCGATAGTATGATTGTGATTGTATGATTGTGATTGTATGATTGTGATTGTATGATTGTGATTGTATGATTGCGATTGTATGATTGCGATTGTATGATTGTGATTGCACGATTGTGATTGTATGATTGCGATTGTATGATTGTGATTGTATGATTGTGATTGTATGATTGTGATTGCATGATTGTGATTGTATGACTGTGATTGTATGATTGCAATTGTATGATTGCGATTTTATGATTGTGATTGTATGATTGTGATAGTATGATTTTGATTGTATGATTGTGATTGTATGATTGCGATTGTATGATTGCGATTGTATGATTGTGATTGCACGATTGCGATTGTATTGTTGTGAATGTATGATTGTGATTGCATGATTGTGATTGTATGATTGTGATTGTATGATTGTGATTGTATGATTGTGTTTGTATGATTGTGATTGTATGATTGTGATTGTATGATTGTGATTGTATGATTGTGATTGTATGATTGTGATTGTATGATTGTGATTGTATGATTGTGATTATATGATTCTGATTGTATGATTCTGATTGTATGATTGTGATTGTATGATTGTGATTGTGTGATTGTGATTGTATGATAGTGCTTGTATGATTGTGACTGTATGATTGTGATTGTATGATTGTGTTTGTATGATTGTGATTGTATGATTTCGATTGTACGATTGTGATTGCATGATTGTGATTGTATGATTGTGATTGTATGATTGTAATTGTATGATTGCGATTTTATGATTGTGATTGTATGATTGCGATCGGATGATTGTCATCGTATGATTGCGATTGTATGATTTTGATTGTCTGATTTGGATTGTACAATTGTGATTGTATGATTGTGATTGTATGATTGTGATTGTATGATTGTAATTGTATGATTGTGATGGTATGATTGTGATTGTATGATTGCGATAATATGATTGTGATTGTATGATTGTGATTGTATGATTGTGATTGTATGATTGTGATTGTATGATTGTGATTGTATGATTGTGATTGTATGATTGCGATTGTATGATTGCGATTGTATGATTGTGATAGCACGATTGTGATTGTATGATTGTGATTGTATGATTTTGATTGTATGATTGTGATTGTATGTTTGTGATTGTATGATTGTGATTGTATGATTGTTTTTTATATGATTGTGATTGTATAGTAATAATTGTATGATTGTGATCGTATGATTGTGATTGTATGATTGTGATTGAATGATTGTGAGTGTATGATTGTGACTGTATGATTGTATTTAGGAAATTGTAATTGTATGATTGGGATTGTATGATTGTGATTGTATGATTGTGATTGTATGCTTGCGATTGTATGATTGTGATTGTATGATTGTGATTGTATGATTGTGATTGTACGATTGTGATTGTATGATTGTGATTGTATGATTGTAATTGTATGATTGCGATTTTATGATTGTGATTGTATGATTGCGATCGGATGATTGTCATCGTATGATTGCGATTGTATGATTTTGATTGTCTGATTTGGATTGTACAATTGTGATTGTATGATTGTGATTGTATGATTGTGATTGTATGATTGTAATTGTATGATTGTGATGGTATGATTGTGATTGTATGATTGCGATAATATGATTGTGATTGTATGATTGTGATTGTATGATTGTGATTGTATGATTGTGACTGTATGATTGTGATTGTATGATTGTGTTTGTATGATTGTGATTGTATGATTGCGATTGTACGATTGTGATTGCATGATTGTGATTGTATGACTGTGATTGTATGATTTTGATTGTATGATTGTGGTTGTATTATTGTCATTGTATGATTGCGATAGTATGATTGTGATTGTATGATTGTGATTGTATGATTGTGATTGTATGATTGTGATTGTATGATTTTGATTGTATGATTGTGATAGTATGATTGCGATTGTATGATTGTGATTGTATGATTGTATTTGGCAGATTGTAATTGTATGATTGTGATTGTATGATGGTGACTGTATTATTGTGATTGTACGATGTGATTGTACGATTGTGATTGTATGATTGTGATTGTATGATTGTAATTGTATGATTGCGATTTTATGATTGTGACTGTATGATTGTGATCGGATTATTGTCATCGTATGATTGCGATTGTATGATTTTGATTGTCTGATTTTGATTGTATAATTGTGATTGTATGATTGTGATTGTATGATTGTGATTGTATGATTGTAATTGTATGATTGTGATGGTTTGATTGTGATTGTATGATTGCGATAATATGATTGTGATTGTATGATTGTGATTCTATGATTGTGATTGTATGATTGTGATTGTATGATTGCGATTGTATGATTGCGATTGTATGATTGTGATTGCACGATTGTGATTGTATGATTGTGATTGTATGATTTTGATTGTATGATTGTGATTGTGTGATTGTGATTGTATGATAGTGATTGTATGATTGTGATTGTATGATTGTGATTGTATAGTAGTAATTGTATGATTGTGATCGTATGATTGTGATTGTATGATTGTGATTGAATGATTGTGAGTGTATGATTGTGACTGTATGATTGTATTTGGGAGATTGTAATTGTATGATTGGGATTGTATGATGGTGATTGTATGATTGTGATTGTATGATTGTGATTGAACGATTGTGAGTGTATGATTGTGACTGTATGATTGTATTTGGGAGATTGTAATTGTATGATTGTGATTGTATGATTGCGATTGTATGATTGCGACTGTATGATTGCGATTGTATGATTGTGATTGCACGATTGTGATTGTATGATTGTGATTGTATGATTGTGATTGTATGATTGTGTTTGTATGATTGTGATTGCACGATTGCGATTGTATTGTTGTGAATGTATGATTGTGATTGCATGATTGTGATTGTATGATTGTGATTGTATGATTGTGATTGTATGATTGTGTTTGTATGATTGTGATTGTATGATTGTGATTGTATGATTGTGATTGTATGATTGTGATTGTATGATTGTGATTGTATGATTGTGATTGTATGATTGTGATTATATGATTCTGATTGTATGATTCTGATTGTATGATTGTGATTGTATGATTGTGATTGTGTGATTGTGATTGTATGATAGTGCTTGTATGATTGTGACTGTATGATTGTGATTGTATGATTGTGTTTGTATGATTGTGATTGTATGATTTCGATTGTACGATTGTGATTGCATGATTGTGATTGTATGATGGTGATTGTATGATTTTGATTGTATGATTTTGATTGTATGACTGTGATAGTATGATTGCGATTGTATGATTGTGATTGTATGATTGTATTTGGCAGATTGTAAATTATGATTGTGATTGTATGATGGGGACTGTATTATTGTGATTGTACGATGTGATTGTACGATTGTGATTGTATGATTGTGATTGTATGATTGTAATTGTATGCTTGCGATTTTATGATTGTGACTGTATGATTGTGATCGGATTATTGTCATCGTATGATTGCGATTGTATGATTTTGATTGTCTGATTTTGATTGTATAATTGTGATTGTATGATTGTGATTGTATGATTGTGATTGTATGATTGTAATTGTATGATTGTGATGGTATGATTGTGATTGTATGATTGCGATAATATGATTGTGATTGTATGATTGTGATTGTATGATTGTGATTGTATGATTGTGATTGTATGATTGTGACTGTATGATTGCGATTGTATGATTGCGATTGTATGATTGTGATTGCACGATTGTGATTGTATGATTGTGATTGTATGATTGCGATAGTATGATTGTGATTGTATGATTGTGATTGTATGATTGTGATTGTATGATTGTGATTGTATGATTGCGATTGTATGATTGCGATTGTATGATTGTGACTGTATGATTGTGATTGTATGATTGTGTTTGTATGATTGTGACTGTATGATTGCGATTGTACGATTGTGATTGCATGATTGTGATTGTATGACTGTGATTGTATGATTTTGATTGTATGATTGTGATTGTATTATTGTCATTGTATGATTGCGATAGTATGATTGTGATTGTATGATTGTGATTGTATGATTGTGATTGTATGATTTTGATTGTATGATTGTGATAGTATGATTGCGATTGTATGATTGTGATTGTATGATTGTATTTGGCAGATTGTAATTGTATGATTGTGATTGTATGATGGTGACTGTATTATTGTGATTGTACGATGTGATTGTACGATTGTGATTGTATGATTGTGATTGTATGATTGTAATTGTATGATTGCGATTTTATGATTGTGACTGTATGATTGTGATCGGATTATTGTCATCGTATGATTGCGATTGTATGATTTTGATTGTCTGATTTTGATTGTATAATTGTGATTGTATGATTGTGATTGTATGATTGTGATTGTATGATTGTAATTGTATGATTGTGATGGTATGATTGTGATTGTATGATTGCGATAATATGATTGTGATAATATGATTGTGATTGTATGATTGTGATTGTATGATTGTGATTGTATGATTGTGATTGTATGATTGCGATTGTATGATTGCGATTGTATGATTGTGATTGCACGATTGTGATTGTATGATTGTGATTGTATGATTTTGATTGTATGATTGTGATTGTGTGATTGTGATTGTATGATAGTGATTGTATGATTGTGATTGTATGATTGTGATTGTATAGTAGTAATTGTATGATTGTGATCGTATGATTGTGATTGTATGATTGTGATTGAATGATTGTGAGTGTATGATTGTGACTGTATGATTGTATTTGGGAGATTGTAATTGTATGATTGGGATTGTATGATTGTGATTGTATGATTGTGACTGTATGATTGTGATTGTATGATTGTAATTGTATGATTGTGATGGTATGATTGTGATTGTATGATTGCGATTGTATGATTGCGATTGTATGATTGCGATTGTATGATTGTGATTGTATGATAGTGATTGTATGATTGTGATTGTATGATTGTGATTGTATAGTAGTAATTGTATGATTGTGATCGTATGATTGTGATTGTATGATTGTGATTGAATGATTGTGAGTGTATGATTGTGACTGTATGATTGTATTTGGGAGATTGTAATTGTATGATTGGGATTGTATGATGGTGATTGTATGATTGTGATTGTATGATTGTGATTGTATGATTGTAATTGTATGATTGTGATGGTATGATTGTGATTGTATGATTGCGATTGTATGATTGCGATTGTATGATTGCGATTGTATGATTGTGATTGCACGATTGTGATTGTATGATTATGATTGTATGATTGCGATAGTATGATTGTGATTGTATGATTGTGATTGTATGATTGTGATTGTATGATTGTGATTGTATGATTGTGATTGTATGCCTGTGATTGTATGATTGCAATTGTATGATTGCGATTTTATGATTGTGATTGTATGATTGTGATAGTATGATTTTGATTGTATGATTGTGATTGTATGATTGTGAGCGTATGATTGCGATGGTATGATTGTGATTGCACGATTGTGATTGTACGATTGTGATTGTATGATTGTGATTGTATGATTGTGATTTTATGACTGTGATTGTATGATTGTGATCGTATGATTGTGATTGTATGATTGCGACTGTATGATTGTGATTGTATGGTGGCGATTGTGTGATTGTGATTGTGTGATTGTGATTGTATGATTGTGATTGTATGATTGTGATTGTATGATTGTGATTGTATGATTGCGATTGTATGATTGTGATTGTATGATTGTGATTGTATAGTAGTAATTGTATGATTGTGATCGTATGATTGTGATTGTATGATTGTGATTGAATGATTGTGAGTGTATGATTGTGACTGTATGATTGTATTTGGGAGATTGTAATTGTATGATTGGGATTGTATGATTGTGATTGTATGATTGTGATTGTATGATTGTGATTGTATGATTGTGATTGTATGATTGTAATTGTATGATTGTGATGGTATGATTGTGATTGTATGATTGCGATTGTATGATTGCGATTGTATGATTGCGATTGTATGATTGTGATTGCACGATTGCGATTGTATTGTTGTGAATGTATGATTGTGATTGCATGATTGTGATTGTATGATTGTGATTGTATGATTGTGATTGTATGATTGTGTTTGTATGATTGTGATTGTATGATTGTGATTGTATGATTGTGATTGTATGATTGTGATTGTATGATTGTGATTGTATGATTGTGATTGTATGATTGTGATTATATGATTCTGATTGTATGATTCTGATTGTATGATTGTGATTGTATGATTGTGATTGTGTGATTGTGATTGTATGATAGTGCTTGTATGATTGTGACTGTATGATTGTGATTGTATGATTGTGTTTGTATGATTGTGATTGTATGATTTCGATTGTACGATTGTGATTGCATGATTGTGATTGTATGATGGTGATTGTATGATTTTGATTGTATGATTTTGATTGTATGACTGTGATAGTATGATTGCGATTGTATGATTGTGATTGTATGATTGTATTTGGCAGATTGTAAATTATGATTGTGATTGTATGATGGTGACTGTATTATTGTGATTGTATGATGTGATTGTACGATTGTGATTGTATGATTGTGATTGTATGATTGTAATTGTATGATTGCGATTTTATGATTGTGATTGTATGATTGCGATCGGATGATTGTCATCGTATGATTGCGATTGTATGATTTTGATTGTCTGATTTGGATTGTACAATTGTGATTGTATGATTGTGATTGTATGATTGTGATTGTATGATTGTAATTGTATGATTGTGATGGTATGATTGTGATTGTATGATTGCGATAATATGATTGTGATTGTATGATTGTGATTGTATGATTGTGATTGTATGATTGTGATTGTATGATTGTGATTGTATGATTGTGATTGTATGATTGCGATTGTATGATTGCGATTGTATGATTGTGATAGCACGATTGTGATTGTATGATTGTGATTGTATGATTTTGATTGTATGATTGTGATTGTATGTTTGTGATTGTATGATTGTGATTGTATGATTGTTTTTTATATGATTGTGATTGTATAGTAATAATTGTATGATTGTGATCGTATGATTGTGATTGTATGATTGTGATTGAATGATTGTGAGTGTATGATTGTGACTGTATGATTGTATTTAGGAAATTGTAATTGTATGATTGGGATTGTATGATTGTGATTGTATGATTGTGATTGTATGCTTGCGATTGTATGATTGTGATTGTATGATTGTGATTGTATGATTGTGATTGTACGATTGTGATTGTATGATTGTGATTGTATGATTGTAATTGTATGATTGCGATTTTATGATTGTGATTGTATGATTGCGATCGGATGATTGTCATCGTATGATTGCGATTGTATGATTTTGATTGTCTGATTTGGATTGTACAATTGTGATTGTATGATTGTGATTGTATGATTGTGATTGTATGATTGTAATTGTATGATTGTGATGGTATGATTGTGATTGTATGATTGCGATAATATGATTGTGATTGTATGATTGTGATTGTATGATTGTGATTGTATGATTGTGACTGTATGATTGTGATTGTATGATTGTGTTTGTATGATTGTGATTGTATGATTGCGATTGTACGATTGTGATTGCATGATTGTGATTGTATGACTGTGATTGTATGATTTTGATTGTATGATTGTGGTTGTATTATTGTCATTGTATGATTGCGATAGTATGATTGTGATTGTATGATTGTGATTGTATGATTGTGATTGTATGATTGTGATTGTATGATTTTGATTGTATGATTGTGATAGTATGATTGCGATTGTATGATTGTGATTGTATGATTGTATTTGGCAGATTGTAATTGTATGATTGTGATTGTATGATGGTGACTGTATTATTGTGATTGTACGATGTGATTGTACGATTGTGATTGTATGATTGTGATTGTATGATTGTAATTGTATGATTGCGATTTTATGATTGTGACTGTATGATTGTGATCGGATTATTGTCATCGTATGATTGCGATTGTATGATTTTGATTGTCTGATTTTGATTGTATAATTGTGATTGTATGATTGTGATTGTATGATTGTGATTGTATGATTGTAATTGTATGATTGTGATGGTTTGATTGTGATTGTATGATTGCGATAATATGATTGTGATTGTATGATTGTGATTCTATGATTGTGATTGTATGATTGTGATTGTATGATTGCGATTGTATGATTGCGATTGTATGATTGTGATTGCACGATTGTGATTGTATGATTGTGATTGTATGATTTTGATTGTATGATTGTGATTGTGTGATAGTGATTGTATGATAGTGATTGTATGATTGTGATTGTATGATTGTGATTGTATAGTAGTAATTGTATGATTGTGATCGTATGATTGTGATTGTATGATTGTGATTGAATGATTGTGAGTGTATGATTGTGACTGTATGATTGTATTTGGGAGATTGTAATTGTATGATTGGGATTGTATGATGGTGATTGTATGATTGTGATTGTATGATTGTGATTGAACGATTGTGAGTGTATGATTGTGACTGTATGATTGTATTTGGGAGATTGTAATTGTATGATTGTGATTGTATGATTGCGATTGTATGATTGCGACTGTATGATTGCGATTGTATGATTGTGATTGCACGATTGTGATTGTATGATTGTGATTGTATGATTGTGATTGTATGATTGTGTTTGTATGATTGTGATTGCACGATTGCGATTGTATTGTTGTGAATGTATGATTGTGATTGCATGATTGTGATTGTATGATTGTGATTGTATGATTGTGATTGTATGATTGTGTTTGTATGATTGTGATTGTATGATTGTGATTGTATGATTGTGATTGTATGATTGTGATTGTATGATTGTGATTGTATGATTGTGATTGTATGATTGTGATTATATGATTCTGATTGTATGATTCTGATTGTATGATTGTGATTGTATGATTGTGATTGTGTGATTGTGATTGTATGATAGTGCTTGTATGATTGTGACTGTATGATTGTGATTGTATGATTGTGTTTGTATGATTGTGATTGTATGATTTCGATTGTACGATTGTGATTGCATGATTGTGATTGTATGATGGTGATTGTATGATTTTGATTGTATGATTTTGATTGTATGACTGTGATAGTATGATTGCGATTGTATGATTGTGATTGTATGATTGTATTTGGCAGATTGTAAATTATGATTGTGATTGTATGATGGGGACTGTATTATTGTGATTGTACGATGTGATTGTACGATTGTGATTGTATGATTGTGATTGTATGATTGTAATTGTATGCTTGCGATTTTATGATTGTGACTGTATGATTGTGATCGGATTATTGTCATCGTATGATTGCGATTGTATGATTTTGATTGTCTGATTTTGATTGTATAATTGTGATTGTATGATTGTGATTGTATGATTGTGATTGTATGATTGTAATTGTATGATTGTGATGGTATGATTGTGATTGTATGATTGCGATAATATGATTGTGATTGTATGATTGTGATTGTATGATTGTGATTGTATGATTGTGATTGTATGATTGTGACTGTATGATTGCGATTGTATGATTGCGATTGTATGATTGTGATTGCACGATTGTGATTGTATGATTGTGATTGTATGATTGCGATAGTATGATTGTGATTGTATGATTGTGATTGTATGATTGTGATTGTATGATTGTGATTGTATGATTGCGATTGTATGATTGCGATTGTATGATTGTGACTGTATGATTGTGATTGTATGATTGTGTTTGTATGATTGTGACTGTATGATTGCGATTGTACGATTGTGATTGCATGATTGTGATTGTATGACTGTGATTGTATGATTTTGATTGTATGATTGTGATTGTATTATTGTCATTGTATGATTGCGATAGTATGATTGTGATTGTATGATTGTGATTGTATGATTGTGATTGTATGATTTTGATTGTATGATTGTGATAGTATGATTGCGATTGTATGATTGTGATTGTATGATTGTATTTGGCAGATTGTAATTGTATGATTGTGATTGTATGATGGTGACTGTATTATTGTGATTGTACGATGTGATTGTACGATTGTGATTGTATGATTGTGATTGTATGATTGTAATTGTATGATTGCGATTTTATGATTGTGACTGTATGATTGTGATCGGATTATTGTCATCGTATGATTGCGATTGTATGATTTTGATTGTCTGATTTTGATTGTATAATTGTGATTGTATGATTGTGATTGTATGATTGTGATTGTATGATTGTAATTGTATGATTGTGATGGTATGATTGTGATTGTATGATTGCGATAATATGATTGTGATAATATGATTGTGATTGTATGATTGTGATTGTATGATTGTGATTGTATGATTGTGATTGTATGATTGCGATTGTATGATTGCGATTGTATGATTGTGATTGCACGATTGTGATTGTATGATTGTGATTGTATGATTTTGATTGTATGATTGTGATTGTGTGATTGTGATTGTATGATAGTGATTGTATGATTGTGATTGTATGATTGTGATTGTATAGTAGTAATTGTATGATTGTGATCGTATGATTGTGATTGTATGATTGTGATTGAATGATTGTGAGTGTATGATTGTGACTGTATGATTGTATTTGGGAGATTGTAATTGTATGATTGGGATTGTATGATTGTGATTGTATGATTGTGACTGTATGATTGTGATTGTATGATTGTAATTGTATGATTGTGATGGTATGATTGTGATTGTATGATTGCGATTGTATGATTGCGATTGTATGATTGCGATTGTATGATTGTGATTGTATGATAGTGATTGTATGATTGTGATTGTATGATTGTGATTGTATAGTAGTAATTGTATGATTGTGATCGTATGATTGTGATTGTATGATTGTGATTGAATGATTGTGAGTGTATGATTGTGACTGTATGATTGTATTTGGGAGATTGTAATTGTATGATTGGGATTGTATGATGGTGATTGTATGATTGTGATTGTATGATTGTGATTGTATGATTGTAATTGTATGATTGTGATGGTATGATTGTGATTGTATGATTGCGATTGTATGATTGCGATTGTATGATTGCGATTGTATGATTGTGATTGCACGATTGTGATTGTATGATTATGATTGTATGATTGCGATAGTATGATTGTGATTGTATGATTGTGATTGTATGATTGTGATTGTATGATTGTGATTGTATGATTGTGATTGTATGCCTGTGATTGTATGATTGCAATTGTATGATTGCGATTTTATGATTGTGATTGTATGATTGTGATAGTATGATTTTGATTGTATGATTGTGATTGTATGATTGTGAGCGTATGATTGCGATGGTATGATTGTGATTGCACGATTGTGATTGTACGATTGTGATTGTATGATTGTGATTGTATGATTGTGATTTTATGACTGTGATTGTATGATTGTGATCGTATGATTGTGATTGTATGATTGCGACTGTATGATTGTGATTGTATGGTGGCGATTGTGTGATTGTGATTGTGTGATTGTGATTGTATGATTGTGATTGTATGATTGTGATTGTATGATTGTGATTGTATGATTGCGATTGTATGATTGTGATTGTATGATTGTGATTGTATAGTAGTAATTGTATGATTGTGATCGTATGATTGTGATTGTATGATTGTGATTGAATGATTGTGAGTGTATGATTGTGACTGTATGATTGTATTTGGGAGATTGTAATTGTATGATTGGGATTGTATGATTGTGATTGTATGATTGTGATTGTATGATTGTGATTGTATGATTGTGATTGTATGATTGTAATTGTATGATTGTGATGGTATGATTGTGATTGTATGATTGCGATTGTATGATTGCGATTGTATGATTGCGATTGTATGATTGTGATTGCACGATTGTGATTGTATGATTGTGATTGTATGATTGCGATAGTATGATTGTGATTGTATGATTGTGATTGTATGATTGTGATTGTATGATTGTGATTGTATGATTGTGATTGTATGACTGTGATTGTATGATTGCAATTGTATGATTGCGATTTTATGATTGTGATTGTATGATTGTGATAGTGTGATTTTGATTGTATGATTGTGATTGTATGATTGTGAGCGTATGATTGCGATGGTATGATTGTGATTGCACGATTGTGATTGTACGATTGTGATTGTATGATTGTGATTGTATGATTGTGATTGTATGACTGTGATTGTATGATTGTGATTGTATGATTGTGATTGTATGATTTGATTGTATGATTGTGATTGTATGATTGTGATGGTATGATTGTGACTGTATGATTGTGATTGTATGATTGTGACTGTATGATTGTGATTGTATGGTGGCGATTGGGTGATTGTGATTGTGTGATTGTGATTGTATGATTGTGATTGTATGATTGTGATTGTATGATTGTGATTGTATGATTGTGATTGTATGACTGTGATTGTATGATTGCAATTGTATGATTGCGATTTTATGATTGTGATTGTATGATTGCGATCGGATGATTGTCATCGTATGATTGCGATTGTATGATTTTGATTGTCTGATTTGGATTGTACAATTGTGATTGTATGATTGTGATTGTATGCTTGCGATTGTATGATTGTGATTGTATGATTGTGATTGTATGATTGTGATTGTGTGATTGTGATTGTATGATTGTGATTGTATGATTGTGACTGTATGATTGTGATTGTATGATTGCGATTGTATGATTTTGATTGTCTGATTTTGATTGTATAATTGTGATTGTATGATTGTGATTGTATGATTGTGATTGTATGAATGTAATTGTATGATTGTGATGGTATGATTGTGATTGTATGATTGCGATAATATGATTGTGATTGTATGATTGTGATTCTATGATTGTGATTGTATGATTGTGATTGTATGATTGCGATTGTATGATTGCGATTGTATGATTGTGATTGCACGATTCTGATTGTATGATTGTGATTGTATGATTTTGATTGTATGATTGTGATTGTGTGATTGTGATTGTATGATAGTGATTGTATGATTGTGATTGTATGATTGTGATTGTATAGTAGTAATTGTATGATTGTGATCGTATGATTGTGATTGTATGATTGTGATTGAATGATTGTGAGTGTATGATTGTGACTGTATGATTGTATTTGGGAGATTGTAATTGTATGATTGGGATTGTATGATTGTGATTGTATGATTGTGATTGTATGATTGTGATTGTATGATTGTGATTGTATGATTGTAATTGTATGATTGTGATGGTATGATTGTGATTGTATGATTGCGATTGTATGATTGCGATTGTATGATTGCGATTGTATGATTGTGATTGCACGATTGTGATTGTATGATTGTGATTGTATGATTGCGATAGTATGATTGTGATTGTATGATTGTGATTGTATGATTGTGATTGTATGATTGTGATTGTATGATTGTGATTGTATGCCTGTGATTGTATGATTGCAATTGTATGATTGCGATTTTATGATTGTGATTGTATGATTGTGATAGTATGATTTTGATTGTATGATTGTGATTGTATGATTGTGAGCGTATGATTGCGATGGTATGATTGTGATTGCACGATTGTGATTGTACGATTGTGATTGTATGATTGTGATTGTATGATTGTGATTGTATGACTGTGATTGTATGATTGTGATCGTATGATTGTGATTGTATGATTGCGACTGTATGATTGTGATTGTATGGTGGCGATTGTGTGATTGTGATTGTGTGATTGTGATTGTATGATTGTGATTGTATGATTGTGATTGTATGATTGTGATTGTATGATTGTGAATGCATGATTGTGATTGCATGATTGTGATTGTATGATTGTGATTGTGTGATTGTGATTGTATGATTGCGATTGTATGATTGCGATTGTATGATTGTGATTGTATGATTGTGATTGTATAGTAGTAATTGTATGATTGTGATCGTATGATTGTGATTGTATGATTGTGATTGAATGATTGTGAGTGTATGATTGTGACTGTATGATTGTATTTGGGAGATTGTAATTGTATGATTGGGATTGTATGATTGTGATTGTATGATTGTGATTGTATGATTGTGATTGTATGATTGTAATTGTATGATTGTGATGGTATGATTGTGATTGTATGATTGCGATTGTATGATTGCGATTGTATGATTGCGATTGTATGATTGTGATTGCACGATTGTGATTGTATGATTGTGATTGTATGATTGCGATAGTATGATTGTGATTGTATGATTGTGATTGTATGATTGTGATTGTATGATTGTGATTGTATGATTGTGATTGTATGACTGTGATTGTATGATTGCAATTGTATGATTGCGATTTTATGATTGTGATTGTATAATTGTGATAGTGTGATTTTGATTGTATGATTGTGATTGTATGATTGTGAGCGTATGATTGCGATGGTATGATTGTGATTGCACGATTGTGATTGTACGATTGTGATTGTATGATTGTGATTGTATGATTGTGATTGTATGACTGTGATTGTATGATTGTGATTGTATGATTGTGATTGTATGATTTGATTGTATGATTGTGATTGTATGATTGTGATGGTATGATTGTGGCAGTATGATTGTGATTGTATGATTGTGACTGTATGATTGTGATTGTATGGTGGCGATTGGGTGATTGTGATTGTGTGATTGTGATTGTATGATTGTGATTGTATGATTGTGATTGTATGATTGTGATTGTATGATTGTGAATGTATGATTGTGATTGCATGATTGTGATTGTATGATTGTGATTGTGTGATTGTGATTGTATGATTGCGATTGTATGATTGCGATTGTATGATTGTGATTGTATGATAGTGATTGTATGATTGCGATTGTATTATTGTGAATGTATGATTGTGATTGCATGATTGTGATTGTATGATTGTGGTTGCATGATTGTGATTGTATGATTGTGTTTGTATGATTGTGATTGTATGATTGCGATAATATGATTGTGATTGTATGATTGTGATTGTATGATTGTGATTGTATGATTGTGATTGTATGATTGTGATTGTATGATTGTGATTGTATGATTGTGATTGTGTGATTGTGATTGTACGATTGCGATTGTATGATTGTGAATGTATGATTGTGATTGCATGATTGTGATTGTATGATTGTGATTGTATGATTGCGATTGTATGATTGTGATTGTATGATTGCGATTGCATGATTGTGATTGTATGATTGTGATTGTATGATTTGATTGTATGATTGTGATTGTATGATTGTGATGGTATGATTGTGACTGTATGATTGTGATTGTATGATTGTGATTGTATGATTGTGATTGTATGATTGTGATTGCATGATTGTATTTGGGAGATTGTAATTGTATGATTGCGATTGTATGATAGCGATTGTATGATCGTGATTGTATGATCGTGATTGTATGATCGTGATTGTATGATCGTGATTGTATGATTGTGATTGTATGATTGTGATTGTATGATTGTGATTGTATGATGGCGATTGTGTGATTGTGATTGTGTGATTGTGATTGTATGATTGTGATTGTATGATTGTGATTGTATGATTGTGATTGTATGATTGTGATTGTATGATTGTGATTGTATGATTGTGATTGCATGATTGTGATTGTATGATTGTGATTGTATGATTGCGATTGTATGATTGTGATTGTAGGATTATGATTGTATGATTTGATTGTATGATTGTGATTGTATGATTGTAATGGTATGATTGTGATTGTATGATTGTGGTTGTACGATTGTAATTGTACGATTGTGATTGTACGATTGTGATTGTACGATTGTGATTGTATGATTGTGATTGTATGATTGTGATTGTATGATTGTGATTGTGTGATTGTGATTGTGTGATTGTGATTGTATGATAGTGATTGTATGATTGTGACTGTATGATTGTGATTGCATGATTGTGTTTGTATGATTGTGATTGTATGATTGCGATTGTACGATTGTGATTGCATGATTGTGATTGTATGATTGTGATTGTATGATTTTGATTGTATGATTGTGATTGTATTATTGTGATTGTATGATTGTGATAGTATGATTGTGATTGTATGATTGTGATTGTATGATTGAGATTGTATGATTTTGATTGTATGACTGTGATAGTATGATTGCGATTGTATGATTGTGATTGTATGATTGTATTTGGCAGATTGTAATTGTATGATTGTGATTGTATGATTGTGATTGTATGATTGTGATTGTATGATTGTGATTGTATGATTGTGATTGTATGATTGCGATTGTGTGATTGCGATTGTATGATTGTGATAGCACGATTGTGATTGTATGATTGTGATTTTATGATTTTGATTGTATGATTGTGATTGTATGATTGTGATTGTATGATTGTTTTTTATATGATTGTGATTGTATAGTAATAATTGTATGATTGTGATCGTATGATTGTGATTGTATGATTGTGTTTGTATGATTGTGATTGTATGATTGTGATTGTATGATTGTGATTGTATGATTGTGATTGCATGATTGTGATTGTATGATTGTGATTGTATGATTGTGGTTTTATGATTTTGATTGTATGATTGTAATAGTATGATTGCGATTGTATGATTGTGATTGTATGATTGTATTTGGTAGATTGTAATTGTATGATTGCGATTGTATGATTGTGATTGTATGATGGTGATTGTATGATTGTGATTGTATGATTCTGATTGTATGATTGTGATTGTATGATTGTGATTGTAGGATTGTGATTGTATGACTGTGATTGTATGATTGCAATTGGATGATTGCGATTTTATGATTATGATTGTATGATTGTGATAGTATGATTTTGATTGTATGATTGTGATTGTATGATTGTGATTGTATGATTGTGAGCGTATGATTGCGATGGTATGATTGTGATTGTATGATTGTGTTTGTATGATTGTGATTGTATGATTGTGATTGTATGATTGTGATTGCATGATTGTGATTGTATGATTGTGATTGTATGATTTTGATTGTATGATTCTGATTGTATTATTGTGATTGTATGATTGTGATAGTGCGATTGTGATTGTATGATTGTGATTGTATGATTGTGATTGTATGATTGTGATCGTATGATTGCGATTGTATGATTTTGATTGTATGATTGTGATTGTATGATTGTGATTGCATGATTGTATTTGGGAGATTGTAATTGTATGATTGCGATTGTATGATAGCGATTGTATGATCGTGATTGTATGATCGTGATTGTATGATCGTGATTGTATGATCGTGATTGTATGATTGTGATTGTATGATTGTGATTGTATGATTGTGATTGTATGATGGCGATTGTGTGATTGTGATTGTGTGATTGTGATTGTATGATTGTGATTGTATGATTGTGATTGTATGATTGTGATTGTATGATTGTGATTGTATGATTGTGATTGTATGATTGTGATTGCATGATTGTGATTGTATGATTGTGATTGTATGATTGCGATTGTATGATTGTGATTGTAGGATTATGATTGTATGATTTGATTGTATGATTGTGATTGTATGATTGTAATGGTATGATTGTGATTGTATGATTGTGGTTGTACGATTGTAATTGTACGATTGTGATTGTACGATTGTGATTGTACGATTGTGATTGTACGATTGTGATTGTATGATTGTGATTGTATGATTGTGATTGTGTGATTGTGATTGTGTGATTGTGATTGTATGATAGTGATTGTATGATTGTGACTGTATGATTGTGATTGCATGATTGTGTTTGTATGATTGTGATTGTATGATTGCGATTGTACGATTGTGATTGCATGATTGTGATTGTATGATTGTGATTGTATGATTTTGATTGTATGATTGTGATTGTATTATTGTGATTGTATGATTGTGATAGTATGATTGTGATTGTATGATTGTGATTGTATGATTGAGATTGTATGATTTTGATTGTATGACTGTGATAGTATGATTGCGATTGTATGATTGTGATTGTATGATTGTATTTGGCAGATTGTAATTGTATGATTGTGATTGTATGATTGTGATTGTATGATTGTGATTGTATGATTGTGATTGTATGATTGTGATTGTATGATTGTGATTGTATGATTGCGATTGTGTGATTGCGATTGTATGATTGTGATAGCACGATTGTGATTGTATGATTGTGATTTTATGATTTTGATTGTATGATTGTGATTGTATGATTGTGATTGTATGATTGTTTTTTATATGATTGTGATTGTATAGTAATAATTGTATGATTGTGATCGTATGATTGTGATTGTATGATTGTGTTTGTATGATTGTGATTGTATGATTGTGATTGTATGATTGTGATTGTATGATTGTGATTGCATGATTGTGATTGTATGATTGTGATTGTATGATTGTGGTTTTATGATTTTGATTGTATGATTGTAATAGTATGATTGCGATTGTATGATTGTGATTGTATGATTGTATTTGGCAGATTGTAATTGTATGATTGTGATTGTATGATTGTGATTGTATGATTGTGATTGTATGATTGTGATTGTATGATTGTGATTGTATGATTGCGATTGTGTGATTGCGATTGTATGACTGTGATAGTATGATTGCGATTGTATGATTGTGATTGTATGATTGTATTTGGCAGATTGTAATTGTATGATTGTGATTGTATGATTGTGATTGTATGATTGTGATTGTATGATTGTGATTGTATGATTGTGATTGTATGATTGCGATTGTGTGATTGCGATTGTATGATTGTGATAGCACGATTGTGATTGTATGATTGTGATTTTATGATTTTGATTGTATGATTGTGATTGTATGATTGTGATTGTATGATTGTTTTTTATATGATTGTGATTGTATAGTAATAATTGTATGATTGTGATCGTATGATTGTGATTGTATGATTGTGTTTGCATGATTGTGATTGTATGATTGTGATTGTATGATTGTGATTGTATGATTGTGATTGCATGATTGTGATTGTATGATTGTGATTGTATGATTGTGGTTTTATGATTTTGATTGTATGATTGTAATAGTATGATTGCGATTGTATGATTGTGATTGTATGATTGTATTTGGTAGATTGTAATTGTATGATTGCGATTGTATGATTGTGATTGTATGATGGTGATTGTATGATTGTGATTGTATGATTCTGATTGTATGATTGTGATTGTATGATTGTGATTGTATGATTGTGATTGTATGACTGTGATTGTATGATTGCAATTGGATGATTGCGATTTTATGATTATGATTGTATGATTGTGATAGTATGATTTTGATTGTATGATTGTGATTGTATGATTGTGATTGTATGATTGTGAGCGTATGATTGCGATGGTATGATTGTGATTGTATGATTGTGTTTGTATGATTGTGATTGTATGATTGTGATTGTATGATTGTGATTGCATGATTGTGATTGTATGATTGTGATTGTATGATTTTGATTGTATGATTCTGATTGTATTATTGTGATTGTATGATTGTGATAGTGCGATTGTGATTGTATGATTGTGATTGTATGATTGTGATTGTATGATTGTGATCGTATGATTGCGATTGTATGATTTTGATTGTATGATTGTGATTGTATGATTGTGATTGCATGATTGTGATTGTATGATTGTATTTGGGAGATTGTAATTGTATGATTGCGATTTTACGATTGTGATCGTATGATTGTGACTGTATGATTGTGATTGTATGATTGTGTTTGTATGATTGTGATTGTATGATTGTGATTGTATTATTGTGATTGTATGATTGTGATAGTATGATTGTGATTGTATGATTGTGATTGTATGATTGTGATTGTATGATTGTGATTGTATGATTTTGATTGTATGATTGTGATAGTATGATTGCGATTGTATTATTCTGATTGTATGATTGTATTTGGCAGATTGTAATTGTATGATTGTGATTGTATGATGGTGACTGTATTATTGTGATTGTATGATGTGATTGTACGATTGTGATTGTATAATTGTGATTGTATGATTGTAATTGTATGATTGCGATTTTATGATTGTGATTGTATGATAGTGACCGGATGATTGTCATCGTATGATTGCGATTGTATGATTTTGATTGTCTGATTTTGATTGTCTGATTTTGATTGTATAATTGTGATTGTATGATTGTGATTGTATGATTGTGATTGTATGATTGTAATTGTATGATTGTGATGGTATGATTGTGATGGTATGATTGTGATTGTATGATTGCGATAATATGATTGTGATTGTATGATTGTGATTGTATGATTGTGATTGTATGATTGTGATTGTATGATTGCGATTGTATGATTGTGATTGTATGATTGTATTTGGCAGATTGTAATTGTATGATTGTGATTGTATGATGGTGCCTGTATTATTGTGATTGTACGATGTGATTGTACGATTGTGATTGTATGATTGTGATTCTATGATTGTAGTTGTATGATTGCGATTTTATGATTGTGACTGTATGATTGTGATCGGATGATTGTCATCGTATGATTGCGATTGTATGATTTTGATTGTCTGATTTTGATTGTATAATTGTGATTGTATGATTGTGATTGTATGATTGTGATTGTATGATTGTAATTGTATGATTGTGATGGTATGATTGTGATTGTATGATTGCGATAATATGATCGTGATTGTATGATTGTGATTGTATGATTGTGATTGTATGATTGTGATTGTATGATTGCGATTGTATGATTGTGATTGTATGATTGTGATTGTATGATTGTGATTGTATGATGGTGATTGTATGACTGTGATTGTATGATTGTGATTGTATGATTGTGATTGTATGATTGCGATTGTATGATTGTGAATGTATGATTGTGATTGCAAGATTGTGATTGTATGATTGTGATTGTATGATTGCGATTGTATGATTGTGATTGTATGATTGTGATTGCATGATTGTGATTGTATGATTGTGATTGTATGATTTGATTGTATGATTGTGATTTTATGATTGTGATGGTATGATTGTGACTGTATGATTGTGATTGTCTGATTGTGATTGTATGATTGTGATTGCATGATTGTATTTGGGAGATTGTAATTTTATGATTGCGATTGTATGATAGCGATTGTATGATCGTGATTGTATGATTGTGGTTGTATGATTGTGATTGTATGATTGTGATTGTATGATTGTGATTGTATGATTGCGATTGTATGATGGCGATTGTGTGATTGTGATTGTGTGATTGTGATTGTATGATCGTGATTGTATGATTGTGGTTGTATGATTGTGATTGTATGATTGTGATTGTATGATTGTGATTGTATGATTGTGATTGCATGATTGTGATTGTATGATTGTGATTGTATGATTGCGATTGTATGATTGTGATTGTAGGATTATGATTGTATGATTTGATTGTATGATTGTGATTGTATGATTGTGACTGTATGATTGTGATTGTATGATTGTGTTTGTATGATTGTGATTGTATGATTGCGATTGTACGATTGTGATTGCATGATTGTGATTGTATGATTGTGATTGTATGATTTTGATTGTATGATTGTGATTGTATTATTGTGATTGTATGATTGTGATAGTATGATTGTGATTGTATGATTGTGATTGTATGATTGAGACTGTATGATTTTGATTGTATGACTGTGATAGTATGATTGCGATTGTATGATTGTGATTGTATGATGGTGACTGTATTATTGTGATTGTATGATGTGATTGTACGATTGTGATTGTATGATTGTGATTGTATGATTGTAATTGTATGATTGCGATTTTATGATTGTGATTGTATGATTGCGATCGGATGATTGTCATCGTATGATTGCGTTTGTATGATTGTGATAGTATGATTGTGATTGTATGATTGTGATTGTATGATTGAGACTGTATGATTTTGATTGTATGACTGTGATAGTATGATTGCGATTGTATGATTGTGATTGTATGATGGTGACTGTATTATTGTGATTGTATGATGTGATTGTACGATTGTGATTGTATGATTGTGATTGTATGATTGTAATTGTATGATTGCGATTTTATGATTGTGATTGTATGATTGCGATCGGATGATTGTCATCGTATGATTGCGTTTGTATGATTTTGATTGTCTGATTTGGATGGTACAATTGTGATTGTATGATTGTGATTGTATGATTGTGATTGTATGATTGTAATTGCATGATTGTGATGGTATGATTGTGATTGTATGATTGCGATAATATGATTGTGATTGTATGATTGTGATTGTATGATTGTGATTGTATGATTGTGATTGTATGATTGTGATTGTATGATTGTGATTGTATGATTGTGATTGTATGATTGCGATTGTATGATTGCGATTGTATGATTGTGATAGCACGATTGTGATTGTATGATTGTGATTGTATGATTGTGATTGTATGATTGTGATTGTATGATTGTGATTGTATGATTGTTTTTTATATGATTGTGATTGTATAGTAATAATTGTATGATTGTGATCGTATGATTGTGATTGTATGATTGTGATTGAATGATTGTGAGTGTATGATTGTGACCGTATGATTGTATTTAGGAGATTGTAATTGTATGATTGGGATTGTAAGATTGTGATTGTATGCTTGCGATTGTATGATTGTGATTGTATGATTGTGATTGTATGATTGTGATTGTGTGATTGTGATTGTATGATTGTGATTGTATGATTGTGACTGTATGATTGTGATTGTATGATTGTGTTTGTATGATTGTGATTGTATGATTGCGATTGTACGATTGTGATTGCATGATTGTGATTGTATGATTGTGATTGTATGATTTTGATTGTATGATTGTGATTGTATTATTGTGATTGTATGATTGTGAAAGTATGATTGTGATTGTATGATTGTGATTGTATGATTGAGACTGTATGATTTTGATTGTATGACTGTGATAGTATGATTGCGATTGTATGATTGTGATTGTATGATGGTGACTGTATTATTGTGATTGTATGATGTGATTGTACGATTGTGATTGTATGATTGTGATTGTATGATTGTAATTGTATGATTGCGATTTTATGATTGTGATTGTATGATTGCGATCGGATGATTGTCATCGTATGATTGCGTTTGTATGATTTTGATTGTCTGATTTGGATGGTACAATTGTGATTGTATGATTGCGATTGTATGATTGTTATTGTATGATTGTAATTGTATGATTGTGATGGTATGATTGTGATGGTATGATTGTGACTGTATGATTGTGATTGTCTGATTGTGATTGTATGATTGTGATTGTATGATTGTGATTGTATGATTGTAATTGCATGATTGTGATGGTATGATTGTGATTGTATGATTGCGATAATATGATTGTGATTGTATGATTGTGATTGTATGATTGTGATTGTATGATTGTGATTGTATGATTGTGATTGTATGATTGCGATTGTATGATTGTGATTGTATGATTGCGATTGTATGATTGCGATTGTATGATTGTGATAGCACGATTGTGATTGTATGATTGTGATTGTATGATTGTGATTGTATGATTGTGATTGTATGATTGTGATTGTATGATTGTTTTTTATATGATTGTGATTGTATAGTAATAATTGTATGATTGTGATCGTATGATTGTGATTGTATGATTGTGATTGAATGATTGTGAGTGTATGATTGTGACCGTATGATTGTATTTAGGAGATTGTAATTGTATGATTGGGATTGTAAGATTGTGATTGTATGCTTGCGATTGTATGATTGTGATTGTATGATTGTGATTGTATGATTGTGATTGTGTGATTGTGATTGTATGATTGTGATTGTATGATTGTGACTGTATGATTGTGATTGTATGATTGTGTTTGTATGATTGTGATTGTATGATTGCGATTGTACGATTGTGATTGCATGATTGTGATTGTATGATTGTGATTGTATGATTTTGATTGTATGATTGTGATTGTATTATTGTGATTGTATGATTGTGATAGTATGATTGTGATTGTATGATTGTGATTGTATGATTGAGACTGTATGATTTTGATTGTATGACTGTGATAGTATGATTGCGATTGTATGATTGTGATTGTATGATGGTGACTGTATTATTGTGATTGTATGATGTGATTGTACGATTGTGATTGTATGATTGTGATTGTATGATTGTAATTGTATGATTGCGATTTTATGATTGTGATTGTATGATTGCGATCGGATGATTGTCATCGTATGATTGCGTTTGTATGATTTTGATTGTCTGATTTGGATGGTACAATTGTGATTGTATGATTGCGATTGTATGATTGTTATTGTATGATTGTAATTGTATGATTGTGATGGTATGATTGTGATGGTATGATTGTGACTGTATGATTGTGATTGTCTGATTGTGATTGTATGATTGTGATTGCATGATTGTATTTGGGAGATTGTAATTGTATGATTGCGATTGTATGATAGCGATTGTATGATCGTGATTGTATGATTGTGATTGTATGATTGTGATTGTATGATTGTGATTGTATGATTGTGATTGTATGATTGTGATTGTATGATGGCGATTGTGTGATTGTGATTGTGTGATTGTGATTGTATGATTGTGATTGTATGATTGTGATTGTATGATTGTGATTGTATGATTGTGATTGTATGATTGTGATTGTATGATTGTGATTCTATGATTGTGATTGTATGATTGTGATTGTATGATTGTGATTGTATGATTGTTTTTTATATGATTGTGATTGTATAGTAATAATTGTATGATTGTGATCGTATGATTGTGATTGTATGATTGTGATTGAATGATTGTGATTGAATGATTGTGTTTTTTATGATTGTGATTGTATGATTGCGATTGTACGATTGTGATTGCATGATTGTGATTGATTGATTGTGATTGTATGATTTTGATTGTATGATTGTGATTGTATTATTGTGATTGTATGATTGTGATAGTATGATTGTGATTGTATGATTGTGATTGTATGATTGAGATTGTATGATTTTGATTGTATGACTGTTATAGTATGATTGCGATTTTATGATTGTGATTGTATGATGGTGACTGTATTATTGTGATTGTATGATGTGATTGTACGATTGTGATTGTATGATTGTGATTGTATGATTGTAATTGTATGATTGCGATTTTATGATTGTGATTGTATGATTGCGATCGGATGATTGTCATCGTATGATTGCGTTTGTATGATTTTGATTGTCTGATTTGGATTGTACAATTGTGATTGTATGATTGTGATTGTATGATTGTGATTGTATGATTGTAATTGCATGATTGTGATGGTATGATTGTGATTGTATGATTGCGATAATATGATTGTGATTGTATGATTGTGATTGTATGATTGTGATTGTATGATTGTGATTGTATGATTGTGATTGTATGATTGTGATTGTATGATTGCGATTGTATGATTGCGATTGTATGATTGTGATAGCACGATTGTGATTGTATGATTGTGATTGTATGATTGTGATTGTATGATTGTGATTGTATGATTGTGATTGTATGATTGTGATTGTATGATTGTTTTTTATATGATTGTGATTGTATAGTAATAATTGTATGATTGTGATCGTATGATTGTGATTGTATGATTGTGATTGAATGATTGTGAGTGTATGATTGTGACCGTATGATTGTATTTAGGAGATTGTAATTGTATGATTGGGATTGTAAGATTGTGATTGTATGCTTGCGATTGTATGATTGTGATTGTATGATTGTGATTGTATGATTGTGATTGTGTGATTGTGATTGTATGATTGTGATTGTATGATTGTGACTGTATGATTGTGATTGTATGATTGTGTTTGTATGATTGTGATTGTATGATTGCGATTGTACGATTGTGATTGCATGATTGTGATTGTATGATTGTGATTGTATGATTTTGATTGTATGATTGTGATTGTATTATTGTGATTGTATGATTGTGATAGTATGATTGTGATTGTATGATTGTGATTGTATGATTGTGATTGTATGATTTTGATTGTATGATTGTGATAGAATGATTGCGATTGTATGATTGTGATTGTATGATTGTATTTGGCAGATTGTAATTGTATGATTGTGATTGTATGATGGTGACTGTATTATTGTGATTGTACGATGTGATTGTACGATTGTTATTGTATGATTGTGATTGTATGATTGTAATTGTATGATTGCGATTTTATGATTGTGACTGTATGATTGTGATCGGATGATTGTCATCGTATGATTGCGATTGTATGATTGCGATTGTATGATTTTGATTGTCTGATTTTGATTGTATAATTGTGATTGTATGATTGTGATTGTATGATTGTGATTGTATGATTGTAATTGTATGATTGTGATTGTATGATTGTGACTGTATGATTGTGATTGTATGATTGTGTTTGTATGATTGTGATTGTATGATTGCGATTGTAGGATTGTGATTGCATGATTGTGATTGCATGATTGTGATTGTATGATTTTGATTGTATGATTGTGATTGTATTATTGTGATTGTATGATTGTGATAGTATGATTGTGATTGTATGATTGTGATTGTATGATTGTGATTGTATGATTTTGATTGTATGATTGTGATAGTATGATTGCGATTGTATGATTGTGATTGTATGATTGTATTTGGCAGATTGTAATTGTATGATTGTGATTGTATGATGGTGACTGTATTATTGTGATTGTACGATGTGATTGTACGATTGTGATTGTATGATTGTGATTGTATGATTGTAATTGTATGATTGCGATTTTATGATTGTGACTGTATGATTGTGATCGGATGATTGTCATCGTATGATTGCGATTGTATGATTTTGATTGTCTGATATTGATTGTATAATTGTGATTGTATGATTGTGATTGTATGATTGTGATTGTATGATTGTAATTGTATGATTGCGATTTATGATTGTGATTGTATGATTGCGATCGGATGATTGTCATCGTATGATTGCGATTGTATGATTTTGATTGTCTGATTTGGATTGTACAATTGTGATTGTATGATTGTGATTGTATGATTGTGATTGTATGATTGTAATTGTATGATTGTGATGGTATGATTGTGATGGTATGATTGTGATTGTATGATTGCGATAATATGATTGTGATTGTATGATTGTGATTGTATGATTGTGATTGTATGATTGTGATTGTATGATTGTGATTGTATGATTGTGATTGTATGATTGTGATTGTATGATTGCGATTGTGTGATTGCGATTGTATGATTGTGATAGCACGATTGTGATTGTATGATTGTGATTGTATGATTTTGATTGTATGATTGTGATTGTATGACTGTGATTGTATGATTGTTTTTTATATGATTGTGATTGTATAGTAATAATTGTATGATTGTGATCGTATGATTGTGATTGTATGATTGTGATTGAATGATTGTGAGTGTATGATTGTGACTGTATGATTGTATTTAGGAGATTGTAATTGTATGATTGGGATTGTATGATTGTGATTGTATGCTTGCGATTGTATGATCGTAATTGTATGATTGTGATTGTATGATTGTGATTATGTGATGGTGATTGTATGATTGTGATTGTATGATTGTGAGCGTATGATTGCGATGGTATGATTGTGATTGTATGATTGTGTTTGTATGATTGTGATTGTATGATTGTGATTGTATGATTGTGATTGCATGATTGTGATTGTATGATTGTGATTGTATGATTTTGATTGTATGATTCTGATTGTATTATTGTGATTGTATGATTGTGATAGTGCTATTGTGGTTGTATGATTGTGATTGTATGATTATGATTGTATGATTGTGATCGTATGATTGCGATTGTATGATTTTGATTGTATGATGGTGATTGTATGATTGTGATTGCATGATTGTGATTGTATGATTGTATTTGGGAGATTGTAGTTGTATGATTGCGATTTTACGATTGTGATTGTATGATTGTGACTGTATGATTGTGATTGTATGATTGTGTTTGTATGATTGTGATTGTATGATTGCGATTGTACGATTGTGATTGCATGATTGTGATTGTATGATTGTGATTGTATGATTTTGATTGTATGATTGTGATTGTGTTATTGCGATTGTGTGATTGCGATTGTATGATTGTGATAGCACGATTGTGATTGTATGATTGTGATTGTATGATTTTGATTGTATGATTGTGATTGTATGATTGTGATTGTATGATTGTGATTGTATGATTGTTTTTTATATGATTGTGATTGTATAGTAATAATTGTATGATTGTGATCGTATGATTGTGATTGTATGATTGTGATTGAATGATTGTGAGGGTATGATTGTGACTGTATGATTGTATTTAGGAGATTGTAATTGTATGATTGGGATTGTATGATTGTGATCGTATGATTGTGATTGTATGATTGTGATTGAATGATTGTGAGTGTGTGAATGTGATTGTATGATTGTGATTGTATGATTGTGACTGTATGATTGTGATTGTATGATTGTGTTTGTATGATTGTGATTGTATGATTGTGATAGTACGATTGTGATTGTATGATTGTGATTGTATGATTGTGATTGTATGATTTTGATTGTATGATTGTGATAGTATGATTGCGATTGTATGATTGTGATTGTATGATTGTATTTGGCAGATTGTAATTGTATGATTGTGATTGTATGATGGTGACTGTATTATTGTGATTGTACGATGTGATTGTACGATTGTGATTGTATGATTGTGATTGTATGATTGTAATTGTATGATTGCGATTTTATGATTGTGACTGTATGATTGTGATCGGATGATTGTCATCGTATGATTGCGATTGTATGATTTTGATTGTCTGATTTTGATTGTATAATTGTGATTGTATGATTGTGATTGTATGATTGTGATTGTATGATTGTGATTGTATGATTGTAATTGTATGATTGTGATGGTATGATTGTGATTGTATGATTGCGATAATATGATTGTGATTGTATAATTGTGATTGTATGATTGTGATTGTATGATTGTGATTGTATGATTGTAATTGTATGATTGTGATGGTATGATTGTGATTGTATGATTGCGATAATATGATTGTGATTGTATGATTGTGATTGTATGATTGTGATTGTATGCTTGCGATTGTATGATTGTGATTGTATGATTGTGATTGTATGATTGTGAATGTATGATTGTGATTGTATGATTGTGATTGTATGATTGTGATTGTATGATTGTGATTGTGTGATTGTGATTGTATGATTGTGATTGTATGATTGTGATTGTATGATTGTGTTTGTATGATTGTGATCGTATGATTGTGATTGTATGATTGTGATTGTATGATTGTGATTGCATGATTGTGATTGTATGATTGTGATTGTATGATTGTGATTTTATGATTTTGATTGTATGATTGTAATACTATGATTGCGATTGTATGATTGTGATTGTATGATTGTATTTGGTAGATTGTAATTGTATGATTGCGATTGTATGATTGTGATTGTATGATGGTGATTGTATGATTGTGATTGTATGATTCTGATTGTATGATTGTGATTGTATGATTGTGATTGTATGATTGTGATTGTATGATTGTGATTGTATGATTGTGATTGTATGATTGTGATTGTGTGATTGTGATTGTATGATTGTGATCTTATGATTGCGATGGTATGATTGTGTTTGTATGATTGTGATTGTATGATTGTGATTGTATGATTGTGATTGTATGATTGTGATTGCATGATTGTGATTGTATGATTGTGATTGTATGATTGTGATTGTATGATTTTGATTGTATGATTGTAATAGTATGATTGCGATTGTATGATTGTGATTGTATGATTGTATTTGGTAGATTGTAATTGTATGATTGCGAGTGTATGATTGAGATTGTATGATGGTGATTGTATGATTGTGATTGTATGATTCTGATTGTATGATTGTGATTGTATGATTGTGATTGTATGATTGTGATTGTATGACTGTGATTGTATGATTGCAATTGTATGATTGTGATTGTATGATTGTGATTGTATGATTGTGATTGTATGATGGTGATTGTATGACTGTGATTGTATGATTGTGATTGTATGATTGTGATTGTATGATTGCGATTGTATGATTGTGAATGTATGATTGTGATTGCATGATTGTGATTGTATGATTGTGATTGTATGATTGCGATTGTATGATTGTGATTGTATTATTGTGACTGCATGATTGTGATTGTATGATTGTGATTGTATGATTTGATTGTATGATTGTGATTGTATGATTGTGATGGTATGATTGTGACTGTATGATTGTGATTGTATGATTGTGATTGTATGATTGTGATTGTATGATTGTGATTGTATGATTGTGATTGTATGATTGTAATTGTATGATTGTGATTGTATGATTGTGATTGTATGATTGCGATTGTATGATTGTGAATGTATGATTGTGATTGCATGATTGTGATTGTATGATTGTGATTGTATGATTGCGATTGTATGATTGTGATTGTATTATTGTGACTGCATGATTGTGATTGTATGATTGTGATTGTATGATTGTGATTGTATGATTGTGATTGTGTGATTGTGATTGTATGATTGTGATTGTATGATTGTGATTGTATGATTGTGTTTGTATGATTGTGATCGTATGATTGTGATTGTATGATTGTGATTGTATGATTGTGATTGCATGATTGTGATTGTATGATTGTGATTGTATGATTGTGATTTTATGATTTTGATTGTATGATTGTAATAGTATGATTGCGATTGTATGATTGTGATTGTATGATTGTATTTGGTAGATTGTAATTGTATGATTGCGATTGTATGATTGTGATTGTATGATGGTGATTGTATGATTGTGATTGTATGATTCTGATTGTATGATTGTGATTGTATGATTGTGATTGTATGATTGTGATTGTATGACTGTGATTGTATGATTGCAATTGGATGACTGCGATTTTATGATTATGATTGTATGATTGTGATAGTATGATTTTGATTGTATGATTGTGATTGTATGATTCTGATTGTATGATTGTGATTGTATGATTGTGATTGTATGATTGTGATTGTATGACTGTGATTGTATGATTGCAATTGTATGATTGTGATTGTATGATTGTGATTGTATGATTGTGATTGTATGATGGTGATTGTATGACTGTGATTGTATGATTGTGATTGTATGATTGTGATTGTATGATTGCGATTGTATGATTGTGAATGTATGATTGTGATTGCATGATTGTGATTGTATGATTGTGATTGTATGATTGCGATTGTATGATTGTGATTGTATTATTGTGATTGCATGATTGTGATTGTATGATTGTGATTGTATGATTTGATTGTATGATTGTGATTGTATGATTGTGATTGTATGATTGTTTTTTATATGATTGTGATTGTATAGTAATAATTGTATAATTGTGATCGTATGATTGTGATTGTATGATTGTGATTGAATGATTGTGAGTGTATGATTGTGGCTGTATGATTGTATTTAGGAGATTGTAATTGTATGATTGGGATTGTATGATTGTGATTGTATGCTTGCGATTGTATGATTGTGATTGTATGATTGTGATTGTACGATTGTGATTGTGTGATTGTGATTGTATGATTGTGATTGTATGATTGTGACTGTATGATTGTGATTGTATGATTGTGTTTGTATGATTGTGATTGTATGATTGCGATTGTACGATTGTGATTGCATGATTGTGATTGTATGGTTGTGATTGTATGATTTTGATTGTATGATTGTGATTGTATTATTGTGATTGTATGATTGTGATAGTATGATTGTGATTGTATGATTGTGATTGTATGATTGTGATTGTATGATTTTGATTGTATGATTGTGATAGTATGATTGCGTTTGTATGATTGTGATTGTATGATTGTATTTGGCAGATTGTAATTGTATGATTGTGATTGTATGATGGTGACTGTATTATTGTGATTGTACGATGTGATTGTACGATTGTGATTGTATGATTGTGATTGTATGATTGTAATTGTATGATTGCGATTTTATGATTGTGACTGTATGATTGTGATCGGATGATTGTCATCGTATGATTGCGATTGTATGATTTTGATTGTCTGATTTTGATTGTATAATTGTGATTGTATGATTGTGATTGTATGATTGTGATTGTATGATTGTAATTGTATGATTGCGATTTATGATTGTGATTGTATGATTGCGATCGGATGATTGTCATCGTATGATTGCGATTGTATGATTTTGATTGTCTGATTTGGATTGTACAATTGTGATTGTATGATTGTGATTGTATGATTGTGATTGTATGATTGTAATTGTATGATTGTGATGGTATGATTGTGATTGTATGATTGCGATAATATGATTGTGATTGTATGATTGTGATTGTATGATTGTGATTGTATGATTGTGATTGTATGATTGTGATTGTATGATTGCGATTGTGTGATTGCGATTGTATGATTGTGATAGCACGATTGTGATTGTATGATTGTGATTGTATGATTTTGATTGTATGATTGTGATTGTATGATTGTGATTGTATGATTGTTTTTTATATGATTGTGGTTGTATAGTAATAATTGTATGATTGTGATCGTATGATTGTGATTGTATGATTGTGATTGAATGATTGTGAGTGTATGATTGTGACTGTATGATTGTATTTAGGAGATTGTAATTGTATGATTGGGATTGTATGATTGTGATTGTATGCTTGCGATTGTATGATTGTGATTGTATGATTGTGATTGTATGATTGTGATTGTATGATTGCGATTGTGTGATTGCGATTGTATGATTGTGATAGCACGATTGTGATTGTATGATTGTGATTGTATGATTTTGATTGTATGATTGTGATTGTATGACTGTGATTGTATGATTGTGATTGTATGATTGTTTTTTATATGATTGTGGTTGTATAGTAATAATTGTATGATTGTGATGGTATGATTGTGATGGTATGATTGTGATTGTATGATTGCGATAATATGATTGTGATTGTATGATTGTGATTGTATGATTGTGATTGTATGATTGTGATTGTATGATTGTGATTGTATGATTGTGATTGTATGATTGTGATTGTATGATTGTGATTGTATGATTGCGATTGTGTGATTGCGATTGTATGATTGTGATAGCACGATTGTGATTGTATGATTGTGATTGTATGATTTTGATTGTATGATTGTGATTGTATGACTGTGATTGTATGATTGTTTTTTATATGATTGTGATTGTATAGTAATAATTGTATGATTGTGATCGTATGATTGTGATTGTATGATTGTGATTGAATGATTGTGAGTGTATGATTGTGACTGTATGATTGTATTTAGGAGATTGTAATTGTATGATTGGGATTGTATGATTGTGATTGTATGCTTGCGATTGTATGATCGTAATTGTATGATTGTGATTGTATGATTGTGATTATGTGATGGTGATTGTATGATTGTGATTGTATGATTGTGACTGTATGATTGTGATTGTATGATTGTGTTTGTATGATTGTGATTGTATGATTGCGATTGTACGATTGTGATTGCAAGATTGTGATTGTATGATTGTGATTGTATGATTTTGATTGTATGATTGTGATTGTATTATTGTGATTGTATGATTATGATAATATGATTGTGATTGTATGATTGTGATTGTATGATTGTGATTGTATGTTTGCGATTGTATGATTGTGATTGTATGATTGTGATTGTGTGATTGTGATTGTATGATTGTGATTGTATGATTGTGATTGTATGATTGTGTTTGTATGATTGTGATTGTATGATTGCGATTGTATGATTGTGATTGTATGATTGTGATTGCATGATTGTGATTGTATGATTGTGATTGTATGATTGTGATTTTATGATTTTGATTGTATGATTGTAATAGTATGATTGCGATTGTATGATTGTGATTGTATGATTGTATTTGGTAGATTGTAATTGTATGATTGCGATTGTATGATTGTGATTGTATGATGGTGATTGTATGATTGTGATTGTATGATTCTGATTGTATGATTGTGATTGTATGATTGTGATTGTATGATTGTGATTGTATGACTGTGATTGTATGATTGCAATTGGATGATTGCGATTTTATGATTATGATTGTATGATTGTGATAGTATGATTTTGATTGTATGATTGTGATTGTATGATTGTGATTGTATGATTGTGAGCGTATGATTGCGATGGTATGATTGTGATTGTATGATTGTGTTTGTATGATTGTGATTGTATGATTGTGATTGTATGATTGTGATTGCATGATTGTGATTGTATGATTGTGATTGTATGATTTTGATTGTATGATTCTGATTGTATTATTGTGATTGTATGATTGTGATAGTGCTATTGTGGTTGTATGATTGTGATTGTATGATTATGATTGTATGATTGTGATCGTATGATTGCGATTGTATGATTTTGATTGTATGATGGTGATTGTATGATTGTGATTGCATGATTGTGATTGTATGATTGTATTTGGGAGATTGTAGTTGTATGATTGCGATTTTACGATTGTGATTGTATGATTGTGACTGTATGATTGTGATTGTATGATTGTGTTTGTATGATTGTGATTGTATGATTGCGATTGTACGATTGTGATTGCATGATTGTGATTGTATGATTGTGATTGTATGATTTTGATTGTATGATTGTGATTGTGTTATTGCGATTGTGTGATTGCGATTGTATGATTGTGATAGCACGATTGTGATTGTATGATTGTGATTGTATGATTTTGATTGTATGATTGTGATTGTATGATTGTGATTGTATGATTGTGATTGTATGATTGTTTTTTATATGATTGTGATTGTATAGTAATAATTGTATGATTGTGATCGTATGATTGTGATTGTATGATTGTGATTGAATGATTGTGAGGGTATGATTGTGACTGTATGATTGTATTTAGGAGATTGTAATTGTATGATTGGGATTGTATGATTGTGATTGTATGATTGTGATTGTATGATTGTGATTGAATGATTGTGAGTGTGTGATTGTGATTGTATGATTGTGATTGTATGATTGTGACTGTATGATTGTGATTGTATGATTGTGTTTGTATGATTGTGATTGTATGATTGTGATAGTACGATTGTGATTGTATGATTGTGATTGTATGATTGTGATTGTATGATTTTGATTGTATGATTGTGATAGTATGATTGCGATTGTATGATTGTGATTGTATGATTGTATTTGGCAGATTGTAATTGTATGATTGTGATTGTATGATGGTGACTGTATTATTGTGATTGTACGATGTGATTGTACGATTGTGATTGTATGATTGTGATTGTATGATTGTAATTGTATGATTGCGATTTTATGATTGTGACTGTATGATTGTGATCGGATGATTGTCATCGTATGATTGCGATTGTATGATTTTGATTGTCTGATTTTGATTGTATAATTGTGATTGTATGATTGTGATTGTATGATTGTGATTGTATGATTGTGATTGTATGATTGTAATTGTATGATTGTGATGGTATGATTGTGATTGTATGATTGCGATAATATGATTGTGATTGTATAATTGTGATTGTATGATTGTGATTGTATGATTGTGATTGTATGATTGTAATTGTATGATTGTGATGGTATGATTGTGATTGTATGATTGCGATAATATGATTGTGATTGTATGATTGTGATTGTATGATTGTGATTGTATGCTTGCGATTGTATGATTGTGATTGTATGATTGTGATTGTATGATTGTGAATGTATGATTGTGATTGTATGATTGTGATTGTATGATTGTGATTGTATGATTGTGATTGTGTGATTGTGATTGTATGATTGTGATTGTATGATTGTGATTGTATGATTGTGTTTGTATGATTGTGATCGTATGATTGTGATTGTATGATTGTGATTGTATGATTGTGATTGCATGATTGTGATTGTATGATTGTGATTGTATGATTGTGATTTTATGATTTTGATTGTATGATTGTAATAGTATGATTGCGATTGTATGATTGTGATTGTATGATTGTATTTGGTAGATTGTAATTGTATGATTGCGATTGTATGATTGTGATTGTATGATGGTGATTGTATGATTGTGATTGTATGATTCTGATTGTATGATTGTGATTGTATGATTGCGATTGTATGATTGTGATTGTATGACTGTGATTGTATGATTGCAATTGGATGATTGCGATTTTATGATTATGATTGTATGATTGTGATAGTATGATTTTGATTGTATGATTGTGATTGTATGATTGTGATTGTATGATTGTGAGCGTATGATTGCGATGGTATGATTGTGATTGTATGATTGTGTTTGTATGATTGTGATTGTATGATTGTGATTGTATGATTGTGATTGCATGATTGTGATTGTATGATTGTGATTGTATGATTTTGATTGTATGAATCTGATTGTATTATTGTGATTGTATTATTGTGATTGTATGATTATGATTGTATGGTTGTGATTGTATGATTGTGATGGTATGATTGTGATTGTATGATTGCGATAGTATGATTGTGATTGTATGGTTGTGATTGTATGATTGTGACTGTATGATCGTGATTGTATGATTGTGATTGTCTGATTGTGATTGTATGATTGCGATTGTATGGTTGTGATTGTATGATTGTGATGGTATGATTGTGATTGTATGATTTTGATTGTATGATTGTGATTGTATGATTGTAATTGTATGATTGCGATTTTATGATTGTGACTGTATGATTGTGATCGGATGATTGTCATCGTATGATTGCGATTGTATGATTTTGATTGTCTGATTTTGATTGTATAATTGTGATTGTATGATTGTGATTGTATGATTGTGATTGTATGATTGTGATTGTATGATTTTGATTGTATGATTGCAATTGTATGATTGCGATTTTATGATTGTGATTGTATGATTGTGATAGTATGATTGTGATTGTATGATTGTAATTGTATGATTGTGATGGTATGATTGTGATTGTATGATTGCGATAATATGATTGTGATTGTATGATTGTGATTGTATGATTGTGATTGTATGATTGTGATTGTATGATTGTGATTGTATGATTGTGATTGTATGATTGCGATTGTATGATTGTGATTGTATGATTGTGATTGTATGATTGTGATTGTATGATTGTGATTGTGTGATTGTGATTGTATGATTGTGATCTTATGATTGCGATGGTATGATTGTGTTTGTATGATTGTGATTGTATGATTGTGATTGTATGATTGTGATTGTATGATTGTGATTGCATGATTGTGATTGTATGATTGTGATTGTATGATTGTGATTGTATGATTTTGATTGTATGATTGTAATAGTATGATTGCGATTGTATGATTGTGATTGTATGATTGTATTTGGTAGATTGTAATTGTATGATTGCGAGTGTATGATTGTGATTGTATGATGGTGATTGTATGATTGTGATTGTATGATTCTGATTGTATGATTGTGATTGTATGATTGTGATTGTATGATTGTGATTGTATGACTGTGATTGTATGATTGCAATTGTATGATTGTGATTGTATGATTGTGATTGTATGATTGTGATTGTATGATGGTGATTGTATGACTGTGATTGTATGATTGTGATTGTATGATTGTGATTGTATGATTGCGATTGTATGATTGTGAATGTATGATTGTGATTGCATGATTGTGATTGTATGATTGTGATTGTATGATTGCGATTGTATGATTGTGATTGTATTATTGTGACTGCATGATTGTGATTGTATGATTGTGATTGTATGATTTGATTGTATGATTGTGATTGTATGATTGTGATGGTATGATTGTGACTGTATGATTGTGATTGTATGATTGTGATTGTATGATTGTGATTGTATGATTGTGATTGTATGATTGTGATTGTATGATTGTAATTGTATGATTATGATGGTATGATTGTGATTGTATGATTGCGATAATATGATTGTGATTGTATGATTGTGATTGTATGATTGTGATTGTATGCTTGCGATTGTATGATTGTGATTGTGTGATTGTGATTGTGTGATTGCGATTGTATGATTGTGATAGCACGATTGTGATTGTATGATTGTGATTGTATGATTTTGATTGTATGATTGTGATTGTATGATTGTGATTGTATGATTGTTTTTTATATGATTGTGGTTGTATAGTAATAATTGTATGATTGTGATCGTATGATTGTGATTGTATGATTGTGATTGAATGATTGTGAGTGTATGATTGTGACTGTATGATTGTATTTAGGAGATTGTAATTGTACGATTGGGATTGTATGATTGTGATTGTATGCTTGCGATTGTATGATTGTGATTGTATGATTGTGATTGTATGATTGTGATTGTATGATTGCGATTGTGTGATTGCGATTGTATGATTGTGATAGCACGATTGTGATTGTATGATTGTGATTGTATGATTTTGATTGTATGATTGTGATTGTATGACTGTGATTGTATGATTGTGATTATATGATTGTTTTTTATATGATTGTGGTTGTATAGTAATAATTGTATGATTGTGATGGTATGATTGTGATGGTATGATTGTGATTGTATGATTGCGATAATATGATTGTGATTGTATGATTGTGATTGTATGATTGTGATTGTATGATTGTGATTGTATGATTGTGATTGTATGATTGCGATTGTGTGATTGCGATTGTATGATTGTGATAGCACGATTGTGATTGTATGATTGTGATCGTATGATTTTGATTGTATGATTGTGATTGTATGACTGTGATTGTATGATTGTTTTTTATATGATTGTGATTGTATAGTAATAATTGTATGATTGTGATCGTATGATTGTGATTGTATGATTGTGATTGAATGATTGTGAGTGTATGATTGTGACTGTATGATTGTATTTAGGAGATTGTAATTGTATGATTGGGATTGTATGATTGTGATTGTATGCTTGCGATTGTATGATCGTAATTGTATGATTGTGATTGTATGATTGTGATTATGTGATGGTGATTGTATGATTGTGATTGTATGATTGTGACTGTATGATTGTGATTGTATGATTGTGTTTGTATGATTGTGATTGTATGATTGCGATTGTACGATTGTGATTGCAAGATTGTGATTGTATGATTGTGATTGTATGATTTTGATTGTATGATTGTGATTGTATTATTGTGATTGTATGATTATGATAATATGATTGTGATTGTATGATTGTGATTGTATGATTGTGATTGTATGTTTGCGATTGTATGATTGTGATTGTATGATTGTGATTGTATGATTGTGAATGTATGATTGTGATTGTATGATTGTGATTGTATGATTGTGATTGTATGATTGTGATTGTGTGATTGTGATTGTATGATTGTGATTGTATGATTGTGATTGTATGATTGTGTTTGTATGATTGTGATTGTATGATTGCGATTGTATGATTGTGATTGTATGATTGTGATTGCATGATTGTGATTGTATGATTGTGATTGTATGATTGTGATTTTATGATTTTGATTGTATGATTGTAATAGTATGATTGCGATTGTATGATTGTGATTGTATGATTGTATTTGGTAGATTGTAATTGTATGATTGCGATTGTATGATTGTGATTGTATGATGGTGATTGTATGATTGTGATTGTATGATTCTGATTGTATGATTGTGATTGTATGATTGTGATTGTATGATTGTGATTGTATGACTGTGATTGTATGATTGCAATTGGATGATTGCGATTTTATGATTATGATTGTATGATTGTGATAGTATGATTTTGATTGTATGATTGTGATTGTATGATTGTGATTGTATGATTGTGAGCGTATGATTGCGATGGTATGATTGTGATTGTATGATTGTGTTTGTATGATTCTGATTGTATGATTGTGATTGTATGATTGTGATTGCATGATTGTGATTGTATGATTGTGATTGTATGATTTTGATTGTATGATTGTGATTGTATGATTGTGATTGTATGATTGTGATTGTATGATTGTTTTTTATATGATTGTGATTGTATAGTAATAATTGTATGATTGTGATCGTATGATTGTGATTGTATGATTGTGATTGAATGATTGTGAGGGTATGATTGTGACTGTATGATTGTATTTAGGAGATTGTAATTGTATGATTGGGATTGTATGATTGTGATCGTATGATTGTGATTGTATGATTGTGATTGAATGATTGTGAGTGTGTGATTGTGATTGTATGATTGTGATTGTATGATTGTGACTGTATGATTGTGATTGTATGATTGTGTTTGTATGATTGTGATTGTATGATTGTGATAGTACGATTGTGATTGTATGATTGTGATTGTATGATTGTGATTGTATGATTGTGATTGTATGATTGTGATTGTATGATTTTGATTGTATGATTGTGATAGTATGATTGCGATTGTATGATTGTGATTGTATGATTGTATTTGGCAGATTGTAATTGTATGATTGTGATTGTATGATGGTGACTGTATTATTGTGATTGTACGATGTGATTGTACGATTGTGATTGTATGATTGTGATTGTATGATTGTAATTGTATGATTGCGATTTTATGATTGTGACTGTATGATTGTGATCGGATGATTGTCATCGTATGATTGCGATTGTATGATTTTGATTGTCTGATTTTGATTGTATAATTGTGATTGTATGATTGTGATTGTATGATTGTGATTGTATGATTGTGATTGTATGATTGTAATTGTATGATTGTGATGGTATGATTGTGATTGTATGATTGCGATAATATGATTGTGATTGTATAATTGTGATTGTATGATTGTGATTGTATGATTGTGATTGTATGATTGTAATTGTATGATTGTGATGGTATGATTGTGATTGTATGATTGCGATAATATGATTGTGATTGTATGATTGTGATTGTATGATTGTGATTGTATGCTTGCGATTGTATGATTGTGATTGTATGATTGTGATTGTATGATTGTGAATGTATGATTGTGATTGTATGATTGTGATTGTATGATTGTGATTGTATGATTGTGATTGTGTGATTGTGATTGTATGATTGTGATTGTATGATTGTGATTGTATGATTGTGTTTGTATGATTGTGATCGTATGATTGTGATTGTATGATTGTGATTGTATGATTGTGATTGCATGATTGTGATTGTATGATTGTGATTGTATGATTGTGATTTTATGATTTTGATTGTATGATTGTAATAGTATGATTGCGATTGTATGATTGTGATTGTATGATTGTATTTGGTAGATTGTAATTGTATGATTGCGATTGTATGATTGTGATTGTATGATGGTGATTGTATGATTGTGATTGTATGATTCTGATTGTATGATTGTGATTGTATGATTGTGATTGTATGATTGTGATTGTATGACTGTGATTGTATGATTGCAATTGGATGATTGCGATTTTATGATTATGATTGTATGATTGTGATAGTATGATTTTGATTGTATGATTGTGATTGTATGATTGTGATTGTATGATTGTGAGCGTATGATTGCGATGGTATGATTGTGATTGTATGATTGTGTTTGTATGATTGTGATTGTATGATTGTGATTGTATGATTGTGATTGCATGATTGTGATTGTATGATTGTGATTGTATGATTTTGATTGTATGATTCTGATTGTATTATTGTGATTGTATGATTGTGATAGTGCTATTGTGGTTGTATGATTGTGATTGTATGATTATGATTGTATGATTGTGATCGTATGATTGCGATTGTATGATTTTGATTGTATGATGGTGATTGTATGATTGTGATTGCATGATTGTGATTGTATGATTGTATTTGGGAGATTGTAGTTGTATGATTGCGATTTTACGATTGTGATTGTATGATTGTGACTGTATGATTGTGATTGTATGATTGTGTTTGTATGATTGTGATTGTATGATTGCGATTGTACGATTGTGATTGCATGATTGTGATTGTATGATTGTGATTGTATGATTTTGATTGTATGATTGTGATTGTGTTATTGCGATTGTGTGATTGCGATTGTATGATTGTGATAGCACGATTGTGATTGTATGATTGTGATTGTATGATTTTGATTGTATGATTGTGATTGTATGATTGTGATTGTATGATTGTGATTGTATGATTGTTTTTTATATGATTGTGATTGTATAGTAATAATTGTATGATTGTGATCGTATGATTGTGATTGTATGATTGTGATTGAATGATTGTGAGGGTATGATTGTGACTGTATGATTGTATTTAGGAGATTGTAATTGTATGATTGGGATTGTATGATTGTGATCGTATGATTGTGATTGTATGATTGTGATTGAATGATTGTGAGTGTGTGATTGTGATTGTATGATTGTGATTGTATGATTGTGACTGTATGATTGTGATTGTATGATTGTGTTTGTATGATTGTGATTGTATGATTGTGATAGTACGATTGTGATTGTATGATTGTGATTGTATGATTGTGATTGTATGATTTTGATTGTATGATTGTGATAGTATGATTGCGATTGTATGATTGTGATTGTATGATTGTATTTGGCAGATTGTAATTGTATGATTGTGATTGTATGATGGTGACTGTATTATTGTGATTGTACGATGTGATTGTACGATTGTGATTGTATGATTGTGATTGTATGATTGTAATTGTATGATTGCGATTTTATGATTGTGACTGTATGATTGTGATCGGATGATTGTCATCGTATGATTGCGATTGTATGATTTTGATTGTCTGATTTTGATTGTATAATTGTGATTGTATGATTGTGATTGTATGATTGTGATTGTATGATTGTGATTGTATGATTGTAATTGTATGATTGTGATGGTATGATTGTGATTGTATGATTGCGATAATATGATTGTGATTGTATAATTGTGATTGTATGATTGTGATTGTATGATTGTGATTGTATGATTGTGATTGTATGATTGTAATTGTATGATTGTGATGGTATGATTGTGATTGTATGATTGCGATAATATGATTGTGATTGTATGATTGTGATTGTATGATTGTGATTGTATGCTTGCGATTGTATGATTGTGATTGTATGATTGTGATTGTATGATTGTGAATGTATGATTGTGATTGTATGATTGTGATTGTATGATTGTGATTGTATGATTGTGATTGTGTGATTGTGATTGTATGATTGTGATTGTATGATTGTGATTGTATGATTGTGTTTGTATGATTGTGATCGTATGATTGTGATTGTATGATTGTGATTGTATGATTGTGATTGCATGATTGTGATTGTATGATTGTGATTGTATGATTGTGATTTTATGATTTTGATTGTATGATTGTAATAGTATGATTGCGATTGTATGATTGTGATTGTATGATTGTATTTGGTAGATTGTAATTGTATGATTGCGATTGTATGATTGTGATTGTATGATGGTGATTGTATGATTGTGATTGTATGATTCTGATTGTATGATTGTGATTGTATGATTGTGATTGTATGATTGTGATTGTATGACTGTGATTGTATGATTGCAATTGGATGATTGCGATTTTATGATTATGATTGTATGATTGTGATAGTATGATTTTGATTGTATGATTGTGATTGTATGATTGTGATTGTATGATTGTGAGCGTATGATTGCGATGGTATGATTGTGATTGTATGATTGTGTTTGTATGATTGTGATTGTATGATTGTGATTGTATGATTGTGATTGCATGATTGTGATTGTATGATTGTGATTGTATGATTTTGATTGTATGAATCTGATTGTATTATTGTGATTGTATTATTGTGATTGTATGATTATGATTGTATGGTTGTGATTGTATGATTGTGATGGTATGATTGTGATTGTATGATTGCGATAGTATGATTGTGATTGTATGGTTGTGATTGTATGATTGTGACTGTATGATCGTGATTGTATGATTGTGATTGTCTGATTGTGATTGTATGATTGCGATTGTATGGTTGTGATTGTATGATTGTGATGGTATGATTGTGATTGTATGATTTTGATTGTATGATTGTGATTGTATGATTGTAATTGTATGATTGCGATTTTATGATTGTGACTGTATGATTGTGATCGGATGATTGTCATCGTATGATTGCGATTGTATGATTTTGATTGTCTGATTTTGATTGTATAATTGTGATTGTATGATTGTGATTGTATGATTGTGATTGTATGATTGTGATTGTATGATTTTGATTGTATGATTGCAATTGTATGATTGCGATTTTATGATTGCGATTGTATGATTGTGATAGTATGATTGTGATTGTATGATTGTAATTGTATGATTGTGATGGTATGATTGTGATTGTATGATTGCGATAATATGATTGTGATTGTATGATTGTGATTGTATGATTGTGATTGTATGATTGTGATTGTATGATTGTGATTGTATGATTGTGATTGTATGATTGCGATTGTATGATTGTGATTGTATGATTGTGATTGTATGATTGTGATTGTATGATTGTGATTGTGTGATTGTGATTGTATGATTGTGATCTTATGATTGCGATGGTATGATTGTGTTTGTATGATTGTGATTGTATGATTGTGATTGTATGATTGTGATTGTATGATTGTGATTGCATGATTGTGATTGTATGATTGTGATTGTATGATTGTGATTGTATGATTTTGATTGTATGATTGTAATAGTATGATTGCGATTGTATGATTGTGATTGTATGATTGTATTTGGTAGATTGTAATTGTATGATTGCGAGTGTATGATTGTGATTGTATGATGGTGATTGTATGATTGTGATTGTATGATTCTGATTGTATGATTGTGATTGTATGATTGTGATTGTATGATTGTGATTGTATGACTGTGATTGTATGATTGCAATTGTATGATTGTGATTGTATGATTGTGATTGTATGATTGTGATTGTATGATGGTGATTGTATGACTGTGATTGTATGATTGTGATTGTATGATTGTGATTGTATGATTGCGATTGTATGATTGTGAATGTATGATTGTGATTGCATGATTGTGATTGTATGATTGTGATTGTATGATTGCGATTGTATGATTGTGATTGTATTATTGTGACTGCATGATTGTGATTGTATGATTGTGATTGTATGATTTGATTGTATGATTGTGATTGTATGATTGTGATGGTATGATTGTGACTGTATGATTGTGATTGTATGATTGTGATTGTATGATTGTGATTGTATGATTGTGATTGTATGATTGTGATTGTATGATTGTAATTGTATGATTATGATGGTATGATTGTGATTGTATGATTGCGATAATATGATTGTGATTGTATGATTGTGATTGTATGATTGTGATTGTATGCTTGCGATTGTATGATTGTGATTGTGTGATTGTGATTGTGTGATTGCGATTGTATGATTGTGATAGCACGATTGTGATTGTATGATTGTGATTGTATGATTTTGATTGTATGATTGTGATTGTATGATTGTGATTGTATGATTGTTTTTTATATGATTGTGGTTGTATAGTAATAATTGTATGATTGTGATCGTATGATTGTGATTGTATGATTGTGATTGAATGATTGTGAGTGTATGATTGTGACTGTATGATTGTATTTAGGAGATTGTAATTGTATGATTGGGATTGTATGATTGTGATTGTATGCTTGCGATTGTATGATTGTGATTGTATGATTGTGATTGTATGATTGTGATTGTATGATTGCGATTGTGTGATTGCGATTGTATGATTGTGATAGCACGATTGTGATTGTATGATTGTGATTGTATGATTTTGATTGTATGATTGTGATTGTATGACTGTGATTGTATGATTGTGATTATATGATTGTTTTTTATATGATTGTGGTTGTATAGTAATAATTGTATGATTGTGATGGTATGATTGTGATGGTATGATTGTGATTGTATGATTGCGATAATATGATTGTGATTGTATGATTGTGATTGTATGATTGTGATTGTATGATTGTGATTGTATGATTGTGATTGTATGATTGTGATTGTATGATTGTGATTGTATGATTGCGATTGTGTGATTGCGATTGTATGATTGTGATAGCACGATTGTGATTGTATGATTGTGATTGTATGATTTTGATTGTATGATTGTGATTGTATGACTGTGATTGTATGATTGTTTTTTATATGATTGTGATTGTATAGTAATAATTGTATGATTGTGATCGTATGATTGTGATTGTATGATTGTGATTGAATGATTGTGAGTGTATGATTGTGACTGTATGATTGTATTTAGGAGATTGTAATTGTATGATTGGGATTGTATGATTGTGATTGTATGCTTGCGATTGTATGATCGTAATTGTATGATTGTGATTGTATGATTGTGATTATGTGATGGTGATTGTATGATTGTGATTGTATGATTGTGACTGTATGATTGTGATTGTATGATTGTGTTTGTATGATTGTGATTGTATGATTGCGATTGTACGATTGTGATTGCAAGATTGTGATTGTATGATTGTGATTGTATGATTTTGATTGTATGATTGTGATTGTATTATTGTGATTGTATGATTATGATAATATGATTGTGATTGTATGATTGTGATTGTATGATTGTGATTGTATGATTGTGATTGTATGTTTGCGATTGTATGATTGTGATTGTATGATTGTGATTGTATGATTGTGAATGTATGATTGTGATTGTATGATTGTGATTGTATGATTGTGATTGTATGATTGTGATTGTGTGATTGTGATTGTATGATTGTGATTGTATGATTGTGATTGTATGATTGTGTTTGTATGATTGTGATTGTATGATTGCGATTGTATGATTGTGATTGTATGATTGTGATTGCATGATTGTGATTGTATGATTGTGATTGTATGATTGTGATTTTATGATTTTGATTGTATGATTGTAATAGTATGATTGCGATTGTATGATTGTGATTGTATGATTGTATTTGGTAGATTGTAATTGTATGATTGCGATTGTATGATTGTGATTGTATGATGGTGATTGTATGATTGTGATTGTATGATTCTGATTGTATGATTGTGATTGTATGATTGTGATTGTATGATTGTGATTGTATGACTGTGATTGTATGATTGCAATTGGATGATTGCGATTTTATGATTATGATTGTATGATTGTGATAGTATGATTTTGATTGTATGATTGTGATTGTATGATTGTGATTGTATGATTGTGAGCGTATGATTGCGATGGTATGATTGTGATTGTATGATTGTGTTTGTATGATTGTGATTGTATGATTGTGATTGTATGATTGTGATTGCATGATTGTGATTGTATGATTGTGATTGTATGATTTTGATTGTATGATTGTGATTGTATGATTGTGATTGTATGATTGTGATTGTATGATTGTTTTTTATATGATTGTGATTGTATAGTAATAATTGTATGATTGTGATCGTATGATTGTGATTGTATGATTGTGATTGAATGATTGTGAGGGTATGATTGTGACTGTATGATTGTATTTAGGAGATTGTAATTGTATGATTGGGATTGTATGATTGTGATCGTATGATTGTGATTTTATGATTGTGATTGAATGATTGTGAGTGTGTGATTGTGATTGTATGATTGTGATTGTATGATTGTGACTGTATGATTGTGATTGTATGATTGTGTTTGTATGATTGTGATTGTATGATTGTGATAGTACGATTGTGATTGTATGATTGTGATTGTATGATTGTGATTGTATGATTTTGATTGTATGATTGTGATAGTATGATTGCGATTGTATGATTGTGATTGTATGATTGTATTTGGCAGATTGTAATTGTATGATTGTGATTGTATGATGGTGACTGTATTATTGTGATTGTACGATGTGATTGTACGATTGTGATTGTATGATTGTGATTGTATGATTGTAATTGTATGATTGCGATTTTATGATTGTGACTGTATGATTGTGATCGGATGATTGTCATCGTATGATTGCGATTGTATGATTTTGATTGTCTGATTTTGATTGTATAATTGTGATTGTATAATTGTGATTGTATGATTGTGATTGTATGATTGTGATTGTATGATTGTAATTGTATGATTGTGATGGTATGATTGTGATTGTATGATTGCGATAATATGATTGTGATTGTATAATTGTGATTGTATGATTGTGATTGTATGATTGTGATTGTATGATTGTGATTGTATGATTGTGATTGTATGATTGTGATTGTATGATTGCGATTGTGTGATTGCGATTGTATGATTGTGATAGCACGATTGTGATTGTATGATTGTGATTGTATGATTTTGATTGTATGATTGTGATTGTATGACTGTGATTGTATGATTGTTTTTTATATGATTGTGATTGTATAGTAATAATTGTATGATTGTGATCGTATGATTGTGATTGTATGATTGTGATTGAATGATTGTGAGTGTATGATTGTGACTGTATGATTGTATTTAGGAGATTGTAATTGTATGATTGGGATTGTATGATTGTGATTGTATGCTTGCGATTGTATGATCGTAATTGTATGATTGTGATTGTATGATTGTGATTATGTGATGGTGATTGTATGATTGTGATTGTATGATTGTGACTGTATGATTGTGATTGTATGATTGTGTTTGTATGATTGTGATTGTATGATTGCGATTGTACGATTGTGATTGCAAGATTGTGATTGTATGATTGTGATTGTATGATTTTGATTGTATGATTGTGATTGTATTATTGTGATTGTATGATTATGATAATATGATTGTGATTGTATGATTGTGATTGTATGATTGTGATTGTATGATTGTGATTGTATGTTTGCGATTGTATGATTGTGATTGTATGATTGTGATTGTATGATTGTGAATGTATGATTGTGATTGTATGATTGTGATTGTATGATTGTGATTGTATGATTGTGATTGTGTGATTGTGATTGTATGATTGTGATTGTATGATTGTGATTGTATGATTGTGTTTGTATGATTGTGATTGTATGATTGCGATTGTATGATTGTGATTGTATGATTGTGATTGCATGATTGTGATTGTATGATTGTGATTGTATGATTGTGATTTTATGATTTTGATTGTATGATTGTAATAGTATGATTGCGATTGTATGATTGTGATTGTATGATTGTATTTGGTAGATTGTAATTGTATGATTGCGATTGTATGATTGTGATTGTATGATGGTGATTGTATGATTGTGATTGTATGATTCTGATTGTATGATTGTGATTGTATGATTGTGATTGTATGATTGTGATTGTATGACTGTGATTGTATGATTGCAATTGGATGATTGCGATTTTATGATTATGATTGTATGATTGTGATAGTATGATTTTGATTGTATGATTGTGATTGTATGATTGTGATTGTATGATTGTGAGCGTATGATTGCGATGGTATGATTGTGATTGTATGATTGTGTTTGTATGATTGTGATTGTATGATTGTGATTGTATGATTGTGATTGCATGATTGTGATTGTATGATTGTGATTGTATGATTTTGATTGTATGATTGTGATTGTATGATTGTGATTGTATGATTGTGATTGTATGATTGTTTTTTATATGATTGTGATTGTATAGTAATAATTGTATGATTGTGATCGTATGATTGTGATTGTATGATTGTGATTGAATGATTGTGAGGGTATGATTGTGACTGTATGATTGTATTTAGGAGATTGTAATTGTATGATTGGGATTGTATGATTGTGATCGTATGATTGTGATTGTATGATTGTGATTGAATGATTGTGAGTGTGTGATTGTGATTGTATGATTGTGATTGTATGATTGTGACTGTATGATTGTGATTGTATGATTGTGTTTGTATGATTGTGATTGTATGATTGTGATAGTACGATTGTGATTGTATGATTGTGATTGTATGATTGTGATTGTATGATTTTGATTGTATGATTGTGATAGTATGATTGCGATTGTATGATTGTGATTGTATGATTGTATTTGGCAGATTGTAATTGTATGATTGTGATTGTATGATGGTGACTGTATTATTGTGATTGTACGATGTGATTGTACGATTGTGATTGTATGATTGTGATTGTATGATTGTAATTGTATGATTGCGATTTTATGATTGTGACTGTATGATTGTGATCGGATGATTGTCATCGTATGATTGCGATTGTATGATTTTGATTGTCTGATTTTGATTGTATAATTGTGATTGTATGATTGTGATTGTATGATTGTGATTGTATGATTGTGATTGTATGATTGTAATTGTATGATTGTGATGGTATGATTGTGATTGTATGATTGCGATAATATGATTGTGATTGTATAATTGTGATTGTATGATTGTGATTGTATGATTGTGATTGTATGATTGTAATTGTATGATTGTGATGGTATGATTGTGATTGTATGATTGCGATAATATGATTGTGATTGTATGATTGTGATTGTATGATTGTGATTGTATGCTTGCGATTGTATGATTGTGATTGTATGATTGTGATTGTATGATTGTGAATGTATGATTGTGATTGTATGATTGTGATTGTATGATTGTGATTGTATGATTGTGATTGTGTGATTGTGATTGTATGTTTGTGATTGTATGATTGTGATTGTATGATTGTGTTTGTATGATTGTGATCGTATGATTGTGATTGTATGATTGTGATTGTATGATTGTGATTGCATGATTGTGATTGTATGATTGTGATTGTAGGATTGTGATTTTATGATTATGATTGTATGATTGTAATAGTATGATTGCGATTGTATGATTGTGATTGTATGATTGTATTTCGTAGATTGTAATTGTATGATTGCGATTGTATGATTGTGATTGTATGATGGTGATTGTATGATTGTGATTGTATGATTCTGATTGTATGATTGTGATTGTATGATTGTGATTGTATGATTGTGATTGTATGACTGTGATTGTATGATTGCAATTGGATGATTGCGATTTTATGATTATGATTGTATGATTGTGATAGTATGATTTTGATTGTATGATTGTGATTGTATGATTGTGATTGTATGATTGTGAGCGTATGATTGCGATGGTATGATTGTGATTGTATGATTGTGTTTGTATGATTGTGATTGTATGATTGTGATTGTATGATTGTGATTGCATGATTGTGATTGTATGATTGTGATTGTATGATTTTGATTGTATGAATCTGATTGTATTATTGTGATTGTATTATTGTGATTGTATGATTATGATTGTATGGTTGTGATTGTATGATTGTGATGGTATGATTGTGATTGTATGATTGCGATAGTATGATTGTGATTGTATGGTTGTGATTGTATGATTGTGACTGTATGATCGTGATTGTATGATTGTGATTGTCTGATTGTGATTGTATGATTGCGATTGTATGGTTGTGATTGTATGATTGTGATGGTATGATTGTGATTGTATGATTTTGATTGTATGATTGTGATTGTATGATTGTAATTGTATGATTGCGATTTTATGATTGTGACTGTATGATTGTGATCGGATGATTGTCATCGTATGATTGCGATTGTATGATTTTGATTGTCTGATTTTGATTGTATAATTGTGATTGTATGATTGTGATTGTATGATTGTGATTGTATGATTGTGATTGTATGATTTTGATTGTATGATTGCAATTGTATGATTGCGATTTTATGATTGTGATTGTATGATTGTGATAGTATGATTGTGATTGTATGATTGTAATTGTATGATTGTGATGGTATGATTGTGATTGTATGATTGCGATAATATGATTGTGATTGTATGATTGTGATTGTATGATTGTGATTGTATGATTGTGATTGTATGATTGTGATTGTATGATTGCGATTGTATGATTGTGATTGTATGATTGTGATTGTATGATTGTGATTGTATGATTGTGATTGTGTGATTGTGATTGTATGATTGTGATCTTATGATTGCGATGGTATGATTGTGTTTGTATGATTGTGATTGTATGATTGTGATTGTATGATTGTGATTGTATGATTGTGATTGCATGATTGTGATTGTATGATTGTGATTGTATGATTGTGATTGTATGATTTTGATTGTATGATTGTAATAGTATGATTGCGATTGTATGATTGTGATTGTATGATTGTATTTGGTAGATTGTAATTGTATGATTGCGAGTGTATGATTGTGATTGTATGATGGTGATTGTATGATTGTGATTGTATGATTCTGATTGTATGATTGTGATTGTATGATTGTGATTGTATGATTGTGATTGTATGACTGTGATTGTATGATTGCAATTGTATGATTGTGATTGTATGATTGTGATTGTATGATTGTGATTGTATGATGGTGATTGTATGACTGTGATTGTATGATTGTGATTGTATGATTGTGATTGTATGATTGCGATTGTATGATTGTGAATGTATGATTGTGATTGCATGATTGTGATTGTATGATTGTGATTGTATGATTGCGATTGTATGATTGTGATTGTATTATTGTGACTGCATGATTGTGATTGTATGATTGGGATTGTATGATTTGATTGTATGATTGTGATTGTATGATTGTGATGGTATGATTGTGACTGTATGATTGTGATTGTATGATTGTGATTGTATGATTGTGATTGTATGATTGTGATTGTATGATTGTGATTGTATGATTGTAATTGTATGATTATGATGGTATGATTGTGATTGTATGATTGCGATAATATGATTGTGATTGTATGATTGTGATTGTATGATTGTGATTGTATGCTTGCGATTGTATGATTGTGATTGTGTGATTGTGATTGTATGATTGTGAATGTATGATTGTGATTGTATGATTGTGATTGTATGATTGTGATTGTATGATTGTGATTGTGTGATTGTGATTGTATGATTGTGATTGTATGATTGTGATTGTATGATTGTGTTTGTATGATTGTGATCGTATGATTGTGATTGTATGATTGTGATTGTATGATTGTGATTGCATGATTGTGATTGTATGATTGTGATTGTATGATTGTGATTTTATGATTTTGATTGTATGATTGTAATAGTATGATTGCGATTGTATGATTGTGATTGTATGATTGTATTTGGTAGATTGTAATTGTATGATTGCGATTGTATGATTGTGATTGTATGATGGTGATTGTATGATTGTGATTGTATGATTCTGATTGTATGATTGTGATTGTATGAATGTGATTGTATGATTGAGATTGTATGACTGTGATTGTATGATTGCAATTGGATGACTGCGATTTTATGATTATGATTGTATGATTGTGATAGTATGATTTTGATTGTATGATTGTGATTGTATGATTCTGATTGTATGATTGTGATTGTATGATTGTGATTGTATGATTGTGATTGTATGACTGTGATTGTATGATTGCAATTGTATGATTGTGATTGTATGATTGTGATTGTATGATTGTGATTGTATGATGGTGATTGTATGACTGTGATTGTATGATTGTGATTGTATGATTGTGATTGTATGATTGCGATTGTATGATTGTGAATGTATGATTGTGATTGCATGATTGTGATTGTATGATTGTGATTGTATGATTGCGATTGTATGATTGTGATTGTATTATTGTGATTGCATGATTGTGATTGTATGATTGTGATTGTATGATTTGATTGTATGATTGTGATTGTATGATTGTGATGGTATGATTGTGACTGTATGATTGTGATTGTATGATTGTGATTGTATGATTGTGATTGCATGATTGTATTTGGGAGATTGTAATTGTATGATTGCGATTGTATGATAGCGATTGTATGATCGTGATTGTATGATTGTGATTGTATGATTGTGATTGTATGATTGTGATTGTATGATTGTGATTGTATGATTGTGATTGTATGATTTTGATTGTATGATTGTGATTGTATGATTGTGATTGTATGATTGTGATTGTATGACTGTTTTTTATATGATTGTGATTGTATAGTAATAATTGTATAATTGTGATCGTATGATTGTGATTGTATGATTGTGATTGAATGATTGTGAGTGTATGATTGTGGCTGTATGATTGTATTTAGGAGATTGTAGTTGTATGATTGGGATTGTATGATTGTGATTGTATGCTTGCGATTGTATGATTGTGATTGTATGATTGTGATTGTATGATTGTGATTGTGTGATTGTGATTGTATGATTGTGATTGTATGATTGTGACTGTATGATTGTGATTGTATGATTGTGTTTGTATGATTGTGATTGTATGATTGCGATTGTACGATTGTGATTGCATGATTGTGATTGTATGGTTGTGATTGTATGATTTTGATTGTATGATTGTGATTGTATTATTGTGATTGTATGATTGTGATAGTATGATTGTGATTGTATGATTGTGATTGTATGATTGTGATTGTATGATTTTGTTTGTATGATTGTGATAGTATGATTGCGTTTGTATGATTGTGATTGTATGATTGTATTTGGCAGATTGTAATTGTATGATTGTGATTGTATGATGGTGACTGTATTATTGTGATTGTACGATGTGATTGTACGATTGTGATTGTATGATTGTGATTGTATGATTGTAATTGTATGATTGCGATTTTATGATTGTGACTGTATGATTGTGATCGGATGATTGTCATCGTATGATTGCGATTGTATGATTTTGATTGTCTGATTTTGATTGTATAATTGTGATTGTATGATTGTGATTGTATGATTGTGATTGTATGATTGTAATTGTATGATTGCGATTTATGATTGTGATTGTATGATTGCGATCGGATGATTGTCATCGTATGATTGCGATTGTATGATTTTGATTGTCTGATTTGGATTGTACAATTGTGATTGTATGATTGTGATTGTATGATTGTGATTGTATGATTGTGATTGTATGATTGTAATTGTATGATTGTGATGGTATGATTGTGATTGTATGATTGCGATAATATGATTGTGATTGTATGATTGTGATTGTATGATTGTGATTGTATGATTGTGATTGTATGATTGTGATTGTATGATTGCGATTGTGTGATTGCGATTGTATGATTGTGATAGCACGATTGTGATTGTATGATTGTGATTGTATGATTTTGATTGTATGATTGTGATTGTATGATTGTGATGGTATGATTGTGATTGTATGATTGCGATAATATGATTGTGATTGTATGATTGTGATTGTATGATTGTGATTGTATGATTGTGATTGTATGATTGTGATCGTATGATTGTGATTGTATGATTGTGATTGAATGATTGTGAGTGTATGATTGTGACTGTATGATTGTATTTAGGAGATTGTAATTGTATGATTGGGATTGTATGATTGTGATTGTATGCTTGCGATTGTATGATTGTGATTGTATGATTGTGATTGTATGATTGTGATTGTATGATTGTGATTGTATGATTGTGATCGTATGATTGTGATTGTATGATTGTGATTGAATGATTGTGAGTGTATGATTGTGACTGTATGATTGTATTTAGGAGATTGTAATTGTATGATTGGGATTGTATGATTGTGATTGTATGCTTGCGATTGTATGATTGTGATTGTATGATTGTGATTGTATGATTGTGATTGTGTGATTGTGATTGTATGATTGTGATTGTATGATTGTGACTGTATGATTGTGATTGTATGATTGTGTTTGTATGATTGTGATTGTATGATTGCGATTGTACGATTGTGATTGCATGATTGTGATTATATGATTGTGATTGTATGATTTTGATTGTATGATTGTGATAGTATGATTGCGATTGTATGATTGTGATTGTATGATTGTATTTGGCAGATTGTAATTGTATGATTGTGATTGTATGATGGTGACTGTATTATTGTGATTGTACGATGTGATTGTACGATTGTGATTGTATGATTGTGATTGTATGATTGTAATTGTATGATTGCGATTTTATGATTGTGACTGTATGATTGTGATCGGATGATTGTAATTGTATGATTGTGATTGTATGATTGTGATTGTATGATTGCGATTGTATGATTGTGATTGTATGATTGTGATTGTATGATTGTAATTGTATGATTGTGATGGTATGATTGGGATTGTATGATTGCGATAATATGATTGTGATTGTATGATTGTGATTGTATGATTGTAATTGTATGATTGTGATTGTATGATTGTGATTGTATGATTGCGATTGTATGATTGTGATTGTATGATTGTGATTGTATGATGGTGATTGTATGACTGTGATTGTATGATTGTGATTGTATGATTGTGATTGTATGATTGCGATTGTATGATTGTGAATGTATGATTGTGATTGCATGATTGTGATTGTATGATTGTGATTGTATGATTGCGATTGTATGATTGTGATTGTATGATTGTGATTGTATGATTGTGATTGTATGATTGTGATTGTATGATTTGATTGTATGATTGTGATTTTATGATTGTGATGGTATGATTGTGACTGTATGATTGTGATTGTCTGATTGTGATTGTATGATTGTGATTGCATGATTGTATTTGGGAGATTGTAATTGTATGATTGCGATTGTATGATAGCGATTGTATGATCGTGATTGTATGATTGTGATTGTATGATTGTGATTGTATGATTGTGATTGTATGATTGTGATTGTATGATTGTGATTGTATGATTGTGATTGTAGGATGGCGATTGTGTGATTGTGATTGTGTGATTGTGATTGTATGATTGTGATTGTATGATTGTGATTGTATGATTGTGATTGTATGATTGTGATTGTATGATTGTGATTGCATGATTGTATTTGGGAGATTGTAATTGTATGATTGCGATTGTATGATAGCGATTGTATGATCGTGATTGTATGATTGTGATTGTATGATTGTGATTGTATGATTGTGATTGTATGATTGTGATTGTATGATTGTGATTGTATGATGGCGATTGTGTGATTGTGATTGTGTGATTGTGATTGTATGATTGTGATTGTATGATTGTGATTGTATGATTGTGATTGTATGATTGTGATTGTATGATTGTGATTGTATGATTGTGATTGTATGATTGTGATTGTATGATTGTGATAGTATGATTGTGATTGTATGATTGTAATTGTATGATTGTGATGGTATGATTGTGATTGTATGATTGCGATAATATGATTGTGATTGTATGATTGTGATTGTATGATTGTGATTGTATGATTGTGATTGTATGATTGTGATTGTATGATTGCGATTGTATGATTGTGATTGTATGATTGTGATTGTATGATTGTGATTGTATGATTGTGATTGTGTGATTGTTATTGTATGATTGTGATCTTATGATTGCGATGGTATGATTGTGTTTGTATGATTGTGATTGTATGATTGTGATTGTATGATTGTGATTGTATGATTGTGATTGCATGATTGTGATTGTATGATTGTGATTGTATGATTGTGATTGTATGATTTTGATTGTATGATTGTAATAGTATGATTGCGATTGTATGATTGTGATTGTATGATTGTATTTGGTAGATTGTAATTGTATGATTGCGATTGTATGATTGTGATTGTATGATGGTGATTGTATGATTGTGATTGTATGATTCTGATTGTATGATTGTGATTGTATGATTGTGATTGTATGATTGTGATTGTATGACTGCGATTGTATGATTGGAATTGTATGATTGTGATTGTATGATTCTGATTGTATGATTGTGATTGTATGATGGTGATTGTATGACTGTGATTGTATGATTGTGATTGTATGATTGTGATTGTATGATTGCGATTGTATGATTGTGAATGTATGATTGTGATTGCATGATTGTGATTGTATGATTGTGATTGTATGATTGCGATTGTATGATTGTGATTGTATGATTGTGATTGCATGATTGTGATTGTATGATTGTGATTGTATGATTTGATTGTATGATTGTGATTGTATGATTGTGATGGTATGATTGTGACTGTATGATTGTGATTGTATGATTGTGATTGTATGATTGTGATTGCATGATTGTATTTGGGAGATTGTAATTGTATGATTGCGATTTTACGATTGTGATTGTATGATTGTGACTGTATGATTGTGATTGTATGATTGTGTTTGTATGATTGTGATTGTATGATTGCGATTGTACGATTGTGATTGCATGATTGTGATTGTATGATTGTGATTGTATGATATTGATTGTATGATTGTGATTGTATTATTGTGATTGTATGATTGTGATAGTATGATTGTGATTGTATGATTGTGATTGTATGATTGTGATTGTATGATTGTGATTGTATGATTGTGATTGTATGATTTTGATTGTATGATTGTGATAGTATGATTGCGATTGTATGATTGTGATTGTATGATTGCGATCGGATGATTGTCATCGTATGATTGCGATTGTATGATTTTGATTGTCTGATTTGGATTGTACAATTGTGATTGTATGATTGTGATTGTATGATTGTGATTGTATGATTGTAATTGTATGATTGTGATGGTATGATTGTGATGGTATGATTGTCATTGTATGATTGCGATAATATGATTGTGATTGTATGATTGTGATTGTATGATTGTGATTGTATGATTGTGATTGTATGATTGTGATTGTATGATTGTGATTGTATGATTGTGATTGTATGATTGCGATTGTGTGATTGCGATTGTATGATTGTGATAGCACGATTGTGATTGTATGATTGTGATTGTATGATTTTGATTGTATGATTGTGATTGTATGACTGTGATTGTATGATTGTTTTTTATATGATTGTGATTGTATAGTAATAATTGTATGATTGTGATCGTATGATTGTGATTGTATGATTGTGATTGAATGATTGTGAGTGTATGATTGTGACTGTATGATTGTATTTAGGAGATTGTAATTGTATGATTGGGATTGTATGATTGTGATTGTATGCTTGCGATTGTATGATCGTAATTGTATGATTGTGATTGTATGATTGTGATTATGTGATGGTGATTGTATGATTGTGATTGTATGATTGTGACTGTATGATTGTGATTGTATGATTGTGTTTGTATGATTGTGATTGTATGATTGCGATTGTACGATTGTGATTGCAAGATTGTGATTGTATGATTGTGATTGTATGATTTTGATTGTATGATTGTGATTGTATTATTGTGATTGTATGATTATGACAATATGATTGTGATTGTATGATTGTGATTGTATGATTGTGATTGTATGTTTGCGATTGTATGATTGTGATATTATGATTGTGATTGTATGATTGTGAATGTATGATTGTGATTGTATGATTGTGATTGTATGATTGTGATTGTATGATTGTGATTGTGTGATTGTGATTGTATGATTGTGATTGTATGATTGTGATTGTATGATTGTGTTTGTATGATTGTGATTGTATGATTGCGATTGTATGATTGTGATTGTATGATTGTGATTGCATGATTGTGATTGTATGATTGTGATTGTATGATTGTGATTTTATGATTTTGATTGTATGATTGTAATAGTATGATTGCGATTGTATGATTGTGATTGTATGATTGTATTTGGTAGATTGTAATTGTATGATTGCGATTGTATGATTGTGATTGTATGATGGTGATTGTATGATTGTGATTGTATGATTCTGATTGTATGATTGTGATTGTATGATTGTGATTGTATGATTGTGATTGTATGACTGTGATTGTATGATTGCAATTGGATGATTGCGATTTTATGATTATGATTGTATGATTGTGATAGTATGATTTTGATTGTATGATTGTGATTGTATGATTGTGATTGTATGATTGTGAGCGTATGATTGCGATGGTATGATTGTGATTGTATGATTGTGTTTGTATGATTGTGATTGTATGATTGTGATTGTATGATTGTGATTGCATGATTGTGATTGTATGATTGTGATTGTATGATTTTGATTGTATGATTCTGATTGTATTATTGTGATTGTATGATTGTGATAGTGCTATTGTGGTTGTATGATTGTGATTGTATGATTGTGATTGTATGATTGTGATTGTATGATTGTGATTGTGTTATTGCGATTGTGTGATTGCGATTGTATGATTGTGATAGCACGATTGTGATTGTATGATTGTGATTGTATGATTTTGATTGTATGATTGTGATTGTATGATTGTGATTGTATGATTGTGATTGTATGATTGTTTTTTATATGATTGTGATTGTATAGTAATAATTGTATGATTGTGATCGTATGATTGTGATTGTATGATTGTGATTGAATGATTGTGAGGGTATGATTGTGACTGTATGATTGTATTTAGGAGATTGTAATTGTATGATTGGGATTGTATGATTGTGATCGTATGATTGTGATTGTATGATTGTGATTGAATGATTGTGAGTGTGTGATTGTGATTGTATGATTGTGATTGTATGATTGTGACTGTATGATTGTGATTGTATGATTGTGTTTGTATGATTGTGATTGTATGATTGTGATAGTACGATTGTGATTGTATGATTGTGATTGTATGATTGTGATTGTATGATTTTGATTGTATGATTGTGATAGTATGATTGCGATTGTATGATTGTGATTGTATGATTGTATTTGGCAGATTGTAATTGTATGATTGTGATTGTATGATTGTAATTGTATGATTGTGATGGTATGATTGTGATTGTATGATTGCGATAATATGATTGTGATTGTATGATTGTGATTGTATGATTGTGATTGTATGATTGTGATTGTATGCTTGCGATTGTATGATTGTGATTGTATGATTGTGATTGTATGATTGTGAATGTATGATTGTGATTGTATGATTGTGATTGTATGATTGTGATTGTATGATTGTGATTGTGTGATTGTGATTGTATGATTGTGATTGTATGATTGTGATTGTATGATTGTGTTTGTATGATTGTGATCGTATGATTGTGATTGTATGATTGTGATTGTATGATTGTGATTGCATGATTGTGATTGTATGATTGTGATTGTATGATTGTGATTTTATGATTTTGATTGTATGATTGTAATAGTATGATTGCGATTGTATGATTGTGATTGTATGATTGTGATTGTATGATTGTATTTGGTAGATTGTAATTGTATGATTGCGATTGTATGATTGTGATTGTATGATGGTGATTGTATGATTGTGATTGTATGATTCTGATTGTATGATTGTGATTGTATGATTGTGATTGTATGATTGTGATTGTATGACTGTGATTGTATGATTGCAATTGGATGATTGCGATTTTATGATTATGATTGTATGATTGTGATAGTATGATTTTGATTGTATGATTGTGATTGTATGATTGTGATTGTATGATTGTGAGCGTATGATTGCGATGGTATGATTGTGATTGTATGATTGTGTTTGTATGATTGTGATTGTATGATTGTGATTGTATGATTGTGATTGCATGATTGTGATTGTATGATTGTGATTGTATGATTTTGATTGTATGATTCTGATTGTATTATTGTGATTGTATTATTGTGATTGTATGATTATGATTGTATGGTTGTGATTGTATGATTGTGATGGTATGATTGTGATTGTATGATTGCGATAGTATGATTGTGATTGTATGGTTGTGATTGTATGATTGTGACTGTATGATCGTGATTGTATGATTGTGATTGTCTGATTGTGATTGTATGATTGCGATTGTATGGTTGTGATTGTATGATTGTGATGGTATGATTGTGATTGTATGATTTTGATTGTATGATTGTGATTGTATGATTGTAATTGTATGATTGCGATTTTATGATTGTGACTGTATGATTGTGATCGGATGATTGTCATCGTATGATTGCGATTGTATGATTTTGATTGTCTGATTTTGATTGTATAATTGTGATTGTATGATTGTGATTGTATGATTGTGATTGTATGATTGTGATTGTATGATTTTGATTGTATGATTGCAATTGTATGATTGCGATTTTATGATTGTGATTGTATGATTGTGATAGTATGATTGTGATTGTATGATTGTAATTGTATGATTGTGATGGTATGATTGTGATTGTATGATTGCGATAATATGATTGTGATTGTATGATTGTGATTGTATGATTGTGATTGTATGATTGTGATTGTATGATTGTGATTGTATGATTGCGATTGTATGATTGTGATTGTATGATTGTGATTGTATGATTGTGATTGTATGATTGTGATTGTGTGATTGTGATTGTATGATTGTGATCTTATGATTGCGATGGTATGATTGTGTTTGTATGATTGTGATTGTATGATTGTGATTGTATGATTGTGATTGTATGATTGTGATTGCATGATTGTGATTGTATGATTGTGATTGTATGATTGTGATTGTATGATTTTGATTGTATGATTGTAATAGTATGATTGCGATTGTATGATTGTGATTGTATGATTGTATTTGGTAGATTGTAATTGTATGATTGCGAGTGTATGATTGTGATTGTATGATGGTGATTGTATGATTGTGATTGTATGATTCTGATTGTATGATTGTGATTGTATGATTGTGATTGTATGATTGTGATTGTATGATTGTGATTGTATGACTGTGATTGTATGATTGCAATTGTATGATTGTGATTGTATGATTGTGATTGTATGATTGTGATTGTATGATGGTGATTGTATGACTGTGATTGTATGATTGTGATTGTATGATTGTGATTGTATGATTGCGATTGTATGATTGTGAATGTATGATTGTGATTGCATGATTGTGATTGTATGATTGTGATTGTATGATTGCGATTGTATGATTGTGATTGTATTATTGTGACTGCATGATTGTGATTGTATGATTGTGATTGTATGATTTGATTGTATGATTGTGATTGTATGATTGTGATGGTATGATTGTGACTGTATGATTGTGATTGTATGATTGTGATTGTATGATTGTGATTGTATGATTGTGATTGTATGATTGTGATTGTATGATTGTAATTGTATGATTATGATGGTATGATTGTGATTGTATGATTGCGATAATATGATTGTGATTGTATGATTGTGATTGTATGATTGTGATTGTATGCTTGCGATTGTATGATTGTGATTGTGTGATTGTGATTGTATGATTGTGAATGTATGATTGTGATTGTATGATTGTGATTGTATGATTGTGATTGTATGATTGTGATTGTGTGATTGTGATTGTATGATTGTGATTGTATGATTGTGATTGTATGATTGTGTTTGTATGATTGTGATCGTATGATTGTGATTGTATGATTGTGATTGTATGATTGTGATTGCATGATTGTGATTGTATGATTGTGATGGTATGATTGTGATTTTATGATTTTGATTGTATGATTGTAATAGTATGATTGCGATTGTATGATTGTGATTGTATGATTGTATTTGGTAGATTGTAATTGTATGATTGCGATTGTATGATTGTGATTGTATGATGGTGATTGTATGATTGTGATTGTATGATTCTGATTGTATGATTGTGATTGTATGATTGTGATTGTATGATTGTGATTGTATGATTGTGATTGTATGACTGTGATTGTATGATTGCTATTGGATGACTGCGATTTTATGATTATGATTGTATGATTGTGATAGTATGATTTTGATTGTATGATTGTGATTGTATGATTGTGATTGTATGATTGTGAGCGTATGATTGCGATGGTATGATTGTGATTGTATGATTGTGTTTGTATGATTGTGATTGTATGATTGTGATTGTATGATTGTGATTGCATGATTGTGATTGTATGATTGTGATTGTATGATTTTGATTGTATGATTCTGATTGTATTATTGTGATTGTATGATTGTGATAGTGCGATTGTGGTTGTATGATTGTGATTGTATGATTGTGGTTGTATGATTGTGATCGTATGATTGCGATTGTATGATTTTGATTGTATGATTGTGATTGTATGATTGTAATTGTATGATTGCGATTTTATGATTGTGACTGTATGATTGTGATCGGATGATTGTCATCGTATGATTGCGATTGTATGATTTTGATTGTCTGATTTTGATTGTATAATTGTGATTGTATGATTGTGATTGTATGATTGTGATTGTATGATTGTGATTGTATGATTTTGATTGTATGATTGCAATTGTATGATTGCGATTTTATGATTGTGATTGTATGATTGTGATAGCATGATTGTGATTGTATGATTGTAATTGTATGATTGTGATGGTATGATTGTGATTGTATGATTGCGATAATATGATTGTGATTGTATGATTGTGATTGTATGATTGTGATTGTATGATTGTGATTGTATGATTGTGATTGTATGATTGCGATTGTATGATTGTGATTGTATGATTGTGATTGTATGATTGTGATTGTATGATTGTGATTGTGTGATTGTGATTGTATGATTGTGATTGTATGACTGTGATTGTATGATTGCAATTGTATGATTGTGATTGTATGATTGCGATTGTATGATTGTGAATGTATGATTGTGATTGCATGATTGTGATTGTATGATTGTGATTGTATGATTGCGATTGTATGATTGTGATTGTATTATTGTGATTGCATGATTGTGATTGTATGATTGTGATTGTATGATTTGATTGTATGATTGTGATTGTATGATTGTGATGGTATGATTGTGACTGTATGATTGTGATTGTATGATTGCAATTGTATGATTGTGATTGTATGATTGTGATTGTATGATTGTGATTGTATGATGGTGATTGTATGACTGTGATTGTATGATTGTGATTGTATGATTGTGATTGTATGATTGCGATTGTATGATTGTGAATGTATGATTGTGATTGCATGATTGTGATTGTATGATTGTGATTGTATGATTGCGATTGTATGATTGTGATTGTATTATTGTGATTGCATGATTGTGATTGTATGATTGTGATTGTATGATTTGATTGTATGATTGTGATTGTATGATTGTGATGGTATGATTGTGACTGTATGATTGTGATTGTATGATTGTGATTGTATGATTGTGATTGCATGATTGTATTTGGGAGATTGTAATTGTATGATTGCGATTGTATGATAGCGATTGTATGATCGTGATTGTATGATTGTGATTGTATGATTGTGATTGTATGATTGTGATTGTATGATTGTGATTGTATGATTGTGATTGTATGATTGTGATTGTATGATTTTGATTGTATGATTGTGATTGTATGATTGTGATTGTATGATTGTGATTGTATGATTGTTTTTTATATGATTGTGATTGTATAGTAATAATTGTATAATTGTGATCGTATGATTGTGATTGTATGATTGTGATTGAATGATTGTGAGTGTATGATTGTGGCTGTATGATTGTATTTAGGAGATTGTAATTGTATGATTGGGATTGTATGATTGTGATTGTATGCTTGCGATTGTATGATTGTGATTGTATGATTGTGATTGTATGATTGTGATTGTGTGATTGTGATTGTATGATTGTGATTGTATGATTGTGACTGTATGATTGTGATTGTATGATTGTGTTTGTATGATTGTGATTGTATGATTGCGATTGTACGATTGTGATTGCATGATTGTGATTGTATGGTTGTGATTGTATGATTTTGATTGTATGATTGTGATTGTATTATTGTGATTGTATGATTGTGATAGTATGATTGTGATTGTATGATTGTGATTGTATGATTGTGATTGTATGATTTTGTTTGTATGATTGTGATAGTATGATTGCGTTTGTATGATTGTGATTGTATGATTGTATTTGGCAGATTGTAATTGTATGATTGTGATTGTATGATGGTGACTGTATTATTGTGATTGTACGATGTGATTGTACGATTGTGATTGTATGATTGTGATTGTATGATTGTAATTGTATGATTGCGATTTTATGATTGTGACTGTATGATTGTGATCGGATGATTGTCATCGTATGATTGCGATTGTATGATTTTGATTGTCTGATTTTGATTGTATAATTGTGATTGTATGATTGTGATTGTATGATTGTGATTGTATGATTGTAATTGTATGATTGCGATTTATGATTGTGATTGTATGATTGCGATCGGATGATTGTCATCGTATGATTGCGATTGTATGATTTTGATTGTCTGATTTGGATTGTACAATTGTGATTGTATGATTGTGATTGTATGATTGTGATTGTATGATTGTGATTGTATGATTGTAATTGTATGATTGTGATGGTATGATTGTGATTGTATGATTGCGATAATATGATTGTGATTGTATGATTGTGATTGTATGATTGTGATTGTATGATTGTGATTGTATGATTGTGATTGTATGATTGCGATTGTGTGATTGCGATTGTATGATTGTGATAGCACGATTGTGATTGTATGATTGTGATTGTATGATTTTGATTGTATGATTGTGATTGTATGATTGTGATTGTATGATTGTTTTTTATATGATTGTGGTTGTATAGTAATAATTGTATGATTGTGATCGTATGATTGTGATTGTATGATTGTGATTGAATGATTGTGAGTGTATGATTGTGACTGTATGATTGTATTTAGGAGATTGTAATTGTATGATTGGGATTGTATGATTGTGATTGTATGCTTGCGATTGTATGATTGTGATTGTATGATTGTGATTGTATGATTGTGATTGCATGATTGTATTTGGGAGATTGTAATTGTATGATTGCGATTGTATGATAGCGATTGTATGATCGTGATTGTATGATTGTGATTGTATGATTGTGATTGTATGATTTTGATTGTATGATTGTGATAGTATGATTGCGATTGTATGATTGTGATTGTATGATTGTATTTGGCAGATTGTAATTGTATGATTGTGATTGTATGATGGTGACTGTATTATTGTGATTGTACGATGTGATTGTACGATTGTGATTGTATGATTGTGATTGTATGATTGTAATTGTATGATTGCGATTTTATGATTGTGACTGTATGATTGTGATCGGATGATTGTAATTGTATGATTGTGATTGTATGATTGTGATTGTATGATTGCGATTGTATGATTGTGATTGTATGATTGTGATTGTATGATTGTAATTGTATGATTGTGATGGTATGATTGGGATTGTATGATTGCGATAATATGATTGTGATTGTATGATTGTGATTGTATGATTGTAATTGTATGATTGTGATTGTATGATTGTGATTGTATGATTGCGATTGTATGATTGTGATTGTATGATTGTGATTGTATGATGGTGATTGTATGACTGTGATTGTATGATTGTGATTGTATGATTGTGATTGTATGATTGCGATTGTATGATTGTGAATGTATGATTGTGATTGCATGATTGTGATTGTATGATTGTGATTGTATGATTGCGATTGTATGATTGTGATTGTATGATTGTGATTGTATGATTGTGATTGTATGATTGTGATTGTATGATTTGATTGTATGATTGTGATTTTATGATTGTGATGGTATGATTGTGACTGTATGATTGTGATTGTCTGATTGTGATTGTATGATTGTGATTGCATGATTGTATTTGGGAGATTGTAATTGTATGATTGCGATTGTATGATAGCGATTGTATGATCGTGATTGTATGATTGTGACTGTATGATTGTGATTGTATGATTGTGTTTGTATGATTGTGATTGTATGATTGCGATTGTACGATTGTGATTGCATGATTGTGATTGTATGATTGTGATTGTATGATTTTGATTGTATGATTGTGATTGTATTATTGTGATTGTATGATTGTGATAGTATCATTGTGATTGTATGATTGTGAATGTATGATTGAGATTGTATGATTTTGATTGTATGACTGTGATAGTATGATTGCGATTGTATGATTGTGATTGTATGATGGTGACTGTATTATTGTGATTGTATGATGTGATTGTACGATTGTGATTGTATGATTGTGATTGTATGATTGTAATTGTATGATTGCGATTTTATGATTGTGATTGTATGATTGCGATCGGATGATTGTCATCGTATGATTGCGATTGTATGATTTTGATTGTCTGATTTGGATTGTACAATTGTGATTGTATGATTGTGATTGTATGATTGTGATTGTATGATTGTAATTGCATGATTGTGATGGTATGATTGTGATCGTATGATTGCGATAATATGATTGTGATTGTATGATTGTGATTGTATGATTGTGATTGTATGATTGTGGTTGTATGATTGTGATTGTATGATTGTGATTGTATGATTGTGATTGTATGATGGCGATTGTGTGATTGTGATTGTGTGATTGTGATTGTATGATTGTGATTGTATGATTGTGATTGTATGATTGTGATTGTATGATTGTGATTGTATGATTGTGATTGTATGATTGTGATTGTATGATTGTGATTGTATGATTGTGATTGTATGATTGTGATAGTATGATTGTGATTGTATGATTGTAATTGTATGATTGTGATGGTATGATTGTGATTGTATGATTGCGATAATATGATTGTGATTGTATGATTGTGATTGTATGATTGTGATTGTATGATTGTGATTGTATGATTGTGATTGTATGATTGCGATTGTATGATTGTGATTGTATGATTGTGATTGTATGATTGTGATTGTATGATTGTGATTGTGTGATTGTTATTGTATGATTGTGATCTTATGATTGCGATGGTATGATTGTGTTTGTATGATTGTGATTGTATGATTGTGATTGTATGATTGTGATTGTATGATTGTGATTGCATGATTGTGATTGTATGATTGTGATTGTATGATTGTGATTGTATGATTTTGATTGTATGATTGTAATAGTATGATTGCGATTGTATGATTGTGATTGTATGATTGTATTTGGTAGATTGTAATTGTATGATTGCGATTGTATGATTGTGATTGTATGATGGTGATTGTATGATTGTGATTGTATGATTCTGATTGTATGATTGTGATTGTATGATTGTGATTGTATGATTGTGATTGTATGACTGCGATTGTATGATTGGAATTGTATGATTGTGATTGTATGATTGTGATTGTATGATTGTGATTGTATGATGGTGATTGTATGACTGTGATTGTATGATTGTGATTGTATGATTGTGATTGTATGATTGCGATTGTATGATTGTGAATGTATGATTGTGATTGCATGATTGTGATTGTATGATTGTGATTGTATGATTGCGATTGTATGATTGTGATTGTATGATTGTGATTGCATGATTGTGATTGTATGATTGTGATTGTATGATTTGATTGTATGATTGTGATTGTATGATTGTGATGGTATGATTGTGACTGTATGATTGTGATTGTATGATTGTGATTGTATGATTGTGATTGCATGATTGTATTTGGGAGATTGTAATTGTATGATTGCGATTGTATGATAGCGATTGTATGATCGTGATTGTATGATTGTGATTGTATGATTGTGATTGTATGATTGTGATTGTATGATTGTGATTGTATGATTTTGATTGTATGATTGTGATTGTATGATTGTGATTGTATGATTGTGATTGATTGATTGTTTTTTATATGATTGTGATTGTATAGTAATAATTGTATGATTGTGATCGTATGATTGTGATTGTATGATTGTGATTGAATGATTGTGAGTGTATGATTGTGGCTGTATGATTGTATTTAGGAGATTGTAATTGTATGATTGGGATTGTATGATTGTGATTGTATGCTTGCGATTGTATGATTGCGATTGTATGATTGTGATTGTATGATTGTGATTGTGTGATTGTGATTGTATGATTGTGATTGTATGATTGTGACTGTATGATTGTGATTGTATGATTGTGTTTGTATGATTGTGATTGTATGATTGCGATTGTACGATTGTGATTGCATGATTGTGATTGTATGGTTGTGATTGTATGATTTTGATTGTATGATTGTGATTGTATTATTGTGATTGTATGATTGTGATAGTATGATTGTGATTGTATGATTGTGATTGTATGATTGTGATTGTATGATTTTGATTGTATGATTGTGATAGTATGATTGCGATTGTATGATTGTGATTGTATGATTGTATTTGGCAGATTGTAATTGTATGATTGTGATTGTATGATGGTGACTGTATTATTGTGATTGTACGATGTGATTGTACGATTGTGATTGTATGATTGTGATTGTATGATTGTAATTGTATGATTGCGATTTTATGATTGTGACTGTATGATTGTGATCGGATGATTGTCATCGTATGATTGCGATTGTATGATTTTGATTGTCTGATTTTGATTGTATAATTGTGATTGTATGATTGTGATTGTATGATTGTGATTGTATGATTGTAATTGTATGATTGCGATTTATGATTGTGATTGTATGATTGCGATCGGATGATTATCATCGTATGATTGCGATTGTATGATTTTGATTGTCTGATTTGGATTGTACAATTGTGATTGTATGATTGTGATTGTATGATTGTGACTGTATGATTGTAATTGTATGATTGTGATGGTATGATTGTGATTGTATGATTGCGATAATATGATTGTGATTGTATGATTGTGATTGTATAATTGTGATTGGATGATTGTGATTGTATGATTGCGATTGTGTGATTGCGATTGTATGATTGTGATAGCACGATTGTGATTGTATGATTGTGATTGTATGATTTTGATTGTATGATTGTGATTGTATGATTGTGATTGTATGATTGTATTTTATATGATTGTGATTGTATAGTAATAATTGTATGATTGTGATCGTATGATTGTGATTGTATGATTGTGATTGAATGATTGTGAGTGTATGATTGTGACTGTATGATTGTATTTAGGAGATTGTAATTGTATGATTGGGATTGTATGATTGTGATTGTATGCTTGCGATTGTATGATTGTGATTGCATGATTGTGATTATATGATTGTGATTGTATGATTTTGATTGTATGATTGTGATTGTATTATTGTGATTGTATGATTGTGATTGTATGATTGTGATTGTATGATTGTAATTGTATGATTGTGATGGTATGATTGGGATTGTATGATTGCGATAATATGATTGTGATTGTATGATTGTGATTGTATGATTGTGATTGTATGCTTGCGATTGTATGATTGTGATTGTATGATTGTGATTGTATGATTGTGAATGTATGATTGTGATTGTATGATTGTGATTGTATGATTGTGATTGTATGATTGTGATTGTGTGATTGTGATTGTATGATTGTGATCTTATGATTGCGATGGTATGATTGTGTTTGTATGATTGTGATTGTATGATTGTGATTGTATGATTGTGATTGCATGATTGTGATTGTATGATTGTGATTGTATGATTGTGATTTTATGATTTTGATTGTATGATTGTAATAGTATGATTGCGATTGTATGATTGTGATTGTATGATTGTATTTGGTAGATTGTAATTGTATGATTGCGATTGTATGATTGTGATTGTATGATGGTGATTGTATGATTGTGATTGTATGATTCTGATTGTATGATTGTGATTGTATGATTGTGATTGTATGATTGTGATTGTATGACTGTGATTGTATGATTGCAATTGGATGATTGCGATTTTATGATTATGATTGTATGATTGTGATAGTATGATTTTGATTGTATGATTGTGATTGTATGATTGTGATTGTATGATTGTGAGCGTATGATTGCGATGGTATGATTGTGATTGTATGATTGTGTTTGTATGATTGTGATTGTATGATTGTGATTGTATGATTGTGATTGCATGATTGTGATTGTATGATTGTGATTGTATGATTTTGATTGTATGATTCTGATTGTATTATTGTGATTGTATGATTGTGATAGTGCGATTGTGATTGTATGATTGTGATTGTATGATTGTGATTGTATGATTGTGATCGTATGATTGCGATTGTATGATTTTGATTGTATGATTGTGATTGTATGATTGTGATTGCATGATTGTGATTGTATGATTGTATTTGGGAGATTGTAATTGTATGATTGCGATTTTACGATTGTGATTGTATGATTGTGACTGTATGATTGTGATTGTATGATTGTGTTTGTATGATTGTGATTGTATGATTGCGATTGTACGATTGTGATTGCATGATTGTGATTGTATGATTGTGATTGTATGATATTGATTGTATGATTGTGATTGTATTATTGTGATTGTATGATTGTGATAGTATGATTGTGATTGTATGATTGTGATTGTATGATTGTGATTGTATGATTGTGATTGTATGATTGTGATTGTATGATTTTGATTGTATGATTGTGATAGTATGATTGCGATTGTATGATTGTGATTGTACGATTGTATTTGGCAGATTGTAATTGTATGATTGTGATTGTATTATTGTGATTGTATGATTGTGATTGTATGATTGTGATTGTATGATTGTAATTGTATGATTGTGATGGTATGATTGGGATTGTATGATTGCGATAATATGATTGTGATTGTATGATTGTGATTGTATGATTGTGATTGTATGCTTGCGATTGTATGATTGTGATTGTATGATTGTGATTGTATGATTGTGAATGTATGATTGTGATTGTATGATTGTGATTGTATGATTGTGATTGTATGATTGTGATTGTGTGATTGTGATTGTATGATTGTGATCTTATGATTGCGATGGTATGATTGTGTTTGTATGATTGTGATTGTATGATTGTGATTGTATGATTGTGATTGCATGATTGTGATTGTATGATTGTGATTGTATGATTGTGATTTTATGATTTTGATTGTATGATTGTAATAGTATGATTGCGATTGTATGATTGTGATTGTATGATTGTATTTGGTAGATTGTAATTGTATGATTGCGATTGTATGATTGTGATTGTATGATGGTGATTGTATGATTGTGATTGTATGATTCTGATTGTATGATTGTGATTGTATGATTGTGATTGTATGATTGTGATTGTATGACTGTGATTGTATGATTGCAATTGGATGATTGCGATTTTATGATTATGATTGTATGATTGTGATAGTATGATTTTGATTGTATGATTGTGATTGTATGATTGTGATTGTATGATTGTGAGCGTATGATTGCGATGGTATGATTGTGATTGTATGATTGTGTTTGTATGATTGTGATTGTATGATTGTGATTGTATGATTGTGATTGCATGATTGTGATTGTATGATTGTGATTGTATGATTTTGATTGTATGATTCTGATTGTATTATTGTGATTGTATGATTGTGATAGTGCGATTGTGATTGTATGATTGTGATTGTATGATTGTGATTGTATGATTGTGATCGTATGATTGCGATTGTATGATTTTGATTGTATGATTGTGATTGTATGATTGTGATTGCATGATTGTGATTGTATGATTGTATTTGGGAGATTGTAATTGTATGATTGCGATTTTACGATTGTGATTGTATGATTGTGACTGTATGATTGTGATTGTATGATTATGTTTGTATGATTGTGATTGTATGATTGCGATTGTACGATTGTGATTGCATGATTGTGATTGTATGATTGTGATTGTATGATATTGATTGTATGATTGTGATTGTATTATTGTGATTGTATGATTGTGATAGTATGATTGTGATTGTATGATTGTGATTGTATGATTGTGATTGCATGATTGTGATTGTATGATTGTGATTGTATGATTTTGATTGTATGATTGTGATAGTATGATTGCGATTGTATGATTGTGATTGTATGATTGTATTTGGCAGATTGTAATTGTATGATTGTGATTGTATGATGGTGACTGTATTATTGTGATTGTATGATGTGATTATACGATTGTGATTGTATAATTGTGATTGTATGATTGTAATTGTATGATTGCGATTTTATGATTGTGATTGTATGATAGTGATCGGATGATTGTCATCGTATGATTGCGATTGTATGATTTTGATTGTCTGATTTTGATTGTATAATTGTGATTGTATGATTGTGATTGTATGATTGTGATTGTATGATTGTAATTGTATGGTTGTGATGGTATGATTGTGATGGTATGATTGTGATTGTATGATTGCGATAATATGATTGTGATTGTATGATTGTGATTGTATGATTGTGATTGTATGATTGTGATTGTATGATTGTGATTGTATGATTGCGATTGTATGATTGTGATTGTATGATTGTATTTGGCAGGTTGTAATTGTATGATTGTGATTGTATGATGGTGACTGTATTATTGTGATTGTACGATGTGATTGTACGATTGTGATTGTATGATCGTGATTGTATGATTGTGATTGTATGATTGTGATTGTGTGATTGTGATTGTATGATTGTGATTGTATGATTGTGATTGTATGATTGTGATTGTATGATTGTGATTGTATGATTGTGATTGTATGATTGTGATTGCATGATTGTGATTGTATGATTGTGATTGTATGATTGCGATTGTATGATTGTGATTGTAGGATTATGATGGTATGATTTGATTGTATGATTGTGATTGTATGATTGTGACTGTATGATTGTGATTGTATGATTGTGTTTGTATGATTGTGATTGTATGATTGCGATTGTACGATTGTGATTGCATGATTGTGATTGTATGATTGTGATTGTATGATTTTGATTGTATGATTGTGATTGTATTATTGTGATTGTATGATTGTGATAGTATGATTGTGATTGTATGATTGTGATTGTATGATTGTGATTGTATGATTGAGATTGTATGATTTTGATTGTATGACTGTGATAGTATGATTGCGATTGTATGATTGTGATTGTATGATGGTGATTGTATTGTTGTGATTGTATGATGTGATTGTACGATTGTGATTGTATGATTGTGATTGTATGATTGTAATTGTATGATTGCGATTTTATGATTGTGATTGTATGATTGCGATCGGATGATTGTCATCGTATGATTGCGATTGTATGATTTTGATTGTCTGATTTGGATTGTACAATTGTGATTGTATGATTGTGATTGTATGATTGTGATTGTATGATTGTGATTGTATGATTGTAATTGCATGATTGTGATGGTATGATTGTGATTGTATGATTGCGATAATATGATTGTGATTGTATGATTGTGATTGTATGATTGTGATTGTATGATTGTGATTGTATGATTGTAATTGTATGATTGCGATATTATGATTGTGACTGTATGATTGTGATCGGATGATTGTCATCGTATGATTGCGATTGTATGATTTTGATTGTCTGATTTTGATTGTATAATTGTGATTGTATGATTGTGATTGTATGATTGTGATTGTATGATTGTGATTGTATGATTGTGATTGTATGATTTTGATTGTATGATTGCAATTGTATGATTGCGATTTTATGATTGTGATTGTATGATTGTGATAGTATGATTGTGATTGTATGATTGTAATTGTATGATTGTGATGGTATGATTGTGATTGTATGATTGCGATAATACGATTGTGATTGTATGATTATGATTGTATGATTGTGATTGTATGATTGTGATTGTATGATTGTGATTGTATGATTGCAATTGTATGATTGTGATTGTATGATTGTGATTGTATGATTGTGATTGTATGATTGTGATTGTGTGATTGTGATTGTATGATTGTGATCTTATGATTGCGATGGTATGATTGTGTTTGTATGATTGTGATTGTATGATTGTGATTGTATGATTGTGATTGTATGATTGTGATTGCATGATTGTGATTGTATGATTGTGATTGTATGATTGTGATTGTATGATTTTGATTGTATGACTGTGATTGTATGATTGCAATTGGATGATTGCGATTTTATGATTATGGTTGTATGATTGTGATAGTATGATTTTGATTGTATGATTGTGATTGTATGATTGTGATTGTATGATTGTGAGCGTATGATTGCGATGGTATGATTGTGATTGTATGATTGTGTTTGTATGATTGTGATGGTATGATTGTGATTGTATGATTGCGATAATATGATTGTGATTGTATGATTGTGATTGTATGATTGTGATTGTATGATTGTGATTGTATGATTGCAATTGTATGATTGTGATTGTATGATTGTGATTGTATGATTGTGATTGTATGATTGTGATTGTGTGATTGTGATTGTATGATTGTGATCTTATGATTGCGATGGTATGATTGTGTTTGTATGATTGTGATTGTATGATTGTGATTGTATGATTTTGATTGTATGATTGTAATAGTATGATTGCGATTGTATGATTGTGATTGTATGATTGTATTTGGTAGATTCTAATTGTATGATTGCGATTGTATGATTGTGATCGTATGATTGTGATTGTATGATTGTGATTGTATGATTGTGATTGTGTGATTGTGATTGTATGATTGTGATTGTATGATTGTGACTGTATGATTGTGATTGTATGATTATGATTGTATGATTGTGATTGTATGATTGCGATTGTACGATTGTGATTGCATGATTGTGATTGTATGATTGTGATTGTATGATTTTGATTGTATGATTGTGATTGTATTATTGTGATTGTATGATTGTGATAGTATGATTGTGATTGTATGATTGTGATTGTATGATTGTGATTGATTGATTTTGATTGTATGATTGTGATAGTATGATTGCGATTGTATGATTGTGATTGTATGATTGCATTTGGCAGATTGTAATTGTATGATTGTGATTGTATGATGGTGACTGTATTATTGTGATTGTACGATGTGATTGTACGATTGTGATTGTATGATTGTGATTGTATGATTGTAATTGTATGATTGCGATATTATGATTGTGACTGTATGATTGTGATCGGATGATTGACATCGTATGATTGCGATTGTATGATTTTGATTGTCTGATTTTGATTGTATAATTGTGATTGTATGATTGTGATTGTATGATTGTGATTGTATGATTGTGATTGTATGATTTTGATTGTATGATTGCAATTGTATGATTGCGATTTTATGATTGTGATTGTATGATTGTGATAGTATGATTGTGATTGTATGATTGTAATTGTATGATTGTGATGGTATGATTGTGATTGTATGATTGCGATAATATGATTGTGATTGTATGATTGTGATTGTATGATTGTGATTGTATGATTGTGATTGTATGATTGCAATTGTATGATTGTGATTGTATGATTGTGATTGTATGATTGTGATTGTATGATTGTGATTGTGTGATTGTGATTGTATGATTGTGATCTTATGATTGCGATGGTATGATTGTGTTTGTATGATTGTGATTGTATGATTGTGATTGTATGATTGTGATTGTATGATTGTGATTGCATGATTGTGATTGTATGATTGTGATTGTATGATTGTGATTGTATGATTTTGATTGTATGATTGTAATAGTATGATTGCGATTGTATGATTGTGATTGTATGATTGTATTTGGTAGATTGTAATTGTATGATTGCGATTGTATGATTGTGATTGTATGCTTGGGATTGTATGATTGTGATTGTATGATTGTGATTGTATGATTGTGATTGTATGATTGTGATTGTGTGATTGTGATTGTATGATTGTGATTGTATGATTGTGACTGTATGATTGTGATTGTATGATTGTGTTTGTATGATTGTGATTGTATGATTGCGATTGTACGATTGTGATTGCATGATTGTGATTGTATGGTTGTGATTGTATGATTTTGATTGTATGATTGTGATTGTATTATTGTGATTGTATGATTGTGATAGTATGATTGTGATTGTATGATTGTGATTGTATGATTGTGATTGTATGATTGTGATTGTATGATTGTGATTGTATGATTGTGATTGTATGATTGTGATTGTATGATTGTGATTGTATGATTTTGATTGTATGATTGTGATTGTATGATTGTGATTGTATGATTGTGATTGTATGATTGTTTTTTATATGATTGTGATTGTATAGTAATAATTGTATGATTGTGATCGTATGATTGTGATTGTATGATTGTGATTGAATGATTGTGAGTGTATGATTGTGGCTGTATGATTGTATTTAGGAGATTGTAATTGTATGATTGGGATTGTATGATTGTGATTGTATGCTTGGGATTGTATGATTGTGATTGTATGATTGTGATTGTATGATTGTGATTGTATGATTGTGATTGTGTGATTGTGATTGTATGATTGTGATTGTATGATTGTGACTGTATGATTGTGATTGTATGATTGTGTTTGTATGATTGTGATTGTATGATTGCGATTGTACGATTGTGATTGCATGATTGTGATTGTATGGTTGTGATTGTATGATTTTGATTGTATGATTGTGATTGTATTATTGTGATTGTATGATTGTGATAGTATGATTGTGATTGTATGATTGTGATTGTATGATTGTGATTGTATGATTTTGATTGTATGATTGTGATAGTATGATTGCGATTGTATGATTGTGATTGTATGATTGTATTTGGCAGATTGTAATTGTATGATTGTGATTGTATGATGGTGACTGTATTATTGTGATTGTACGATGTGATTGTACGATTGTGATTGTATGATTGTGATTGTATGATTGTAATTGTATGATTGCGATTTTATGATTGTGACTGTATGATTGTGATCGGATGATTGTCATCGTATGATTGCGATTGTATGATTTTGATTGTCTGATTTTGATTGTATAATTGTGACTGTATGATTGTGATTGTATGATTGTGATTGTATGATTGTAATTGTATGATTGCGATTTATGATTGTGATTGTATAATTGCGATCGGATGATTGTCATCGTATGATTGCGATTGTATGATTTTGATTGTCTGATTTGGATTGTACAATTGTGATTGTATGATTGTGATTGTATGATTGTGATTGTATGATTGTGATTGTATGATTGTAATTGTATGATTGTGATGGTATGATTGTGATTGTATGATTGCGATAATATGATTGTGATTGTATGATTGTGATTGTATGATTGTGAATGTATGATTGTGATTGTATGATTGTGATTGTATGATTGCGATTGTGTGATTGCGATTGTATGATTGTGATAGCACGATTGTGATTGTATGATTGTGATTGTATGATTTTGATTGTATGATTGTGATTGTATGATTGTGATTGTATGATTGTTTTTTATATGATTGTGATTGTATAGTAATAATTGTATGATTGTGATCGTATGATTGTGATTGTATGATTGTGATTGAATGATTGTGAGTGTATGATTGTGACTGTATAATTGTATTTAGGAGATTGTAATTGTATGATTGGGATTGTATGATTGTGATTGTATGCTTGCGATTGTATGATTGTGATTGTATGATTGTGATTGTATGATTGTGATTGTGTGATTGTGATTGTATGATTGTGATTGTATGATTGTGACTGTATGATTGTGATTGTATGATTGTGTTTGTATGATTGTGATTGTATGACTGCGATTGTACGATTATGATTGCATGATTGTGATTATATGATTGTGATTGTATGATTTTGATTGTATGATTGTGATTGTATTATTGTGATTGTATGATTGTGATAGTATGATTGTGATTGTATGATAGTGATTGTATGATTGTGATTGTATGATTGTGATTGTATGATTGTGATTGTATGATTGTGATTGTATGATTTTGATTGTATGATTGCAATTGTATGATTGCGATTTTATGATTGTGATTGTATGATTGTGATAGTATGATTGTGATTGTATGATTGTAATTGTATGATTGTGATGGTATGATTGTGATTGTATGATTGCGATAATATGATTGTGATTGTATGATTGTGATTGTATGATTGTGATTGTATGATTGTGATTGTATGATTGTGATTGTATGATTGCAATTGTATGATTGTGATTGTATGATTGTGATTGTATGATTGTGATTGTATGATTGTGATTGTGTGATTGTGATTGTATGATTGTGATCTTATGATTGCGATGGTATGATTGTGTTTGTATGATTGTGATTGTATGATTCTGATTGTATGATTGTGATTGTATGATTGTGATTGCATGATTGTGATTGTATGATTGTGATTGTATGATTGTGATTGTATGATTTTGATTGTATGATTGTAATAGTATGATTGCGATTGTATGATTGTGATTGTATGATTGTATTTGGTAGATTGTAATTGTATGATTGCGATTGTATGATTGTGATTGTATGATGGTGATTGTATGATTGTGATTGTATGATTCTGATTGTATGATTGTGATTGTATGATTGTGATTGTATGATTGTGATTGTATGACTGTGATTGTATGATTGGAATTGTATGATTGTGATTGTATGATTGAGATTGTATAATTGTGATTGTATGATGGTGATTGTATGACTGTGATTGTATGATTGTGATTGTATGATTGTGATTGTATGATTGTGATTGTATGATTGTGATTGTATGATTGTGATTGTATGATTGTGATTGTATGATTGTGATTGTATGATTTTGATTGTATGATTGTGATTGTATGATTGTGATTGTATGATTGTGATTGTATGATTGTTTTTTATATGATTGTGATTGTATAGTAATAATTGTATGATTGTGATCGTATGATTGTGATTGTATGATTGTGATTGAATGATTGTGAGTGTATGATTGTGGCTGTATGATTGTATTTAGGAGATTGTAATTGTATGATTGGGATTGTATGATTGTGATTGTATGCTTGGGATTGTATGATTGTGATTGTATGATTGTGATTGTATGATTGTGATTGTATGATTGTGATTGTATGATTGTGATTGTATGATTGTGATTGTATGATTGTGATTGTATGATTTTGATTGTATGATTGTGATTGTATGATTGTGATTGTATGATTGTGATTGTATGATTGTTTTTTATATGATTGTGATTGTATAGTAATAATTGTATGATTGTGATCGTATGATTGTGATTGTATGATTGTGATTGAATGATTGTGAGTGTATGATTGTGGCTGTATGATTGTATTTAGGAGATTGTAATTGTATGATTGGGATTGTATGATTGTGATTGTATGCTTGGGATTGTATGATTGTGATTGTATGATTGTGATTGTATTTGTGATTGTATGATTGTGATTGCATGATTGTGATTGTATGGTTGTGATTGTATGATTTTGATTGTATGATTGTGATTGTATTATTGTGATTGTATGATTGTGATAGTATGATTGTGATTGTATGATTGTGATTGTATGATTGTGATTGTATGATTTTGATTGTATGATTGTGATAGTATGATTGCGATTGTATGATTGTGATTGTATGATTGTAATTGTATGATTGTGATGGTATGATTGTGATTGTATGATTGCGATAATATGATTGTGATTGTATGATTGTGATTGTATGATTGTGAATGTATGATTGTGATTGTATGATTGTGATTGTATGATTGCGATTGTGTGATTGTGATTGTATGATTGTGATTGTATGATTGTGACTGTATGATTGTGATTGTATGATTGTGTTTGTATGATTGTGATTGTATGATTGCGATTGTACGATTGTGATTGCATGATTGTGATTGTATGGTTGCGATTGTATGATTTTGATTGTATGATTGTGATTGTATTATTGTGATTGTATGATTGTGATAGTATGATTGTGATTGTATGATTGTGATTGTATGATTGTGATTGTATGATTTTGATTGTATGATTGTGATAGTATGATTGCGATTGTATGATTGTGATTGTATGATTGTATTTGGCAGATTGTAATTGTATGATTGTGATTGTATGATGGTGACTGTATTATTGTGATTGTACGATGTGATTGTACGATTGTGATTGTATGATTGTGATTGTATGATTGTAATTGTATGATTGCGATTTTATGATTGTGACTGTATGATTGTGATCGGATGATTGTCATCGTATGATTGCGATTGTATGATTTTGATTGTCTGATTTTGATTGTATAATTGTGACTGTATGATTGTGATTGTATGATTGTGATTGTATGATTGTAATTGTATGATTGCGATTTATGATTGTGATTGTATAATTGCGATCGGATGATTGTCATCGTATGATTGCGATTGTATGATTTTGATTGTCTGATTTGGATTGTACAATTGTGATTGTATGATTGTGATTGTATGATTGTGATTGTATGATTGTGATTGTATGATTGTAATTGTATGATTGTGATGGTATGATTGTGATTGTATGATTGCGATAATATGATTGTGATTGTATGATTGTGATTGTATGATTGTGAATGTATGATTGTGATTGTATGATTGTGATTGTATGATTGCGATTGTGTGATTGCGATTGTATGATTGTGATAGCACGATTGTGATTGTATGATTGTGATTGTATGATTTTGATTGTATGATTGTGATTGTATGATTGTGATTGTATGATTGTTTTTTATATGATTGTGATTGTATAGTAATAATTGTATGATTGTGATCGTATGATTGTGATTGTATGATTGTGATTGAATGATTGTGAGTGTATGATTGTGACTGTATAATTGTATTTAGGAGATTGTAATTGTATGATTGGGATTGTATGATTGTGATTGTATGCTTGCGATTGTATGATTGTGATTGTATGATTGTGATTGTATGATTGTGATTGTGTGATTGTGATTGTATGATTGTGATTGTATGATTGTGACTGTATGATTGTGATTGTATGATTGTGTTTGTATGATTGTGATTGTATGACTGCGATTGTACGATTGTGATTGCATGATTGTGATTATATGATTGTGATTGTATGATTTTGATTGTATGATTGTGATTGTATTATTGTGATTGTATGATTGTGATAGTATGATTGTGATTGTATGATAGTGATTGTATGATTGTGATTGTATGATTGTGATTGTATGATTGTGATTGTATGATTGTGATTGTATGATTTTGATTGTATGATTGCAATTGTATGATTGCGATTTTATGATTGTGATTGTATGATTGTGATAGTATGATTGTGATTGTATGATTGTAATTGTATGATTGTGATGGTATGATTGTGATTGTATGATTGCGATAATATGATTGTGATTGTATGATTGTGATTGTATGATTGTGATTGTATGATTGTGATTGTATGATTGTGATTGTATGATTGCAATTGTATGATTGTGATTGTATGATTGTGATTGTATGATTGTGATTGTATGATTGTGATTGTGTGATTGTGATTGTATGATTGTGATCTTATGATTGCGATGGTATGATTGTGTTTGTATGATTGTGATTGTATGATTCTGATTGTATGATTGTGATTGTATGATTGTGATTGCATGATTGTGATTGTATGATTGTGATTGTATGATTGTGATTGTATGATTTTGATTGTATGATTGTAATAGTATGATTGCGATTGTATGATTGTGATTGTATGATTGTATTTGGTAGATTGTAATTGTATGATTGCGATTGTATGATTGTGATTGTATGATGGTGATTGTATGATTGTGATTGTATGATTCTGATTGTATGATTGTGATTGTATGATTGTGATTGTATGATTGTGATTGTATGACTGTGATTGTATGATTGGAATTGTATGATTGTGATTGTATGATTGAGATTGTATAATTGTGATTGTATGATGGTGATTGTATGACTGTGATTGTATGATTGTGATTGTATGATTGTGATTGTATGATTGTGATTGTATGATTGTGATTGTATGATTGTGATTGTATGATTGTGATTGTATGATTGTGATTGTATGATTTTGATTGTATGATTGTGATTGTATGATTGTGATTGTATGATTGTGATTGTATGATTGTTTTTTATATGATTGTGATTGTATAGTAATAATTGTATGATTGTGATCGTATGATTGTGATTGTATGATTGTGATTGAATGATTGTGAGTGTATGATTGTGGCTGTATGATTGTATTTAGGAGATTGTAATTGTATGATTGGGATTGTATGATTGTGATTGTATGCTTGGGATTGTATGATTGTGATTGTATGATTGTGATTGTATGATTGTGATTGTGTGATTGTGATTGTATGATTGTGATTGTATGATTGTGACTGTATGATTGTGATTGTATGATTGTGTTTGTATGATTGTGATTGTATGATTGCGATTGTACGATTGTGATTGTATGATTCTGATTGTATGATTGTGATTGTATGATTGTGATTGTATGATTGTGATTGTATGACTGTGATTGTATGATTGCAATTGGATGATTGCGATTTTATGATTATGATTGTATGATTGTGATAGTATGATTTTGATTGTATGATTGTGATTGTATGATTGTGATTGGATGATTGTGAGCGTATGATTGCGAAGGTATGATTGTGATTGTATGATTGTGTTTGTATGATTGTGATTGTATGATTGTGATTGTATGATTGTGATTGCATGATTGTGATTGTATGATTGTGATTGTATGATTTTGATTGTATGATTCTGATTGTATTATTGTGATTGTATGATTGTGATAGTGCGATTGTGATTGTATGATTGTGATTGTATGATTGTGATTGTATGATTGTGATCGTATGATTGCGATTGTATGATTTTGGTTGTATGATTGTGATTGTATGATTGTGATTGCATGATTGTGATTGTATGATTGTATTTGGGAGATTGTAATTGTATGATTGCGATTTTACGATTGTGATTGTATGATTGTGACTGTATGATTGTGATTGTATGATTGTGTTTGTATGATTGTGATTGTATGATTGCGATTGTACGATTGTGATTGCATGATTGTGATTGTATGATTGTGATTGTATGATATTGATTGTATGATTGTGATTGTATTATTGTGATTGTATGATTGTGATTGTATGATTGTGATTGTATGATTGTGATTGTATGATTGTGATTGTATGATTTTGATTGTATGATTGTGATTGTATGATTGTGATTGTATGATTGTAATAGTATGATTGCGATTGTATGATTGTGATTGTATGATTGTATTTGGGAGATTGTAATTTTATGATTGGGATTGTATGATTGTGATTGCATGATTGTGATTGTATGATTGTGATTGTATGATTGTGATTGTATGATTTTGATTGTATGATTGTAATAGTATGATTGCGATTGTATGATTGTGATTGTATGATTGTATTTGGTAGATTCTAATTGTATGATTGCGATTGTATGATTGTGATTGTATGATTGTGATTGTATGATTGTGATTGTATGATTGTGATTGTATGATTGTGATTGTGTGATTGTGATTGTATGATTGTGATTTTATGATTGTGACTGTATGATTGTGATTGTATGATTATGTTTGTATGATTGTGATTGTATGATTGCGATTGTACGATTGTGATTGCATGATTGTGATTGTATGATTGTGATTGTATGATTTTGATTGTATGATTGTGATTGTATTATAGTGATTGTATGATTGTGATAGTATGATTGTGATTGTATGATTGTGATTGTATGATTGTGATTGTATGATTGTGATTGTATGATTGTGATTGTATGATTGCAATTGTATGATTGTGATAGTATGATTGTGATTGTATGATTGTGATTGTATGATTGTGATTGTGTGATTGTGATTGTATGATTGTGATCTTATGATTGCGATGGTATGATTGTGTTTGTATGATTGTGATTGTATGATTGTGATTGTATGATTGTGATTGTATGATTGTGATTGCATGATTGTGATTGTATGATTGTGATTGTATGATTGTGATTGTATGATTTTGATTGTATGATTGTAATAGTATGATTGCGATTGTATGATTGTGATTGTATGATTGTATTTGGTAGATTGTAATTGTATGATTGCGATTGTATGATTGTGATTGTATGATGGTGATTGTATGATTGTGATTGTATGATTCTGATTGTATGATTGTGATTGTATGATTGTGATTGTATGATTGCGATTGTACGATTGTGATTGCATGATTGTGATTGTATGGTTGTGATTGTATGATTTTGATTGTATGATTGTGATTGTATTATTGTGATTGTATGATTGTGATAGTATGATTGTGATTGTATGATTGTGATTGTATGATTGTGATTGTATGATTGTGATTGTATGATTGTATTTGGCAGATTGTAATTGTATGATTGTGATTGTATGATGGTGACTGTATTATTGTGATTGTACGATGTGATTGTACGATTGTGATTGTATGATTGTGATTGTATGATTGTAATTGTATGATTGCGATTTTATGATTGTGACTGTATGATTGTGATCGGATGATTGTCATCGTATGATTGCGATTGTATGATTTTGATTGTCTGCTTTTGATTGTATAATTGTGTATGATTGTGATAGTATGATTGCGATTGTATGATTGTGATTGTATGATTGTATTTGGCAGATTGTAATTGTATGATTGTGATTGTATGATGGTGACTGTATTATTGTGATTGTACGATGTGATTGTACGATTGTGATTGTATGATTGTGATTGTATGATTGTAATTGTATGATTGCGATTTTATGATTGTGACTGTATGATTGTGATCGGATCATTGTCATCGTATGATTGCGATTGTATGATTTTGATTGTCTGATTTTGATTGTATGATTGTGTTTGTATGATTGTGATTGTATGATTGTGATTGCATGATTGTAATTGTATGATTGCGATTTTATGATTGTGACTGTATGATTGTGATCGGATGATTGTCATCGTATGATTGCGATTGTATGATTCTGATTGTCTGATTTTGATTGTATAATTGTGATTGTATGATTGTGATTGTATGATTGTGATTGTATGATTGTAATTGTATGATTGTGATGGTATGATTGTTATTGTATGATTGCTTATAATATGATTGTGATTGTATGATTGTGATTGTATGATTGCTTATAATATGATTGTGATTGTATGATTATGATTGTATGATTGTGATTGTATGATAATGATTGTATGCTTGCGATTGTATGATTGTGATTGTATGATTGTGATTGTATGATTGTGAATGTATGATTGTGATTGTATGATTGTATTTGGGAGATTGTAATTGTATGATTGGGATTGTATGATTGTGATTGCATGATTGTGATTGTATGATTGTGATTGTATGATTGTGATTGTATGATTTTGATTGTATGATTGTAATAGTATGACTGCGATTGTATGATTGTGATTGTATGATTGTATTTGGTAGATTCTAATTGTATGATTGCGATTGTATGATAGCGATTGTATGATTGTGATTGTATGATTGTGATTGTATGATTGCGATGGTATGATTGTGTTTGTATGATTGTGATTGTATGATTGTGATTGTATGATTGTGATTGTATGATGGCGATTGTGTGATTGTGATTGTGTGATTGTGATTGTATGATTGTGATTGTATGATTTTGATTGTATGATTGTAATAGTATGATTGCGATTGTATGATTGTGATTGTATGATTGTATTTGGTAGATTGTAATTGTATGATTGCGATTGTATGATTGTGATTGTATGATGGTGATTGTATGATTGTGATTGTATGATTCTGATTGTATGATTGTGATTGTATGATTGTGATTGTATGATTGTGATTGTATGACTGTGATTGTATGATTGCAATTGTATGATTGCGAATTTACGATTGTGATTGTATGATTGTGACTGTATGATTGTGATTGTATGATTGTGTTTGTATGATTGTGATTGTATGATTGCGATTGTACGATTGTGATTGCATGATTGTGATTGTATGATTGTGATTGTATGATATTGATTGTATGATTGTGATTGTATTATTGTGATTGTATGATTGTGATAGTATGATTGTGATTGTATGATTGTGATTGTATGATTGTGATTGTATGATTGTGATTGTATGATTTTGATTGTATGATTGTGATAGTATGATTGCGATTGTATGATTGTGATTGTATGATTGTATTTGGCAGATTGTAATTGTATGATTGTGATTGTATGATGGTGACTGTATTATTGTGATTGTAGGATGTGATTGTACGATTGTGATTGTATAATTGTGATTGTATGATTGTAATTGTATGATTGCGATTTTATGATTGTGATTGTATGATAGTGATCGGATGATTGTCATCGTATGATTGCGATTGTATGATTTTGATTGTCTGATTTTGATTGTATAATTGTGATTGTATGATTGTGATTGTATGATTGTAATTGTATGATTGTAATTGTATGATTGTGATGGTATGATTGTGATGGTATGATTGTGATTGTATGATTGCGATAATATGATTGTGATTGTATGATTGTGATTGTATGATTGTGATTGTATGATTGTGATTGTATGATTGCGTTTGTATGATTGTGATTGTATGATTGTATTTCGCAGATTGTAATTGTATGATTGTGATTGTATGATGGTGTTTTTATTATTGTGATTGTACGATGTGATTGTACGATTGTGATTATATGATTGTGATTGTATGATTGTAATTGTATGATTGCGATTTTATGATTGTGACTGTATGATTGTGATCGGATGATTGTCATCGTATGATTGCGATTGTATGACTTTGATTGTCTGATTTTGATTGTATAATTGTGATTGTATGATTGTGATTGTATGATTGTGACTGTATGATTGTATTTAGGAGATTGTAATTGTATGATTGGGATTGTATGATTGTGATTGTATGCTTGCGATTGTATGATTGTGATTGTATGATTGTGATTGTATGATTGTGATTGTGTGATTGTGATTGTATGATTGTGATTGTATGATTGTGACTGTATGATTGTGATTGTATGATCGTGTTTGTATGATTGTGATTGTATGATTGCGATTGTACGATTGTGATTGCATGATTGTGATTGTATGATTGTGATTGTACGATTGTGATTGTATGATTGTGATTGTATGATTGTGATTGCATGATTGTGATTGTATGATTGTGATTGTATGATTGTGATTTTATGATTTTGATTGTATGATTGTAATAGTATGATTGCGATTGTATGATTGTGATTGTATGATTGTATTTGGTAGATTGTAATTGTATGATTGCGATTGTATGATTGTGATTGTATGATGGTGATTGTATGATTGTGATTGTATGATTCTGATTGTATGATTGTGATTGTATGATTGTGATTGTATGATTGTGATTGTATGACTGTGATTGTATGATTGCAATTGGATGATTGCGATTTTATGATTATGATTGTATGATTGTGATCGTATGATTGCGATTGTATGATTTTGATTGTATGATTGTGATTGTATGATTGTGATTGCATGATTGTGATTGTATGATTGTATTTGGGAGATTGTAATTGTATGATTGCGATTTTACGATTGTGATTGTATGATTGTGACTGTATGATTGTGATTGTATGATTGTGTTTGTATGACTGTGATTGTATGATTGCGATTGTACGATTGTGATTGCATGATTGTGATTGTATGATTGTGATTGTATGATATTGATTGTATGATTGTGATTGTATGATTGCGATTGTATGATTGTGATTGTATGATTGTGATTGTATGATTGTGATTGTATGATGGTGATTGTATGACTGTGATTGTATGATTGTGATTGTATGATTGCGATTGTATGATTGTGATTGTATGATTGTGATTGCATGATTGTGATTGTATGATTGTGATTGTATGATTTGATTGTATGATTGTGATTTTATGATTGTGATGGTATGATTGTGACTGTATGATTGTGATTGTCTGATTGTGATTGTATGATTGTGATTGCATGATTGTATTTGGGAGATTGTAATTGTATGATTGCGATTGTATGATAGCGATTGTATGATCGTGATTGTATGATTGTGATTGTATGATTGTGATTGTATATTTGTGATTGTATGATTGTGATTGTATGATTGTGATTGTATGATGGCGATTGTGTGATTGTGATTGTGTGATTGTGATTGTATGATTGTGATTGTATGATTGTGATTGTATGATTGTGATTGTATGATTGTGATTGTATGATTGTGATTGTATGATTGTGATTGCATGATTGTGATTGTATGATTGTGATTGTATGATTGCGATTGTATGATTGTGATTGTAGGATTATGATGGTATGATTTGATTGTATGATTGTGATTGTATGATTGTGACTGTATGATTGTGATTGTATGATTGTGTTTGTATGATTGTGTTTGTATGATTGCGATTGTACGATTGTGATTGCATGATTGTGATTGTATGATTGTGATTGTATGATTTTGATTGTATGATTGTGATTGTATTATTGTGATTGTATGATTGTGATAGTATGATTGTGATTGTATGATTGTGATTGTATGATTGTGATTGTATGATTGAGATTGTATGATTTTGATTGTATGACTGTGATAGTATGATTGCTATTGTATGATTGTGATTGTATGATGGTGATTGTATTGTTGTGATTGTATGATGTGATTGTACGATTGTGATTGTATGATTGTGATTGTATGATTGTAATTGTATGATTGCGATTTTATGATTGTGATTGTATGATTGCGATCGGATGATTGTCATCGTATGATTGCGATTGTATGATTTTGATTGTCTGATTTGGATTGTACAATTGTGATTGTATGATTGTGATTGTATGATTGTGATTGTATGATTGTAATTGCATGATTGTGATGGTATGATTGTGATTGTATGATTGCGATAATATGATTGTGATTGTATGATTGTGATTGTATGATTGTGATTGTATGATTGTGATTGTATGATTGTGATTGTATGATTGTGATTGTATGATTGTGATTGTATGTTTGTGATTTTATGATTGCGATTGTATGATTGCGAATTTACGATTGTGATTGTATGATTGTGACTGTATGATTGTGATTGTATGATTGTGTTTGTATGATTGTGATTGTATGATTGCGATTGTACGATTGTGATTGCATGATTGTGATTGTATGATTGTGATTGTATGATATTGATTGTATGATTGTGATTGTATTATTGTGATTGTATGATTGTGATAGTATGATTGTGATTGTATGATTGTGATTGTATGATTGTGATTGTATGATTGTGATTGTATGATTTTGATTGTATGATTGTGATAGTATGATTGCGATTGTATGATTGTGATTGTATGATTGTATTTGGCAGATTGTAATTGTATGATTGTGATTGTATGATGGTGACTGTATTATTGTGATTGTAGGATGTGATTGTACGATTGTGATTGTATAATTGTGATTGTATGATTGTAATTGTATGATTGCGATTTTATGATTGTGATTGTATGATAGTGATCGGATGATTGTCATCGTATGATTGCGATTGTATGATTTTGATTGTCTGATTTTGATTGTATAATTGTGATTGTATGATTGTGATTGTATGATTGTAATTGTATGATTGTAATTGTATGATTGTGATGGTATGATTGTGATGGTATGATTGTGATTGTATGATTGCGATAATATGATTGTGATTGTATGATTGTGATTGTATGATTGTGATTGTATGATTGTGATTGTATGATTGCGTTTGTATGATTGTGATTGTATGATTGTATTTCGCAGATTGTAATTGTATGATTGTGATTGTATGATGGTGTTTTTATTATTGTGATTGTACGATGTGATTGTACGATTGTGATTATATGATTGTGATTGTATGATTGTAATTGTATGATTGCGATTTTATGATTGTGACTGTATGATTGTGATCGGATGATTGTCATCGTATGATTGCGATTGTATGACTTTGATTGTCTGATTTTGATTGTATAATTGTGATTGTATGATTGTGATTGTATGATTGTGACTGTATGATTGTATTTAGGAGATTGTAATTGTATGATTGGGATTGTATGATTGTGATTGTATGCTTGCGATTGTATGATTGTGATTGTATGATTGTGATTGTATGATTGTGATTGTGTGATTGTGATTGTATGATTGTGATTGTATGATTGTGACTGTATGATTGTGATTGTATGATCGTGTTTGTATGATTGTGATTGTATGATTGCGATTGTACGATTGTGATTGCATGATTGTGATTGTATGATTGTGATTGTACGATTGTGATTGTATGATTGTGATTGTATGATTGTGATTGCATGATTGTGATTGTATGATTGTGATTGTATGATTGTGATTTTATGATTTTGATTGTATGATTGTAATAGTATGATTGCGATTGTATGATTGTGATTGTATGATTGTATTTGGTAGATTGTAATTGTATGATTGCGATTGTATGATTGTGATTGTATGATGGTGATTGTATGATTGTGATTGTATGATTCTGATTGTATGATTGTGATTGTATGATTGTGATTGTATGATTGTGATTGTATGACTGTGATTGTATGATTGCAATTGGATGATTGCGATTTTATGATTATGATTGTATGATTGTGATCGTATGATTGCGATTGTATGATTTTGATTGTATGATTGTGATTGTATGATTGTGATTGCATGATTGTGATTGTATGATTGTATTTGGGAGATTGTAATTGTATGATTGCGATTTTACGATTGTGATTGTATGATTGTGACTGTATGATTGTGATTGTATGATTGTGTTTGTATGACTGTGATTGTATGATTGCGATTGTACGATTGTGATTGCATGATTGTGATTGTATGATTGTGATTGTATGATATTGATTGTATGATTGTGATTGTATGATTGCGATTGTATGATTGTGATTGTATGATTGTGATTGTATGATTGTGATTGTATGATGGTGATTGTATGACTGTGATTGTATGATTGTGATTGTATGATTGCGATTGTATGATTGTGATTGTATGATTGTGATTGCATGATTGTGATTGTATGATTGTGATTGTATGATTTGATTGTATGATTGTGATTTTATGATTGTGATGGTATGATTGTGACTGTATGATTGTGATTGTCTGATTGTGATTGTATGATTGTGATTGCATGATTGTATTTGGGAGATTGTAATTGTATGATTGCGATTGTATGATAGCGATTGTATGATCGTGATTGTATGATTGTGATTGTATGATTGTGATTGTATATTTGTGATTGTATGATTGTGATTGTATGATTGTGATTGTATGATGGCGATTGTGTGATTGTGATTGTGTGATTGTGATTGTATGATTGTGATTGTATGATTGTGATTGTATGATTGTGATTGTATGATTGTGATTGTATGATTGTGATTGTATGATTGTGATTGCATGATTGTGATTGTATGATTGTGATTGTATGATTGCGATTGTATGATTGTGATTGTAGGATTATGATGGTATGATTTGATTGTATGATTGTGATTGTATGATTGTGACTGTATGATTGTGATTGTATGATTGTGTTTGTATGATTGTGTTTGTATGATTGCGATTGTACGATTGTGATTGCATGATTGTGATTGTATGATTGTGATTGTATGATTTTGATTGTATGATTGTGATTGTATTATTGTGATTGTATGATTGTGATAGTATGATTGTGATTGTATGATTGTGATTGTATGATTGTGATTGTATGATTGAGATTGTATGATTTTGATTGTATGACTGTGATAGTATGATTGCTATTGTATGATTGTGATTGTATGATGGTGATTGTATTGTTGTGATTGTATGATGTGATTGTACGATTGTGATTGTATGATTGTGATTGTATGATTGTAATTGTATGATTGCGATTTTATGATTGTGATTGTATGATTGCGATCGGATGATTGTCATCGTATGATTGCGATTGTATGATTTTGATTGTCTGATTTGGATTGTACAATTGTGATTGTATGATTGTGATTGTATGATTGTGATTGTATGATTGTGATTGTATGATTGTAATTGCATGATTGTGATGGTATGATTGTGATTGTATGATTGCGATAATATGATTGTGATTGTATGATTGTGATTGTATGATTGTGATTGTATGATTGTGATTGTATGATTGTGATTGTATGATTGTGATTGTATGATTGTGATTGTATGTTTGTGATTTTATGATTGCGATTGTATGATTGCGAATTTACGATTGTGATTGTATGATTGTGACTGTATGATTGTGATTGTATGATTGTGTTTGTATGATTGTGATTGTATGATTGCGATTGTACGATTGTGATTGCATGATTGTGATTGTATGATTGTGATTGTATGATATTGATTGTATGATTGTGATTGTATTATTGTGATTGTATGATTGTGATAGTATGATTGTGATTGTATGATTGTGATTGTATGATTGTGATTGTATGATTGTGATTGTATGATTGTGATTGTATGATTGTGATTGCATGATTGTGATTGTATGATTGTGATTGTATGATTGCGATTGTATGATTGTGATTGTAGGATTATGATGGTATGATTTGATTGTATGATTGTGATTGTATGATTGTGACTGTATGATTGTGATTGTATGATTGTGTTTGTATGATTGTGTTTGTATGATTGCGATTGTACGATTGTGATTGCATGATTGTGATTGTATGATTGTGATTGTATGATTTTGATTGTATGATTGTGATTGTATTATTGTGATTGTATGGTTGTGATAGTATGATTGTGATTGTATGATTGTGATTGTATGATTGTGATTGTATGATTGAGATTGTATGATTTTGATTGTATGACTGTGATAGTATGATTGCTATTGTATGATTGTGATTGTATGATGGTGATTGTATTGTTGTGATTGTATGATGTGATTGTACGATTGTGATTGTATGATTGTGATTGTATGATTGTAATTGTATGATTGCGATTTTATGATTGTGATTGTATGATTGCGATCGGATGATTGTCATCGTATGATTGCGATTGTATGATTTTGATTGTCTGATTTGGATTGTACAATTGTGATTGTATGATTGTGATTGTATGATTGTGATTGTATGATTGTGATTGTATGATTGTAATTGCATGATTGTGATGGTATGATTGTGATTGTATGATTGCGATAATATGATTGTGATTGTATGATTGTGATTGTATGATTGTGATTGTATGATTGTGATTGTATGATTGTGATTGTATGATTGTGATTGTATGATTGTGATTGTATGTTTGTGATTTTATGATTGCGATTGTATGATTGCGAATTTACGATTGTGATTGTATGATTGTGACTGTATGATTGTGATTGTATGATTGTGTTTGTATGATTGTGATTGTATGATTGCGATTGTACGATTGTGATTGCATGATTGTGATTGTATGATTGTGATTGTATGATATTGATTGTATGATTGTGATTGTATTATTGTGATTGTATGATTGTGATAGTATGATTGTGATTGTATGATTGTGATTGTATGATTGTGATTGTATGATTGTGATTGTATGATTTTGATTGTATGATTGTGATAGTATGATTGCGATTGTATGATTGTGATTGTATGATTGTATTTGGCAGATTGTAATTGTATGATTGTGATTGTATGATGGTGACTGTATTATTGTGATTGTAGGATGTGATTGTACGATTGTGATTGTATAATTGTGATTGTATGATTGTAATTGTATGATTGCGATTTTATGATTGTGATTGTATGATAGTGATCGGATGATTGTCATCGTATGATTGCGATTGTATGATTTTGATTGTCTGATTTTGATTGTATAATTGTGATTGTATGATTGTGATTGTATGATTGTAATTGTATGATTGTAATTGTATGATTGTGATGGTATGATTGTGATGGTATGATTGTGATTGTATGATTGCGATAATATGATTGTGATTGTATGATTGTGATTGTATGATTGTGATTGTATGATTGTGATTGTATGATTGCGATTGTATGATTGTGATTGTATGATTGTATTTCGCAGATTGTAATTGTATGATTGTGATTGTATGATGGTGTTTGTATTATTGTGATTGTACGATGTGATTGTACGATTGTGATTATATGATTGTGATTGTATGATTGTAATTGTATGATTGCGATTTTATGATTGTGACTGTATGATTGTGATCGGATGATTGTCATCGTATGATTGCGATTGTATGACTTTGATTGTCTGATTTTGATTGTATAATTGTGATTGTATGATTGTGATTGTATGATTGTGACTGTATGATTGTATTTAGGAGATTGTAATTGTATGATTGGGATTGTATGATTGTGATTGTATGCTTGCGATTGTATGATTGTGATTGTATGATTGTGATTGTATGATTGTGATTGTGTGATTGTGATTGTATGATTGTGATTGTATGATTGTGACTGTATGATTGTGATTGTATGATCGTGTTTGTATGATTGTGATTGTATGATTGCGATTGTACGATTGTGATTGCATGATTGTGATTGTATGATTGTGATTGTACGATTGTGATTGTATGATTGTGATTGTATGATTGTGATTGCATGATTGTGATTGTATGATTGTGATTGTATGATTGTGATTTTATGATTTTGATTGTATGATTGCAATAGTATGATTGCGATTGTATGATTGTGATTGTATGATTGTATTTGGTAGATTGTAATTGTATGATTGCGATTGTATGATTGTGATTGTATGATGGTGATTGTATGATTGTGATTGTATGATTCTGATTGTATGATTGTGATTGTATGATTGTGATTGTATGATTGTGATTGTATGACTGTGATTGTATGATTGCAATTGGATGATTGCGATTTTATGATTATGATTGTATGATTGTGATCGTATGATTGCGATTGTATGATTTTGATTGTATGATTGTGATTGTATGATTGTGATTGCATGATTGTGATTGTATGATTGTATTTGGGAGATTGTAATTGTATGATTGCGATTTTACGATTGTGATTGTATGATTGTGACTGTATGATTGTGATTGTATGATTGTGTTTGTATGACTGTGATTGTATGATTGCGATTGTACGATTGTGATTGCATGATTGTGATTGTATGATTGTGATTGTATGATATTGATTGTATGATTGTGATTGTATGATTGCGATTGTATGATTGTGATTGTATGATTGTGATTGTATGATTGTGATTGTATGATGGTGATTGTATGACTGTGATTGTATGATTGTGATTGTATGATTGTGATTGTATGATTGCGATTGTATGATTGTGAATGTATGATTGTGATTGCATGATTGTGATTGTATGATTGTGATTGTATGATTGTGATTGTATGATTGCGATTGTATGATTGTGATTGTATGATTGTGATTGCATGATTGTGATTGTATGATTGTGATTGTATGATTTGATTGTATGATTGTGATTTTATGATTGTGATGGTATGATTGTGACTGTATGATTGTGATTGTCTGATTGTGATTGTATGATTGTGATTGCATGATTGTATTTGGGAGATTGTAATTGTATGATTGCGATTGTATGATAGCGATTGTATGATCGTGATTGTATGATTGTGATTGTATGATTGTGATTGTATATTTGTGATTGTATGATTGTGATTGTATGATTGTGATTGTATGATGGCGATTGTGTGATTGTGATTGTGTGATTGTGATTGTATGATTGTGATTGTATGATTGTGATTGTATGATTGTGATTGTATGATTGTGATTGTATGATTGTGATTGTATGATTGTGATTGCATGATTGTGATTGTATGATTGTGATTGTATGATTGCGATTGTATGATTGTGATTGTAGGATTATGATGGTATGATTTGATTGTATGATTGTGATTGTATGATTGTGACTGTATGATTGTGATTGTATGATTGTGTTTGTATGATTGTGATTGTATGATTGCGATTGTACGATTGTGATTGCATGATTGTGATTGTATGATTGTGATTGTATGATTTTGATTGTATGATTGTGATTGTATTATTGTGATTGTATGATTGTGATAGTATGATTGTGATTGTATGATTGTGATTGTATGATTGTGATTGTATGATTGAGATTGTATGATTTTGATTGTATGACTGTGATAGTATGATTGCTATTGTATGATTGTGATTGTATGATGGTGATTGTATTGTTGTGATTGTATGATGTGATTGTACGATTGTGATTGTATGATTGTGATTGTATGATTGTAATTGTATGATTGCGATTTTATGATTGTGATTGTATGATTGCGATCGGATGATTGTCATCGTATGATTGCGATTGTATGATTTTGATTGTCTGATTTGGATTGTACAATTGTGATTGTATGATTGTGATTGTATGATTGTGATTGTATGATTGTAATTGCATGATTGTGATGGTATGATTGTGATTGTATGATTGCGATAATATGATTGTGATTGTATGATTGTGATTGTATGATTGTGATTGTATGATTGTGATTGTATGATTGTGATTGTATGATTGTGATTGTATGATTGTGATTGTATGATTGTGATTGTATGATTGTGATTGTATGATTGTGATTGTATGATTGCGATTGTATGATTGTGATTGTATGATTGTGATTGTATGATTGTGATTTTATGATTTTGATTGTATGATTGTAATTGTATGATTGTGATGGTATGATTGTGATTGTATGATTGCGATAATATGATTGTGATTGTATGATTGTGATTGTATGATTGTGACTGTATGCTTGCGATTGTATGATTGTGATTGTATGATTGTGATTGTATGATTGTGAATGTATGATTGTGATTGTATGATTGTGATTGTATGATTGTGATTGTATGATTGTGATTGTGTGATTGTGATTGTATGATTGTGATCTTATGATTGCGATGGTATGATTGTGTTTGTATGATTGTGATTGTACGATTGTGATTGTATGATTGTGATTGTATGATTGTGATTGCATGATTGTGATTGTATGATTGTGATTGTATGATTGTGATTTTATGATTTTGATTGTATGATTGTAATAGTATGATTGCGATTGTATGATTGTGATTGTATGATTGTATTTGGTAGATTGTAATTGTATGATTGCGATTGTATGATTGTGATTGTATGATGGTGATTGTATGACTGTGATTGTATGATTGCAATTGGATGATTGCGATTTTATGATTATGATTGTATGATTGTGATAGTATGATTTTGATTGTATGATTGTGATTGTATGATTGTGATTGTATGATTGTGAGCGTATGATTGCGATGGTATGATTGTGATTGTATGATTGTGTTTGTATGATTGTGATTGTATGATTGTGATTGTATGATTGTGATTGCATGATTGTGATTGTATGATTGTGATTGTATGATTTTGATTGTATGATTCTGATTGTATTATTGTGATTGTATGATTGTGATAGTGCGATTGTGATTGTATGATTGTGATTGTATGATTGTGATTGTATGATTGTGATCGTATGATTGCGATTGTATGATTTTGATTGTATGATTGTGATTGTATGATTGTGATTGCATGATTGTGATTGTATGATTGTATTTGGGAGATTGTAATTGTATGATTGCGATTTTACGATTGTGATTGTATGATTGCGATTGTATGATTGTGATTGTATGATTGTGATTGTATGATTGTGATTGTATGATGGTGATTGTATGACTGTGATTGTATGATTGTGATTGTATGATTGTGATTGTATGATTGCGATTGTATGATTGTGAATGTATGATTGTGATTGCATGATTGTGATTGTATGATTGTGATTGTATGATTGTGATTGTATGATTGCGATTGTATGATTGTGATTGTATGATTGTGATTGCATGATTGTGATTGTATGATTGTGATTGTATGATTTGATTGTATGATTGTGATTTTATGATTGTGATGGTATGATTGTGACTGTATGATTGTGATTGTCTGATTGTGATTGTATGATTGTGATTGCATGATTGTATTTGGGAGATTGTAATTGTATGATTGCGATTGTATGATAGCGATTGTATGATCGTGATTGTATGATTGTGATTGTATGATTGTGGTTGTATATTTGTGATTGTATGATTGTGATTGTATGATTGTGATTGTATGATGGCGATTGTGTGATTGTGATTGTGTGATTGTGATTGTATGATTGTGATTGTATGATTGTGATTGTATGATTGCGATTGTATGATTGTGATTGTAGGATTATGATGGTATGATTTGATTGTGTGATTGTGATTGTATGATTGTGACTGTATGATTGTGATTGTATTATTGTGTTTGTATGATTGTGATTGTATGATTGCGATTGTACGATTGTGATTGCATGATTGTGATTGTATGATTGTGATTGTATGATTTTGATTGTATGATTGTGATTGTATTATTGTGATTGTATGATTGTGATAGTATGATTGTGATTGTATGATTGTGATTGTATGATTGTGATTGTATGATTGTGAATGTATGATTGTGATTGTATGATTGTGATTGTATGATTGTGATTGTATGATTGTGATTGTGTGATTGTGATTGTATGATTGTGATCTTATGATTGCGATGGTATGATTGTGTTTGTATGATTGTGATTGTACGATTGTGATTGTATGATTGTGATTGTATGATTGTGATTGCATGATTGTGATTGTATGATTGTGATTGTATGATTGTGATTTTATGATTTTGATTGTATGATTGTAATAGTATGATTGCGATTGTATGATTGTGATTGTACGATTGTGATTGCATGATTGTGATTGTATGATTGTGATTGTATGATTTTGATTGTATGATTGTGATTGTATTATTGTGATTGTATGATTGTGATAGTATGATTGTGATTGTATGATTGTGATTGTATGATTGTGATTGTATGATTGCGATTGTATGATTGTGAATGTATGATTGTGATTGCATGATTGTGATTGTATGATTGTGATTGTATGATTGTGATTGTATGATTGCGATTGTGTGATTGTGATTGTATGATTGTGATTGCATGATTGTGATTGTATGATTGTGATTGTATGATTTGATTGTATGATTGTGATTTTATGATTGTGATGGTATGATTGTGACTGTATGATTGTGATTGTCTGATTGTGATTGTATGATTGTGATTGCATGATTGTATTTGGGAGATTGTAATTGTATGATTGCGATTGTATGATAGCGATTGTATGATCGTGATTGTATGATTGTGATTGTATGATTGTGATTGTATATTTGTGATTGTATGATTGTGATTGTATGATTGTGATTGTATGATGGCGATTGTGTGATTGTGATTGTGTGATTGTGATTGTATGATTGTGATTGTGTGATTGTGATTGTATGATTGTGATTGTATGATTGTGATTGTATGATTGTGATTGTATGATTGTGATTGTATGATTGTGATTGTATGATTGTGATTGTATGATTGCGATTGTATGATTGTGATTGTAGGATTATGATGGTATGATTTGATTGTGTGATTGTGATTGTATGATTGTGACTGTATGATTGTGATTGTATGATTGTGTTTGTATGATTGTGATTGTATGATTGCGATTGTACGATTGTGATTGCATGATTGTGATTGTATGATTGTGATTGTATGATTTTGATTGTATGATTGTGATTGTATTATTGTGATTGTATGGTTGTGATAGTATGATTGTGATTGTATGATTGTGATTGTATGATTGTGATTGTATGATTGAGATTGTATGATTTTGATTGTATGACTGTCATAGTATGATTGCGATTGTATGATTGTGATTGTATGATGGTGATTGTATTGTTGTGATTGTATGATGTGATTGTACGATTGTGATTGTATGATTGTGATTGTATGATTGTAATTGTATGATTGCGATTTTATGATTGTGATTGTATGATTGCGATCGGATGATTGTCATCGTATGATTGCGATTGTATGATTGTGATTGTATGATTGTGATTGTATGATTGTGATTGTATGATTGCGATTGTATGATTGTGATTGTATGATTGTGATTGTATGATTGTGATTTTATGATTTTGATTGTATGATTGTAATAGTATGATTGCGATTGTATGATTGTGATTGTATGATTGTATTTGGTAGATTGTAATTGTATGATTGCGATTGTATGATTGTGATTGTATGATGGTGATTGTATGATTGTGATTGTATGATTCTGATTGTATGATTGTGATTGTATGATTGTGATTGTATGATTGTGATTGTATGACTGTGATTGTATGATTGCAATTGGATGATTGCGATTTTATGATTATGATTGTATGATTGTGATAGTATGATTTTGATTGTATGATTGTGATTGTATGATTGTGATTGTATGATTGTGAGCGTATGATTGCGATGGTATGACTGTGATTGTATGATTGTGTTTGTATGATTGTGATTGTATGATTGTGATTGTATGATTGTGATTGCATGATTGTAATTGTATGATTGCGATTTTATGATTGTGACTGTATGATTGTGATCGGATGATTGTCATCGTATGATTGCGGTTGTATGATTTTGATTGTCTGATTTTGATTGTATAATTGTGATTGTATGATTGTGATTGTGTGATTGTGATTGTATGATTGTGATCTTATGATTGCGATGGTATGATTGTGTTTGTATGATTGTGATTGTACGATTGTGATTGTATGATTGTGATTGTATGATTGTGATTGCATGATTGTGATTGTATGATTGTGATTGTATGATTGTGATTTTATGATTTTGATTGTATGATTGTAATAGTATGATTGCGATTGTATGATTGTGATTGTACGATTGTGATTGCATGATTGTGATTGTATGATTGTGATTGTATGATTTTGATTGTATGATTGTGATTGTATTATTGTGATTGTATGATTGTGATAGTATGATTGTGATTGTATGATTGTGATTGTATGATTGTGATTGTATGATTGCGATTGTATGATTGTGAATGTATGATTGTGATTGCATGATTGTGATTGTATGATTGTGATTGTATGATTGTGATTGTATGATTGCGATTGTGTGATTGTGATTGTATGATTGTGATTGCATGATTGTGATTGTATGATTGTGATTGTATGATTTGATTGTATGATTGTGATTGTATGATTGTGAGCGTATGATTGCGATGGTATGACTGTGATTGTATGATTGTGTTTGTATGATTGTGATTGTATGATTGTGATTGTATGATTGTGATTGCATGATTGTAATTGTATGATTGCGATTTTATGATTGTGACTGTATGATTGTGATCGGATGATTGTCATCGTATGATTGCGGTTGTATGATTTTGATTGTCTGATTTTGATTGTATAATTGTGATTGTATGATTGTGATTGTATGATTGTGATTGTATGATTGTAATTGTATGATTGTGATGGTATGATTGTGATTGTATGATTGCTTATAATATGATTGTGATTGTATGATTGTGATTGTATGATTGTGATTGTATGATTGTAATTGTATGATTGCGATTTTATGATTGTGACTGTATGATTGTGATCGGATGATTGTCATCGTATGATTGCGGTTGTATGATTTTGATTGTCTGATTTTGATTGTATAATTGTGATTGTATGATTATGATTGTATGATTGTGATTGTATGATTATGATTGTATGCTTGCGATTGTATGATTGTGATTGTATGATTGTGATTGTATGATTGTGAATGTATGATTGTGATTGTATGATTGTATTTGGGAGATTGTAATTGTATGATTGGGATTGTATGATTGTGATTGTATGATTTTGATTGTATGATTGTAATAGTATGATTGCGATTGTATGATTGTGATTGTATGACTGTGATTGTATGATTGCAATTGTATGATTGCGATTTTATGATTGTGATTGTATGATTGTGATAGTATGATTGTGATTGTATGATTGTAATTGTATGATTGTGATGGTATGATTGTGATTGTATGATTGCGATAATATGATTGTGATTGTATGATTGTGATTGTATGATTGTGATTGTATGATTGCGATTGTATGATTGTGATTGTATGATTGTGATTGCATGATTGTGATTGTATGATTGTGATTGTATGATTGTGATTGTGTGATTGTGATTGTATGATTGTGATCTTATGATTGCGATGGTATGATTGTGTTTGTATGATTGTGATTGTATGATTGTGATTGTATGATTGTGATTGTATGATTGTGATTGTATGATTGTGATTGCATGATTGTGATTGTATGATTGTGATTGTATGATTGTGATTGTATGATTTTGATTGTATGATTGTAATAGTATGATTGCGATTGTATGATTGTGATTGTATGATTGTATTTGGTAGATTGTAATTGTATGATTGCGATTGTATGATTGTGATTGTATGATGGTGATTGTATGATTGTGATTGTATGATTCTGATTGTATGATTGTGATTGTATGATTGTGATTGTATGATTGTGATTGCATGACTGTGATTGTATGATTGCAATTGTATGATTGTGAATTTACGATAGTGATTGTATGATTGTGACTGTATGATTGTGATTGTATGATTGTGTTTGTATGATTGTGATTGTATGATTGCGATTGTACGATTGTGATTGCATGATTGTGATTGTATGATTGTGATTGTATGATATTGATTGTATGATTGTGATTGTATTATTGTGATTGTATGATTGTGATAGTATGATTGTGATTGTATGATTGTGATTGTATGATTGTGATTGTATGATTGTGATTGTATGATTTTGATTGTATGATTGTAATAGTATGATTGGGATTGTATGATTGTGATTGTATGATTGTATTTGGTAGATTGTAATTGTATGATGGTGATTGTATGATTGTGATTGTATGATTCTGATTGTATGATTGTGATTGTATGATTGTGATTGTATGATTGTGATTGTATGATTGTGATTGTATGATTGTTTTTTATATGATTGTGATTGTATAGTAATAATTGTATGATTGTGATCGTATGATTGTGATTGTATGATTGTGATTGAATGATTGTGAGTGTATGATTGTGGCTGTATGATTGTATTTAGGAGATTGTAATTGTATGATTGGGATTGTATGATTGTGATTGTATGCTTGGGATTGTATGATTGTGATTGTATGATTGTGATTGTATGATTGTGATTGTGTGATTGTGATTGTATGATTGTGATTGTATGATTGTGACTGTATGATTGTGATTGTATGATTGTGTTTGTATGATTGTGATTGTATGATTGCGATTGTACGATTGTGATTGCATGATTGTGATTGTATGGTTGTGATTGTATGATTTTGATTGTATGATTGTGATTGTATTATTGTGATTGTATGATTGTGATAGTATGATTGTGATTGTATGATTGTGATTGTATGATTGTGATTGTATGATTGTGATTGTATGATTGTATTTGGCAGATTGTAATTGTATGATTGTGATTGTATGATGGTGACTGTATTATTGTGATTGTACGATGTGATTGTACGATTGTGATTGTATGATTGTGATTGTATGATTGTAATTGTATGATTGCGATTTTATGATTGTGACTGTATGATTGTGATCGGATGATTGTCATCGTATGATTGCGATTGTATGATTTTGATTGTCTGATTTTGATTGTATAATTGTGTATGATTGTGATAGTATGATTGCGATTGTATGATTGTGATTGTATGATTGTATTTGGCAGATTGTAATTGTATGATTGTGATTGTATGATGGTGACTGTATTATTGTGATTGTACGATGTGATTGTACGATTGTGATTGTATGATTGTGATTGTATGATTGTAATTGTATGATTGCGATTTTATGATTGTGACTGTATGATTGTGATCGGATCATTGTCATCGTATGATTGCGATTGTATGATTTTGATTGTCTGATTTTGATTGTATGATTGTGTTTGTATGATTGTGATTGTATGATTGTGATTGCATGATTGTAATTGTATGATTGCGATTTTATGATTGTGACTGTATGATTGTGATCGGATGATTGTCATCGTATGATTGCGATTGTATGATTCTGATTGTCTGATTTTGATTGTATAATTGTGATTGTATGATTGTGATTGTATGATTGTGATTGTATGATTGTAATTGTATGATTGTGATGGTATGATTGTTATTGTATGATTGCTTATAATATGATTGTGATTGTATGATTGTGATTGTATGATTGCTTATAATATGATTGTGATTGTATGATTATGATTGTATGATTGTGATTGTATGATAATGATTGTATGCTTGCGATTGTATGATTGTGATTGTATGATTGTGATTGTATGATTGTGATTGTATGATTGTGAATGTATGATTGTGATTGTATGATTGTATTTGGGAGATTGTAATTGTATGATTGGGATTGTATGATTGTGATTGCATGATTGTGATTGTATGATTGTGATTGTATGATTGTGATTGTATGATTTTGATTGTATGATTGTAATAGTATGACTGCGATTGTATGATTGTGATTGTATGATTGTATTTGGTAGATTCTAATTGTATGATTGCGATTGTATGATAGCGATTGTATGATTGTGATTGTATGATTGTGATTGTATGATTGCGATGGTATGATTGTGTTTGTATGATTGTGATTGTATGATTGTGATTGTATGATTGTGATTGTATGATGGCGATTGTGTGATTGTGATTGTGTGATTGTGATTGTATGATTGTGATTGTATGATTTTGATTGTATGATTGTAATAGTATGATTGCGATTGTATGATTGTGATTGTATGATTGTATTTGGTAGATTGTAATTGTATGATTGCGATTGTATGATTGTGATTGTATGATGGTGATTGTATGATTGTGATTGTATGATTCTGATTGTATGATTGTGATTGTATGATTGTGATTGTATGATTGTGATTGTATGACTGTGATTGTATGATTGCAATTGTATGATTGCGAATTTACGATTGTGATTGTATGATTGTGACTGTATGATTGTGATTGTATGATTGTGTTTGTATGATTGTGATTGTATGATTGCGATTGTACGATTGTGATTGCATGATTGTGATTGTATGATTGTGATTGTATGATATTGATTGTATGATTGTGATTGTATTATTGTGATTGTATGATTGTGATAGTATGATTGTGATTGTATGATTGTGATTGTATGATTGTGATTGTATGATTGTGATTGTATGATTTTGATTGTATGATTGTGATAGTATGATTGCGATTGTATGATTGTGATTGTATGATTGTATTTGGCAGATTGTAATTGTATGATTGTGATTGTATGATGGTGACTGTATTATTGTGATTGTAGGATGTGATTGTACGATTGTGATTGTATAATTGTGATTGTATGATTGTAATTGTATGATTGCGATTTTATGATTGTGATTGTATGATAGTGATCGGATGATTGTCATCGTATGATTGCGATTGTATGATTTTGATTGTCTGATTTTGATTGTATAATTGTGATTGTATGATTGTGATTGTATGATTGTAATTGTATGATTGTAATTGTATGATTGTGATGGTATGATTGTGATGGTATGATTGTGATTGTATGATTGCGATAATATGATTGTGATTGTATGATTGTGATTGTATGATTGTGATTGTATGATTGTGATTGTATGATTGCGATTGTATGATTGTGATTGTATGATTGTATTTCGCAGATTGTAATTGTATGATTGTGATTGTATGATGGTGTTTGTATTATTGTGATTGTACGATGTGATTGTACGATTGTGATTATATGATTGTGATTGTATGATTGTAATTGTATGATTGCGATTTTATGATTGTGACTGTATGATTGTGATCGGATGATTGTCATCGTATGATTGCGATTGTATGACTTTGATTGTCTGATTTTGATTGTATAATTGTGATTGTATGATTGTGATTGTATGATTGTGACTGTATGATTGTATTTAGGAGATTGTAATTGTATGATTGGGATTGTATGATTGTGATTGTATGCTTGCGATTGTATGATTGTGATTGTATGATTGTGATTGTATGATTGTGATTGTGTGATTGTGATTGTATGATTGTGATTGTATGATTGTGACTGTATGATTGTGATTGTATGATCGTGTTTGTATGATTGTGATTGTATGATTGCGATTGTACGATTGTGATTGCATGATTGTGATTGTATGATTGTGATTGTACGATTGTGATTGTATGATTGTGATTGTATGATTGTGATTGCATGATTGTGATTGTATGATTGTGATTGTATGATTGTGATTTTATGATTTTGATTGTATGATTGTAATAGTATGATTGCGATTGTATGATTGTGATTGTATGATTGTATTTGGTAGATTGTAATTGTATGATTGCGATTGTATGATTGTGATTGTATGATGGTGATTGTATGATTGTGATTGTATGATTCTGATTGTATGATTGTGATTGTATGATTGTGATTGTATGATTGTGATTGTATGACTGTGATTGTATGATTGCAATTGGATGATTGCGATTTTATGATTATGATTGTATGATTGTGATCGTATGATTGCGATTGTATGATTTTGATTGTATGATTGTGATTGTATGATTGTGATTGCATGATTGTGATTGTATGATTGTATTTGGGAGATTGTAATTGTATGATTGCGATTTTACGATTGTGATTGTATGATTGTGACTGTATGATTGTGATTGTATGATTGTGTTTGTATGACTGTGATTGTATGATTGCGATTGTACGATTGTGATTGCATGATTGTGATTGTATGATTGTGATTGTATGATATTGATTGTATGATTGTGATTGTATGATTGCGATTGTATGATTGTGATTGTATGATTGTGATTGTATGATTGTGATTGTATGATGGTGATTGTATGACTGTGATTGTATGATTGTGATTGTATGATTGTGATTGTATGATTGCGATTGAATGATTGTGAATGTATGATTGTGATTGCATGATTGTGATTGTATGATTGTGATTGTATGATTGTGATTGTATGATTGCGATTGTATGATTGTGATTGTATGATTGTGATTGCATGATTGTGATTGTATGATTGTGATTGTATGATTTGATTGTATGATTGTGATTTTATGATTGTGATGGTATGATTGTGACTGTATGATTGTGATTGTCTGATTGTGATTGTATGATTGTGATTGCATGATTGTATTTGGGAGATTGTAATTGTATGATTGCGATTGTATGATAGCGATTGTATGATCGTGATTGTATGATTGTGATTGTATGATTGTGATTGTATATTTGTGATTGTATGATTGTGATTGTATGATTGTGATTGTATGATGGCGATTGTGTGATTGTGATTGTGTGATTGTGATTGTATGATTGTGATTGTATGATTGTGATTGTATGATTGTGATTGTATGATTGTGATTGTATGATTGTGATTGTATGATTGTGATTGCATGATTGTGATTGTATGATTGTGATTGTATGATTGCGATTGTATGATTGTGATTGTAGGATTATGATGGTATGATTTGATTGTATGATTGTGATTGTATGATTGTGACTGTATGATTGTGATTGTATGATTGTGTTTGTATGATTGTGATTGTATGATTGCGATTGTACGATTGTGATTGCATGATTGTGATTGTATGATTGTGATTGTATGATTTTGATTGTATGATTGTGATTGTATTATTGTGATTGTATGATTGTGATAGTATGATTGTGATTGTATGATTGTGATTGTATGATTGTGATTGTATGATTGAGATTGTATGATTTTGATTGTATGACTGTGATAGTATGATTGCTATTGTATGATTGTGATTGTATGATGGTGATTGTATTGTTGTGATTGTATGATGTGATTGTACGATTGTGATTGTATGATTGTGATTGTATGATTGTAATTGTATGATTGCGATTTTATGATTGTGATTGTATGATTGCGATCGGATGATTGTCATCGTATGATTGCGATTGTATGATTTTGATTGTCTGATTTGGATTGTACAATTGTGATTGTATGATTGTGATTGTATGATTGTGATTGTATGATTGTAATTGCATGATTGTGGTGGTATGATTGTGATTGTATGATTGCGATAATATGATTGTGATTGTATGATTGTGATTGTATGATTGTGATTGTATGATTGTGATTGTATGATTGTGATTGTATGATTGTGATTGTATGATTGTGATTGTATGATTGTGATTGTATGATTGTGATTGTATGATTGCGATTGTATGATTGCGAATTTACGATTGTGATTGTATGAATGTGACTGTATGATTGTGATTGTATGATTGTGTTTGTATGATTGTGATTGTATGATTGCGATTGTACGATTGTGATTGCATGATTGTGATTGTATGATTGTGATTGTATGATATTGATTGTATGATTGTGATTGTATTATTGTGATTGTATGATTGTGATAGTATGATTGTGATTGTATGATTGTGATTGTATGATTGTGATTGTATGATTGTGATTGTATGATTGCGATTGTATAATTGTGATTGTATGATTGTGATTGTATGATTGTGACTGTATGATTGTATTTAGGAGATTGTAATTGTATGATTGGGATTGTATGATTGTGATTGTATGCTTGCGATTGTATGATTGTGATTGTATGATTGTGATTGTATGATTGTGATTGTGTGATTGTGATTGTATGATTGTGATTGTATGATTGTGACTGTATGATTGTGATTGTATGATCGTGTTTGTATGATTGTGATTGTATGATTGCGATTGTACGATTGTGATTGCATGATTGTGATTGTATGATTGTGATTGTACGATTGTGATTGTATGATTGTGATTGTATGATTGTGATTGCATGATTGTGATTGTATGATTGTGATTGTATGATTGTGATTTTATGATTTTGATTGTATGATTGTAATAGTATGATTGCGATTGTATGATTGTGATTGTATGATTGTATTTGGTAGATTGTAATTGTATGATTGCGATTGTATGATTGTGATTGTATGATGGTGATTGTATGATTGTGATTGTATGATTCTGATTGTATGATTGTGATTGTATGATTGTGATTGTATGATTGTGATTGTATGACTGTGATTGTATGATTGCAATTGGATGATTGCGATTTTATGATTATGATTGTATGATTGTGATCGTATGATTGCGATTGTATGATTTTGATTGTATGATTGTGATTGTATGATTGTGATTGCATGATTGTGATTGTATGATTGTATTTGGGAGATTGTAATTGTATGATTGCGATTTTACGATTGTGATTGTATGATTGTGACTGTATGATTGTGATTGTATGATTGTGTTTGTATGACTGTGATTGTATGATTGCGATTGTACGATTGTGATTGCATGATTGTGATTGTATGATTGTGATTGTATGATATTGATTGTATGATTGTGATTGTATGATTGCGATTGTATGATTGTGATTGTATGATTGTGATTGTATGATTGTGATTGTATGATTGTGATTGCATGATTGTGATTGTATGATTGTGATTGTATGATTTGATTGTATGATTGTGATTTTATGATTGTGTTGGTATGATTGTGACTGTATGATTGTGATTGTCTGATTGTGATTGTATGATTGTGATTGCATGATTGTATTTGGGAGATTGTAATTGTATGATTGCGATTGTATGATAGCGATTGTATGATCGTGATTGTATGATTGTGATTGTATGATTGTGATTGTATATTTGTGATTGTATGATTGTGATTGTATGATTGTGATTGTATGATGGCGATTGTGTGATTGTGATTGTGTGATTGTGATTGTATGATTGTGATTGTATGATTGTGATTGTATGATTGTGATTGTATGATTGTGATTGTATGATTGTGATTGTATGATTGTGATTGCATGATTGTGATTGTATGATTGTGATTGTATGATTGCGATTGTATGATTGTGATTGTAGGATTATGATGGTATGATTTGATTGTATGATTGTGATTGTATGATTGTGACTGTATGATTGTGATTGTATGATTGTGTTTGTATGATTGTGATTGTATGATTGCGATTGTACGATTGTGATTGCATGATTGTGATTGTATGATTGTGATTGTATGATTTTGATTGTATGATTGTGATTGTATTATTGTGATTGTATGATTGTGATAGTATGATTGTGATTGTATGATTGTGATTGTATGATTGTGATTGTATGATTGAGATTGTATGATTTTGATTGTATGACTGTGATAGTATGATTGCTATTGTATGATTGTGATTGTATGATGGTGATTGTATTGTTGTGATTGTATGATGTGATTGTACGATTGTGATTGTATGATTGTGATTGTATGATTGTAATTGTATGATTGCGATTTTATGATTGTGATTGTATGATTGCGATCGGATGATTGTCATCGTATGATTGCGATTGTATGATTTTGATTGTCTGATTTGGATTGTACAATTGTGATTGTATGATTGTGATTGTATGATTGTGATTGTATGATTGTAATTGCATGATTGTGATGGTATGATTGTGATTGTATGATTGCGATAATATGATTGTGATTGTATGATTGTGATTGTATGATTGTGATTGTATGATTGTGATTGTATGATTGTGATTGTATGATTGTGATTGTATGATTGTGATTGTATGATTGTGATTGTATGATTGTGATTGTATGATTGCGATTGTATGATTGTGATTGTATGATTGTGATTGTATGATTGTGATTTTATGATTTTGATTGTATGATTGTAATTGTATGATTGTGATGGTATGATTGTGATTGTATGATTGCGATAATATGATTGTGATTGTATGATTGTGATTGTATGATTGTGATTGTATGCTTGCGATTGTATGATTGTGATTGTATGATTGTGATTGTATGATTGTGAATGTATGATTGTGATTGTATTATTGTGATTGTATGATTGTGATTGTATGATTGTGATTGTGTGATTGTGATTGTATGATTGTGATCTTATGATTGCGATGGTATGATTGTGTTTGTATGATTGTGATTGTACGATTGTGATTGTATGATTGTGATTGTATGATTGTGATTGCATGATTGTGATTGTATGATTGTGATTGTATGATTGTGATTTTATGATTTTGATTGTATGATTGTAATAGTATGATTGCGATTGTATGATTGTGATTGTATGATTGTATTTGGTAGATTGTAATTGTATGATTGCGATTGTATGATTGTGATTGTATGATGGTGATTGTATGACTGTGATTGTATGATTGCAATTGGATGATTGCGATTTTATGATTATGATTGTATGATTGTGATAGTATGATTTTGATTGTATGATTGTGATTGTATGATTGTGATTGTATGATTGTGAGCGTATGATTGCGATGGTATGATTGTGATTGTATGATTGTGTTTGTATGATTGTGATTGTATGATTGTGATTGTATGATTGTGATTGCATGATTGTGATTGTATGATTGTGATTGTATGATTTTGATTGTATGATTCTGATTGTATTATTGTGATTGTATGATTGTGATAGTGCGATTGTGATTGTATGATTGTGATTGTATGATTGTGATTGTATGATTGTGATCGTATGATTGCGATTGTATGATTTTGATTGTACGATTGTGATTGTATGATTGTGATTGCATGATTGTGATTGTATGATTGTATTTGGGAGATTGTAATTGTATGATTGCGATTTTACGATTGTGATTGTATGATTGCGATTGTATGATTGTGATTGTATGATTGTGATTGTATGATTGTGATTGTATGATGGTGATTGTATGACTGTGATTGTATTATTGTGTTTGTATGATTGTGATTGTATGATTGCGATTGTACGATTGTGATTGCATGATTGTGATTGTATGATTGTGATTGTATGATTTTGATTGTATGATTGTGATTGTATTATTGTGATTGTATGATTGTGATAGTATGATTGTGATTGTATGATTGTGATTGTATGATTGTGATTGTATGATTGTGAATGTATGATTGTGATTGTATGATTGTGATTGTATGATTGTGATTGTATGATTGTGATTGTGTGATTGTGATTGTATGATTGTGATCTTATGATTGCGATGGTATGATTGTGTTTGTATGATTGTGATTGTACGATTGTGATTGTATGATTGTGATTGTATGATTGTGATTGCATGATTGTGATTGTATGATTGTGATTGTATGATTGTGATTTTATGATTTTGATTGTATGATTGTAATAGTATGATTGCGATTGTATGATTGTGATTGTACGATTGTGATTGCATGATTGTGATTGTATGATTGTGATTGTATGATTTTGATTGTATGATTGTGATTGTATTATTGTGATTGTATGATTGTGATAGTATGATTGTGATTGTATGATTGTGATTGTATGATTGTGATTGTATGATTGCGATTGTATGATTGTGAATGTATGATGGTGATTGCATGATTGTGATTGTATGATTGTGATTGTATGATTGTGATTGTATGATTGCGATTGTGTGATTGTGATTGTATGATTGTGATTGCATGATTGTGATTGTATGATTGTGATTGTATGATTTGATTGTATGATTGTGATTTTATGATTGTGATGGTATAATTGTGACTGTATGATTGTGATTGTCTGATTGTGATTGTATGATTGTGATTGCATGATTGTATTTGGGAGATTGTAATTGTATGATTGCGATTGTATGATAGCGATTGTATGATCGTGATTGTATGATTGTGATTGTATGATTGTGATTGTATATTTGTGATTGTATGATTGTGATTGTATGATTGTGATTGTATGATGGCGATTGTGTGATTGTGATTGTGTGATTGTGATTGTATGATTGTGATTGTATGATTGTGATTGTATGATTGTGATTGTATGATTGTGATTGTATGATTGTGATTGTATGATTGTGATTGCATGATTGTGATTGTATGATTGTGATTGTATGATTGCGATTGTATGATTGTGATTGTAGGATTATGATGGTATGATTTGATTGTGTGATTGTGATTGTATGATTGTGACTGTATGATTGTGATTGTATGATTGTGTTTGTATGATTGTGATTGTATGATTGCGATTGTACGATTGTGATTGCATGATTGTGATTGTATGATTGTGATTGTATGATTTTGATTGTATGATTGTGATTGTATTATTGTGATTGTATGATTGTGATAGTATGATTGTGATTGTATGATTGTGATTGTATGATTGTGATTGTATGATTGAGATTGTATGATTTTGATTGTATGACTGTCATAGTATGATTGCGATTGTATGATTGTGATTGTATGATGGTGATTGTATTGTTGTGATTGTATGATGTGATTGTACGATTGTGATTGTATGATTGTGATTGTATGATTGTAATTGTATGATTGCGATTTTATGATTGTGATTGTATGATTGCGATCGGATGATTGTCATCGTATGATTGCGATTGTATGATTGTGATTGTATGATTGTGATTGTATGATTGTGATTGTATGATTGCGATTGTATGATTGTGATTGTATGATTGTGATTGTATGATTGTGATTTTATGATTTTGATTGTATGATTGTAATAGTATGATTGCGATTGTATGATTGTGATTGTATGATTGTATTTGGTAGATTGTAATTGTATGATTGCGATTGTATGATTGTGATTGTATGATGGTGATTGTATGATTGTGATTGTATGATTCTGATTGTATGATTGTGATTGTATGATTGTGATTGTATGATTGTGATTGTATGACTGTGATTGTATGATTGCAATTGGATGATTGCGATTTTATGATTATGATTGTATGATTGTGATAGTATGATTTTGATTGTATGATTGTGATTGTATGATTGTGATTGTATGATTGTGAGCGTATGATTGCGATGGTATGACTGTGATTGTATGATTGTGTTTGTATGATTGTGATTGTATGATTGTGATTGTATGATTGTGATTGCATGATTGTGATTTTATGATTGTGATGGTATGATTGTGACTGTATGATTGTGATTGTCTGATTGTGATTGTATGATTGTGATTGCATGATTGTATTTGGGAGATTGTAATTGTATGATTGCGATTGTATGATAGCGATTGTATGATCGTGATTGTATGATTGTGATTGTATGATTGTGATTGTATATTTGTGATTGTATGATTGTGATTGTATGATTGTGATTGTATGATGGCGATTGTGTGATTGTGATTGTGTGATTGTGATTGTATGATTGTGATTGTATGATTGTGATTGTATGATTGTGATTGTATGATTGTGATTGTATGATTGTGATTGTATGATTGTGATTGCATGATTGTGATTGTATGATTGTGATTGTATGATTGCGATTGTATGATTGTGATTGTAGGATTATGATGGTATGATTTGATTGTGTGATTGTGATTGTATGATTGTGACTGTATGATTGTGATTGTATGATTGTGTTTGTATGATTGTGATTGTATGATTGCGATTGTACGATTGTGATTGCATGATTGTGATTGTATGATTGTGATTGTATGATTTTGATTGTATGATTGTGATTGTATTATTGTGATTGTATGATTGCGATAGTATGATTGTGATTGTATGATTGTGATTGTATGATTGTGATTGTATGATTGAGATTGTATGATTTTGATTGTATGACTGTCATAGTATGATTGCGATTGTATGATTGTGATTGTATGATGGTGATTGTATTGTTGTGATTGTATGATGTGATTGTACGATTGTGATTGTATGATTGTGATTGTATGATTGTAATTGTATGATTGCGATTTTATGATTGTGATTGTATGATTGCGATCGGATGATTGTCATCGTATGATTGCGATTGTATGATTGTGATTGTATGATTGTGATTGTATGATTGTGATTGTATGATTGCGATTGTATGATTGTGATTGTATGATTGTGATTGTATGATTGTGATTTTATGATTTTGATTGTATGATTGTAATAGTATGATTGCGATTGTATGATTGTGATTGTATGATTGTATTTGGTAGATTGTAATTGTATGATTGCGATTGTATGATTGTGATTGTATGATGGTGATTGTATGATTGTGATTGTATGATTCTGATTGTATGATTGTGATTGTATGATTGTGATTGTATGATTGTGATTGTATGACTGTGATTGTATGATTGCAATTGGATGATTGCGATTTTATGATTATGATTGTATGATTGTGATAGTATGATTTTGATTGTATGATTGTGATTGTATGATTGTGATTGTATGATTGTGAGCGTATGATTGCGATGGTATGACTGTGATTGTATGATTGTGTTTGTATGATTGTGATTGTATGATTGTGATTGTATGATTGTGATTGCATGATTGTAATTGTATGATTGCGATTTTATGATTGTGACTGTATGATTGTGATCGGATGATTGTCATCGTATGATTGCGGTTGTATGATTTTGATTGTCTGATTTTGATTGTATAATTGTGATTGTATGATTGTGATTGTATGATTGTGATTGTATGATTGTAATTGTATGATTGTGATGGTATGATTGTGATTGTATGATTGCTTATAATATGATTGTGATTGTATGATTGTGATTGTATGATTGTAATTGTATGATTGCGATTTTATGATTGTGACTGTATGATTGTGATCGGATGATTGTCATCGTATGATTGCGGTTGTATGATTTTGATTGTCTGATTTTGATTGTATAATTGTGATTGTATGATTATGATTGTATGATTGTGATTGTATGATTATGATTGTATGCTTGCGATTGTATGATTGTGATTGTATGATTGTGATTGTATGATTGTGAATGTATGATTGTGATTGTATGATTGTATTTGGGAGATTGTAATTGTATGATTGGGATTGTATGATTGTGATTGTATGATTTTGATTGTATGATTGTAATAGTATGATTGCGATTGTATGATTGTGATTGTATGACTGTGATTGTATGATTGCAATTGTATGATTGCGATTTTATGATTGTGATTGTATGATTGTGATAGTATGATTGTGATTGTATGATTGTAATTGTATGATTGTGATGGTATGATTGTGATTGTATGATTGCGATAATATGATTGTGATTGTATGATTGTGATTGTATGATTGTGATTGTATGATTGCGATTGTATGATTGTGATTGTATGATTGTGATTGCATGATTGTGATTGTATGATTGTGATTGTATGATTGTGATTGTGTGATTGTGATTGTATGATTGTGATCTTATGATTGCGATGGTATGATTGTGTTTGTATGATTGTGATTGTATGATTGTGATTGTATGATTGTGATTGTATGATTGTGATTGTATGATTGTGATTGCATGATTGTGATTGTATGATTGTGATTGTATGATTGTGATTGTATGATTTTGATTGTATGATTGTAATAGTATGATTGCGATTGTATGATTGTGATTGTATGATTGTATTTGGTAGATTGTAATTGTATGATTGCGATTGTATGATTGTGATTGTATGATGGTGATTGTATGATTGTGATTGTATGATTCTGATTGTATGATTGTGATTGTATGATTGTGATTGTATGATTGTGATGGTATGATTGTGACTGTATGATTGTGATTGTCTGATTGTGATTGTATGATTGTGATTGCATGATTGTATTTGGGAGATTGTAATTGTATGATTGCGATTGTATGATAGCGATTGTATGATCGTGATTGTATGATTGTGATTGTATGATTGTGATTGTATATTTGTGATTGTATGATTGTGATTGTATGATTGTGATTGTATGATGGCGATTGTGTGATTGTGATTGTGTGATTGTGATTGTATGATTGTGATTGTATGATTGTGATTGTATGATTGTGATTGTATGATTGTGATTGTATGATTGTGATTGTATGATTGTGATTGCATGATTGTGATTGTATGATTGTGATTGTATGATTGCGATTGTATGATTGTGATTGTAGGATTATGATGGTATGATTTGATTGTGTGATTGTGATTGTATGATTGTGACTGTATGATTGTGATTGTATGATTGTGTTTGTATGATTGTGATTGTATGATTGCGATTGTACGATTGTGATTGCATGATTGTGATTGTATGATTGCGATTGTGTGATTGTGATTGTATGATTGTGATTGCATGATTGTGATTGTATGATTGTGATTGTATGATTTGATTGTATGATTGTGATTTTATGATTGTGATGGTATGATTGTGACTGTATGATTGTGATTGTCTGATTGTGATTGTATGATTGTGATTGCATGATTGTATTTGGGAGATTGTAATTGTATGATTGCGATTGTATGATAGCGATTGTATGATCGTGATTGTATGATTGTGATTGTATGATTGTGATTGTATATTTGTGATTGTATGATTGTGATTGTATGATTGTGATTGTATGATGGCGATTGTGTGATTGTGATTGTGTGATTGTGATTGTATGATTGTGATTGTATGATTGTGATTGTATGATTGTGATTGTATGATTGTGATTGTATGATTGTGATTGTATGATTGTGATTGCATGATTGTGATTGTATGATTGTGATTGTATGATTGCGATTGTATGATTGTGATTGTAGGATTATGATGGTATGATTTGATTGTGTGATTGTGATTGTATGATTGTGACTGTATGATTGTGATTGTATGATTGTGTTTGTATGATTGTGATTGTATGATTGCGATTGTACGATTGTGATTGCATGATTGTGATTGTATGATTGTGATTGTATGATTTTGATTGTATGATTGTGATTGTATTATTGTGATTGTATGATTGTGATAGTATGATTGTGATTGTATGATTGTGATTGTATGATTGTGATTGTATGATTGAGATTGTATGATTTTGATTGTATGACTGTCATAGTATGATTGCGATTGTATGATTGTGATTGTATGATGGTGATTGTATTGTTGTGATTGTATGATGTGATTGTACGATTGTGATTGTATGATTGTGATTGTATGATTGTAATTGTATGATTGCGATTTTATGATTGTGATTGTATGATTGCGATCGGATGATTGTCATCGTATGATTGCGATTGTATGATTGTGATTGTATGATTGTGATTGTATGATTGTGATTGTATGATTGCGATTGTATGATTGTGATTGTATGATTGTGATTGTATGATTGTGATTTTATGATTTTGATTGTATGATTGTAATAGTATGATTGCGATTGTATGATTGTGATTGTATGATTGTATTTGGTAGATTGTAATTGTATGATTGCGATTGTATGATTGTGATTGTATGATGGTGATTGTATGATTGTGATTGTATGATTCTGATTGTATGATTGTGATTGTATGATTGTGATTGTATGATTGTGATTGTATGACTGTGATTGTATGATTGCAATTGGATGATTGCGATTTTATGATTATGATTGTATGATTGTGATAGTATGATTTTGATTGTATGATTGTGATTGTATGATTGTGATTGTATGATTGTGAGCGTATGATTGCGATGGTATGACTGTGATTGTATGATTGTGTTTGTATGATTGTGATTGTATGATTGTGATTGTATGATTGTGATTGCATGATTGTGATTTTATGATTGTGATGGTATGATTGTGACTGTATGATTGTGATTGTCTGATTGTGATTGTATGATTGTGATTGCATGATTGTATTTGGGAGATTGTAATTGTATGATTGCGATTGTATGATAGCGATTGTATGATCGTGATTGTATGATTGTGATTGTATGATTGTGATTGTATATTTGTGATTGTATGATTGTGATTGTATGATTGTGATTGTATGATGGCGATTGTGTGATTGTGATTGTGTGATTGTGATTGTATGATTGTGATTGTATGATTGTGATTGTATGATTGTGATTGTATGATTGTGATTGTATGATTGTGATTGTATGATTGTGATTGCATGATTGTGATTGTATGATTGTGATTGTATGATTGCGATTGTATGATTGTGATTGTAGGATTATGATGGTATGATTTGATTGTGTGATTGTGATTGTATGATTGTGACTGTATGATTGTGATTGTATGATTGTGTTTGTATGATTGTGATTGTATGATTGCGATTGTACGATTGTGATTGCATGATTGTGATTGTATGATTGTGATTGTATGATTTTGATTGTATGATTGTGATTGTATTATTGTGATTGTATGATTGTGATAGTATGATTGTGATTGTATGATTGTGATTGTATGATTGTGATTGTATGATTGAGATTGTATGATTTTGATTGTATGACTGTCATAGTATGATTGCGATTGTATGATTGTGATTGTATGATGGTGATTGTATTGTTGTGATTGTATGATGTGATTGTACGATTGTGATTGTATGATTGTGATTGTATGATTGTAATTGTATGATTGCGATTTTATGATTGTGATTGTATGATTGCGATCGGATGATTGTCATCGTATGATTGCGATTGTATGATTGTGATTGTATGATTGTGATTGTATGATTGTGATTGTATGATTGCGATTGTATGATTGTGATTGTATGATTGTGATTGTATGATTGTGATTTTATGATTTTGATTGTATGATTGTAATAGTATGATTGCGATTGTATGATTGTGATTGTATGATTGTATTTGGTAGATTGTAATTGTATGATTGCGATTGTATGATTGTGATTGTATGATGGTGATTGTATGATTGTGATTGTATGATTCTGATTGTATGATTGTGATTGTATGATTGTGATTGTATAATTGTGATTGTATGACTGTGATTGTATGATTGCAATTGGATGATTGCGATTTTATGATTATGATTGTATGATTGTGATAGTATGATTTTGATTGTATGATTGTGATTGTATGATTGTGATTGTATGATTGTGAGCGTATGATTGCGATGGTATGACTGTGATTGTATGATTGTGTTTGTATGATTGTGATTGTATGATTGTGATTGTATGATTGTGATTGCATGATTGTAATTGTATGATTGCGATTTTATGATTGTGACTGTATGATTGTGATCGGATGATTGTCATCGTATGATTGCGGTTGTATGATTTTGATTGTCTGATTTTGATTGTATAATTGTGATTGTATGATTATGATTGTATGATTGTGATTGTATGATTATGATTGTATGCTTGCGATTGTATGATTGTGATTGTATGATTGTGATTGTATGATTGTGAATGTATGATTGTGATTGTATGATTGTATTTGGGAGATTGTAATTGTATGATTGGGATTGTATGATTGTGATTGTATGATTTTGATTGTATGATTGTAATAGTATGATTGCGATTGTATGATTGTGATTGTATGACTGTGATTGTATGATTGCAATTGTATGATTGCGATTTTATGATTGTGATTGTATGATTGTGATAGTATGATTGTGATTGTATGATTGTAATTGTATGATTGTGATGGTATGATTGTGATTGTATGATTGCGATAATATGATTGTGATTGTATGATTGTGATTGTATGATTGTGATTGTATGATTGCGATTGTATGATTGTGATTGTATGATTGTGATTGCATGATTGTGATTGTATGATTGTGATTGTATGATTGTGATTGTGTGATTGTGATTGTATGATTGTGATCTTATGATTGCGATGGTATGATTGTGTTTGTATGATTGTGATTGTATGATTGTGATTGTATGATTGTGATTGTATGATTGTGATTGTATGATTGTGATTGCATGATTGTGATTGTATGATTGTGATTGTATGATTGTGATTGTATGATTTTGATTGTATGATTGTAATAGTATGATTGCGATTGTATGATTGTGATTGTATGATTGTATTTGGTAGATTGTAATTGTATGATTGCGATTGTATGATTGTGATTGTATGATGGTGATTGTATGATTGTGATTGTATGATTCTGATTGTATGATTGTGATTGTATGATTGTGATTGTATGATTGTGATTGCATGACTGTGATTGTATGATTGCAATTGTATGATTGTGAATTTACGATAGTGATTGTATGATTGTGACTGTATGATTGTGATTGTATGATTGTGTTTGTATGATTGTGATTGTATGATTGCGATTGTACGATTGTGATTGCATGATTGTGATTGTATGATTGTGATTGTATGATATTGATTGTATGATTGTGATTGTATTATTGTGATTGTATGATTGTGATAGTATGATTGTGATTGTATGATTGTGATTGTATGATTGTGATTGTATGATTGTGATTGTATGATTTTGATTGTATGATTGTGATAGTATGATTGCGATTGTATGATTGTGATTGTATGATTGTATTTGGCAGATTGTAATTGTATGATTGTGATTGTATGATGGTGACTGTATTATTGTGATTGTAGGATGTGATTGTACGATTGTGATTGTATAATTGTGATTGTATGATTGTAATTGTATGATTGCGATTTTATGATTGTGATTGTATGATAGTGATCGGATGATTGTCATCGTATGATTGCGATTGTATGATTTTGATTGTCTGATTTTGATTGTATAATTGTGATTGTATGATTGCGATTGTATGATTGTGAATGTATGATTGTGATTGCATGATTGTGATTGTATGATTGTGATTGTATGATTGCGATTGTATGATTGTGATTGTATGATTGTGATTGCATGATTGTGATTGTATGACTGTGATTGTATGATTTGATTGTATGATTGTGATTGTATGATTGTGATTGCATGATTGTGATTGTATGATTGTGATTGTATGATTTGATTGTATGATTGTGATTGTATGCTTGCGATTGTATGATTGTGATTGTATGATTGTGATTGTATGATTGTGAATGTATGATTGTGATTGTATGATTGTGATTGTATGATTGTGATTGTATGATTGTGATTGTGTGATTGTGATTGTATGATTGTGATCTTATGATTGCGATGGTATGATTGTGTTTGTATGATTGTGATTGTATGATTGTGATTGTATGATTGTGATTGTATGATTGTGATTGCATGATTGTGATTGTATGATTGTGATTGTATGATTGTGATTTTATGATTTTGATTGTATGATTGTAATAGTATGATTGCGATTGTATGATTGTGATTGTATGATTGTATTTGGTAGATTGTAATTGTATGATTGCGATTGTATGATTGTGATTGTATGATGGTGATTGTATGACTGTGATTGTATGATTCTGATTGTATGATTGTGATTGTATGATTGTGATTGTATGATTGTGATTGTATGATTGTGATTGTATGATTGTGATTGTATGACTGTGATTGTATGATTGCAATTGGATGATTGCGATTTTATGATTATGATTGTATGATTGTGATAGTATGATTTTGATTGTATGATTGTGATTGTATGATTGTGATTGTATGATTGTGAGCGTATGATTGCGATGGTATGATTGTGATTGTATGATTGTGTTTGTATGATTGTGATTGTATGATTGTGATTGTATGATTGTGATTGCATGATTGTGATTGTATGATTGTGATTGTATGATTTTGATTGTATGATTCTGATTGTATTATTGTGATTGTATGATTGTGATAGTGCGATTGTGATTGTATGATTGTGATTGTATGATTGTGATTGTATGATTGTGATCGTATGATTGCGATTGTATGATTTTGATTGTATGATTGTGATTTTATGATTGTGATTGCATGATTGTGATTGTATGATTGTATTTGGGAGATTGTAATTGTATGATTGCGATTTTACGATTGTGATTGTATGATTGTGACTGTATGATTGTGATTGTATGATTGTGTTTGTATGACTGTGATTGTATGATTGCGATTGTACGATTGTGATTGCATGATTGTGATTGTATGATTGTGATTGTATGATTGTGATCGTATGATTGCGATTGTATTATTGTGATTGTATGATTGTGATAGTGCGATTGTGATTGTATGATTGTGATTGTATGATTGTGATTGTATGATTGTGATCGTATGATTGCGATTGTATGATATTGATTGTATGATTGTGATTGTATGATTGTGATTGCATGATTGTGATTGTATGATTGTATTTGGGAGATTGTAATTGTATGATTGCGATTTTACGATTGTGATTGTATGATTGTGACTGTATGATTGTGATTGTATGATTGTGTTTGTATGACTGTGATTGTATGATTGCGATTGTACGATTGTGATTGCATGATTGTGATTGTATGATTGTGATTGTATGATATTGATTGTATGATTGTGATTGTATTATTGTGATTGTATGATTGTGATAGTATGATTGTGATTGTATGATTGTGATTTTATGATTGTGATTGTATGATTGTGATTGTATGATTTTGATTGTATGATTGTGATAGTATGATTGCGATTGTATGATTGTGATTGTATGATTGTATTTGGCAGATTGTAATTGTATGATTGTGATTGTATGATGGTGACTGTATTATTGTGATTGTATGATGTGATTGTACGATTGTGATTGTATAATTGTGATTGTATGATTGTAATTGTATGATTGCGATTTTATGATTGTGATTGTATGATAGTGATCGGATGATTGTCATCGTATGATTGCGATTGTATGATTTTGATTGTCTGATTTTGATTGTATAATTGTGATTGTATGATTGTGATTGTATGATTGTGATTGTATGATTGTAATTGTATGATTGTGATGGTATGATTGTGATGGTATGATTGTGATTGTATGATTGCGATAATATGATTGTGATTGTATGATTGTGATTGTATGATTGTGATTGTATGATTGTGATTGTATGATGGTGATTGTATGATTGTGATTGTATGATTGCGATTGTATGATTGTGATTGTATGATTGTATTTGGCAGATTGTAATTGTATGATTGTGATTGTATGATGGTGACTGTATTATTGTGATTGTACGATGTGATTGTACGATTGTGATTGTATGATTGTGATTGTATGATTGTAATTGTATGATTGCGATTTTATGATTGTGACTGTATGATTGTGATCGGATGATTGTCATCGTATGATTGCGATTGTATGATTTTGATTGTCTGATTTGGATTGTACAATTGTGATTGTATGATTGTGATTGTATGATTGTGATTGTATGATTGTAATTGCATGATTGTGATGGTATGATTGTGATTGTATGATTGCGATAATATGATTGTGATTGTATGATTATGATTGTATGATTGTGATTGTATGATTGTGATTGTATGATTGCGATTGTACGATTGTGATTGCATGATTGTGATTGTATGATTGTGATTGTATGATTGTGATTGTATGATTGTGATAGCACGATTGTGATTGTATGATTGTGATTGTATGATTTTGATTGTATGATTGTGATTGTATGATTGTGATTGTATGATTGCTTTTTATATGATTGTGATTGTATAGTAATAATTGTATGATTGTGATCGTATGATTGTGATTGTATGATTGTGATTGAATGATTGTGAGTGTATGATTGTGACTGTATGATTGTATTTAGGAGATTGTAATTGTATGATTGGGATTGTATGATTTTGATTGTCTGATTTTGATTGTATAATTGTGATTGTATGATTGTGATTGTATGATTGTGACTGTATGATTGTATTTAGGAGATTGTAATTGTATGATTGTGATTGTATGATTGTGATTGTATGATTTTGATTGTATGATTGTGATAGTATGATTGCGATTGTATGATTGTGATTGTATGATTGTAATTGTATGATTGCGATTTTATGATTGTGACTGTATGATTGTGATCGGATGATTGTCATCGTATGATTGCGATTGTATGATTTTGATTGTCTGATTTTGATTGTATAATTGTGATTGTATGATTGTGATTGTATGATTGTGATTGTATGATTGCTTATAATATGATTGTGATTGTATGATTGTGATTGTATGATTGTGATTGTATGATTGTGATTGTATGATTGCTTATAATATGATTGTGATTGTATGATTGTGATTGTATGATTGTGATTGTATGCTTGCGATTGTATGATTGTGATCGTATGATTGTGATTGTATGATTGTGATTGTATGATTGTGAATGTATGATTGTGATTGTATGATTGTGATTGTATGATTGTGATTGTATGATTTTGATTGTATGATTGTAATAGTATGATTGCGATTGTACGATTGTGATTGTATGATTGTATTTGGTAGATTCTAATTGTATGATTGCGATTGTATGATTGTGATTGTATGATTGTGATTGTATGATTGTGATTGTGTGATTGTGATTTTATGATTGTGATTGTATGATTGTGACTGTATGATTGTGATTGTATGATTGTGTTTTATGATTGTGATTGTATGATTGCGATTGTACGATTGTGATTGCATGATTGTGATTGTATGATTGTGATTGTATGATTTTGATTGTATGATTGTGATTGTATTATTGTGATTGTATGATTGTGATAGTATGATTGTGATTGTATGATTGTGATTGTATGATTGTGATTGCATGATTTTGATTGTATGATTGTGATGGTATGATTGTGATGGTATGATTGTGATTGTATGATTGCGATAATATGATTGTGATTGTATGATTGTGATTGTATGATAGTGATCGGATGATTGTCATCGTATGATTGCGATTGTATGATTTTGATTGTCTGATGTTGATTGTATAATTGCGATTGTATGATTGTGATTGTATGATTGTATTTGGCAGATTGTAATTGTATAATTGTGATTGTATGATTGTGATTGTATGATTGTGACTGTATGATTGTATTTAGGAGATTGTAATTGTATGATTGGGATTGTATGATTGTGATTTTATGATTGTGACTGTATGATTGTGATCGGATGATTGTCATCGTATGATTGCGATTGTATGATTTTGATTGTCTGATTTTGATTGTATAATTGTGATTGTATGATTGTGATTGTATGATAGTGATCGGATGATTGTCATCGTATGATTGCGATTGTATGATTTTGATTGTCTGATTTTGATTGTATAATTGTGATTGTATGATTGTGATTGTATGATTGTGATTGTATGATTGTAATTGTATGATTGTGATGGTATGACTGTGATGGTATGATTGTGATTGTATGATTGCGATAATATGATTGTGATTGTATGATTGTGATTGTATGATAGTGATCGGATGATTGTCATCGTATGATTGCGATTGTATGATTTTGATTGTCTGATGTTGATTGTATAATTGCGATTGTATGATTGTGATTGTATGATTGTATTTGGCAGATTGTAATTGTATGATTGTGATTGTATGATGGTGACTGTATTATTGTGATTGTATGATGTGATTGTACGATTGTGATTGTATAATTGTGATTGTATGATTGTAATTGTATGTTTGCGATTTTATGATTGTGATTGTATGATAGTGATCGCATGATTGTCATCGTATGATTGCGATTGTATGATTTTGATTGTCTGATTTTGATTGTATAATTGTGATTGTATGATTGTGATTGTATGATTGTAATTGTATGATTGTGATGGTATGATTGTGATGGTATGATTGTGATTGTATGATTGCGATAATATGATTGTGATTGTATGATTGTGATTGTATGATTGTGATTGTATGATTGTGATTGTATGATTGTGATTGTATGATTGTGATTGTATGATTGCGATTGTATGATTGTGATTGTATGATTGTATTTGGCAGATTGTAATTGTATGATTGTGATTGTATGATGGTGACTGTATTATTGTGATTGTACGATGTGATTGTACGATTGTGATTGTATGATTGTGATTGTATGATTGTATTTGTATGATTGCGATTTTATGATTGTGACTGTATGATTGTGATCGGATGATTGTCATCGTATGATTGCGATTGTATGATTTTGATTGTCTGATTTTGATTGTATAATTGTGATTGTATGATTGTGATCGTATGATTGTGATTGTATGATTGTAATTGTATGATTGTGATGGTATGATTGTGATTGTATGATTGCGATAATATGATCGTGATTGTATGATTGTGATTGTATGATTGTGATTGTATGATGGCGATTGTGTGATTGTGATTGTGTGATTGTGATTGTATGATTGTGATTGTATGATTGTGATTGTATGATTGTGATTGTATGATTGTGATTGTATGATTGTGATTGTATGATTGTGATTGTATGATTGTGATTGTATGATTGTGATTGCATGATTGAGATTGTATGATTGTGATTGTATGATTGCGATTGTGTGATTGTGATTGTAGGATTATGATTGTATGATTTGATTGTATGATTGTGATTGTATGATTGTGACTGTATGATTGTGATTGTATGATTGTGTTTGTATGATTGTGATTGTATGATTGCGATTGTACGATTGTGATTGCATGATTGTGATTGTATGATTGTGATCGTATGATTGTGATTGTATGATTGTAATTGTATGATTGTGATGGTATGATTGTGATTGTATGATTGCGATAATATGATCGTGATTGTATGATTGTGATTGTATGATTGTGATTGTATGATTGCGATTGTATGATTGTGATTGTATGATTGTGATTGTATGATTGTGATTGTATGATGGTGATTGTATGACTGTGATTGTATGATTGTGATTGTATGATTGTGATTGTATGATTGCGATTGTATGATTGTGAATGTATGATTGTGATTGCATGATTGTGATTGTATGATTGTGATTGTATGATTGCGATTGTATGATTGTGATTGTATGATTATGATTGCATGATTGTGATTGTATGATTGTGATTGTATGATTTGATTGTATGATTGTGATTGTATGATTGTGATTGCATGATTGTGATTGTATGATTGTGATTGTATGATTTGATTGTATGATTGTGATTTTATGATTGTGATGGTATGATTGTGACTGTATGATTGTGATTGTCTGATTGTGATTGTATGATTGTGATTGCATGATTGTATTTGGGAGATTGTAATTGTATGATTGCGATTGTATGATAGCGATTGTATGATCGTGATTGTATGATTGTGACTGTATGATTGTGATTGTATGATTGTGTTTGTATGATTGTGATTGTATGATTGCGATTGTACGATTGTGATTGCATGATTGTGATTGTATGATTGTGATCGTATGATTGTGATTGTATGATTGTAATTGTATGATTGTGATGGTATGATTGTGATTGTATGATTGCGATAATATGATCGTGATTGTATGATTGTGATTGTATGATTGTGATTGTATGATTGCGATTGTATGATTGTGATTGTATGATTGTGATTGTATGATTGTGATTGTATGATGGTGATTGTATGACTGTGATTGTATGATTGTGATTGTATGATTGTGATTGTATGATTGCGATTGTATGATTGTGAATGTATGATTGTGATTGCATGATTGTGATTGTATGATTGTGATTGTATGATTGCGATTGTATGATTGTGATTGTATGATTATGATTGCATGATTGTGATTGTATGATTTTGATTGTATGATTGTGATTGTATGATTGTGATTGTATTATTGTGATTTTATGATTGTGATAGTATGATTGTGATTGTATGATTGCGATTGTATGATTGTGATAGCACGATTGTGATTGTATGATTGTGATTGTATGATTTTGATTGTATGATTGTGATTGTATGATTGTGATTGTATGATTGTTTTTTATATGATTGTGATTGTATAGTAATAATTGTATGATTGTGATCGTATGATTGTGATTGTATGATTGTGATTGAATGATTGTGAGTGTATGATTGTGACTGTATGATTGTATTTAGGAGATTGTAATTGTATGATTGGGATTGTATGATTGTGATTGTATGCTTGCGATTGTATGATTGTGATTGTATGATTTTGATTGTCTGATTTGGATTGTACAATTGTGATTGTATGATTGTGATTGTATGATTGTGATTGTGTGATTGTGATTGTATGATTGTGATTGTATGATTGTGACTGTATGATTGTGATTGTATGATTGTGTTTGTATGATTGTGATTGTATGATTGTGATAGTACGATTGTGATTGTATGATTGTGATTGTATGATTGTGATTGTATGATTTTGATTGTATGATTGTGATAGTATGATTGCGATTGTATGATTGTGATTGTATGATTGTATTTGGCAGATTGTAATTGTATGATTGTGATTGTATGATGGTGACTGTATTATTGTGATTGTACGATGTGATTGTACGATTGTGATTGTATGATTGTGATTGTATGATTGTAATTGTATGATTGCGATTTTATGATTGTGACTGTATGATTGTGATCGGATGATTGTCATCGTATGATTGCGATTGTATGATTTTGATTGTCTGATTTTGATTGTATAATTGTGATTGTATGATTGCGATTTTACGATTGTGATTGTATGATTGTGACTGTATGATTGTGATTGTATGATTGTGTTTGTATGACTGTGATTGTATGATTGCGATTGTACGATTGTGATTGCATGATTGTGATTGTATGATTGTGATTGTATGATATTGATTGTATGATTGTGATTGTATTATTGTGATTGTATGATTGCGATAGTATGATTGTGATTGTATGATTGTGATTGTATAATTGTGATTGTATGATTGTGATTGTATGATTTTGATTGTATGATTGTGATAGTATGATTGCGATTGTATGATTGTGATTGTATGATTGTATTTGGCAGATTGTAATTGTATGATTGTGATTGTATGATGGTGACTGTATTATTGTGATTGTATGATGTGATTGTACGATTGTGATTGTATAATTGTGATTGTATGATTGTAATTGTATGATTGCGATTTTATGATTGTGACTGTATGATTGTGATCGGATGATTGTCATCGTATGATTGCGATTGTATGATTTTGATTGTCTGATTTTGATTGTATAATTGTGATTGTATGATTGTGATCGTATGATTGTGATTGTATGATTGTAATTGTATGATTGTGATGGTATGATTGTGATTGTATGATTGCGATAATATGATCGTGATTGTATGATTGTGATTGTATGATTGTGATTGTATGATTGTGATTGTATGATTGTGATTGTATGATTTTGATTGTATGATTGTGATAGTATGATTGCGATTGTATGATTGTGATTGTATGATTGTATTTGGCAGATTGTAATTGTATGATTGTGATTGTATGATGGTGACTGTATTATTGTGATTGTATGATGTGATTGTACGATTGTGATTGTATAATTGTGATTGTATGATTGTAATTGTATGATTGCGATTTTATGATTGTGATTGTATGATAGTGATCGGATGATTGTCATCGTATGATTGCGATTGTATGATTTTGATTGTCTGATTTTGATTGTATAATTGTGATTGTTTGATTGTGATTGTATGATTGGGATTGTATGATTGTAATTGTATGATTGTGATGGTATGATTGTGATGGTATGATTGTGATTGTATGATTGCGATAATATGACTGTGATTGTATGATTGTGATTGTATGATTGTGATTGTATGATTGCGATTGTATGATTGTGATTGTATGATTGTATTTGGCAGATTGTAATTGTATGATTGTGATTGTATGATGGTGACTGTATTATTGTGATTGTACGATGTGATTGTATGATTGTAATTGTATGATTGCGATTTTATGATTGTGACTGTATGATTGTGATCGGATGATTGTCATCGTATGATTGCGATTGTATGATTTTGATTGTCTGATTTTGATTGTATAATTGTGATTGTATGATTCTGATTGTATGATTGTGACTGTATGATTGTACTTAGGAGATTGTAATTGTATGATTGGGATTGTATGATTGTGATTGTATGCTTGCGATTGTATGATTGTGATTGTATGATTGTGATTGTATGATTGTGATTGTGTGATTGTGATTGTATGATGGTGATTGTATGATTGTGACTGTATGATTGTGATTGTATGATCGTGTTTGTATGATTGTGATTGTATGATGGTGATTGTATGACTGTGATTGTATGATTGTGATTGTATGATTGTGATTGTATGATTGCGATTGTATGATTGTGAATGTATGATTGTGATTGCATGATTGTGATTGTATGATTGTGATTGTATGATTGCGATTGTATGATTGTGATTGTATGATTATGATTGCATGATTGTGATTGTATGATTGTGATTGTATGATTTGATTGTATGATTGTGATTGTATGATTGTGATTGCATGATTGCGATTGTATGATTGTGATTGTATGATTTGATTGTATGATTGTGATTTTATGATTGTGATGGTATGATTGTGACTGTATGATTGTGATTGTCTGATTGTGATTGTATGATTGTGATTGCATGATTGTATTTGGGAGATTGTAATTGTATGATTGCGATTGTATGATAGCGATTGTATGATCGTGATTGTATGATTGTGATTGTATGATTGTGATTGTATGATTGTGATTGTATGATTGTGATTGTATGATTGTGATTGTATGATGGCGATTGTGTGATTGTGATTGTATGATTGTGATTGTATGATTTTGATTGTATGATTTTGATTGTATGATTGTGATTGTATTATTGTGATTGTATGATTGTGATAGTATGATTGTGATTGTATGATTGTGATTGTATGATTGTGATTGTATGATTGTGATTGTATGATTTTGATTGTATGACTGTGATAGTATGATTGCGATTGTATGATTGTGATTGTATGATTGTATTTGGCAGATTGTAATTGTATGATTGTGATTGTATGATGGTGACTGTATTATTGTGATTGTACGATGTGATTGTACAATTGTGATTGTATGATTGTAATTGTATGATTGCGATTTTATGATTGTGACTGTATGATTGTGATCGGATGATTGTCATCGTATGATTGCGATTGTATGATTTTGATTGTCTGATTTTGATTGTATAATTGTGATTGTATGATTGTGATTGTATGATTGTGATGGTATGATTGTGATTGTATGATTGCGATAATATGATTGTGATTGTATGATTGTGATTGTATAATTGTGATTGTATGATTGTGATTGTATGATTGTGATTGTATGATTGTGATTGTATGATTGTGATTGTATGATTGTGATTGTATGATTGTGATTGCATGATTGTGATTGTATGATTGTGATTGTATGATTGCGATTATATGATTGTGATTGTAGGATTATGATTGTATGATTTGATTGTATGATTGTGATTGTATGATTGTGACTGTATGATTGTGATTGTATGATTGTGTTTGTATGATTGTGATTGTATGATTGCGTTTGTACGATTGTGATTGCATGATTGTGTTTGTATGATTGTGATTGTATGATTTTGATTGTATGATTGTGATTGTATGATTGTGATTGTATGATTGTGATTGTATGATTGTGATTTTATGATTGTGATTGTATGATTGCGATCGGATGATTGTCATCGTATGATTGCGATTGTATGATTTTGATTGTCTGATTTGGATTGTACAATTGTGATTGTATGATTGTGATTGTATGATTGTGATTGTATGATTGTAATTGCATGATTGTGATGGTATGATTGTGATTGTATGATTTTGATTGTATGATTTTGATTGTATGATTGTGATTGTATTATTGTGATTTTATGATTGTGATGGTATGATTGTGACTGTATGATTGTGATTGTCTGATTGTGATTGTATGATTGTGATTGCATGATTGTATTTGGGAGATTGTAATTGTATGATTGCGATTGTATGATAGCGATTGTATGATCGTGATTGTATGATTGTGATTGTATGATTGTGATTGTATGATTGTGATTGTATGATTGTGATTGTATGATTGTGATTGTATGATGGCGATTGTGTGATTGTGATTGTATGATTGTGATTGTATGATTGTGATTGTATGATTGTGATTGTATGATTGTGATTGTATGATTGTGATTGCATGATTGTGATTGTATGATTGTGATTGTATGATTGCGATTGTATGATTGTGATTGTAGGATTATGATTGTATGATTTGATTGTATGATTGTGATTGTATGATTGTGACTGTACGATTGTGATTGTATGATTGTGATTGTATGATTGTGATAGTATGATTGTGATTGTATGATTGTGATTGTATGATTGAGATTGTATGATTTTGATTGTATGACTGTGATAGTATGATTGCGAATGTATGATTGTGATTGTATGATGGTGACTGTATTATTGTGATTGTATGATGTGATTGTACGATTGTGATTGTATGATTGTGATTGTATGATTGTAATTGTATGATTGCGATTTTATGATTGTGATTGTATGATTGCGATCGGATGATTGTCATCGTATGATTGCGATTGTATGATTTTGATTGTCTGATTTGGATTGTACAATTGTGATTGTATGATTGTGATTGTATGATTGTGATTGTATGATTGTAATTGCATGATTGTGATGGTATGATTGTGATTGTATGATTGCGATAATATGATTGTGATTGTATGATTGTGATTGTATGATTGTGATTGTATGATTGTGATTGTATGATTGTGATTGTATGATTGTGATTGTATGATTGTGATTGTATGATTGTGATTGTATGATTGTGATTGTATGATTGCGATTGTATGATTGCGATTGTATGATTGTGATAGCACGATTGTGATTGTATGATTGTGATTGTATGATTTTGATTGTATGATTGTGATTGTATGATTGTGATTGTATGATTGTGATTGTATGATTGTTTTTTATATGATTGTGATTGTATAGTAATAATTGTATGATTGTGATCGTATGATTGTGATTGTATGATTGTGATTGAATGAGTGTGAGTGTATGATTGTGACTGTATGATTGTATTTAGGAGATTGTAATTGTATGATTGGGATTGTATGATTGTGATTGTATGCTTGCGATTGTATGATTGTGATTGTATGATTTTGATTGTCTGATTTGGATTGTACAATTGTGATTGTATGATTGTGATTGTATGATTGTGATTGTGTGATTGTGATTGTATGATTGTGATTGTATGATTGTGACTGTATGATTGTGATTGTATGATTGTGTTTGTATGATTGTGATTGTATGATTGTGATAGTACGATTGTGATTGTATGATTGTGATTGTATGATTGTGATTGTATGATTTTGATTGTATGATTGTGATAGTATGATTGCGATTGTATGATTGTGATTGTATGATTGTATTTGGCAGATTGTAATTGTATGATTGTGATTGTATGATGGTGACTGTATTATTGTGATTGTACGATGTGATTGTACGATTGTGATTGTATGATTGTGATTGTATGATTGTAATTGTATGATTGCGATTTTATGATTGTGACTGTATGATTGTGATCGGATGATTGTCATCGTATGATTGCGATTGTATGATTTTGATTGTCTGATTTTGATTGTATAATTGTGATTGTTTGATTGTGATTGTATGATTGGGATTGTATGATTGTAATTGTATGATTGTGATGGTATGATTGTGATGGTATGATTGTGATTGTATGATTGCGATAATATGACTGTGATTGTATGATTGTGATTGTATGATTGTGATTGTATGATTGCGATTGTATGATTGTGATTGTATGATTGTATTTGGCAGATTGTAATTGTATGATTGTGATTGTATGATGGTGACTGTATTATTGTGATTGTACGATGTGATTGTATGATTGTAATTGTATGATTGCGATTTTATGATTGTGACTGTATGATTGTGATCGGATGATTGTCATCGTATGATTGCGATTGTATGATTTTGATTGTCTGATTTTGATTGTATAATTGTGATTGTATGATTCTGATTGTATGATTGTGACTGTATGATTGTACTTAGGAGATTGTAATTGTATGATTGGGATTGTATGATTGTGATTGTATGCTTGCGATTGTATGATTGTGATTGTATGATTGTGATTGTATGATTGTGATTGTGTGATTGTGATTGTATGATGGTGATTGTATGATTGTGACTGTATGATTGTGATTGTATGATCGTGTTTGTATGATTGTGATTGTATGATGGTGATTGTATGACTGTGATTGTATGATTGTGATTGTATGATTGTGATTGTATGATTGCGATTGTATGATTGTGAATGTATGATTGTGATTGCATGATTGTGATTGTATGATTGTGATTGTATGATTGCGATTGTATGATTGTGATTGTATGATTATGATTGCATGATTGTGATTGTATGATTGTGATTGTATGATTTGATTGTATGATTGTGATTGTATGATTGTGATTGCATGATTGCGATTGTATGATTGTGATTGTATGATTTGATTGTATGATTGTGATTTTATGATTGTGATGGTATGATTGTGACTGTATGATTGTGATTGTCTGATTGTGATTGTATGATTGTGATTGCATGATTGTATTTGGGAGATTGTAATTGTATGATTGCGACTGTATGATAGCGATTGTATGATCGTGATTGTATGATTGTGATTGTATGATTGTGATTGTATGATTGTGATTGTATGATTGTGATTGTATGATTGTGATTGTATGATGGCGATTGTGTGATTGTGATTGTATGATTGTGATTGTATGATTTTGATTGTATGATTTTGATTGTATGATTGTGATTGTATTATTGTGATTGTATGATTGTGATAGTATGATTGTGATTGTATGATTGTGATTGTATGATTGTGATTGTATGATTTTGATTGTATGACTGTGATAGTATGATTGCGATTGTATGATTGTGATTGTATGATTGTATTTGGCAGATTGTAATTGTATGATTGTGATTGTATGATGGTGACTGTATTATTGTGATTGTACGATGTGATTGTACAATTGTGATTGTATGATTGTAATTGTATGATTGCGATTTTATGATTGTGACTGTATGATTGTGATCGGATGATTGTCATCGTATGATTGCGATTGTATGATTTTGATTGTCTGATTTTGATTGTATAATTGTGATTGTATGATTGTGATTGTATGATTGTGATGGTATGATTGTGATTGTATGATTCCGATAATATGATTGTGATTGTATGATTGTGATTGTATAATTGTGATTGTATGATTGTGATTGTATGATTGTGATTGTATGATTGTGATTGTATGATTGTGATTGTATGATTGTGATTGTATGATTGTGATTGCATGATTGTGATTGTATGATTGTGATTGTATGATTGCGATTATATGATTGTGATTGTAGGATTATGATTGTATGATTTGATTGTATGATTGTGATTGTATGATTGTGACTGTATGATTGTGATTGTATGATTGTGTTTGTATGATTGTGATTGTATGATTGCGTTTGTACGATTGTGATTGCATGATTGTGTTTGTATGATTGTGATTGTATGATTTTGATTGTATGATTGTGATTGTATGATTGTGATTGTATGATTGTGATTGTATGATTGTGATTTTATGATTGTGATTGTATGATTGCGATCGGATGATTGTCATCGTATGATTGCGATTGTATGATTTTGATTGTCTGATTTGGATTGTACAATTGTGATTGTATGATTGTGATTGTATGATTGTGATTGTATGATTGTAATTGCATGATTGTGATGGTATGATTGTGATTGTATGATTTTGATTGTATGATTTTGATTGTATGATTGTGATTGTATTATTGTGATTTTATGATTGTGATGGTATGATTGTGACTGTATGATTGTGATTGTCTGATTGTGATTGTATGATTGTGATTGCATGATTGTATTTGGGAGATTGTAATTGTATGATTGCGATTGTATGATAGCGATTGTATGATCGTGATTGTATGATTGTGATTGTATGATTGTGATTGTATGATTGTGATTGTATGATTGTGATTGTATGATTGTGATTGTATGATGGCGATTGTGTGATTGTGATTGTATGATTGTGATTGTATGATTGTGATTGTATGATTGTGATTGTATGATTGTGATTGTATGATTGTGATTGCATGATTGTGATTGTATGATTGTGATTGTATGATTGTGATTGTATGATTGTGATTGTATGATTGTGATTGCATGATTGTGATTGTATGATTGTGATTGTATGATATTGATTGTATGATTGTGATTGTATGATTGTGATAGCACGATTGTGATTGTATGATTGTGATTGTATGATTTTGATTGGATGATTGTGATTGTATGATTGTGATTGTATGATTGTGATTGTATGATTGTTTTTTATATGATTGTGATTGTATAGTAATAATTGTATGATTGTGATCGTATGATTGTGATTGTATGATTGTGATTGAATGAGTGTGAGTGTATGATTGTGACTGTATGATTGTATTTAGGTGATTGTAATTGTATGATTGGGATTGTATGATTGTGATTGTATGCTTGCGATTGTATGATTGTGATTGTATGATTTTGATTGTCTGATTTGGATTGTACAATTGTGATTGTATGATTGTGATTGTATGATTGTGATTGTGTGATTGTGATTGTATGATTGTGATTGTATGATTGTGACTGTATGATTGTGATTGTATGATTGTGTTTGTATGATTGTGATTGTATGATTGTGATAGTACGATTGTGATTGTATGATTGTGATTGTATGATTGTGATTGTATGATTTTGATTGTATGATTGTGATAGTATGATTGCGATTGTATGATTGTGATTGTATGATTGTATTTGGCAGATTGTAATTGTATGATTGTGATTGTATGATGGTGACTGTATTATTGTGATTGTACGATGTGATTGTACGATTGTGATTGTATGATTGTGATTGTATGATTGTAATTGTATGATTGCGATTTTATGATTGTGACTGTATGATTGTGATCGGATGATTGTCATCGTATGATTGCGATTGTATGATTTTGATTGTCTGATTTTGATTGTATAATTGTGATTGTATGATTGCGATTTTACGATTGTGATTGTATGATTGTGACTGTATGATTGTGATTGTATGATTGTGTTTGTATGACTGTGATTGTATGATTGCGATTGTACGATTGTGATTGCATGATTGTGATTGTATGATTGTGATTGTATGATATTGATTGTATGATTGTGATTGTATTATTGTGATTGTATGATTGCGATAGTATGATTGTGATTGTATGATTGTGATCGGATGATTGTCATCGTATGATTGCGATTGTATGATTTTGATTGTCTGATTTTGATTGTATAATTGTGATTGTATGATTCTGATTGTATGATTGTGACTGTATGATTGTACTTAGGAGATTGTAATTGTATGATTGGGATTGTATGATTGTGATTGTATGCTTGCGATTGTATGATTGTGATTGTATGATTGTGATTGTATGATTGTGATTGTGTGATTGTGATTGTATGATGGTGATTGTATGATTGTGACTGTATGATTGTGATTGTATGATCGTGTTTGTATGATTGTGATTGTATGATGGTGATTGTATGACTGTGATTGTATGATTGTGATTGTATGATTGTGATTGTATGATTGCGATTGTATGATTGTGAATGTATGATTGTGATTGCATGATTGTGATTGTATGATTGTGATTGTATGATTGCGATTGTATGATTGTGATTGTATGATTATGATTGCATGATTGTGATTGTATGATTGTGATTGTATGATTTGATTGTATGATTGTGATTGTATGATTGTGATTGCATGATTGCGATTGTATGATTGTGATTGTATGATTTGATTGTATGATTGTGATTTTATGATTGTGATGGTATGATTGTGACTGTATGATTGTGATTGTCTGATTGTGATTGTATGATTGTGATTGCATGATTGTATTTGGGAGATTGTAATTGTATGATTGCGACTGTATGATAGCGATTGTATGATCGTGATTGTATGATTGTGATTGTATGATTGTGATTGTATGATTGTGATTGTATGATTGTGATTGTATGATTGTGATTGTATGATGGCGATTGTGTGATTGTGATTGTATGATTGTGATTGTATGATTTTGATTGTATGATTTTGATTGTATGATTGTGATTGTATTATTGTGATTGTATGATTGTGATAGTATGATTGTGATTGTATGATTGTGATTGTATGATTGTGATTGTATGATTTTGATTGTATGACTGTGATAGTATGATTGCGATTGTATGATTGTGATTGTATGATTGTATTTGGCAGATTGTAATTGTATGATTGTGATTGTATGATGGTGACTGTATTATTGTGATTGTACGATGTGATTGTACAATTGTGATTGTATGATTGTAATTGTATGATTGCGATTTTATGATTGTGACTGTATGATTGTGATCGGATGATTGTCATCGTATGATTGCGATTGTATGATTTTGATTGTCTGATTTTGATTGTATAATTGTGATTGTATGATTGTGATTGTATGATTGTGATGGTATGATTGTGATTGTATGATTCCGATAATATGATTGTGATTGTATGATTGTGATTGTATAATTGTGATTGTATGATTGTGATTGTATGATTGTGATTGTATGATTGTGATTGTATGATTGTGATTGTATGATTGTGATTGTATGATTGTGATTGCATGATTGTGATTGTATGATTGTGATTGTATGATTGCGATTATATGATTGTGATTGTAGGATTATGATTGTATGATTTGATTGTATGATTGTGATTGTATGATTGTGACTGTATGATTGTGATTGTATGATTGTGTTTGTATGATTGTGATTGTATGATTGCGTTTGTACGATTGTGATTGCATGATTGTGTTTGTATGATTGTGATTGTATGATTTTGATTGTATGATTGTGATTGTATGATTGTGATTGTATGATTGTGATTGTATGATTGTGATTTTATGATTGTGATTGTATGATTGCGATCGGATGATTGTCATCGTATGATTGCGATTGTATGATTTTGATTGTCTGATTTGGATTGTACAATTGTGATTGTATGATTGTGATTGTATGATTGTGATTGTATGATTGTAATTGCATGATTGTGATGGTATGATTGTGATTGTATGATTTTGATTGTATGATTTTGATTGTATGATTGTGATTGTATTATTGTGATTTTATGATTGTGATGGTATGATTGTGACTGTATGATTGTGATTGTCTGATTGTGATTGTATGATTGTGATTGCATGATTGTATTTGGGAGATTGTAATTGTATGATTGCGATTGTATGATAGCGATTGTATGATCGTGATTGTATGATTGTGATTGTATGATTGTGATTGTATGATTGTGATTGTATGATTGTGATTGTATGATTGTGATTGTATGATGGCGATTGTGTGATTGTGATTGTATGATTGTGATTGTATGATTGTGATTGTATGATTGTGATTGTATGATTGTGATTGTATGATTGTGATTGCATGATTGTGATTGTATGATTGTGATTGTATGATTGTGATTGTATGATTGTGATTGTATGATTGTGATTGCATGATTGTGATTGTATGATTGTGATTGTATGATATTGATTGTATGATTGTGATTGTATGATTGTGATAGCACGATTGTGATTGTATGATTGTGATTGTATGATTTTGATTGGATGATTGTGATTGTATGATTGTGATTGTATGATTGTGATTGTATGATTGTTTTTTATATGATTGTGATTGTATAGTAATAATTGTATGATTGTGATCGTATGATTGTGATTGTATGATTGTGATTGAATGAGTGTGAGTGTATGATTGTGACTGTATGATTGTATTTAGGTGATTGTAATTGTATGATTGGGATTGTATGATTGTGATTGTATGCTTGCGATTGTATGATTGTGATTGTATGATTTTGATTGTCTGATTTGGATTGTACAATTGTGATTGTATGATTGTGATTGTATGATTGTGATTGTGTGATTGTGATTGTATGATTGTGATTGTATGATTGTGACTGTATGATTGTGATTGTATGATTGTGTTTGTATGATTGTGATTGTATGATTGTGATAGTACGATTGTGATTGTATGATTGTGATTGTATGATTGTGATTGTATGATTTTGATTGTATGATTGTGATAGTATGATTGCGATTGTATGATTGTGATTGTATGATTGTATTTGGCAGATTGTAATTGTATGATTGTGATTGTATGATGGTGACTGTATTATTGTGATTGTACGATGTGATTGTACGATTGTGATTGTATGATTGTGATTGTATGATTGTAATTGTATGATTGCGATTTTATGATTGTGACTGTATGATTGTGATCGGATGATTGTCATCGTATGATTGCGATTGTATGATTTTGATTGTCTGATTTTGATTGTATAATTGTGATTGTATGATTGCGATTTTACGATTGTGATTGTATGATTGTGACTGTATGATTGTGATTGTATGATTGTGTTTGTATGACTGTGATTGTATGATTGCGATTGTACGATTGTGATTGCATGATTGTGATTGTATGATTGTGATTGTATGATATTGATTGTATGATTGTGATTGTATTATTGTGATTGTATGATTGCGATAGTATGATTGTGATTGTATGATTGTGATTGTATAATTGTGATTGTATGATTGTGATTGTATGATTTTGATTGTATGATTGTGATAGTATGATTGCGATTGTATGATTGTGATTGTATGATTGTATTTGGCAGATTGTAATTGTATGATTGTGATTGTATGATGGTGACTGTATTATTGTGATTGTATGATGTGATTGTACGATTGTGATTGTATAATTGTGATTGTATGATTGTAATTGTATGATTGCGATTTTATGATTGTGACTGTATGATTGTGATCGGATGATTGTCATCGTATGATTGCGATTATATGATTTTGATTGTCTGATTTTGATTGTATAATTGTGATTGTATGATTGCGATTTTACGATTGTGATTGTATGATTGTGACTGTATGATTGTGATTGTATGATTGTGTTTGTATGACTGTGATTGTATGATTGCGATTGTACGATTGTGATTGCATGATTGTGATTGTATGATTGTGATTGTATGATATTGATTGTATGATTGTGATTGAGTTATTGTGATTGTATGATTGCGATAGTATGATTGTGATTGTATGATTGTGATTGTATAATTGTGATTGTATGATTGTGATTGTATGATTTTGATTGTATGATTGTGATAGTATGATTGCGATTGTATGATTGTGATTGTATGATTGTATTTGGCAGATTGTAATTGTATGATTGTGATTGTATGATGGTGACTGTATTATTGTGATTGTATGATGTGATTGTACGATTGTGATTGTATAATTGTGATTGTATGATTGTAATTGTATGATTGCGATTTTATGATTGTGACTGTATGATTGTGATCGGATGATTGTCATCGTATGATTGCGATTGTATGATTTTGATTGTCTGATTTTGATTGTATAATTGTGATTGTATGATTGTGATCGTATGATTGTGATTGTATGATTGTAATTGTATGATTGTGATGGTATGATTGTGATTGTATGATTGCGATAATATGATCGTGATTGTATGATTGTGATTGTATGATTGTGATTGTATGATTGCGATTGTATGATTGTGATTGTATGATTGTGATTGTATGATTGTGATTGTATGATGGTGATTGTATGACTGTGATTGTATGATTGTGATTGTATGATTGTGATTGTATGATTGCGATTGTATGATTGTGAATGTATGATTGTGATTGCATGATTGTGATTGTATGATTGTGATTGTATGATTACGATTGTATGATTGTGATTGTATGATTGTGATTGCATGATTGTGATTGTATGATTGTGATTGTATGATTTGATTGTATGATTGTGATTGTATGATTGTGATTGCATGATTGTGATTGTATGATTGTGATTGTATGATTTGATTGTATGATTGTGATTTTATGATTGTGATGGTATGATTGTGACTGTATGATTGTGATTGTCTGATTGTGATTGTATGATTGTGATTGCATGATTGTATTTGGGAGATTGTAATTGTATGATTGCGATTGTATGATAGCGATTGTATGATCGTGATTGTATGATTGTGATTGTATGATTGTGATTGTATGATTGTGATTGTATGATTGTGATTGTATGATTGTGATTGTATGATGGCGATTGTGTGATTGTGATTGTGTGATTGTGATTGTATGATTGTGATTGTATGATTGTGATTGTATGATTGTGATTGTATGATTGTGATTGTATGATTGTGATTGTATGATTGTGATTGCATGATTGTGATTGTATGATTGTGATTGTATGATTGCGATTGTATGATTGCGATAATATGATTGTGATTGTATGATTGTGATTGTATGATTGTGATTGTATGATTGTGATTGTATGATTGTGATTGTATGATTGTGATTGTATGATTGTGATTGTATGATTGCGATTGTATGATTGTGATAGCACGATTGTGATTGTATGATTGTGATTGTATGATTTTGATTGTATGATTGTGATTGTGTGATTGTGATTGTATGATTGTGATTGTATGATTGTGACTGTATGATTGTGATTGTATGATTGTGTTTGTATGATTGTGATTGTATGATTGTGATAGTATGATTGTGATTGTATGATTGTGATTGTATGATTGTGATTGTATGATTTTGATTGTATGATTGTGATAGTATGATTGCGATTGTATGATTGTGATTGTATGATTGTATTTGGCAGATTGTAATTGTATGATTGTGATTGTATGATGGTGACTGTATTATTGTGATTGTACGTTGTGATTGTACGATTGTGATTGTATGATTGTGATTGTATGATTGTGATTGTATGATTGTGATTGTATGATTGCTTATAATATGATTGTGATTGTATGATTGTGATTGTATGATTGTGATTGTATGCTTGCGATTGTATGATTGTGATTGTATGATTGTGATTGTATGATTGTGAATGTATGATTGTGATTGTATGATTGTATTTGGGAGATTGTAATTGTATGATTGGGATTGTATGATTGTGATTGCATGATTGTGATTGTATGATTGTGATTGTATGATTGTGATTGTATGATTTTGATTGTGTGATTGTAATAGTATGATTGCGATTGGATGATTGTGATTGTATGATTGTATTTGGTAGATTCTAATTGTATGATTGCGATTGTATGATTGTGATTGTATGATTGTGATTGTATGATTGTGATTGTATGATTGTGATTGTATGATTGTGATTGTATGATTGTGATTGTATGATTGTGATTGTATGATTGCGATTGTATGATTGTGATTGCATGATTGTGATTGTATGATTGTGATTGTATGATTGTGATTGTGTGATTGTGATTGTATGATTGTGATCTTATGATTGCGATGGTATGATTGTGTTTGTATGATTGTGATTGTATGATTGTGATTGTATGATTGTGATTGTATGATTGTGATTGCATGATTGTGATTGTATGATTGTGATTGTATGATTGTGATTGTATGATTTTGATTGTATGATTGTAATAGTATGATTGCGATTGTATGATTGTGATTGTATGATTGTATTTGGTAGATTGTAATTGTATGATTGCGATTGTATGATTGTGATTGTATGATGGTGATTGTATGATTGTGATTGTATGATTCTGATTGTATGATTGTGATTGTATGATTGTGATTGTATGATTGTGATTGTATGACTGTGATTGTATGATTGCAATTGTATGATTGCGATTTTACGATTGTGATTGTATGATTGTGACTGTATGATTGTGATTGTATGATAGTGTTTGTATGATTGTGATTGTATGATTGCGATTGTACGATTGTGATTGCATGATTGTGATTGTATGATTGTGATTGTATGATTGCGATTGTATGATTGTGATTGTATTATTGTGATTGTATGATTGTGATAGTATGATTGTGATTGTATGATTGTGATTGTATGATTGTGATTGTATGATTGTGATTGTATGATTTTGATTGTATGATTGTGATAGTATGATTGCGATTGTATGATTGTGATTGTATGATTGTATTTGGCAGATTGTAATTGTATGATTGTGATTGTATGATGGTGACTGTATTATTGTGATTGTATGATGTGATTGTACGATTGTGATTGTATAATTGTGATTGTATGATTGTAATTGTATGATTGCGATTTTATGATTGTGATTGTATGATAGTGATCGGATGATTGTTATCGTATGATTGCGATTGTATGATTTTGATTGTCTGATTTTGATTGTATAATTGTGATTGTTTGATTGTGATTGTATGATTGGGATTGTATGATTGTAATTGTATGATTGTGATGGTATGATTGTGATGGTATGATTGTGATTGTATGATTGCGATAATATGACTGTGATTGTATGATTGTGATTGTATGATTGTGATTGTATGATTGCGATTGTATGATTGTGATTGTATGATTGTATTTGGCAGATTGTAATTGTATGATTGTGATTGTATGATTGTGATTGTATTATTGTGATTGTATGATTGTGATAGTATGATTGTGATTGTATGATTGTGATTGTATGATTGTGATTGTATGATTTTGATTGTATGACTGTGATAGTATGATTTTGATTGTATGATTGTAATAGTATGATTGCGATTGTATGATTGTGATTGTATGATTGTATTTGGTAGATTGTAATTGTATGATTGTGATTGTATGATGGTGAATGTATTATTGTGATTGTACGATGTGATTGTACGATTGTGATTGTATGATTGTGATTGTATGATTGTGATTGTATGATTGTGATTGTATGATTGCTTATAATATGATTGTGATTGTATGATTGTGATTGTATGATTGTGATTGTATGCTTGCGATTGTATGATTGTGATTGTATGATTGTGATTGTATGATTGTGAATGTATGATTGTGATTGTATGATTGTATTTGGGAGATTGTAATTGTATGATTGGGATTGTATGATTGTGATTGCATGATTGTGATTGTATGATTGTGATTGTATGATTGTGATTGTATGATTTTGATTGTGTGATTGTAATAGTATGATTGCGATTGTATGATTGTGATTGTATGATTGTATTTGGTAGATTCTAATTGTATGATTGCGATTGTATGATTGTGATTGTATGATTGTGATTGTATGATTGTGATTGTATGATTGTGATTGTATGATTGTGATTGTATGATTGTGATTGTATGATTGTGATTGTATGATTGCGATTGTATGATTGTGATTGCATGATTGTGATTGTATGATTGTGATTGTATGATTGTGATTGTGTGATTGTGATTGTATGATTGTGATCTTATGATTGCGATGGTATGATTGTGTTTGTATGATTGTGATTGTATGATTGTGATTGTATGATTGCGATTGTACGATTGTGATTGTATTATTGTGATTGTATGATTGTGATAGTATGATTGTGATTGTATGATTGTGATTGTATGATTGTGATTGTATGATTGTGATTGTATGATTTTGATTGTATGATTGTGATAGTATGATTGCGATTGTATGATTGTGATTGTATGATTGTATTTGGCAGATTGTAATTGTATGATTGTGATTGTATGATGGTGACTGTATTATTGTGATTGTATGATGTGATTGTACGATTGTGATTGTATAATTGTGATTGTATGATTGTAATTGTATGATTGCGATTTTATGATTGTGATTGTATGATAGTGATCGGATGATTGTCATCGTATGATTGCGATTGTATGATTTTGATTGTCTGATTTTGATTGTATAATTGTGATTGTTTGATTGTGATTGTATGATTGGGATTGTATGATTGTAATTGTATGATTGTGATGGTATGATTGTGATGGTATGATTGTGATTGTATGATTGCGATAATATGACTGTGATTGTATGATTGTGATTGTATGATTGTGATTGTATGATTGCGATTGTATGATTGTGATTGTATGATTGTATTTGGCAGATTGTAATTGTATGATTGTGATTGTATGATGGTGACTGTATTATTGTGATTGTACGATGTGATTGTATGATTGTAATTGTATGATTGCGATTTTATGATTGTGACTGTATGATTGTGATCGGATGATTGTCATCGTATGATTGCGATTGTATGATTTTGATTGTCTGATTTTGATTGTATAATTGTGATTGTATGATTGTGATTGTATGATTGTGACTGTATGATTGTATTTAGGAGATTGTAATTGTATGATTGGGATTGTATGATTGTGATTGTATGCTTGCGATTGTATGATTGTGATTGTATGATTGTGATTGTATGATTGTGATTGTGTGATTGTGATTGTATGATGGTGATTGTATGATTGTGACTGTATGATTGTGATTGTATGATCGTGTTTGTATGATTGTGATTGTATGATTGCGATTGTACGATTGTGATTGCATGATTGTGATTGTATGATTGTGATTGTATGATTTTGATTGTATGATTTTGATTGTATGATTGTGATTGTATTATTGTGATTGTATGATTGTGATAGTATGATTGTGATTGTATGATTGTGATTGTATGATTGTGATTGTATGATTTTGATTGTATGACTGTGATAGTATGATTGCGATTGTATGATTGTGATTGTATGATTGTATTTGGCAGATTGTAATTGTATGATTGTGATTGTATGATGGTGACTGTATTATTGTGATTGTACGATGTGATTGTACGATTGTGATTGTATGATTGTAATTGTATGATTGCGATTTTATGATTGTGACTGTATGATTGTGATCGGATGATTGTCATCGTATGATTGCGATTGTATGATTTTGATTGTCTGATTTTGATTGTATAATTGTGATTGTATGATTGTGATTGTATGATTGTGATGGTATGATTGTGATTGTATGATTGCGATAATATGATTGTGATTGTATGATTGTGATTGTATAATTGTGATTGTATGATTGTGATTGTATGATTGTGATTGTATGATTGTGATTGTATGATTGTGATTGTATGATTGTGATTGTATGATTGTGATTGCATGATTGTGATTGTATGATTGTGATTGTATGATTGCGATTATATGACTGTGATTGTAGGATTATGATTGTATGATTTGATTGTATGATTGTGACTGTATGATTGTGACTGTATGATTGCGATTGTATGATTGTGTTTGTATGATTGTGATTGTATGATTGCGTTTGTACGATTGTGATTGCATGATTGTGTTTGTATGATTGTGATTGTATGATTTTGATTGTATGATTGTGATTGTATGATTGTGATTGTATGATTGTGATTGTATGATTGTGATTTTATGATTGTGATTGTATGATTGCGATCGGATGATTGTCATCGTATGATTGCGATTGTATGATTTTGATTGTCTGATTTGGATTGTACAATTGTGATTGTATGATTGTGATTGTATGATTGTGATTGTATGATTGTAATTGCATGATTGTGATGGTATGATTGTGATTGTATGATTGCGATAATATGATTGTGATTGTATGATTGTGATTGTATGATTGTGATTGTATGATTGTGATTGTATGATTGTGATTGTATGATTGTGATTGTATGATTGTGATTGTATGATTGTGATTGTATGATTGTGATTGTATGATTGTGATTGTATGATTGCGATTGTATGATTGCGATTGTATGATTGTGATAGCACGATTGTGATTGTATGATTGTGATTGTATGATTTTGATTGTATGTTTGTGATGGTATGATTGTGATTGTATGATTGCGATAATATGATTGTGATTGTATGATTGTGATTGTATGATTGTGATTGTATGATTGTGATTGTATGATTGTGATTGTATGATTGTGATTGTATGATTGTGATTGTATGATTGTGATTGTATGATTGTGATTGAATGATTGTGAGTGTATGATTGTGATAGTATGATTGTGATTGTATGATTGTGATTGTATGATTGTGATTGTATGATTTTGATTGTATGATTGTGATAGTATGATTGCGATTGTATGATTGTGATTGTATGATTGTATTTGGCAGATTGTAATTGTATGATTGTGATTGTATGATGGTGACTGTATTATTGTGATTGTACGATGTGATTGTACGATTGTGATTGTATGATTGTGATTGTATGATTGTGATTGTATGATTGTGATTGTATGATTGCTTATAATATGATTGTGATTGTATGATTGTGATTGTATGATTGTGATTGTATGCTTGCGATTGTATGATTGTGATTGTATGATTGTGATTGTATGATTGTGAATGTATGATTGTGATTGTATGATTGTATTTGGGAGATTGTAATTGTATGATTGTGATTGTATGATTGTGATTGTATGATTGTGATTTTATGATTGTGATTGTATGATTGCGATCGGATGATTGTCATCGTATGATTGCGATTGTATGATTTTGATTGTCTGATTTGGATTGTACAATTGTGATTGTATGATTGTGATTGTATGATTGTGATTGTATGATTGTAATTGCATGATTGTGATGGTATGATTGTGATTGTATGATTGCGATTGTATGATTGTGATTGTATGATTGTGATTGTATGATTGTGATTGTATGATTGTGATTGTATGATTGTGATTGTATGATTGTGATTGAATGATTGTGAGTGTATGATTGTGATAGTATGATTGTGGTTGTATGATTGTGATTGTATGATTGTGATTGTATGATTTTGATTGTATGATTGTGATAGTATGATTGCGATTGTATGATTGTGATTGTATGATTGTATTTGGCAGATTGTAATTGTATGATTGTGATTGTATGATGGTGACTGTATTATTGTGATTGTACGATGTGATTGTACGATTGTGATTGTATGATTGTGATTGTATGATTGTGATTGTATGATTGTGATTGTATGATTGCTTATAATATGATTGTGATTGTATGATTGTGATTGTATGATTGTGATTGTATGCTTGCGATTGTATGATTGTGATTGTATGATTGTGATTGTATGATTGTGAATGTATGATTGTGATTGTATGATTGTATTTGGGAGATTGTAATTGTATGATTGGGATTGTATGATTGTGATTGCATGATTGTGATTGTGTGATTGTGATTGTATGATTGTGATTGTATGATTTTGATTGTATGATTGTAATAGTATGATTGCGATTGTATGATTGTGATTGTATGATTGTATTTGGTAGATTCTAATTGTATGATTGCGATTGTATGATTGTGATTGTATGATTGTGATTGTATAATTGTGATTGTATGATTCTGATTGTATGATTGTGATTGTATGATTGTGATTGTATGATTGTGATTGTATGACTGTGATTGTATGATTGCAATTGTATGATTGCGATTTTATGATTGTGATTGTATGATTGTGATTGTATGATTGTGATTGCATGATTGTGATTGTATGATTGTGATTGTATGATTGTGATTGTATGATTTTGATTGTATGATTGTAATAGTATGATTGCGATTGTATGATTGTGATTGTATGATTGTATTTGGTAGATTGTAATTGTATGATTGCGATTGTATGATTGTGATTGTATGATGGTGATTGTATGATTGTGATTGTATGATTCTGATTGTATGATTGTGATTGTATGATTGTGATTGTATGATTGTGGTTGTATGACTGTGATTGTATGATTGCAATTGTATGATTGCGATTTTACGATTGTGATTGTATGATTGTGACTGAATGATTGTGATTGTATGATTGTGTTTGTATGATTGTGATTGTATGATTGCGATTTTACGATTGTGATTGCATGATTGTGATTGTATGATTGTGATTGTATGATATTGATTGTATGTTTGTCATTGTATTATTGTGATTGTATGATTGTGATATTATGATTGTGATTGTATGATTGTGATTGTATGATTGTGATTGTATGATTGTATTTAGGAGATTGTAATTGTATGATTGGGATTGTATGATTGTGATTGTATGCTTGCGATTGTATGATTGCGATTGTATGATTGCGATTGTATGATTGTGATTGTATGATTGTGATTGTGTGATTGTGATTGTATGATTGTGATTGTATGATTGTGACTGTATGATTGTGATTGTATGATTGTGTTTGTATGATTGTGATTGTATGATTGTGATAGTATGATTGTGATTGTATGATTGTGATTGTATGATTGTGATTGTATGATTTTGATTGTATGATTGTGATAGTATGATTGCGATTGTATGATTGTGATTGTATGATTGTATATGGCAGATTGTAATTGTATGATTGTGATTGTATGATGGTGACTGTATTATTGTGATTGTACGATGTGATTGTACGATTGTGATTGTATGATTGTGATTGTATGATTGTGATTGTATGATTGCTTATAATATGATTGTGATTGTATGATTGTGATTGTATGATTGTGATTGTATGCTTGCGATTGTATGATTGTGATTGTATGATTGTGATTGTATGATTGTGAATGTATGATTGTGATTGTATGATTGTATTTGGGAGATTGTAATTGTATGATTGGGATTGTATGATTGTGATTGCATGATTGTGATTGTATGATTGTGATTGTATGATTGTGATTGTATGATTTTGATTGTATGATTGTAATAGTATGATTGCGATTGTATGATTGTGATTGTATGATTGTATTTGGTAGATTCTAATTGTATGATTGCGATTGTATGATTGTGATTGTATGATTGTGATTGTATGATTGTGATTGTATGATTCTGATTGTATGATTGTGATTGTATGATTGTGATTGTATGATTGTGATTGTATGACTGTGATTGTATGATTGCAATTGTATGATTGCGATTTTATGATTGTGATTTTATGATTGTGATAGTATGATTGTGATTGTATGATTGTAATTGTATGATTGTGATGGTATGATTGTGATTGTATGATAGCGATAATATGATTGTGATTGTATGATTGTGATTGTATGATTGTGATTGTATGATTGTGATTGTATGATTGTGATTGTATGATTGCGATTTTATGATTGTGATAGTATGATTGTGATTGTATGATTGTAATTGTATGATTGTGATGGTATGATTGTGATTGTATGATTGCGATAATATGATTGTGATTGTATGATTGTGATTGTATGATTGTGATTGTATGATTGTGATTGTATGATTGTGATTGTATGATTGTGATTGCATGATTGTGATTGTATGATTGTGATTGTATGATTGTGATTGTATGATTTTGATTGTATGATTGTAATAGTATGATTGCGATTGTATGATTGTGATTGTATGATTGTATTTGGTAGATTGTAATTGTATGATTGCGATTGTATGATTGTGATTGTATGATGGTGATTGTATGATTGTGATTGTATGATTCTGATTGTATGATTGTGATTGTATGATTGTGATTGTATGATTGTGATTGTATGACTGTGATTGTATGATTGCAATTGTATGATTGCGATTTTACGATTGTGATTGTATGATTGTGACTGTATGATTGTGATTGTATGATTGTGTTTGTATGATTGTGATTGTATGATTGCGATTGTACGATTGTGATTACATGATTGTGATTGTATGATTGTGATTGTATGATATTGATTGTATGATTGTGATTGTATTATTGTGATTGTATGATTGTGATAGTATGATTGTGATTGTATGATTGTGATTGTATGATTGTGATTGTATGATTGTGATTGTATGATTTTGATTGTATGATTGTGATTGTATGATCGTGTTTGTATGATTGTGATTGTATGATTGCGATTGTACGATTGTGATTGCATGATTGTGATTGTATGATTGTGATTGTATGATTTTGATTGTATGATTTTGATTGTATGATTGTGATTGTATTATTGTGATTGTATGATTGTGATAGTATGATTGTGATTGTATGATTGTGATTGTATGATTGTGATTGTATGATTTTGATTGTATGACTGTGATAGTATGATTGCGATTGTATGATTGTGATTGTATGATTGTATTTGGCAGATTGTAATTGTATGATTGTGATTGTATGATGGTGACTGTATTATTGTGATTGTACGATGTGATTGTACGATTGTGATTGTATGATTGTAATTGTATGATTGCGATTTTATGATTGTGACTGTATGATTGTGATCGGATGATTGTCATCGTATGATTGCGATTGTACGATTTTGATTGTCTGATTTTGATTGTATAATTGTGATTGTATGATTGTGATTGTATGATTATGATGGTATGATTGTGATTGTATGATTGCGATAATATGATTGTGATTGTATGATTGTGATTGTATAATTGTGATTGTATGATTGTGATTGTATGATTGTGATTGTATGATTGTGATTGTATGATTGTGATTGTATGATTGTGATTGTATGATTGTGATTGCATGATTGTGATTGTATGATTGTGATTGTATGATTGCGATTATATGATTGTGATTGTAGGATTATGATTGTATGATTTGATTGTATGATTGTGATTGTATGATTGTGACTGTATGATTGTGATTGTATGATTGTGTTTGTATGATTATGATTGTATGATTGCGTTTGTACGATTGTGATTGCATGATTGTGTTTGTATGATTGTGATTGTATGATTTTCATTGTATGATTGTGATTGTATGATTGTGATTGTATGATTGTGATTGTATGATTGTGATTGTATGATTGTGATTTTATGATTGTGATTGTATGATTGCGATCGGATGATTGTCATCGTATGATTGCGATTGTATGATTTTGATTGTCTGATTTGGATTGTACAATTGTGATTGTATGATTGTGATTGTATGATTGTGATTGTATGATTGTAATTGCATGATTGTGATGGTATGATTGTGATTGTATGATTGCGATAATATGATTGTGATTGTATGATTGTGATTGTATGATTGTGATTGTATGATTGTGATTGTATGATTGTGATTGTATGATTGTGATTGTATGATTGTGATTGTATGATTGTGATTGTATGATTGTGATTGTATGATTGCGATTGTATGATTGCGATTGTATGATTGTGATAGCACGATTGTGATTGTATGATTGTGATTGTATGATTTTGATTGTATGATTGTGATGGTATGATTGTGATTGAATGATTGTGAGTGTATGATTGTGACTGTATGATTGTATTTTGGAGATTGTAATTGTATGATTGGGATTGTATGATTGTGATTGTATGCTTGCGATTGTATGATTGTGATTGTATGATTGTGATTGTATGCTTGCGATTGTATGATTGTGATTGTATGATTGTGATTGTATGATTGTGAATGTATGATTGTGATTGTATGATTGTATTTGGGAGATTGTAATTGTATGATTGGGATTGTATGATTGTGATTGCAGGATTGTGATTGTATGATTGTGATTGTATGATTTTGATTGTATGATTGTAATAGTATGATTGCGATTGTATGATTGTGATTGTATGATTGTATTTGGTAGATTCTAATTGTATGATTGCGATTGTATGATTGTGATTGTGTGATTGTGATTGTATGATTGTGATTGTATGATTCTGATTGTATGATTGTGATTGTATGATTGTGATTGTATGATTGTGATTGTATGACTGTGATTGTATGATTGCAATTGTATGATTGCGATTTTATGATTGTGATTGTATGATTGTGATAGTATGATTGTGATTGTATGATTGTAATTGTATGATTGTGATGGTATGATTGTGATTGTATGATTGCGATAATATGATTGTGATCGTATGATTGTGATTGTATGATTGTGATTGTATGATTGTGATTGTATGATTGTGATTGTATGATTGTGATTGTATGATTGTGATTGTATGATTGCGATTGTATGATTGTGATTGCATGATTGTGATTGTATGATTGTGATTGTATGATTGTGATTGTGTGATTGTGATTGTATGATTGTGATCTTATGATTGCGATGGTATGATTGTGTTTGTATGATTGTGATTGTATGATTGTGATTGTATGATTGTGATTGTATGATTGTGATTGTATGATTGTGATTGCATGATTGTGATTGTATGATTGTGATTGTATGATTGTGATTGTATGATTGTGACTGTATGATTGTGATTGTACGATTGTGTTTGTATGATTGTGATTGTATGATTGCGATTGTACGATTGTGATTGCATGATTGTGATTGTATGATTGTGATTGTATGATATTGATTGTATGATTGTGATTGTATTATTGTGATTGTATGATTGTGATAGTATGATTGTGATTGTATGATTGTGATTGTATGATTGTGATTGTATGATTGTGATTGTATGATTTTGATTGTATGATTGTGATTGTATAATTGTGATTGTATGATTGTAATTGTATGATTGCGATTTTATGATTGTGATTGTATGATAGTGATCGGATGATTGTCATCGTATGATTGCGATTGTATGATTTTGATTGTCTGATTTTGATTGTATAATTGTGATTGTTTGATTGTGATTGTATGATTGGGATTGTATGATTGTAATTGTATGATTGTGATGGTATGATTGTGATGGTATGATTGTGATTGTATGATTGCGATAATATGACTGTGATTGTATGATTGTGATTGTATGATTGTGATTGTATGATTGCGATTGTATGATTGTGATTGTATGATGGTGACTGTATTATTGTGATTGTACGATGTGATTGTATGATTGTAATTGTATGATTGCGATTTTATGATTGTGACTGTATGATTGTGATCGGATGATTGTCATCGTATGATTGCGATTGTATGATTTTGATTGTCTGATTTTGATTGTATAATTATGATTGTATGATTGTGATTGTATGATTGTGATTGTATGATTGTATTTAGGAGATTGTAATTGTATGATTGGGATTGTATGATTGTGATTGTATGCTTGCGATTGTATGATTGTGATTGTATGATTTTGATTGTATGATTTTGATTGTATGATTGTGATTGTATTATTGTGATTGTATGATTGTGATAGTATGATTGTGATTGTATGATTGTGATTGTATGATTGTGATTGTATGATTTTGATTGTATGACTGTGATAGTATGATTGCGATTGTATGATTGTGATTGTATGATTGTATTTGGCAGATTGTAATTGTATGATTGTGATTGTATGATGGTGACTGTATTATTGTGATTGTACGATGTGATTGTACGATTGTGATTGTATGATTGTAATTGTATGATTGCGATTTTATGATTGTGACTGTATGATTGTGATCGGATGATTGTCATCGTATGATTGCGATTGTACGATTTTGATTGTCTGATTTTGATTGTATAATTGTGATTGTATGATTGTGATTGTATGATTGTGATGGTATGATTGTGATTGTATGATTGCGATAATATGATTGTGATTGTATGATTGTGATTGTATAATTGTGATTGTATGATTGTGATTGTATGATTGTGATTGTATGATTGTGATTGTATGATTGTGATTGTATGATTGTGATTGCATGATTGTGATTGTATGATTGTGATTGTATGATTGCGATTATATGATTGTGATTGTAGGATTATGATTGTATGATTTGATTGTATGATTGTGATTGTATGATTGTGACTGTATGATTGTGATTGTATGATTGTGTTTGTATGATTGTGATTGTATGATTGCGTTTGTACGATTGTGATTGCATGATTGTGTTTGTATGATTGTGATTGTATGATTTTCATTGTATGATTGTGATTGTATGATTGTGATTGTATGATTGTGATTGTATGATTGTGATTGTATGATTGTGATTTTATGATTGTGATTGTATGATTGCGATCGGATGATTGTCATCGTATGATTGCGATTGTATGATTTTGATTGTCTGATTTGGATTGTACAATTGTGATTGTATGATTGTGATTGTATGATTGTGATTGTATGATTGTGATTGTATGATTGTAATTGCATGATTGTGATGGTATGATTGTGATTGTATGATGGTGACTGTATTATTGTGATTGTACGATGTGATTGTATGATTGTAATTGTATGATTGCGATTTTATGATTGTGACTGTATGATTGTGATCGGATGATTGTCATCGTATGATTGCGATTGTATGATTTTGATTGTCTGATTTTGATTGTATAATTGTGATTGTATGATTGTGATTGTATGATTGTGACTGTATGATTGTATTTAGGAGATTGTAATTGTATGATTGGGATTGTATGATTGTGATTGTATGCTTGCGATTGTATGATTGTGATTGTATGATTGTGATTGTATGATTGTGATTGTGTGATTGTGATTGTATGATGGTGATTGTATGATTGTGACTGTATGATTGTGATTGTATGATCGTGTTTGTCTGATTGTGATTGTATGATTGCGATTGTACGATTGTGATTGCATGATTGTGATTGTATGATTGTGATTGTATGATTTTGATTGTATGATTTTGATTGTATGATTGTGATTGTATTATTGTGATTGTATGATTGTGATAGTATGATTGTGATTGTATGATTGTGATTGTATGATTGTGATTGTATGATTTTGATTGTATGACTGTGATAGTATGATTGCGATTGTATGATTGTGATTGTATGATTGTATTTGGCAGATTGTAATTGTATGATTGTGATTGTATGATGGTGACTGTATTATTGTGATTGTACGATGTGATTGTACGATTGTGATTGTATGATTGTAATTGTATGATTGCGATTTTATGATTGTGACTGTATGATTGTGATCGGATGATTGTCATCGTATGATTGCGATTGTATGATTTTGATTGTCTGATTTTGATTGTATAATTGTGATTGTATGATTGTGATTGTATGATTGTGATGGTATGATTGTGATTGTATGATTGCGATAATATGATTGTGATTGTATGATTGTGATTGTATAATTGTGATTGTATGATTGTGATTGTATGATTGTGATTGTATGATTGTGATTGTATGAATGTGATTGTATGATTGTGATTGTATGATTGTGATTGCATGATTGTGATTGTATGATTGTGATTGTATGATTGCGATTATATGACTGTGATTGTAGGATTATGATTGTATGATTTGATTGTATGATTGTGACTGTATGATTGTGACTCTATGATTGCGATTGTATGATTGTGTTTGTATGATTGTGATTGTATGATTGCGTTTGTACGATTGTGATTGCATGATTGTGTTTGTATGATTGTGATTGTATGATTTTGATTGTATGATTGTGATTGTATGATTGTGATTGTATGATTGTGATTGTATGATTGTGATTTTATGATTGTGATTGTATGATTGCGATCGGATGATTGTCATCGTATGATTGCGATTGTATGATTTTGATTGTCTGATTTGGATTGTACAATTGTGATTGTATGATTGTGATTGTATGATTGTGATTGTATGATTGTGATTGTATGATTGCGATAATATGATTGTGATTGTATGATTGTGATTGTATGATTGTGATTGTATGATTGTGATTGTATGATTGTGATTGTATGATTGTGATTGTATGATTGTGATTGTATGATTGTGATTGTATGATTGTGATTGTATGATTGTGATTGTATGATTGCGATTGTATGATTGCGATTGTATGATTGTGATAGCACGATTGTGATTGTATGATTGTGATTGTATGATTTTGATTGTATGTTTGTGATGGTATGATTGTGATTGTATGATTGCGATAATATGATTGTGATTGTATGATTGTGATTGTATGATTGTGATTGTATGATTGTGATTGTATGATTGTGATTGTATGATTGTGATTGTATGATTGTGATTGTATGATTGTGATTGTATGATTGTGATTGTATGATTGTGATTGAATGATTGTGAGTGTATGATTGTGATAGTATGATTGTGATTGTATGATTGTGATTGTATGATTGTGATTGTATGATTTTGATTGTATGATTGTGATAGTATGATTGCGATTGTATGATTGTGATTGTATGATTATATTTGGCAGATTGTAATTGTATGATTGTGATTGTATGATGGTGACTGTATTATTGTGATTGTACGATGTGATTGTACGATTGTGATTGTATGATTGTGATTGTATGATTGTGATTGTATGATTGTGATTGTATGATTGCTTATAATATGATTGTGATTGTATGATTGTGATTGTATGATTGTGATTGTATGCTTGCGATTGTATGATTGTGATTGTATGATTGTGATTGTATGATTGTGAATGTATGATTGTGATTGTATGATTGTATTTGGGAGATTGTAATTGTATGATTGTGATTGTATGATTGTGATTTTATGATTGTGATTGTATGATTGCGATCGGATGATTGTCATCGTATGATTGCGATTGTATGATTTTGATTGTCTGATTTGGATTGTACAATTGTGATTGTATGATTGTGATTGTATGATTGTGATTGTATGATTGTAATTGCATGATTGTGATGGTATGATTGTGATTGTATGATTGCGATTGTATGATTGTGATTGTATGATTGTGATTGTATGATTGTGATTGTATGATTGTGATTGTATGATTGTGATTGTATGATTGTGATTGAATGATTGTGAGTGTATGATTGTGATAGTATGATTGTGGTTGTATGATTGTGATTGTATGATTGTGATTGTATGATTTTGATTGTATGATTGTGATAGTATGATTGCGATTGTATGATTGTGATTGTATGATTGTATTTGGCAGATTGTAATTGTATGATTGTGATTGTATGATGGTGACTGTATTATTGTGATTGTACGATGTGATTGTACGATTGTGATTGTATGATTGTGATTGTATGATTGTGATTGTATGATTGTGATTGTATGATTGCTTATAATATGATTGTGATTGTATGATTGTGATTGTATGATTGTGATTGTATGCTTGCGATTGTATGATTGTGATTGTATGATTGTGATTGTATGATTGTGAATGTATGATTGTGATTGTATGATTGTATTTGGGAGATTGTAATTGTATGATTGGGATTGTATGATTGTGATTGCATGATTGTGATTGTGTGATTGTGATTGTATGATTGTGATTGTATGATTTTGATTGTATGATTGTAATAGTATGATTGCGATTGTATGATTGTGATTGTATGATTGTATTTGGTAGATTCTAATTGTATGATTGCGATTGTATGATTGTGATTGTATGATTGTGATTGTATAATTGTGATTGTATGATTCTGATTGTATGATTGTGATTGTATGATTGTGATTGTATGATTGTGATTGTATGACTGTGATTGTATGATTGCAATTGTATGATTGCGATTTTATGATTGTGATTGTATGATTGTGATTGTATGATTGTGATTGCATGATTGTGATTGTATGATTGTGATTGTATGATTGTGATTGTATGATTTTGATTGTATGATTGTAATAGTATGATTGCGATTGTATGATTGTGATTGTATGATTGTATTTGGTAGATTGTAATTGTATGATTGCGATTGTATGATTGTGATTGTATGATGGTGATTGTATGATTGTGATTGTATGATTCTGATTGTATGATTGTGATTGTATGATTGTGATTGTATGATTGTGGTTGTATGACTGTGATTGTATGATTGCAATTGTATGATTGCGATTTTACGATTGTGATTGTATGATTGTGACTGAATGATTGTGATTGTATGATTGTGTTTGTATGATTGTGATTGTATGATTGCGATTTTACGATTGTGATTGCATGATTGTGATTGTATGATTGTGATTGTATGATATTGATTGTATGTTTGTCATTGTATTATTGTGATTGTATGATTGTGATATTATGATTGTGATTGTATGATTGTGATTGTATGATTGTGATTGTATGATTGTATTTAGGAGATTGTAATTGTATGATTGGGATTGTATGATTGTGATTGTATGCTTGCGATTGTATGATTGCGATTGTATGATTGCGATTGTATGATTGTGATTGTATGATTGTGATTGTGTGATTGTGATTGTATGATTGTGATTGTATGATTGTGACTGTATGATTGTGATTGTATGATTGTGTTTGTATGATTGTGATTGTATGATTGTGATAGTATGATTGTGATTGTATGATTGTGGTTGTATGATTGTGATTGTATGATTTTGATTGTATGATTGTGATAGTATGATTGCGATTGTATGATTGTGATTGTATGATTGTATATGGCAGATTGTAATTGTATGATTGTGATTGTATGATGGTGACTGTATTATTGTGATTGTACGATGTGATTGTACGATTGTGATTGTATGATTGTGATTGTATGATTGTGATTGTATGATTGCTTATAATATGATTGTGATTGTATGATTGTGATTGTATGATTGTGATTGTATGCTTGCGATTGTATGATTGTGATTGTATGATTGTGATTGTATGATTGTGAATGTATGATTGTGATTGTATGATTGTATTTGGGAGATTGTAATTGTATGATTGGGATTGTATGATTGTGATTGCATGATTGTGATTGTATGATTGTGATTGTATGATTGTGATTGTATGATTTTGATTGTATGATTGTAATAGTATGATTGCGATTGTATGATTGTGATTGTATGATTGTATTTGGTAGATTCTAATTGTATGATTGCGATTGTATGATTGTGATTGTATGATTGTGATTGTATGATTGTGATTGTATGATTCTGATTGTATGATTGTGATTGTATGATTGTGATTGTATGATTGTGATTGTATGACTGTGATTGTATGATTGCAATTGTATGATTGCGATTTTATGATTGTGATTTTATGATTGTGATAGTATGATTGTGATTGTATGATTGTAATTGTATGATTGTGATGGTATGATTGTGATTGTATGATAGCGATAATATGATTGTGATTGTATGATTGTGATTGTATGATTGTGATTGTATGATTGTGATTGTATGATTGTGATTGTATGATTGTGATTGTATGATTGCGATTTTATGATTGTGATAGTATGATTGTGATTGTATGATTGTAATTGTATGATTGTGATGGTATGATTGTGATTGTATGATTGCGATAATATGATTGTGATTGTATGATTGTGATTGTATGATTGTGATTGTATGATTGTGATTGTATGATTGTGATTGCATGATTGTGATTGTATGATTGTGATTGTATGATTGTGATTGTATGATTTTGATTGTATGATTGTAATAGTATGATTGCGATTGTATGATTGTGATTGTATGATTGTATTTGGTAGATTGTAATTGTATGATTGCGATTGTATGATTGTGATTGTATGATGGTGATTGTATGATTGTGATTGTATGATTCTGATTGTATGATTGTGATTGTATGATTGTGATTGTATGATTGTGATTGTATGACTGTGATTGTATGATTGCAATTGTATGATTGCGATTTTACGATTGTGATTGTATGATTGTGACTGTATGATTGTGATTGTATGATTGTGTTTGTATGATTGTGATTGTATGATTGCGATTGTACGATTGTGATTACATGATTGTGATTGTATGATTGTGATTGTATGATATTGATTGTATGATTGTGATTGTATTATTGTGATTGTATGATTGTGATAGTATGATTGTGATTGTATGATTGTGATTGTATGATTGTGATTGTATGATTGTGATTGTATGATTTTGATTGTATGATTGTGATTGTATGATCGTGTTTGTATGATTGTGATTGTATGATTGCGATTGTACGATTGTGATTGCATGATTGTGATTGTATGATTGTGATTGTATGATTTTGATTGTATGATTTTGATTGTATGATTGTGATTGTATTATTGTGATTGTATGATTGTGATAGTATGATTGTGATTGTATGATTGTGATTGTATGATTGTGATTGTATGATTTTGATTGTATGACTGTGATAGTATGATTGCGATTGTATGATTGTGATTGTATGATTGTATTTGGCAGATTGTAATTGTATGATTGTGATTGTATGATGGTGACTGTATTATTGTGATTGTACGATGTGATTGTACGATTGTGATTGTATGATTGTAATTGTATGATTGCGATTTTATGATTGTGACTGTATGATTGTGATCGGATGATTGTCATCGTATGATTGCGATTGTACGATTTTGATTGTCTGATTTTGATTGTATAATTGTGATTGTATGATTGTGATTGTATGATTATGATGGTATGATTGTGATTGTATGATTGCGATAATATGATTGTGATTGTATGATTGTGATTGTATAATTGTGATTGTATGATTGTGATTGTATGATTGTGATTGTATGATTGTGATTGTATGATTGTGATTGTATGATTGTGATTGTATGATTGTGATTGCATGATTGTGATTGTATGATTGTGATTGTATGATTGCGATTATATGATTGTGATTGTAGGATTATGATTGTATGATTTGATTGTATGATTGTGATTGTATGATTGTGACTGTATGATTGTGATTGTATGATTGTGTTTGTATGATTATGATTGTATGATTGCGTTTGTACGATTGTGATTGCATGATTGTGTTTGTATGATTGTGATTGTATGATTTTCATTGTATGATTGTGATTGTATGATTGTGATTGTATGATTGTGATTGTATGATTGTGATTGTATGATTGTGATTTTATGATTGTGATTGTATGATTGCGATCGGATGATTGTCATCGTATGATTGCGATTGTATGATTTTGATTGTCTGATTTGGATTGTACAATTGTGATTGTATGATTGTGATTGTATGATTGTGATTGTATGATTGTAATTGCATGATTGTGATGGTATGATTGTGATTGTATGATTGCGATAATATGATTGTGATTGTATGATTGTGATTGTATGATTGTGATTGTATGATTGTGATTGTATGATTGTGATTGTATGATTGTGATTGTATGATTGTGATTGTATGATTGTGATTGTATGATTGTGATTGTATGATTGTGATTGTATGATTGCGATTGTATGATTGCGATTGTATGATTGTGATAGCACGATTGTGATTGTATGATTGTGATTGTATGATTTTGATTGTATGATTGTGATGGTATGATTGTGATTGAATGATTGTGAGTGTATGATTGTGACTGTATGATTGTATTTAGGAGATTGTAATTGTATGATTGGGATTGTATGATTGTGATTGTATGCTTGCGATTGTATGATTGTGATTGTATGATTGTGATTGTATGCTTGCGATTGTATGATTGTGATTGTATGATTGTGATTGTATGATTGTGAATGTATGATTGTGATTGTATGATTGTATTTGGGAGATTGTAATTGTATGATTGGGATTGTATGATTGTGATTGCAGGATTGTGATTGTATGATTGTGATTGTATGATTTTGATTGTATGATTGTAATAGTATGATTGCGATTGTATGATTGTGATTGTATGATTGTATTTGGTAGATTCTAATTGTATGATTGCGATTGTATGATTGTGATTGTATGATTGTGATTGTATGATTGTGATTGTATGATTTTGATTGTATGATTGTAATAGTATGATTGTGAATGTATGATTGTGATTGTATGATTGTATTTGGGAGATTGTAATTGTATGATTGGGATTGTATGATTGTGATAGCACGATTGTGATTGTATGATTGTGATTGTATGATTTTGATTGCATGATTGTGATGGTATGATTTTGATTGTATGATTGTGATGGTATGATTGTGATTGTATGATTGCGATAATATGATTGTGATTGTATGATTGTGATTGTATGATTGTGATTGTATGATTGTGATTGTATGATTGTGATTGTATGATTGTGATTGAATGATTGTGAGTGTATGATTTTGCCTGTATGATTGTATTTAGGAGATTGTAATTGTATGATTGGGATTGTATGATTGTGATTGTATGCTTGCGATTGTATGATTGTGATTGTATGATTGTGATTGTATGATTGTGATTGTGTGATTGTGATTGTATGATTGTGATTGTATGATTGTGACTGTATGATTGTGATTGTATGATTGTGTTTGTATGATTGTGATTGTATGATTGTGATAGTATGATTGTGATTGTATGATTTTGATTGTATGATTGTGATTGTATGATTTTGATTGTATGATTGTGATAGTATGATTGCGATTGTATGATTGTGATTGTATGATTGTATTTGGCAGATTGTAATTGTATGATTGTGATTGTATGATGGTGACTGTATTATTGTGATTGTACGATGTGATTGTACGATTGTGATTGTATGATTGTGATTGTATGATTGTGATTGTATGATTGTGATTGTATGATTGCTTATAATATGATTGTGATTGTATGATTGTGATTGTATGATTGTGATAGTATGATTGTGATTGTATGATTGTAATTGTATGATTGTGATGGTATGATTGTGATTGTATGATTGCGATAATATGATTGTGATTGTATGATTGTGATTGTATGATTGTGATTGTATGATTGTGATTGTATGATTGTGATTGTATGATTGTGATTGTATGATTGCGATTGTATGATTGTGATTGCATGATTGTGATTGTATGATTGTGATTGTATGATTGTGATTGTGTGATTGTGATTGTATGATTGTGATCTTATGATTGCGATGGTATGATTGTGTTTGTATGATTGTGATTGTATGATTGTGATTGTATGATTGTGATTGTATGATTGTGATTGCATGATTGTGATTGTATGATTGTGATTGTATGATTGTGATTGTATGATTTTGATTGTATGATTGTAATAGTATGATTGCGATTGTATGATTGTGATTGTATGATTGTGATTGTATGATTGCGATTATATGATTGTGATTGTAGGATTATGATTGTATGATTTGATTGTATGATTGTGATTGTATGATTGTGACTGTATGATTGTGATTGTATGATTGTGTTTGTATGATTGTGATTGTATGATTGCGTTTGTACGATTGTGATTGCATGATTGTGTTTGTATGATTGTGATTGTATGATTTTGATTGTATGATTGTGATTGTATGATTGTGATTGTATGATTGTGATTGTATGATTGTGATTTTATGATTGTGATTGTATGATTGCGATCGGATGATTGTCATCGTATGATTGCGATTGTATGATTTTGATTGTCTGATTTGGATTGTACAATTGTGATTGTATGATTGTGATTGTATGATTGTGATTGTATGATTGTAATTGCATGATTGTGATGGTATGATTGTGATTGTATGATTGCGATAATATGATTGTGATTGTATGATTGTGATTGTATGATTGTGATTGTATGATTGTGATTGTATGATTGTGATTGTATGATTGTGATTGTATGATTGTGATTGTATGATTGTGATTGTATGATTGTGATTGTATGATTGTGATTGTATGATTGTGATTGTATGATTGTGATTGTATGATTGTGATTGTATGATTGTGATTGTATGATTGTGATTGTATGATTGTGATTGTATGATTGTGATTGTATGATTGTGATTGTATGATTGCGATTGTATGATTGCGATTGTATGATTGTGATAGCACGATTGTGATTGTATGATTGTGATTGTATGATTGTGATGGTATGATTGTGATTGTATGATTGCGATAATATGATTGTGATTGTATGATTGTGATTGTATGATTGTGATTGTATGATTGTGATTGTATGATTGTGATTGTATGATTGTGATTGTATGATTGTGATTGAATGATTGTGAGTGTATGATTTTGCCTGTATGATTGTATTTAGGAGATTGTAATTGTATGATTGGGATTGTATGATTGTGATTGTATGCTTGCGATTGTATGATTGTGATTGTATGATTGTGATTGTATGATTGTGATTGTGTGATTGTGATTGTATGATTGTGATTGTATGATTGTGACTGTATGATTGTGATTGTATGATTGTGTTTGTATGATTGTGATTGTATGATTGTGATAGTATGATTGTGATTGTATGATTGTGATTGTATGATTGTGATTGTATGATTTTGATTGTATGATTGTGATAGTATGATTGCGATTGTATGATTGTGATTGTATGATTGTATTTGGCAGATTGTAATTGTATGATTGTGATTGTATGATGGTGACTGTATTATTGTGATTGTACGATGTGATTGTACGATTGTGATTGTATGATTGTGATTGTATGATTGTGATTGTATGATTGTGATTGTATGATTGCTTATAATATGATTGTGATTGTATGATTGTGATTGTATGATTGTGATTGTATGCTTGCGATTGTATGATTGTGATTGTATGATTGTGATTGTATGATTGTGAATGTATGATTGTGATTGTATGATTGTATTTGGGAGATTGTAATTGTATGATTGGGATTGTATGATTGTGATTGCATGATTGTGATTGTATGATTGTGATTGTATGATTGTGATTGTATGATTTTGATTGTATGATTGTAATAGTATGATTGCGATTGTATGATTGTAATTGTATGATTGTATTTGGTAGATTCTAATTGTATGATTGCGATTGTATGATTGTGATTGTATGATTGTGATTGTATAATTGTGATTGTATGATTCTGATTGTATGATTGTGATTGTATGATTGTGATTGTATGATTGTGATTGTATGACTGTGGTTGTATGATTGCAATTGTATGATTGCGATTTTATGATTGTGATTGTATGATTGTGATAGTATGATTGTGATTGTATGATTGTAATTGTATGATTGTGATGTATGATTGTGATTGTATGATTGCGATAATATGATTGTGATTGTATGATTGTGATTGTATGATTGTGATTGTATGATTGTGATTGTATGATTGTGATTGTATGATTGTGATTGTATGATTGCGATTGTATGATTGTGATTGCATGATTGTGATTGTATGATTGTGATTGTATGATTGTGATTGTGTGATTGTGATTGTATGATTGTGATCTTATGATTGCGATGGTATGATTGTGTTTGTATGATTGTGATTGTATGATTGTGATTGTATGATTGTGATTGTATGATTGTGATTGCATGATTGTGATTGTATGATTGTGATTGTATGATTGTGATTGTATGATTTTGATTGTATGATTGTAATAGTATGATTGCGATTGTATGATTGTGATTGTATGAATGTATTTGGTAGATTGTAATTGTATGATTGCGATTGTATGATTGTGATTGTATGATGGTGATTGTATGATTGTGATTGTATGATTCTGATTGTATGATTGTGATTGTATGATTGTGATTGTATGATTGTGGTTGTATGACTGTGATTGTATTATTGCAATTGTATGATTGCGATTTTACGATTGTGATTGTATGATTGTGACTGTATGATTGTGATTGTATGATTGTGTTTGTATGATTGTGATTGTATGATTGCGATTGTACGATTGTGATTGCATGATTGTGATTGTATGATTGTGATTGTATGATATTGATTGTATGATTGTGATTGTATTATTGTGATTGTATGATTGTGATATTATGATTGTGATTGTATGATTGTGATTGTATGATTGTGATTGCATGATTGTGATTGTATGATTTTGATTGTATGATTGTGATAGTATGATTGCGATTGTATGATTGTGATTGTATGATTGTATTTGGCAGATTGTAATTGTATGATTGTGATTGTATGATGGTGACTGTATTATTGTGATTGTATGATGTGATTGTACGATTGTGATTGTATAATTGTGATTGTATGATTGTAATTGTATGATTGCGATTTTATGATTGTGATTGTATGATAGTGATCGGATGATTGTCATCGTATGATTGCGATTGTATGATTTTGATTGTCTGATTTTGATTGTATAATTGTGATTGTATGATTGTGATTGTATGATTGTGATTGTATGATTTTGATTGTATGATTGTGATTGTATGATTGTGATTGTATGATTGTTTTTTATATGATTGTGATTGTATAGTAATAGTTGTATGATTGTGATCGTATGATTGTGATTGTATGATTGTGATTGAATGATTGTGAGTGTATGATTGTGACTGTATGATTGTATTTAGGAGATTGTAATTGTATGATTGGGATTGTATGATTGTGATTGTATGCTTGCGATTGTATGATTGTGATTGTATGATTGTGATTGTATGATTGTGATTGTATGATTGTGATTGTGTGATTGTGATTGTATGATTGTGATTGTATGATTGTATTTGGCAGATTGTAATTGTATGATTGTGATTGTATGATGGTGACTGTATTATTGTGATTGTACGATGTGATTGTATGATTGTAATTGTATGATTGCGATTTTATGATTGTGACTGTATGATTGTGATCGGATGATTGTCATCGTATGATTGCGATTGTATGATTTTGATTGTCTGATTTTGATTGTATAATTGTGATTGTATGATTGTGATTGTATGATTGTGACTGTATCATTGTATTTAGGAGATTGTAATTGTATGATTGGGATTGTATGATTGTGATTGTATGCTTGCGATTGTATGATTGTGATTGTATGATTGTGATTGTATGATTGTGATTGTGTGATTGTGATTGTATGATGGTGATTGTATGATTGTGACTGTATGATTGTGATTGTATGATCGTGTTTGTATGATTGTGATTGTATGATTGCGATTGTACGATTGTGATTGCATGATTGTGATTGTATGATTGTGATTGTATGATTTTGATTGTATGATTTTGATTGTATGATTGTGATTGTATTATTGTGATTGTATGATTGTGATAGTATGATTGTGATTGTATGATTGTGATTGTATGATTGTGATTGTATGATTTTGATTGTATGACTGTGATAGTATGATTGCGATTGTATGATTGTGATTGTATGATTGTATTTGGCAGATTGTAATTGTATGATTGTGATTGTATGATGGTAACTGTATTATTGTGATTGTACGGTGTGATTGTACGATTGTGATTGTATGATTGTAATTGTATGATTGCGATTTTATGATTGTGACTGTATGTTTGTGATCGGATGATTGTCATCGTATGATTGCGATTGTATGATTTTGATTGTCTGATTTTGATTGTATAATTGTGATTGCATGATTGTGATTGTATGATTGTGATTGTATGATTGCGATTATATGATTGTGATTGTAGGATTATGATTGTATGATTTGATTGTATGATTGTGATTGTATGATTGTGACTGTATGATTGTGATTGTATGATTGTGTTTGTATGATTGTAATTGTATGATTGCGTTTGTACGATTGTGATTGCATGATTGTGTTTGTATGATTGTGATTGTATGATTTTGATTGTATGATTGTGATTGTATGATTGTGATTGTATGATTGTGATTGTATGATTGTGATTTTATGATTGTGATTGTATGATTGCGATCGGATGATTGTCATCGTATGATTGCGATTGTATGATTTTGATTGTCTGATTTGGATTGTACAATTGTGATTGTATGATTGTGATTGTATGATTGTGATTGTATGATTGTAATTGCATGATTGTGATGGTATGATTGTGATTGTATGATTGCGATAATATGATTGTGATTGTATGATTGTGATTGTATGATTGTGATTGTATGATTGTGATTGTATGATTGTGATTGTATGATTGTGATTGTATGATTGCGATTGTATGATTGCGATTGTATGATTGTGATAGCACGATTGTGATAGCACGATTGTGATTGTATGATTGTGATTGTATGATTTTGATTGTATGATTGTGATGGTATGATTGTGATTGTATGATTGCGATAATATGATTGTGATTGTATGATTGTGATTGTATGATTGTGATTGTATGATTGTGATTGTATGATTGTGATTGTATGATTGTGATTGTATGATCGTGATTGTATGATTTTGACTGTATGATTGTATTTAGGAGATTGTAATTGTATGATTGGGATTGTATGATTGTGATTGTATGCTTGCGATTGTATGATTGTGATTGTATGATTGTGATTGTATGATTGTGATTGTGTGATTGTGATTGTATGATTGTGATTGTATGATTGTGACTGTATGATTGTGATTGTATGATTGTGTTTGTATGATTGTGATTGTATGATTGTGATAGTATGATTGTGATTGTATGATTGTGATTGTATGATTGTGATTGTATGATTTTGATTGTATGATTGTGATTGTATGATTGTATTTGGCAGATTGTAATTGTATGATTGTGATTGTATGATGGTGACTGTATTATTGTGATTGTACGATGTGATTGTACGATTGTGATTGTATGATTGTGATTGTATGATTGTGATTGTATGATTGTGATTGTATGATTGCTTATAATATGATTGTGATTGTATGATTGTGATTGTATGATTGTGATTGTATGCTTGCGATTGTATGATTGTGATTGTATGATTGTGATTGTATGATTGTGAATGTATGATTGTGATTGTATGATTGTATTTGGGAGATTGTAATTGTATGATTGGGATTGTATGATTGTGATTGCATGATTGTGATTGTATGATTGTGATTGTATGATTGTGATTGTATGATTTTGATTGTATGATTGTAATAGTATGATTGCGATTGTATGATTGTGATTGTATGATTGTATTTGGTAGATTCTAATTGTATGATTGCGATTGTATGATTGTGATTGTATGATTGTGATTGTATAATTGTGATTGTATGATTCTGATTGTATGATTGTGATTGTATGATTGTGATTGTATGATTGTGATTGTATGACTGTGATTGTATGATTGCAATTGTATGATTGCGATTTTATGATTGTGATTGTATGATTGTGATAGTATGATAGTGATTGTATGATTGTAATTGTATGATTGTGATGGTATGATTGTGATTGTATGATTGCGATAATATGATTGTGATTGTATGATTGTGATTGTATGATTGTGATTGTATGATTGTGATTGTATGATTGTGATTGTATGATTGCGATTGTATGATTGTGATTGCATGATTGTGATTGTATGATTGTGATTGTATGATTGTGATTGTGTGATTGTGATTGTATGATTGTGATCTTATGATTGCGATGGTATGATTGTGTTTGTATGATTGTGATTGTATGATTGTGATTGTATGATTGTGATTGTATGATTGTGATTGCATGATTGTGATTGTATGATTGTGATTGTATGATTGTGATTGTATGATTTTGATTGTATGATTGTAATAGTATGATTGCGATTGTATGATTGTGATTGTATGATTGTATTTGGTAGATTGTAATTGTATGATTGCGATTGTATGATTGTGATTGTATGATGGTGATTGTATGATTGTGATTGTATGATTCTGATTGTATGATTGTGATTGTATGATTGTGATTGTATGATTGTGGTTGTATGACTGTCATTGAATGATTGCAATTGTATGATTGCGATTTTACGATTGTGATTGTATGATTGTGACTGTATGATTGTGATTGTATGATTGTGTTTGTATGATTGTGATTGTATGATTGCGATTGTACGATTGTGATTGCATGATTGTGATTGTATGATTGTGATTGTATGATATTGATTGTATGATTGTGATTGTATTATTGTGATTGTATGATTGTGATAGTATGATTGTGATTGTATGATTGTGATTGTATGATTGTGATTGTATGATTGTGATTGTATGATTTTGATTGTATGATTGTGATAGTATGATTGCGATTGTATGATTGTGATTGTATGATTGTATTTGGCAGATTGTAATTGTATGATTGTGATTGTATGATGGTGACTGTATTATTGTGATTGTATGATGTGATTGTACGATTGTGATTGTATAATTGTGATTGTATGATTGTAATTGTATGATTGCGATTTTATGATTGTGATTGTATGATAGTGATCGGATGATTGTCATCGTATGATTGCGATTGTATGATTTTGATTGTCTGATTTTGATTGTATAATTGTGATTGTATGATTGTGATTGTATGATTGTGATTGTATGATTGTAATTGTATGATTGTGATGGTATGATTGTGATGGTATGATTGTGATTATATGATTGCGATAATATGATTGTGATTGTATGATTGTGATTGTATGATTGTGATTGTATGATTGCGATTGTATGATTGTGATTGTATGATTGTATTTGGCAGATTGTAATTGTATGATTGTGATTGTATGATGGTGACTGTATTATTGTGATTGTACGATGTGATTGTATGATTGTAATTGTATGATTGCGATTTTATGATTGTGACTGTATGATTGTGATCGGATGATTGTCATCGTATGATTGCGATTGTATGATTTTGATTGTCTGATTTGGATTGTACAATTGTGATTGTATGATTGTGATTGTATGATTGTAATTGCATGATTGTGATGGTATGATTGTGATTGTATGATTGCGATAATATGATTGTGATTGTATGATTGTGATTGTATGATTGTGATTGTATGATTGTGATTGTATGATTGTGATTGTATGATTGTGATTGTATGATTGTGATTGTATGATTGCGATTGTATGATTGTGATTGTATGATTGTGATTGTATGATTGCGATTGTATGATTGCGATTGTATGATTGTGACAGCACGATTGTGATTGTATGATTGTGATTGTATGATTTTGATTGTATGATTGTGATTGTATGATTGTGATTGTATGATTGTTTTTTATATGATTGTGATTGTATAGTAATAATTGTATGATTGTGATCGTATGATTGTGATTGTATGATTGTGATTGAATGATTGTGAGTGTATGATTGTGACTGTATGATTGTGTTTAGGAGATTGTAATTGTATGATTGGGATTGTATGATTGTGATTGTATGCTTGCGATTGTATGATTGTGATTGTATGATTGTGATTGTATGATTGTGATTGTGTGATTGTGATTGTATGATTGTGATTGTATGATTGTGACCGTATGATTGTGATTGTATGATTGTGTTTGTATGATTGTGATTGTATGATTGTGATAGTATGATTGTGATTGTATGATTGTGATTGTATGATTGTGATTGTATGATTTTGATTGTATGATTGTGATAGTATGATTGCGATTGTATGATTGTGATTGTATGATTGTATTTGGCAGATTGTAATTGTATGATTGTGATTGTATGATGGTGACTGTATTATTGTGATTGTACGATGTGATTGTACGATTGTGATTGTATGATTGTGATTGTATGATTGTGATTGTATGATTGTGATTGTATGATTGCTTATAATATGATTGTGATTGTATGATTGTGATTGTATGATTGTGATTGTATGATTGTGATTGTATGCTTGCGATTGTATGATTGTGATTGTATGATTGTGATTGTATGATTGTGAATGTATGATTGTGATTGTATGATTGTATTTGGGAGATTGTAATTGTATGATTGGGATTGTATGATTGTGATTGCATGATTGTGATTGTATGATTGTGATTGTATGATTGTGATTGTATGATTGTGATTGTATGATTTTGATTGTATGATTGTAATAGTATGATTGCGATTGTATGATTGTGATTGTATGATTGTATTTGGTAGATTCTAATTGCATGATTGCGATTGTATGATTGTGATTGTATGATTGTGATTGCATAATTGTGATTGTATGATTCTGATTGTATGATTGTGATTGTATGATTGTGATTGTATGATTGTGATTGTATGACTGTGATTGTATGATTGCAATTGTATGATTGTGATTGTATGATATTGATTGTATGATTGTGATTGTATTGTTGTGATTGTATGATTGTGATAGTATGATTGTGATTGTATGATTGTGATTGTATGATTGTGATTGTATGATTGTGATTGTATGATTTTGATTGTATGATTGTGATAGTATGATTGCGATTGTATGATTGTGATTGTATGATTGTGATTGTATGATTGTGAATGTATGATTGTGATTGTATGATTGTATTTGGGAGATTGTAATTGTATGATTGGGATTGTATGATTGTGATTGCATGATTGTGATTGTATGATTGTGATTGTATGATTGTGATTGTATGATTTTGATTGTATGATTGTAATAGTATGATTGCGATTGTATGATTGTGATTGTATGATTGTATTTGGTAGATTCTAGTTGTATGATTGCGATTGTATGATTGGGATTGTATGATTGTGATTGCATAATTGTGATTGTATGATTCTGATTGTATGATTGTGATTGTATGATTGTGATTGTATGATTGTGAATGTATGACTGTGATTGTATGATTGCAATTGTATGATTGCGATTTTATGATTGTGATTGTATGTTTGTGATAGTATGATTGCGATTGTATGATTGTGATTGTATGATTGTATTTGGCAGATTGTAATTGTATGATTGTGATTGTATGATGGTGACTGTATTATTGTGATTGTACGATGTGATTGTACGATTGTGATTGTATGATTGTAATTGTATGATTGCGATTTTATGATTGTGACTGTATGATTGTGATCGGATGATTGTCATCGTATGATTGCGATTGTATGATTTTGATTGTCTGATTTTGATTGTATAATTGTGATTGTATGATTGTGATTGTATGATTGTGATGGTATGATTGTGATTGTATGATTGCGATAATATGATTGTGATTGTATGATTGTGATTGTATAATTGTGATTGTATGATTGTGATTGTATGATTGTGATTGTATGATTGTGATTGTATGATTGTGATTGTATGATTGTGATTGTATGATTGTGATTGCATGATTGTGATTGTATGATTGTGATTGTATGATTGCGATTATATGATTGTGATTGTAGGATTATGATTGTATGATTTGATTGTATGATTGTGATTGTATGATTGTGACTGTATGATTGTGATTGTATGATTGTGTTTGTATGATTGTGATTGTATGATTGCGTTTGTACGATTGTGATTGCATGATTGTGTTTGTATGATTGTGATTGTATGATTTTGATTGTATGATTGTGATTGTATGATTGTGATTGTATGATTGTGATTGTATGATTGTGATTTTATGATTGTGATTGTATGATTGCGATCGGATGATTGTCATCGTATGATTGCGATTGTATGATTTTGATTGTCTGATTTGGATTGTACAATTGTGATTGTATGATTGTGATTGTATGATTGTGATTGTATGATTGTAATTGCATGATTGTGATGGTATGATTGTGATTGTATGATTGCGATAATATGATTGTGATTGTATGATTGTGATTGTATGATTGTGATTGTATGATTGTGATTGTATGATTGTGATTGTATGATTGTGATTGTATGATTGTGATTGTATGATTGTGATTGCATAATTGTGATTGTATGATTCTGATTGTATGATTGTGATTGTATGATTGTGATTGTATGATTGTGATTGTATGATTGTGATTGTATGATTGCGATTGTATGATTGCGATTGTATGATTGTGATAGCACGATTGTGATTGTATGATTGTGATTGTATGATTTTGATTGTATGATTGTGATGGTATGATTGTGATTGTATGATTGCGATAATATGATTGTGATTGTATGATTGTGATTGTATGATTGTGATTGTATGATTGTGATTGTATGATTGTGATTGTATGATTGTGATTGTATGATTGTGATTGTATGATTGTGATTGAATGATTGTGAGTGTATGATTTTGACTGTATGATTGTATTTAGGAGATTGTAATTGTATGATTGGGATTGTATGATTGTGATTGTATGCTTGCGATTGTATGATTGTGATTGTATGATTGTGATTGTATGATTGTGATTGTGTGATTGTGATTGTATGATTGTGATTGTATGATTGTGACTGTATGATTGTGATTGTATGATTGTGTTTGTATGATTGTGATTGTATGATTGTGATAGTATGATTGCGATTGTATGATTGTGATTGTATGATGGTGATTGTATGATTTTGATTGTATGATTGTGATAGTATGATTGCGATTGTATGATTGTGATTGTATGATTGTATTTGGCAGATTGTAATTGTATAATTGTGATTGTATGATGGTGACTGTATTATTGTGATTGTACGATGTGATTGTACGATTGTGATTGTATGATTGTGATTGTATGATTGTGATTGTATGATTGTGATTGTATGATTGTGATTGTAGGATTGCTTATAATATGATTGTGATTGTATGATTGTGATTGTATGATTGTGATTGTATGCTTGCGATTGTATGATTGTGATTGTATGATTGTGATTGTATGATTGTGAATGTATGATTGTGATTGTAGGATTGCTTATAATATGATTGTGATTGTATGATTGTGATTGTATGATTGTGATTGTATGCTTGCGATTGTATGATTGTGATTGTATGATTGTGATTGTATGATTGTGAATGTATGATTGTGATTGTATGATTGTATTTGGGAGATTGTAATTGTATGATTGGGATTGTATGATTGTGATTGCATGATTGTGATTGTATGATTGTGATTGTATGATTGTGATTGTATGATTTTGATTGTATGATTGTAATAGTATGATTGCGATTGTATGATTGTAATTGTATGATTGTATTTGGTAGATTCTAATTGTATGATTGCGATTGTATGATTGTGATTGTATGATTGTGATTGTATAATTGTGATTGTATGATTCTGATTGTATGATTGTGATTGTATGATTGTGATTGTATGATTGTGATTGTATGACTGTGATTGTATGATTGCAATTGTATGATTGCGATTTTATGATTGTGATTGTATGATTGTGATAATATGATTGTGATTGTATGATTGTAATTGTATGATTGTGATGGTATGATTGTGATTGTATGATTGCGATAATATGATTGTGATTGTATGATTGTGATTGTATGATTGTGATTGTATGATTGTGATTGTATGATTGTGATTGTATGATTGTGATTGTATGATTGTGATTGTATGATTGCGATTGTATGATTGTGATTGCATGATTGTGATTGTATGATTGTGATTGTATGATTGTGATTGTGTGATTGTGATTGTATGATTGTGATCTTATGATTGCGATGGTATGATTGTGTTTGTATGATTGTGATTGTATGATTGTGATTGTATGATTGTGATTGTATGATTGTGATTGCATGATTGTGATTGTATGATTGTGATTGTATGATTGTGATTGTATGATTTTGATTGTATGATTGTAATAGTATGATTGCGATTGTATGATTGTGATTGTATGATTGTATTTGGTAGATTGTAATTGTATGATTGCGATTGTATGATTGTGATTGTATGATGGTGATTGTATGATTGTGATTGTATGATTCTGATTGTATGATTGTGATTGTATGATTGTGATTGTATGATTGTGGTTGTATGACTGTGATTGTATGATTGCAATTGTATGATTGCGATTTTACGATTGTGATTGCATGATTGTGATTGTATGATTGTGATTGTATGATATTGATTGTATGATTGTGATTGTATTATTGTGATTGTATGATTGTGATATTATGATTGTGATTGTATGATTGTGATTGTATGATTGTGATTGTATGATTGTGATTGTATGATTTTGATTGTATGATTGTGATAGTATGATGGCGATTGTATGATTGTGATTGTATGATTGTATTTGGCAGATTGTAATTGTATGATTGTGATTGTATGATGGTGACTGTATTATTGTGATTGTATGATGTGATTGTACGATTGTGATTGTATAATTGTGATTGTATGATTGTAATTGTATGATTGCGATTTTATGATTGTGATTGTATGATAGTGATCGGATGATTGTCATCGTATGATTGCGATTGTATGATTTTGATTGTCTGATTTTGATTGTATAATTGTGATTGTATGATTGTGATTGTATGATTGTGATTGTATGATTTTGATTGTATGATTGTGATTGTATGATTGTGATTGTATGATTGTTTTTTATATGATTGTGATTGTATAGTAATAATTGTATGATTGTGATCGTATGATTGTGATTGTATGATTGTGATTGAATGATTGTGATTGTATGATATTGATTGTATGATTGTGATTGTATTATTGTGATTGTATGATTGTGATATTATGATTGTGATTGTATGATTGTGATTGTATGATTGCGATCGGATGATTGTCATCGTATGATTGCGATTGTATGATTTTGATTGTCTGATTTGGATTGTACAATTGTGATTGTATGATTGTGATTGTATGATTGTGATTGTATGATTGTAATTGCATGATTGTGATGGTATGATTGTGATTGTATGATTGCGATAATATGATTGTGATTGTATGATTGTGATTGTATGATTGTGATTGTATGATTGTGATTGTATGATTGTGATTGTATGATTGTGATTGTGTGATTGTGATTGTATGATTGTGATTGTATGATTGTGACCGTATGATTGTGATTGTATGATTGTGTTTGTATGATTGTGATTGTATGATTGTGATAGTATGATTGTGATTGTATGATTGTGATTGTATGATTGTGATTGTATGATTTTGATTGTATGATTGTGATAGTATGATTGCGATTGTATGATTGTGATTGTATGATTGTATTTGGCAGATTGTAATTGTATGATTGTGATTGTATGATGGTGACTGTATTATTGTGATTGTACGATGTGATTGTACGATTGTGATTGTATGATTGTGATTGTATGATTGTGATTGTATGATTGTGATTGTATGATTGCTTATAATATGATTGTGATTGTATGATTGTGATTGTATGATTGTGATTGTATGATTGTGATTGTATGCTTGCGATTGTATGATTGTGATTGTATGATTGTGATTGTATGATTGTGAATGTATGATTGTGATTGTATGATTGTATTTGGGAGATTGTAATTGTATGATTGGGATTGTATGATTGTGATTGCATGATTGTGATTGTATGATTGTGATTGTATGATTGTGATTGTATGATTGTGATTGTATGATTTTGATTGTATGATTGTAATAGTATGATTGCGATTGTATGATTGTGATTGTATGATTGTATTTGGTAGATTCTAATTGCATGATTGCGATTGTATGATTGTGATTGTATGATTGTGATTGCATAATTGTGATTGTATGATTCTGATTGTATGATTGTGATTGTATGATTGTGATTGTATGATTGTGATTGTATGACTGTGATTGTATGATTGCAATTGTATGATTGTGATTGTATGATATTGATTGTATGATTGTGATTGTATTGTTGTGATTGTATGATTGTGATAGTATGATTGTGATTGTATGATTGTGATTGTATGATTGTGATTGTATGATTGTGATTGTATGATTGTGATTGTATGATTTTGATTGTATGATTGTGATAGTATGATTGCGATTGTATGATTGTGATTGTATGATTGTGATTGTATGATTGTGAATGTATGATTGTGATTGTATGATTGTATTTGGGAGATTGTAATTGTATGATTGGGATTGTATGATTGTGATTGCATGATTGTGATTGTATGATTGTGATTGTATGATTGTGATTGTATGATTTTGATTGTATGATTGTAATAGTATGATTGCGATTGTATGATTGTGATTGTATGATTGTATTTGGTAGATTCTAGTTGTATGATTGCGATTGTATGATTGGGATTGTATGATTGTGATTGCATAATTGTGATTGTATGATTCTGATTGTATGATTGTGATTGTATGATTGTGATTGTATGATTGTGAATGTATGACTGTGATTGTATGATTGCAATTGTATGATTGCGATTTTATGATTGTGATTGTATGTTTGTGATAGTATGATTGCGATTGTATGATTGTGATTGTATGATTGTATTTGGCAGATTGTAATTGTATGATTGTGATTGTATGATGGTGACTGTATTATTGTGATTGTACGATGTGATTGTACGATTGTGATTGTATGATTGTAATTGTATGATTGCGATTTTATGATTGTGACTGTATGATTGTGATCGGATGATTGTCATCGTATGATTGCGATTGTATGATTTTGATTGTCTGATTTTGATTGTATAATTGTGATTGTATGATTGTGATTGTATGATTGTGATTGTATGATTGTGATTGAATGATTGTGAGTGTATGATTTTGACTGTATGATTGTATTTAGGAGATTGTAATTGTATGATTGGGATTGTATGATTGTGATTGTATGCTTGCGATTGTATGATTGTGATTGTATGATTGTGATTGTATGATTGTGATTGTGTGATTGTGATTGTATGATTGTGATTGTATGATTGTGACTGTATGATTGTGATTGTATGATTGTGTTTGTATGATTGTGATTGTATGATTGTGATAGTATGATTGCGATTGTATGATTGTGATTGTATGATGGTGATTGTATGATTTTGATTGTATGATTGTGATAGTATGATTGCGATTGTATGATTGTGATTGTATGATTGTATTTGGCAGATTGTAATTGTATAATTGTGATTGTATGATGGTGACTGTATTATTGTGATTGTACGATGTGATTGTACGATTGTGATTGTATGATTGTGATTGTATGATTGTGATTGTATGATTGTGATTGTATGATTGTGATTGTAGGATTGCTTATAATATGATTGTGATTGTATGATTGTGATTGTATGATTGTGATTGTATGCTTGCGATTGTATGATTGTGATTGTATGATTGTGATTGTATGATTGTGAATGTATGATTGTGATTGTAGGATTGCTTATAATATGATTGTGATTGTATGATTGTGATTGTATGATTGTGATTGTATGCTTGCGATTGTATGATTGTGATTGTATGATTGTGATTGTATGATTGTGAATGTATGATTGTGATTGTATGATTGTATTTGGGAGATTGTAATTGTATGATTGGGATTGTATGATTGTGATTGCATGATTGTGATTGTATGATTGTGATTGTATGATTGTGATTGTATGATTTTGATTGTATGATTGTAATAGTATGATTGCGATTGTATGATTGTAATTGTATGATTGTATTTGGTAGATTCTAATTGTATGATTGCGATTGTATGATTGTGATTGTATGATTGTGATTGTATAATTGTGATTGTATGATTCTGATTGTATGATTGTGATTGTATGATTGTGATTGTATGATTGTGATTGTATGACTGTGATTGTATGATTGCAATTGTATGATTGCGATTTTATGATTGTGATTGTATGATTGTGATAATATGATTGTGATTGTATGATTGTAATTGTATGATTGTGATGGTATGATTGTGATTGTATGATTGCGATAATATGATTGTGATTGTATGATTGTGATTGTATGATTGTGATTGTATGATTGTGATTGTATGATTGTGATTGTATGATTGTGATTGTATGATTGTGATTGTATGATTGCGATTGTATGATTGTGATTGCATGATTGTGATTGTATGATTGTGATTGTATGATTGTGATTGTGTGATTGTGATTGTATGATTGTGATCTTATGATTGCGATGGTATGATTGTGTTTGTATGATTGTGATTGTATGATTGTGATTGTATGATTGTGATTGTATGATTGTGATTGCATGATTGTGATTGTATGATTGTGATTGTATGATTGTGATTGTATGATTTTGATTGTATGATTGTAATAGTATGATTGCGATTGTATGATTGTGATTGTATGATTGTATTTGGTAGATTGTAATTGTATGATTGCGATTGTATGATTGTGATTGTATGATGGTGATTGTATGATTGTGATTGTATGATTCTGATTGTATGATTGTGATTGTATGATTGTGATTGTATGATTGTGGTTGTATGACTGTGATTGTATGATTGCAATTGTATGATTGCGATTTTACGATTGTGATTGCATGATTGTGATTGTATGATTGTGATTGTATGATATTGATTGTATGATTGTGATTGTATTATTGTGATTGTATGATTGTGATATTATGATTGTGATTGTATGATTGTGATTGTATGATTGTGATTGTATGATTGTGATTGTATGATTTTGATTGTATGATTGTGATAGTATGATGGCGATTGTATGATTGTGATTGTATGATTGTATTTGGCAGATTGTAATTGTATGATTGTGATTGTATGATGGTGACTGTATTATTGTGATTGTATGATGTGATTGTACGATTGTGATTGTATAATTGTGATTGTATGATTGTAATTGTATGATTGCGATTTTATGATTGTGATTGTATGATAGTGATCGGATGATTGTCATCGTATGATTGCGATTGTATGATTTTGATTGTCTGATTTTGATTGTATAATTGTGATTGTATGATTGTGATTGTATGATTGTGATTGTATGATTTTGATTGTATGATTGTGATTGTATGATTGTGATTGTATGATTGTTTTTTATATGATTGTGATTGTATAGTAATAATTGTATGATTGTGATCGTATGATTGTGATTGTATGATTGTGATTGAATGATTGTGATTGTATGATATTGATTGTATGATTGTGATTGTATTATTGTGATTGTATGATTGTGATATTATGATTGTGATTGTATGATTGTGATTGTATGATTGCGATCGGATGATTGTCATCGTATGATTGCGATTGTATGATTTTGATTGTCTGATTTGGATTGTACAATTGTGATTGTATGATTGTGATTGTATGATTGTGATTGTATGATTGTAATTGCATGATTGTGATGGTATGATTGTGATTGTATGATTGCGATAATATGATTGTGATTGTATGATTGTGATTGTATGATTGTGATTGTATGATTGTGATTGTATGATTGTGATTGTATGATTGTGATTGTATGATTGTGATTGTATGATTGTGATTGTATGATTGTGATTGTATGATTGTGATTGTATGATTGTGATTGTATGATTGTGATTGTATGATTGTGATTGTATGATTGCGATTGTATGATTGCGATTGTATGATTGTGATAGCACGATTGTGATTGTATGATTGTGATTGTATGATTTTGATTGTATGATTGTGATGGTATGATTGTGATTGTATGATTGCGATAATATGATTGTGATTGTATGATTGTGATTGTATGATTGTGATTGTATGATTGTGATTGTATGATTGTGATAGTATGATTGTGATTGTATGATTGTGATTGTATGATTGTGATTGTATGATTTTGATTGTATGATTGTGATAGTATGATTGCGATTGTATGATTGTGATTGTATGATTGTATTTGGCAGATTGTAATTGTATGATTGTGATTGTATGATGGTGACTGTATTATTGTGATTGTACGATGTGATTGTACGATTGTGATTGTATGATTGTGATTGTATGATTGTGATTGTATGATTGTGATTGTATGATTGCTTATAATATGATTGTGATTGTATGATTGTGATTGTATGATTGTGATTGTATGCTTGCGATTGTATGATTGTGATTGTATGATTGTGATTGTATGATTGTGAATGTATGATTGTGATTGTATGATTGTATTTGGGAGATTGTAATTGTATGATTGGGATTGTATGATTGTGATTGCATGATTGTGATTGTATGATTGTGATTGTATGATTGTGATTGTATGATTTTGATTGTATGATTGTAATAGTATGATTGCGATTGTATGATTGTAATTGTATGATTGTATTTGGTAGATTCTAATTGTATGATTGCGATTGTATGATTGTGATTGTATGATTGTGATTGTATAATTGTGATTGTATGATTCTGATTGTATGATTGTGATTGTATGATTGTGATTGTATGATTGTGATTGTATGACTGTGGTTGTATGATTGCAATTGTATGATTGCGATTTTATGATTGTGATTGTATGATTGTGATAGTATGATTGTGATTGTATGATTGTAATTGTATGATTGTGATGGTATGATTGTGATTGTATGATTGCGATAATATGATTGTGATTGTATGATTGTGATTGTATGATTGTGATTGTATGATTGTGATTGTATGATTGTGATTGTATGATTGTGATTGTATGATTGCGATTGTATGATTGTGATTGCATGATTGTGATTGTATGATTGTGATTGTATGATTGTGATTGTGTGATTGTGATTGTATGATTGTGATCTTATGATTGCGATGGTATGATTGTGTTTGTATGATTGTGATTGTATGATTGTGATTGTATGATTGTGATTGTATGATTGTGATTGCATGATTGTGATTGTATGATTGTGATTGTATGATTGTGATTGTATGATTTTGATTGTATGATTGTAATAGTATGATTGCGATTGTATGATTGTGATTGTATGATTGTATTTGGTAGATTGTAATTGTATGATTGCGATTGTATGATTGTGATTGTATGATGGTGATTGTATGATTGTGATTGTATGATTCTGATTGTATGATTGTGATTGTATGATTGTGATTGTATGATTGTGGTTGTATGACTGTGATTGTATTATTGCAATTGTATGATTGCGATTTTACGATTGTGATTGTATGATTGTGACTGTATGATTGTGATTGTATGATTGTGTTTGTATGATTGTGATTGTATGATTGCGATTGTACGATTGTGATTGCATGATTGTGATTGTATGATTGTGATTGTATGATATTGATTGTATGATTGTGATTGTATTATTGTGATTGTATGATTGTGATATTATGATTGTGATTGTATGATTGTGATTGTATGATTGTGATTGTATGATTGTGATTGTATGATTGTGATTGAATGATTGTGAGTGTATGATTGTGACTGTATGATTGTATTTAGGAGATTGTAATTGTATGATTGGGATTGTATGATTGTGATTGTATGATTGCGATTGTATGATTGTGATTGTATGATTGTATTTGGCAGATTGTAATTGTATGATTGTGATTGTATGATGGTGACTGTATTATTGTGATTGTATGATGTGGTTGTACGATTGTGATTGTATAATTGTGATTGTATGATTGTAATTGTATGATTGCGATTTTATGATTGTGATTGTATGATAGTGATCGGATGATTGTCATCGTATGATTGCGATTGTATGATTTTGATTGTCTGATTTTGATTGTATAATTGTGATTGTATGATTGTGATTGTATGATTGTGATTGTATGATTTTGATTGTATGATTGTGATTGTATGATTGTGATTGTATGATTGTTTTTTATATGATTGTGATTGTATAGTAATAGTTGTATGATTGTGATCGTATGATTGTGATTGTATGATTGTGATTGAATGATTGTGAGTGTATGATTGTGACTGTATGATTGTATTTAGGAGATTGTAATTGTATGATTGGGATTGTATGATTGTGATTGTATGCTTGCGATTGTATGATTGTGATTGTATGATTGTGATTGTATGATTGTGATTGTGTGATTGTGATTGTATGATTGTGATTGTATGATTGTATTTGGCAGATTGTAATTGTATGATTGTGATTGTATGATGGTGACTGTATTATTGTGATTGTACGATGTGATTGTATGATTGTAATTGTATGATTGCGATTTTATGATTGTGACTGTATGATTGTGATCGGATGATTGTCATCGTATGATTGCGATTGTATGATTTTGATTGTCTGATTTTGATTGTATAATTGTGATTGTATGATTGTGATTGTATGATTGTGACTGTATCATTGTATTTAGGAGATTGTAATTGTATGATTGGGATTGTATGATTGTGATTGTATGCTTGCGATTGTATGATTGTGATTGTATGATTGTGATTGTATGATTGTGATTGTGTGATTGTGATTGTATGATGGTGATTGTATGATTGTGACTGTATGATTGTGATTGTATGATCGTGTTTGTATGATTGTGATTGTATGATTGCGATTGTACGATTGTGATTGCATGATTGTGATTGTATGATTGTGATTGTATGATTTTGATTGTATGATTTTGATTGTATGATTGTGATTGTATTATTGTGATTGTATGATTGTGATAGTATGATTGTGATTGTATGATTGTGATTGTATGATTGTGATTGTATGATTTTGATTGTATGACTGTGATAGTATGATTGCGATTGTATGATTGTGATTGTATGATTGTATTTGGCAGATTGTAATTGTATGATTGTGATTGTATGATGGTAACTGTATTATTGTGATTGTACGGTGTGATTGTACGATTGTGATTGTATGATTGTAATTGTATGATTGCGATTTTATGATTGTGACTGTATGTTTGTGATCGGATGATTGTCATCGTATGATTGCGATTGTATGATTTTGATTGTCTGATTTTGATTGTATAATTGTGATTGTATGATTGTGATTGTATGATTGTGATGGTATGATTGTGATTGTATGATTGCGATAATATGATTGTGATTGTATGATTGTGATTTTATAATTGTGATTGTATGATTGTGATTGTATGATTGTGATTGTATGATTGTGGTTGTATGATTGTGATTGTATGATTGTGATTGTATGATTGTGATTGCATGATTGTGATTGTATGATTGCGATTGTATGATTGCGATTATATGATTGTGATTGTAGGATTATGATTGTATGATTTGATTGTATGATTGTGATTGTATGATTGTGACTGTATGATTGTGATTGTATGATTGTGTTTGTATGATTGTGATTGTATGATTGCGTTTGTACGATTGTGATTGCATGATTGTGTTTGTATGATTGTGATTGTATGATTTTGATTGTATGATTGTGATTGTATGATTGTGATTGTATGATTGTGATTGTATGATTGTGATTTTATGATTGTGATTGTATGATTGCGATCGGATGATTGTCATCGTATGATTGCGATTGTATGATTTTGATTGTCTGATTTGGATTGTACAATTGTGATTGTATGATTGTGATTGTATGATTGTGATTGTATGATTGTAATTGCATGATTGTGATGGTATGATTGTGATTGTATGATTGCGATAATATGATTGTGATTGTATGATTGTGATTGTATGATTGTGATTGTATGATTGTGATTGTATGATTGTGATTGTATGATTGTGATTGTATGATTGCGATTGTATGATTGCGATTGTATGATTGTGATAGCACGATTGTGATAGCACGATTGTGATTGTATGATTGTGATTGTATGATTTTGATTGTATGATTGTGATGGTATGATTGTGATTGTATGATTGCGATAATATGATTGTGATTGTATGATTGTGATTGTATGATTGTGATTGTATGATTGTGATTGTATGATTGTGATTGTATGATTGTGATTGTATGATCGTGATTGTATGATTTTGACTGTATGATTGTATTTAGGAGATTGTAATTGTATGATTGGGATTGTATGATTGTGATTGTATGCTTGCGATTGTATGATTGTGATTGTATGATTGTGATTGTATGATTGTGATTGTGTGATTGTGATTGTATGATTGTGATTGTATGATTGTGACTGTATGATTGTGATTGTATGATTGTGTTTGTATGATTGTGATTGTATGATTGTGATAGTATGATTGTGATTGTATGATTGTGATTGTATGATTGTGATTGTATGATTTTGATTGTATGATTGTGATAGTATGATTGCGATTGTATGATTGTATTTGGCAGATTGTAATTGTATGATTGTGATTGTATGATGGTGACTGTATTATTGTGATTGTACGATGTGATTGTACGATTGTGATTGTATGATTGTGATTGTATGATTGTGATTGTATGATTGTGATTGTATGATTGCTTATAATATGATTGTGATTGTATGATTGTGATTGTATGATTGTGATTGTATGCTTGCGATTGTATGATTGTGATTGTATAATTGTGATTGTATGATTCTGATTGTATGATTGTGATTGTATGATTGTGATTGTATGATTGTGATTGTATGACTGTGGTTGTATGATTGTGATGGTATGATTGTGATTGTATGATTGCGATAATATGATTGTGATTGTATGATTGTGATTGTATGATTGTGATTGTATGATTGTGATTGTATGATTGTGATTGTATGATTGTGATTGTATGATTGCGATTGTATGATTGTGATTGCATGATTGTGATTGTATGATTGTGATTGTATGATTGTGATTGTGTGATTGTGATTGTATGATTGTGATCTTATGATTGCGATGGTATGATTGTGTTTGTATGATTGTGATTGTATGATTGTGATTGTATGATTGTGATTGTATGATTGTGATTGCATGATTGTGATTGTATGATTGTGATTGTATGATTGTGATTGTATGATTTTGATTGTATGATTGTAATAGTATGATTGCGATTGTATGATTGTGATTGTATGATTGTATTTGGTAGATTGTAATTGTATGATTGCGATTGTATGATTGTGATTGTATGATGGTGATTGTATGATTGTGATTGTATGATTCTGATTGTATGATTGTGATTGTATGATTGTGATTGTATGATTGTGGTTGTATGACTGTGATTGTATTATTGCAATTGTATGATTGCGATTTTACGATTGTGATTGTATGATTGTGACTGTATGATTGTGATTGTATGATTGTGTTTGTATGATTGTGATTGTATGATTGCGATTGTACGATTGTGATTGCATGATTGTGATTGTATGATTGTGATTGTATGATATTGATTGTATGATTGTGATTGTATTATTGTGATTGTATGATTGTGATATTATGATTGTGATTGTATGATTGTGATTGTATGATTGTGATTGTATGATTTTGATTGTATGATTGTAATAGTATGATTGCGATTGTATGATTGTGATTGTATGATTGTATTTGGTAGATTGTAATTGTATGATTGCGATTGTATGATTGTGATTGTATGATGGTGATTGTATGATTGTGATTGTATGATTCTGATTGTATGATTGTGATTGTATGATTGTGATTGTATGATTGTGGTTGTATGACTGTGATTGTATGATTGCAATTGTATGATTGCGATTTTACGATTGTGATTGCATGATTGTGATTGTATGATTGTGATTGTATGATATTGATTGTATGATTGTGATTGTATTATTGTGATTGTATGATTGTGATATTATGATTGTGATTGTATGATTGTGATTGTATGATTGTGATTGTATGATTGTGATTGTATGATTTTGATTGTATGATTGTGATAGTATGATGGCGATTGTATGATTGTGATTGTATGATTGTATTTGGCAGATTGTAATTGTATGATTGTGATTGTATGATGGTGACTGTATTATTGTGATTGTATGATGTGATTGTACGATTGTGATTGTATAATTGTGATTGTATGATTGTAATTGTATGATTGCGATTTTATGATTGTGATTGTATGATAGTGATCGGATGATTGTCATCGTATGATTGCGATTGTATGATTTTGATTGTCTGATTTTGATTGTATAATTGTGATTTTATGATTGTGATTGTATGATTGTGATTGTATGATTTTGATTGTATGATTGTGATTGTATGATTGTGATTGTATGATTGTTTTTTATATGATTGTGATTGTATAGTAATAATTGTATGATTGTGATCGTATGATTGTGATTGTATGATTGTGATTGAATGATTGTGATTGTATGATATTGATTGTATGATTGTGATTGTATTATTGTGATTGTATGATTGTGATATTATGATTGTGATTGTATGATTGTGATTGTATGATTGCGATCGGATGATTGTCATCGTATGATTGCGATTGTATGATTTTGATTGTCTGATTTGGATTGTACAATTGTGATTGTATGATTGTGATTGTATGATTGTGATTGTATGATTGTAATTGCATGATTGTGATGGTATGATTGTGATTGTATGATTGCGATAATATGATTGTGATTGTATGATTGTGATTGTATGATTGTGATTGTATGATTGTGATTGTATGATTGTGATTGTATGATTGTGATTGTATGATTGTGATTGTATGATTGTGATTGTATGATTGTGATTGTATGATTGTGATTGTATGATTGTGATTGTATGATTGTGATTGTATGATTGTGATTGTATGATTGCGATTGTATGATTGCGATTGTATGATTGTGATAGCACGATTGTGATTGTATGATTGTGATTGTATGATTTTGATTGTATGATTGTGATGGTATGATTGTGATTGTATGATTGCGATAATATGATTGTGATTGTATGATTGTGATTGTATGATTGTGATTGTATGATTGTGATTGTATGATTGTGATAGTATGATTGTGATTGTATGATTGTGATTGTATGATTGTGATTGTATGATTTTGATTGTATGATTGTGATAGTATGATTGCGATTGTATGATTGTGATTGTATGATTGTATTTGGCAGATTGTAATTGTATGATTGTGATTGTATGATGGTGACTGTATTATTGTGATTGTACGATGTGATTGTACGATTGTGATTGTATGATTGTGATTGTATGATTGTGATTGTATGATTGTGATTGTATGATTGCTTATAATATGATTGTGATTGTATGATTGTGATTGTATGATTGTGATTGTATGCTTGCGATTGTATGATTGTGATTGTATGATTGTGATTGTATGATTGTGAATGTATGATTGTGATTGTATGATTGTATTTGGGAGATTGTAATTGTATGATTGGGATTGTATGATTGTGATTGCATGATTGTGATTGTATGATTGTGATTGTATGATTGTGATTGTATGATTTTGATTGTATGATTGTAATAGTATGATTGCGATTGTATGATTGTAATTGTATGATTGTATTTGGTAGATTCTAATTGTATGATTGCGATTGTATGATTGTGATTGTATGATTGTGATTGTATAATTGTGATTGTATGATTCTGATTGTATGATTGTGATTGTATGATTGTGATTGTATGATTGTGATTGTATGACTGTGGTTGTATGATTGCAATTGTATGATTGCGATTTTATGATTGTGATTGTATGATTGTGATAGTATGATTGTGATTGTATGATTGTAATTGTATGATTGTGATGGTATGATTGTGATTGTATGATTGCGATAATATGATTGTGATTGTATGATTGTGATTGTATGATTGTGATTGTATGATTGTGATTGTATGATTGTGATTGTATGATTGTGATTGTATGATTGCGATTGTATGATTGTGATTGCATGATTGTGATTGTATGATTGTGATTGTATGATTGTGATTGTGTGATTGTGATTGTATGATTGTGATCTTATGATTGCGATGGTATGATTGTGTTTGTATGATTGTGATTGTATGATTGTGATTGTATGATTGTGATTGTATGATTGTGATTGCATGATTGTGATTGTATGATTGTGATTGTATGATTGTGATTGTATGATTTTGATTGTATGATTGTAATAGTATGATTGCGATTGTATGATTGTGATTGTATGATTGTATTTGGTAGATTGTAATTGTATGATTGCGATTGTATGATTGTGATTGTATGATGGTGATTGTATGATTGTGATTGTATGATTCTGATTGTATGATTGTGATTGTATGATTGTGATTGTATGATTGTGGTTGTATGACTGTGATTGTATTATTGCAATTGTATGATTGCGATTTTACGATTGTGATTGTATGATTGTGACTGTATGATTGTGATTGTATGATTGTGTTTGTATGATTGTGATTGTATGATTGCGATTGTACGATTGTGATTGCATGATTGTGATTGTATGATTGTGATTGTATGATATTGATTGTATGATTGTGATTGTATTATTGTGATTGTATGATTGTGATATTATGATTGTGATTGTATGATTGTGATTGTATGATTGTGATTGTATGATTGTGATTGTATGATTGTGATTGAATGATTGTGAGTGTATGATTGTGACTGTATGATTGTATTTAGGAGATTGTAATTGTATGATTGGGATTGTATGATTGTGATTGTATGATTGCGATTGTATGATTGTGATTGTATGATTGTATTTGGCAGATTGTAATTGTATGATTGTGATTGTATGATGGTGACTGTATTATTGTGATTGTATGATGTGGTTGTACGATTGTGATTGTATAATTGTGATTGTATGATTGTAATTGTATGATTGCGATTTTATGATTGTGATTGTATGATAGTGATCGGATGATTGTCATCGTATGATTGCGATTGTATGATTTTGATTGTCTGATTTTGATTGTATAATTGTGATTGTATGATTGTGATTGTATGATTGTGATTGTATGATTTTGATTGTATGATTGTGATTGTATGATTGTGATTGTATGATTGTTTTTTATATGATTGTGATTGTATAGTAATAGTTGTATGATTGTGATCGTATGATTGTGATTGTATGATTGTGATTGAATGATTGTGAGTGTATGATTGTGACTGTATGATTGTATTTAGGAGATTGTAATTGTATGATTGGGATTGTATGATTGTGATTGTATGCTTGCGATTGTATGATTGTGATTGTATGATTGTGATTGTATGATTGTGATTGTGTGATTGTGATTGTATGATTGTGATTGTATGATTGTATTTGGCAGATTGTAATTGTATGATTGTGATTGTATGATGGTGACTGTATTATTGTGATTGTACGATGTGATTGTATGATTGTAATTGTATGATTGCGATTTTATGATTGTGACTGTATGATTGTGATCGGATGATTGTCATCGTATGATTGCGATTGTATGATTTTGATTGTCTGATTTTGATTGTATAATTGTGATTGTATGATTGTGATTGTATGATTGTGACTGTATCATTGTATTTAGGAGATTGTAATTGTATGATTGGGATTGTATGATTGTGATTGTATGCTTGCGATTGTATGATTGTGATTGTATGATTGTGATTGTATGATTGTGATTGTGTGATTGTGATTGTATGATGGTGATTGTATGATTGTGACTGTATGATTGTGATTGTATGATCGTGTTTGTATGATTGTGATTGTATGATTGCGATTGTACGATTGTGATTGCATGATTGTGATTGTATGATTGTGATTGTATGATTTTGATTGTATGATTTTGATTGTATGATTGTGATTGTATTATTGTGATTGTATGATTGTGATAGTATGATTGTGATTGTATGATTGTGATTGTATGATTGTGATTGTATGATTTTGATTGTATGACTGTGATAGTATGATTGCGATTGTATGATTGTGATTGTATGATTGTATTTGGCAGATTGTAATTGTATGATTGTGATTGTATGATGGTAACTGTATTATTGTGATTGTACGGTGTGATTGTACGATTGTGATTGTATGATTGTAATTGTATGATTGCGATTTTATGATTGTGACTGTATGTTTGTGATCGGATGATTGTCATCGTATGATTGCGATTGTATGATTTTGATTGTCTGATTTTGATTGTATAATTGTGATTGTATGATTGTGATTGTATGATTGTGATGGTATGATTGTGATTGTATGATTGCGATAATATGATTGTGATTGTATGATTGTGATTTTATAATTGTGATTGTATGATTGTGATTGTATGATTGTGATTGTATGATTGTGGTTGTATGATTGTGATTGTATGATTGTGATTGTATGATTGTGATTGCATGATTGTGATTGTATGATTGCGATTGTATGATTGCGATTATATGATTGTGATTGTAGGATTATGATTGTATGATTTGATTGTATGATTGTGATTGTATGATTGTGACTGTATGATTGTGATTGTATGATTGTGTTTGTATGATTGTGATTGTATGATTGCGTTTGTACGATTGTGATTGCATGATTGTGTTTGTATGATTGTGATTGTATGATTTTGATTGTATGATTGTGATTGTATGATTGTGATTGTATGATTGTGATTGTATGATTGTGATTTTATGATTGTGATTGTATGATTGCGATCGGATGATTGTCATCGTATGATTGCGATTGTATGATTTTGATTGTCTGATTTGGATTGTACAATTGTGATTGTATGATTGTGATTGTATGATTGTGATTGTATGATTGTAATTGCATGATTGTGATGGTATGATTGTGATTGTATGATTGCGATAATATGATTGTGATTGTATGATTGTGATTGTATGATTGTGATTGTATGATTGTGATTGTATGATTGTGATTGTATGATTGTGATTGTATGATTGCGATTGTATGATTGCGATTGTATGATTGTGATAGCACGATTGTGATAGCACGATTGTGATTGTATGATTGTGATTGTATGATTTTGATTGTATGATTGTGATGGTATGATTGTGATTGTATGATTGCGATAATATGATTGTGATTGTATGATTGTGATTGTATGATTGTGATTGTATGATTGTGATTGTATGATTGTGATTGTATGATTGTGATTGTATGATCGTGATTGTATGATTTTGACTGTATGATTGTATTTAGGAGATTGTAATTGTATGATTGGGATTGTATGATTGTGATTGTATGCTTGCGATTGTATGATTGTGATTGTATGATTGTGATTGTATGATTGTGATTGTGTGATTGTGATTGTATGATTGTGATTGTATGATTGTGACTGTATGATTGTGATTGTATGATTGTGTTTGTATGATTGTGATTGTATGATTGTGATAGTATGATTGTGATTGTATGATTGTGATTGTATGATTGTGATTGTATGATTTTGATTGTATGATTGTGATAGTATGATTGCGATTGTATGATTGTATTTGGCAGATTGTAATTGTATGATTGTGATTGTATGATGGTGACTGTATTATTGTGATTGTACGATGTGATTGTACGATTGTGATTGTATGATTGTGATTGTATGATTGTGATTGTATGATTGTGATTGTATGATTGCTTATAATATGATTGTGATTGTATGATTGTGATTGTATGATTGTGATTGTATGCTTGCGATTGTATGATTGTGATTGTATAATTGTGATTGTATGATTCTGATTGTATGATTGTGATTGTATGATTGTGATTGTATGATTGTGATTGTATGACTGTGGTTGTATGATTGTGATGGTATGATTGTGATTGTATGATTGCGATAATATGATTGTGATTGTATGATTGTGATTGTATGATTGTGATTGTATGATTGTGATTGTATGATTGTGATTGTATGATTGTGATTGTATGATTGCGATTGTATGATTGTGATTGCATGATTGTGATTGTATGATTGTGATTGTATGATTGTGATTGTGTGATTGTGATTGTATGATTGTGATCTTATGATTGCGATGGTATGATTGTGTTTGTATGATTGTGATTGTATGATTGTGATTGTATGATTGTGATTGTATGATTGTGATTGCATGATTGTGATTGTATGATTGTGATTGTATGATTGTGATTGTATGATTTTGATTGTATGATTGTAATAGTATGATTGCGATTGTATGATTGTGATTGTATGATTGTATTTGGTAGATTGTAATTGTATGATTGCGATTGTATGATTGTGATTGTATGATGGTGATTGTATGATTGTGATTGTATGATTCTGATTGTATGATTGTGATTGTATGATTGTGATTGTATGATTGTGGTTGTATGACTGTGATTGTATTATTGCAATTGTATGATTGCGATTTTACGATTGTGATTGTATGATTGTGACTGTATGATTGTGATTGTATGATTGTGTTTGTATGATTGTGATTGTATGATTGCGATTGTACGATTGTGATTGCATGATTGTGATTGTATGATTGTGATTGTATGATATTGATTGTATGATTGTGATTGTATTATTGTGATTGTATGATTGTGATATTATGATTGTGATTGTATGATTGTGATTGTATGATTGTGATTGTATGATTGTGATTGTATGATTGTGATTGAATGATTGTGAGTGTATGATTGTGACTGTATGATTGTATTTAGGAGATTGTAATTGTATGATTGGGATTGTATGATTGTGATTGTATGATTGCGATTGTATGATTGTGATTGTATGATTGTATTTGGCAGATTGTAATTGTATGATTGTGATTGTATGATGGTGACTGTATTATTGTGATTGTATGATGTGGTTGTACGATTGTGATTGTATAATTGTGATTGTATGATTGTAATTGTATGATTGCGATTTTATGATTGTGATTGTATGATAGTGATCGGATGATTGTCATCGTATGATTGCGATTGTATGATTTTGATTGTCTGATTTTGATTGTATAATTGTGATTGTATGATTGTGATTGTATGATTGTGATTGTATGATTTTGATTGTATGATTGTGATTGTATGATTGTGATTGTATGATTGTAATTGCATGATTGTGATGGTATGATTGTGATTGTATGATTGCGATAATATGATTGTGATTGTATGATTGTGATTGTATGATTGTGATTGTATGATTGTGATTGTATGATTGTGATTGTATGATTGTGATTGTATGATTGCGATTGTATGATTGCGATTGTATGATTGTGATAGCACGATTGTGATAGCACGATTGTGATTGTATGATTGTGATTGTATGATTTTGATTGTATGATTGTGATGGTATGATTGTGATTGTATGATTGCGATAATATGATTGTGATTGTATGATTGTGATTGTATGATTGTGATTGTATGATTGTGATTGTATGATTGTGATTGTATGATTGTGATTGTATGATCGTGATTGTATGATTTTGACTGTATGATTGTATTTAGGAGATTGTAATTGTATGATTGGGATTGTATGATTGTGATTGTATGCTTGCGATTGTATGATTGTGATTGTATGATTGTGATTGTATGATTGTGATTGTGTGATTGTGATTGTATGATTGTGATTGTATGATTGTGACTGTATGATTGTGATTGTATGATTGTGTTTGTATGATTGTGATTGTATGATTGTGATAGTATGATTGTGATTGTATGATTGTGATTGTATGATTGTGATTGTATGATTTTGATTGTATGATTGTGATAGTATGATTGCGATTGTATGATTGTATTTGGCAGATTGTAATTGTATGATTGTGATTGTATGATGGTGACTGTATTATTGTGATTGTACGATGTGATTGTACGATTGTGATTGTATGATTGTGATTGTATGATTGTGATTGTATGATTGTGATTGTATGATTGCTTATAATATGATTGTGATTGTATGATTGTGATTGTATGATTGTGATTGTATGCTTGCGATTGTATGATTGTGATTGTATAATTGTGATTGTATGATTCTGATTGTATGATTGTGATTGTATGATTGTGATTGTATGATTGTGATTGTATGACTGTGGTTGTATGATTGTGATGGTATGATTGTGATTGTATGATTGCGATAATATGATTGTGATTGTATGATTGTGATTGTATGATTGTGATTGTATGATTGTGATTGTATGATTGTGATTGTATGATTGTGATTGTATGATTGCGATTGTATGATTGTGATTGCATGATTGTGATTGTATGATTGTGATTGTATGATTGTGATTGTGTGATTGTGATTGTATGATTGTGATCTTATGATTGCGATGGTATGATTGTGTTTGTATGATTGTGATTGTATGATTGTGATTGTATGATTGTGATTGTATGATTGTGATTGCATGATTGTGATTGTATGATTGTGATTGTATGATTGTGATTGTATGATTTTGATTGTATGATTGTAATAGTATGATTGCGATTGTATGATTGTGATTGTATGATTGTATTTGGTAGATTGTAATTGTATGATTGCGATTGTATGATTGTGATTGTATGATGGTGATTGTATGATTGTGATTGTATGATTCTGATTGTATGATTGTGATTGTATGATTGTGATTGTATGATTGTGGTTGTATGACTGTGATTGTATTATTGCAATTGTATGATTGCGATTTTACGATTGTGATTGTATGATTGTGACTGTATGATTGTGATTGTATGATTGTGTTTGTATGATTGTGATTGTATGATTGCGATTGTACGATTGTGATTGCATGATTGTGATTGTATGATTGTGATTGTATGATATTGATTGTATGATTGTGATTGTATTATTGTGATTGTATGATTGTGATATTATGATTGTGATTGTATGATTGTGATTGTATGATTGTGATTGTATGATTGTGATTGTATGATTGTGATTGAATGATTGTGAGTGTATGATTGTGACTGTATGATTGTATTTAGGAGATTGTAATTGTATGATTGGGATTGTATGATTGTGATTGTATGATTGCGATTGTATGATTGTGATTGTATGATTGTATTTGGCAGATTGTAATTGTATGATTGTGATTGTATGATGGTGACTGTATTATTGTGATTGTATGATGTGGTTGTACGATTGTGATTGTATAATTGTGATTGTATGATTGTAATTGTATGATTGCGATTTTATGATTGTGATTGTATGATAGTGATCGGATGATTGTCATCGTATGATTGCGATTGTATGATTTTGATTGTCTGATTTTGATTGTATAATTGTGATTGTATGATTGTGATTGTATGATTGTGATTGTATGATTTTGATTGTATGATTGTGATTGTATGATTGTGATTGTATGATTGTTTTTTATATGATTGTGATTGTATAGTAATAGTTGTATGATTGTGATCGTATGATTGTGATTGTATGATTGTGATTGAATGATTGTGAGTGTATGATTGTGACTGTATGATTGTATTTAGGAGATTGTAATTGTATGATTGGGATTGTATGATTGTGATTGTATGCTTGCGATTGTATGATTGTGATTGTATGATTGTGATTGTATGATTGTGATTGTGTGATTGTGATTGTATGATTGTGATTGTATGATTGTATTTGGCAGATTGTAATTGTATGATTGTGATTGTATGATGGTGACTGTATTATTGTGATTGTACGATGTGATTGTATGATTGTAATTGTATGATTGCGATTTTATGATTGTGACTGTATGATTGTGATCGGATGATTGTCATCGTATGATTGCGATTGTATGATTTTGATTGTCTGATTTTGATTGTATAATTGTGATTGTATGATTGTGATTGTATGATTGTGACTGTATCATTGTATTTAGGAGATTGTAATTGTATGATTGGGATTGTATGATTGTGATTGTATGCTTGCGATTGTATGATTGTGATTGTATGATTGTGATTGTATGATTGTGATTGTGTGATTGTGATTGTATGATGGTGATTGTATGATTGTGACTGTATGATTGTGATTGTATGATCGTGTTTGTATGATTGTGATTGTATGATTGCGATTGTACGATTGTGATTGCATGATTGTGATTGTATGATTGTGATTGTATGATTTTGATTGTATGATTTTGATTGTATGATTGTGATTGTATTATTGTGATTGTATGATTGTGATAGTATGATTGTGATTGTATGATTGTGATTGTATGATTGTGATTGTATGATTTTGATTGTATGACTGTGATAGTATGATTGCGATTGTATGATTGTGATTGTATGATTGTATTTGACAGATTGTAATTGTATGATTGTGATTGTATGATGGTAACTGTATTATTGTGATTGTACGGTGTGATTGTACGATTGTGATTGTATGATTGTAATTGTATGATTGCGATTTTATGATTGTGACTGTATGTTTGTGATCGGATGATTGTCATCGTATGATTGCGATTGTATGATTTTGATTGTCTGATTTTGATTGTATAATTGTGATTGTATGATTGTGATTGTATGATTGTGATGGTATGATTGTGATTGTATGATTGCGATAATATGATTGTGATTGTATGATTGTGATTTTATAATTGTGATTGTATGATTGTGATTGTATGATTGTGATTGTATGATTGTGGTTGTATGATTGTGATTGTATGATTGTGATTGTATGATTGTGATTGCATGATTGTGATTGTATGATTGCGATTGTATGATTGCGATTATATGATTGTGATTGTAGGATTATGATTGTATGATTTGATTGTATGATTGTGATTGTATGATTGTGACTGTATGATTGTGATTGTATGATTGTGTTTGTATGATTGTGATTGTATGATTGCGTTTGTACGATTGTGATTGCATGATTGTGTTTGTATGATTGTGATTGTATGATTTTGATTGTATGATTGTGATTGTATGATTGTGATTGTATGATTGTGATTGTATGATTGTGATTTTATGATTGTGATTGTATGATTGCGATCGGATGATTGTCATCGTATGATTGCGATTGTATGATTTTGATTGTCTGATTTGGATTGTACAATTGTGATTGTATGATTGTGATTGTATGATTGTGATTGTATGATTGTAATTGCATGATTGTGATGGTATGATTGTGATTGTATGATTGCGATAATATGATTGTGATTGTATGATTGTGATTGTATGATTGTGATTGTATGATTGTGATTGTATGATTGTGATTGTATGATTGTGATTGTATGATTGCGATTGTATGATTGCGATTGTATGATTGTGATAGCACGATTGTGATAGCACGATTGTGATTGTATGATTGTGATTGTATGATTTTGATTGTATGATTGTGATGGTATGATTGTGATTGTATGATTGCGATAATATGATTGTGATTGTATGATTGTGATTGTATGATTGTGATTGTATGATTGTGATTGTATGATTGTGATTGTATGATTGTGATTGTATGATCGTGATTGTATGATTTTGACTGTATGATTGTATTTAGGAGATTGTAATTGTATGATTGGGATTGTATGATTGTGATTGTATGCTTGCGATTGTATGATTGTGATTGTATGATTGTGATTGTATGATTGTGATTGTGTGATTGTGATTGTATGATTGTGATTGTATGATTGTGACTGTATGATTGTGATTGTATGATTGTGTTTGTATGATTGTGATTGTATGATTGTGATAGTATGATTGTGATTGTATGATTGTGATTGTATGATTGTGATTGTATGATTTTGATTGTATGATTGTGATAGTATGATTGCGATTGTATGATTGTATTTGGCAGATTGTAATTGTATGATTGTGATTGTATGATGGTGACTGTATTATTGTGATTGTACGATGTGATTGTACGATTGTGATTGTATGATTGTGATTGTATGATTGTGATTGTATGATTGTGATTGTATGATTGCTTATAATATGATTGTGATTGTATGATTGTGATTGTATGATTGTGATTGTATGCTTGCGATTGTATGATTGTGATTGTATGATTGTGATTGTATGATTGTGAATGTATGATTGTGATTGTATGATTGTATTTGGGAGATTGTAATTGTATGATTGGGATTGTATGATTGTGATTGCATGATTGTGATTGTATGATTGTGATTGTATGATTGTGATTGTATGATTTTGATTGTATGATTGTAATAGTATGATTGCGATTGTATGATTGTGATTGTATGATTGTATTTGGTAGATTCTAATTGTATGATTGCGATTGTATGATTGTGATTGTATGATTGTGATTGTATAATTGTGATTGTATGATTCTGATTGTATGATTGTGATTGTATGATTGTGATTGTATGATTGTGATTGTATGACTGTGATTGTATGATTGCAATTGTATGATTGCGATTTTATGATTGTGATTGTATGATTGTGATAGTATGATAGTGATTGTATGATTGTAATTGTATGATTGTGATGGTATGATTGTGATTGTATGATTGCGATAATATGATTGTGATTGTATGATTGTGATTGTATGATTGTGATTGTATGATTGTGATTGTATGATTGTGATTGTATGATTGCGATTGTATGATTGTGATTGCATGATTGTGATTGTATGATTGTGATTGTATGATTGTGATTGTGTGATTGTGATTGTATGATTGTGATCTTATGATTGCGATGGTATGATTGTGTTTGTATGATTGTGATTGTATGATTGTGATTGTATGATTGTGATTGTATGATTGTGATTGCATGATTGTGATTGTATGATTGTGATTGTATGATTGTGATTGTATGATTTTGATTGTATGATTGTAATAGTATGATTGCGATTGTATGATTGTGATTGTATGATTGTATTTGGTAGATTGTAATTGTATGATTGCGATTGTATGATTGTGATTGTATGATGGTGATTGTATGATTGTGATTGTATGATTCTGATTGTATGATTGTGATTGTATTATTGTGATTGTATGATTGTGGTTGTATGACTGTCATTGAATGATTGCAATTGTATGATTGCGATTTTACGATTGTGATTGTATGATTGTGACTGTATGATTGTGATTGTATGATTGTGTTTGTATGATTGTGATTGTATGATTGCGATTGTACGATTGTGATTGCATGATTGTGATTGTATGATTGTGATTGTATGATATTGATTGTATGATTGTGATTGTATTATTGTGATTGTATGATTGTGATAGTATGATTGTGATTGTATGATTGTGATTGTATGATTGTGATTGTATGATTGTGATTGTATGATTTTGATTGTATGATTGTGATAGTATGATTGCGATTGTATGATTGTGATTGTATGATTGTATTTGGCAGATTGTAATTGTATGATTGTGATTGTATGATGGTGACTGTATTATTGTGATTGTATGATGTGATTGTACGATTGTGATTGTATAATTGTGATTGTATGATTGTAATTGTATGATTGCGATTTTATGATTGTGATTGTATGATAGTGATCGGATGATTGTCATCGTATGATTGCGATTGTATGATTTTGATTGTCTGATTTTGATTGTATAATTGTGATTGTATGATTGTGATTGTATGATTGTGATTGTATGATTGTAATTGTATGATTGTGATGGTATGATTGTGATGGTATGATTGTGATTATATGATTGCGATAATATGATTGTGATTGTATGATTGTGATTGTATGATTGTGATTGTATGATTGCGATTGTATGATTGTGATTGTATGATTGTATTTGGCAGATTGTAATTGTATGATTGTGATTGTATGATGGTGACTGTATTATTGTGATTGTACGATGTGATTGTATGATTGTAATTGTATGATTGCGATTTTATGATTGTGACTGTATGATTGTGATCGGATGATTGTCATCGTATGATTGCGATTGTATGATTTTGATTGTCTGATTTGGATTGTACAATTGTGATTGTATGATTGTGATTGTATGATTGTAATTGCATGATTGTGATGGTATGATTGTGATTGTATGATTGCGATAATATGATTGTGATTGTATGATTGTGATTGTATGATTGTGATTGTATGATTGTGATTGTATGATTGTGATTGTATGATTGTGATTGTATGATTGCGATTGTATGATTGTGATTGTATGATTGTGATTGTATGATTGCGATTGTATGATTGCGATTGTATGATTGTGACAGCACGATTGTGATTGTATGATTGTGATTGTATGATTTTGATTGTATGATTGTGATTGTATGATTGCGATTGTATGATTGTGATTGTATGATTGTATTTGGTAGATTGTAATTGTATGATTGCGATTGTATGATTGTGATTGTATGATGGTGATTGTATGATTGTGATTGTATGATTCTGATTGTATGATTGTGATTGTATGATTGTGATTGTATGATTGTGGTTGTATGACTGTGATTGTATGATTGCAATTGTATGATTGCGATTTTACGATTGTGATTGCATGATTGTGATTGTATGATTGTGATTGTATGATTGTGATTGTATGATTGTATTTGGTAGATTCTAATTGTATGATTGCGATTGTATGATTGTGATTGTATGATTGTGATTGTATAATTGTGATTGTATGATTCTGATTGTATGATTGTGATTGTATGATTGTGATTGTATGATTGTGATTGTATGACTGTGATTGTATGATTGCAATTGTATGATTGCGATTTTATGATTGTGATTGTATGATTGTGATAGTATGATAGTGATTGTATGATTGTAATTGTATGATTGTGATGGTATGATTGTGATTGTATGATTGCGATAATATGATTGTGATTGTATGATTGTGATTGTATGATTGTGATTGTATGATTGTGATTGTATGATTGTGATTGTATGATTGCGATTGTATGATTGTGATTGCATGATTGTGATTGTATGATTGTGATTGTATGATTGTGATTGTGTGATTGTGATTGTATGATTGTGATCTTATGATTGCGATGGTATGATTGTGTTTGTATGATTGTGATTGTATGATTGTGATTGTATGATTGTGATTGTATGATTGTGATTGCATGATTGTGATTGTATGATTGTGATTGTATGATTGTGATTGTATGATTGTAATAGTATGATTGCGATTGTATGATTGTGATTGTATGATTGTATTTGGTAGATTGTAATTGTATGATTGCGATTGTATGATTGTGATTGTATGATGGTGATTGTATGATTGTGATTGTATGATTCTGATTGTATGATTGTGATTGTATTATTGTGATTGTATGATTGTGGTTGTATGACTGTCATTGAATGATTGCAATTGTATGATTGCGATTTTACGATTGTGATTGTATGATTGTGACTGTATGATTGTGATTGTATGATTGTGTTTGTATGATTGTGATTGTATGATTGCGATTGTACGATTGTGATTGCATGATTGTGATTGTATGATTGTGATTGTATGATATTGATTGTATGATTGTGATTGTATTATTGTGATTGTATGATTGTGATAGTATGATTGTGATTGTATGATTGTGATTGTATGATTGTGATTGTATGATTGTGATTGTATGATTTTGATTGTATGATTGTGATAGTATGATTGCGATTGTATGATTGTGATTGTATGATTGTATTTGGCAGATTGTAATTGTATGATTGTGATTGTATGATGGTGACTGTATTATTGTGATTGTATGATGTGATTGTACGATTGTGATTGTATAATTGTGATTGTATGATTGTAATTGTATGATTGCGATTTTATGATTGTGATTGTATGATAGTGATCGGATGATTGTCATCGTATGATTGCGATTGTATGATTTTGATTGTCTGATTTTGATTGTATAATTGTGATTGTATGATTGTGATTGTATGATTGTGATTGTATGATTGTAATTGTATGATTGTGATGGTATGATTGTGATGGTATGATTGTGATTATATGATTGCGATAATATGATTGTGATTGTATGATTGTGATTGTATGATTGTGATTGTATGATTGCGATTGTATGATTGTGATTGTATGATTGTATTTGGCAGATTGTAATTGTATGATTGTGATTGTATGATGGTGACTGTATTATTGTGATTGTACGATGTGATTGTATGATTGTAATTGTATGATTGCGATTTTATGATTGTGACTGTATGATTGTGATCGGATGATTGTCATCGTATGATTGCGATTGTATGATTTTGATTGTCTGATTTGGATTGTACAATTGTGATTGTATGATTGTGATTGTATGATTGTAATTGCATGATTGTGATGGTATGATTGTGATTGTATGATTGCGATAATATGATTGTGATTGTATGATTGTGATTGTATGATTGTGATTGTATGATTGTGATTGTATGATTGTGATTGTATGATTGTGATTGTATGATTGCGATTGTATGATTGTGATTGTATGATTGTGATTGTATGATTGCGATTGTATGATTGCGATTGTATGATTGTGACAGCACGATTGTGATTGTATGATTGTGATTGTATGATTTTGATTGTATGATTGTGATTGTATGATTGCGATTGTATGATTGTGATTGTATGATTGTATTTGGTAGATTGTAATTGTATGATTGCGATTGTATGATTGTGATTGTATGATGGTGATTGTATGATTGTGATTGTATGATTCTGATTGTATGATTGTGATTGTATGATTGTGATTGTATGATTGTGGTTGTATGACTGTGATTGTATGATTGCAATTGTATGATTGCGATTTTACGATTGTGATTGCATGATTGTGATTGTATGATTGTGATTGTATGATATTGATTGTATGATTGTGATTGTATTATTGTGATTGTATGATTGTGATATTATGATTGTGATTGTATGATTGTGATTGTATGATTGTGATTGTATGATTGTGATTGTATGATTTTGATTGTATGATTGTGATAGTATGATGGCGATTGTATGATTGTGATTGTATGATTGTATTTGGCAGATTGTAATTGTATGATTGTGATTGTATGATGGTGACTGTATTATTGTGATTGTATGATGTGATTGTACGATTGTGATTGTATAATTGTGATTGTATGATTGTAATTGTATGATTGCGATTTTATGATTGTGATTGTATGATAGTGATCGGATGATTGTCATCGTATGATTGCGATTGTATGATTTTGATTGTCTGATTTTGATTGTATAATTGTGATTGTATGATTGTGATTGTATGATTGTGATTGTATGATTTTGATTGTATGATTGTGATTGTATGATTGTGATTGTATGATTGTTTTTTATATGATTGTGATTGTATAGTAATAATTGTATGATTGTGATCGTATGATTGTGATTGTATGATTGTGATTGAATGATTGTGATTGTATGATATTGATTGTATGATTGTGATTGTATTATTGTGATTGTATGATTGTGATATTATGATTGTGATTGTATGATTGTGATTGTATGATTGCGATCGGATGATTGTCATCGTATGATTGCGATTGTATGATTTTGATTGTCTGATTTGGATTGTACAATTGTGATTGTATGATTGTGATTGTATGATTGTGATTGTATGATTGTAATTGCATGATTGTGATGGTATGATTGTGATTGTATGATTGTGATTGTATGATTGTGATTGTATGATTGTGATTGTATGATTGTGATTGTATGATTGTGATTGTATGATTGTGATTGTATGATTGTGATTGTATGATTGTGATTGTATGATTGTGATTGTATGATTGTGATTGTATGATTGTGATTGTATGATTGTGATTGTATGATTGTGATTGTATGATTGTGATTGTATGATTGTGATTGTATGATTGCGATTGTATGATTGCGATTGTATGATTGTGATAGCACGATTGTGATTGTATGATTGTGATTGTATGATTTTGATTGTATGATTGTGATGGTATGATTGTGATTGTATGATTGCGATAATATGATTGTGATTGTATGATTGTGATAGTATGATTGTGATTGTATGATTGTGATTGTATGATTGTGATTGTATGATTGTGATTGTATGATTGTGATTGTATGATTGTGATTGAATGATTGTGAGTGTATGATTTTGCATGTATGATTGTATTTAGGAGATTGTAATTGTATGATTGGGATTGTATGATTGTGATTGTATGCTTGCGATTGTATGATTGTGATTGTATGATTGTGATTGTATGATTGTGATTGTGTGATTGTGATTGTATGATTGTGATTGTATGATTGTGACTGTATGATTGTGATTGTATGATTGTGTTTGTATGATTGTGATTGTATGATTGTGATAGTATGATTGTGATTGTATGATTGTGAATGTATGATTGTGATTGTATGATTGTATTTGGGAGATTGTAATTGTATGATTGGGATTGTATGATTGTGATTGCATGATTGTGATTGTATGATTGTGATTGTATGATTGTGATTGTATGATTTTGATTGTATGATTGTAATAGTATGATTGCGATTGTATGATTGTAATTGTATGATTGTATTTGGTAGATTCTAATTGTATGATTGCGATTGTATGATTGTGATTGTATGATTGTGATTGTATAATTGTGATTGTATGATTCTGATTGTATGATTGTGATTGTATGATTGTGATTGTATGATTGTGATTGTATGACTGTGGTTGTATGATTGCAATTGTATGATTGCGATTTTATGATTGTGATTGTATGATTGTGATAGTATGATTGTGATTGTATGATTGTAATTGTATGATTGTGATGGTATGATTGTGATTGTATGATTGCGATAATATGATTGTGATTGTATGATTGTGATTGTATGATTGTGATTGTATGATTGTGATTGTATGATTGTGATTGTATGATTGTGATTGTATGATTGCGATTGTATGATTGTGATTGCATGATTGTGATTGTATGATTGTGATTGTATGATTGTGATTGTGTGATTGTGATTGTATGATTGTGATCTTATGATTGCGATGGTATGATTGTGTTTGTATGATTGTGATTGTATGATTGTGATTGTATGATTGTGATTGTATGATTGTGATTGCATGATTGTGATTGTATGATTGTGATTGTATGATTGTGATTGTATGATTTTGATTGTATGATTGTAATAGTATGATTGCGATTGTATGATTGTGATTGTATGATTGTATTTGGTAGATTGTAATTGTATGATTGCGATTGTATGATTGTGATTGTATGATGGTGATTGTATGATTGTGATTGTATGATTCTGATTGTATGATTGTGATTGTATGATTGTGATTGTATGATTGTGGTTGTATGACTGTGATTGTATTATTGCAATTGTATGATTGCGATTTTACGATTGTGATTGTATGATTGTGACTGTATGATTGTGATTGTATGATTGTGTTTGTATGATTGTGATTGTATGATTGCGATTGTACGATTGTGATTGCATGATTGTGATTGTATGATTGTGATTGTATGATATTGATTGTATGATTGTGATTGTATTATTGTGATTGTATGATTGTGATATTATGATTGTGATTGTATGATTGTGATTGTATGATTGTGATTGTATGATTGTGATTGTATGATTTTGATTGTATGATTGTGATAGTATGATTGCGATTGTATGATTGTGATTGTATGATTGTATTTGGCAGATTGTAATTGTATGATTGTGATTGTATGATGGTGACTGTATTATTGTGATTGTATGATGTGATTGTACGATTGTGATTGTATGATTGTAATTGTATGATTGCGATTTTATGATTGTGATTGTATGATAGTGATCGGATGATTGTCATCGTATGATTGCGATTGTATGATTTTGATTGTCTGATTTTGATTGTATAATTGTGATTGTATGATTGTGATTGTATGATTGTGATTGTATGATTTTGATTGTATGATTGTGATTGTATGATTGTGATTGTATGATTGTTTTTTATATGATTGTGATTGTATAGTAATAGTTGTATGATTGTGATCGTATGATTGTGATTGTATGATTGTGATTGAATGATTGTGAGTGTATGATTGTGACTGTATGATTGTATTTAGGAGATTGTAATTGTATGATTGGGATTGTATGATTGTGATTGTATGCTTGCGATTGTATGATTGTGATTGTATGATTGTGATTGTATGATTGTGATTGTGTGATTGTGATTGTATGATTGTGATTGTATGATTGTATTTGGCAGATTGTAATTGTATGATTGTGATTGTATGATGGTGACTGTATTATTGTGATTGTACGATGTGATTGTATGATTGTAATTGTATGATTGCGATTTTATGATTGTGACTGTATGATTGTGATCGGATGATTGTCATCGTATGATTGCGATTGTATGATTTTGATTGTCTGATTTTGATTGTATAATTGTGATTGTATGATTGTGATTGTATGATTGTGACTGTATCATTGTATTTAGGAGATTGTAATTGTATGATTGGGATTGTATGATTGTGATTGTATGCTTGCGATTGTATGATTGTGATTGTATGATTGTGATTGTATGATTGTGATTGTGTGATTGTGATTGTATGATGGTGATTGTATGATTGTGACTGTATGATTGTGATTGTATGATCGTGTTTGTATGATTGTGATTGTATGATTGCGATTGTACGATTGTGATTGCATGATTGTGATTGTATGATTGTGATTGTATGATTGTGACTGTATCATTGTATTTAGGAGATTGTAATTGTATGATTGGGATTGTATGATTGTGATTGTATGCTTGCGATTGTATGATTGTGATTGTATGATTTTGATTGTATGACTGTGATAGTATGATTGCGATTGTATGATTGTGATTGTATGATTGTATTTGGCAGATTGTAATTGTATGATTGTGATTGTATGATGGTAACTGTATTATTGTGATTGTACGGTGTGATTGTACGATTGTGATTGTATGATTGTAATTGTATGATTGCGATTTTATGATTGTGACTGTATGTTTGTGATCGGATGATTGTCATCGTATGATTGCGATTGTATGATTTTGATTGTCTGATTTTGATTGTATAATTGTGATTGTATGATTGTGATTGTATGATTGTGATGGTATGATTGTGATTGTATGATTGCGATAATATGATTGTGATTGTATGATTGTGATTTTATAATTGTGATTGTATGATTGTGATTGTATGATTGTGATTGTATGATTGTGGTTGTATGATTGTGATTGTATGATTGTGATTGTATGATTGTGATTGCATGATTGTGATTGTATGATTGTGATTGTATGATTGCGATTATATGATTGTGATTGTAGGATTATGATTGTATGATTTGATTGTATGATTGTGATTGTATGATTGTGACTGTATGATTGTGATTGTATGATTGTGTTTGTATGATTGTGATTGTATGATTGCGTTTGTACGATTGTGATTGCATGATTGTGTTTGTATGATTGTGATTGTATGATTTTGATTGTATGATTGTGATTGTATGATTGTGATTGTATGATTGTGATTGTATGATTGTGATTTTATGATTGTGATTGTATGATTGCGATCGGATGATTGTCATCGTATGATTGCGATTGTATGATTTTGATTGTCTGATTTGGATTGTACAATTGTGATTGTATGATTGTGATTGTATGATTGTGATTGTATGATTGTAATTGCATGATTGTGATGGTATGATTGTGATTGTATGATTGCGATAATATGATTGTGATTGTATGATTGTGATTGTATGATTGTGATTGTATGATTGTGATTGTATGATTGTGATTGTATGATTGTGATTGTATGATTGCGATTGTATGATTGCGATTGTATGATTGTGATAGCACGATTGTGATAGCACGATTGTGATTGTATGATTGTGATTGTATGATTTTGATTGTATGATTGTGATGGTATGATTGTGATTGTATGATTGCGATAATATGATTGTGATTGTATGATTGTGATTGTATGATTGTGATTGTATGATTGTGATTGTATGATTGTGATTGTATGATCGTGATTGTATGATTTTGACTGTATGATTGTATTTAGGAGATTGTAATTGTATGATTGGGATTGTATGATTGTGATTGTATGCTTGCGATTGTATGATTGTGATTGTATGATTGTGATTGTATGATTGTGATTGTGTGATTGTGATTGTATGATTGTGATTGTATGATTGTGACTGTATGATTGTGATTGTATGATTGTGTTTGTATGATTGTGATTGTATGATTGTGATAGTATGATTGTGATTGTATGATTGTGATTGTATGATTGTGATTGTATGATTTTGATTGTATGATTGTGATAGTATGATTGCGATTGTATGATTGTGATTGTATGATTGTATTTGGCAGATTGTAATTGTATGATTGTGATTGTATGATGGTGACTGTATTATTGTGATTGTACGATGTGATTGTACGATTGTGATTGTATGATTGTGATTGTATGATTGTGATTGTATGATTGTGATTGTATGATTGCTTATAATATGATTGTGATTGTATGATTGTGATTGTATGATTGTGATTGTATGCTTGCGATTGTATGATTGTGATTGTATGATTGTGATTGTATGATTGTGAATGTATGATTGTGATTGTATGATTGTATTTGGGAGATTGTAATTGTATGATTGGGATTGTATGATTGTGATTGCATGATTGTGATTGTATGATTGTGATTGTATGATTGTGATTGTATGATTTTGATTGTATGATTGTAATAGTATGATTGCGATTGTATGATTGTGATTGTATGATTGTATTTGGTAGATTCTAATTGTATGATTGCGATTGTATGATTGTGATTGTATGATTGTGATTGTATAATTGTGATTGTATGATTCTGATTGTATGATTGTGATTGTATGATTGTGATTGTATGATTGTGATTGTATGACTGTGATTGTATGATTGCAATTGTATGATTGCGATTTTATGATTGTGATTGTATGATTGTGATAGTATGATAGTGATTGTATGATTGTAATTGTATGATTGTGATGGTATGATTGTGATTGTATGATTGCGATAATATGATTGTGATTGTATGATTGTGATTGTATGATTGTGATTGTATGATTGTGATTGTATGATTGTGATTGTATGATTGCGATTGTATGATTGTGATTGCATGATTGTGATTGTATGATTGTGATTGTATGATTGTGATTGTGTGATTGTGATTGTATGATTGTGATCTTATGATTGCGATGGTATGATTGTGTTTGTATGATTGTGATTGTATGATTGTGATTGTATGATTGTGATTGTATGATTGTGATTGCATGATTGTGATTGTATGATTGTGATTGTATGATTGTGATTGTATGATTTTGATTGTATGATTGTAATAGTATGATTGCGATTGTATGATTGTGATTGTATGATTGTATTTGGTAGATTGTAATTGTATGATTGCGATTGTATGATTGTGATTGTATGATGGTGATTGTATGATTGTGATTGTATGATTCTGATTGTATGATTGTGATTGTATTATTGTGATTGTATGATTGTGGTTGTATGACTGTCATTGAATGATTGCAATTGTATGATTGCGATTTTACGATTGTGATTGTATGATTGTGACTGTATGATTGTGATTGTATGATTGTGTTTGTATGATTGTGATTGTATGATTGCGATTGTACGATTGTGATTGCATGATTGTGATTGTATGATTGTGATTGTATGATATTGATTGTATGATTGTGATTGTATTATTGTGATTGTATGATTGTGATAGTATGATTGTGATTGTATGATTGTGATTGTATGATTGTGATTGTATGATTGTGATTGTATGATTTTGATTGTATGATTGTGATAGTATGATTGCGATTGTATGATTGTGATTGTATGATTGTATTTGGCAGATTGTAATTGTATGATTGTGATTGTATGATGGTGACTGTATTATTGTGATTGTATGATGTGATTGTACGATTGTGATTGTATAATTGTGATTGTATGATTGTAATTGTATGATTGCGATTTTATGATTGTGATTGTATGATAGTGATCGGATGATTGTCATCGTATGATTGCGATTGTATGATTTTGATTGTCTGATTTTGATTGTATAATTGTGATTGTATGATTGTGATTGTATGATTGTGATTGTATGATTGTAATTGTATGATTGTGATGGTATGATTGTGATGGTATGATTGTGATTATATGATTGCGATAATATGATTGTGATTGTATGATTGTGATTGTATGATTGTGATTGTATGATTGCGATTGTATGATTGTGATTGTATGATTGTATTTGGCAGATTGTAATTGTATGATTGTGATTGTATGATGGTGACTGTATTATTGTGATTGTACGATGTGATTGTATGATTGTAATTGTATGATTGCGATTTTATGATTGTGACTGTATGATTGTGATCGGATGATTGTCATCGTATGATTGCGATTGTATGATTTTGATTGTCTGATTTGGATTGTACAATTGTGATTGTATGATTGTGATTGTATGATTGTAATTGCATGATTGTGATGGTATGATTGTGATTGTATGATTGCGATAATATGATTGTGATTGTATGATTGTGATTGTATGATTGTGATTGTATGATTGTGATTGTATGATTGTGATTGTATGATTGTGATTGTATGATTGCGATTGTATGATTGTGATTGTATGATTGTGATTGTATGATTGCGATTGTATGATTGCGATTGTATGATTGTGACAGCACGATTGTGATTGTATGATTGTGATTGTATGATTTTGATTGTATGATTGTAATAGTATGATTGCGATTGTATGATTGTGATTGTATGATTGTATTTGGTAGATTGTAATTGTATGATTGCGATTGTATGATTGTGATTGTATGATGGTGATTGTATGATTGTGATTGTATGATTCTGATTGTATGATTGTGATTGTATGATTGTGATTGTATGATTGTGGTTGTATGACTGTGATTGTATTATTGCAATTGTATGATTGCGATTTTACGATTGTGATTGTATGATTGTGACTGTATGATTGTGATTGTATGATTGTGTTTGTATGATTGTGATTGTATGATTGCGATTGTACGATTGTGATTGCATGATTGTGATTGTATGATTGTGATTGTATGATATTGATTGTATGATTGTGATTGTATTATTGTGATTGTATGATTGTGATATTATGATTGTGATTGTATGATTGTGATTGTATGATTGTGATTGTATGATTGTGATTGTATGATTTTGATTGTATGATTGTGATAGTATGATTGCGATTGTATGATTGTGATTGTATGATTGTATTTGGCAGACTGTAATTGTATGATTGTGATTGTATGATGGTGACTGTATTATTGTGATTGTATGATGTGATTGTACGATTATGATTGTATAATTGTGATTGTATGATTGTAATTGTATGATTGCGATTTTATGATTGTGATTGTATGATAGTGATCGGATGATTGTCATCGTATGATTGCGATTGTATGATTTTGATTGTCTGATTTTGATTGTATAATTGTGATTGTATGATTGTGATTGTATGATTGTGATTGTATGATTTTGATTGTATGATTGTGATTGTATGATTGTGATTGTATGATTGTTTTTTATATGATTGTGATTGTATAGTAATAGTTGTATGATTGTGATCGTATGATTGTGATTGTATGATTGTGATTGAATGATTGTGAGTGTATGATTGTGACTGTATGATTGTATTTAGGAGATTGTAATTGTATGATTGGGATTGTATGATTGTGATTGTATGCTTGCGATTGTATGATTGTGATTGTATGATTGTGATTGTATGATTGTGATTGTGTGATTGTGATTGTATGATTGTGATTGTATGATTGTATTTGGCAGATTGTAATTGTATGATTGTGATTGTATGATGGTGACTGTATTATTGTGATTGTACGATGTGATTGTATGATTGTAATTGTATGATTGCGATTTTATGATTGTGACTGTATGATTGTGATCGGATGATTGTCATCGTATGATTGCGATTGTATGATTTTGATTGTCTGATTTTGATTGTATAATTGTGATTGTATGATTGTGATTGTATGATTGTGACTGTATCATTGTATTTAGGAGATTGTAATTGTATGATTGGGATTGTATGATTGTGATTGTATGCTTGCGATTGTATGATTGTGATTGTATGATTGTGATTGTATGATTGTGATTGTGTGATTGTGATTGTATGATGGTGATTGTATGATTGTGACTGTATGATTGTGATTGTATGATCGTGTTTGTATGATTGTGATTGTATTATTGCGATTGTACGATTGTGATTGCATGATTGTGATTGTATGATTGTGATTGTATGATTTTGATTGTATGATTTTGATTGTATGATTGTGATTGTATTATTGTGATTGTATGATTGTGATAGTATGATTGTGATTGTATGATTGTGATTGTATGATTGTGATTGTATGATTTTGATTGTATGACTGTGATAGTATGATTGCGATTGTATGATTGTGATTGTATGATTGTATTTGGCAGATTGTAATTGTATGATTGTGATTGTATGATGGTAACTGTATTATTGTGATTGTACGGTGTGATTGTACGATTGTGATTGTATGATTGTAATTGTATGATTGCGATTTTATGATTGTGACTGTATGTTTGTGATCGGATGATTGTCATCGTATGATTGCGATTGTATGATTTTGATTGTCTGATTTTGATTGTATAATTGTGATTGTATGATTGTGATTGTATGATTGTGATGGTATGATTGTGATTGTATGATTGCGATAATATGATTGTGATTGTATGATTGTGATTTTATAATTGTGATTGTATGATTGTGATTGTATGATTGTGATTGTATGATTGTGGTTGTATGATTGTGATTGTATGATTGTGATTGTATGATTGTGATTGCATGATTGTGATTGTATGATTGTGATTGTATGATTGCGATTATATGATTGTGATTGTAGGATTATGATTGTATGATTTGATTGTATGATTGTGATTGTATGATTGTGACTGTATGATTGTGATTGTATGATTGTGTTTGTATGATTGTGATTGTATGATTGCGTTTGTACGATTGTGATTGCATGATTGTGTTTGTATGATTGTGATTGTATGATTTTGATTGTATGATTGTGATTGTATGATTGTGATTGTATGATTGTGATTGTATGATTGTGATTTTATGATTGTGATTGTATGATTGCGATCGGATGATTGTCATCGTATGATTGCGATTGTATGATTTTGATTGTCTGATTTGGATTGTACAATTGTGATTGTATGATTGTGATTGTATGATTGTGATTGTATGATTGTAATTGCATGATTGTGATGGTATGATTGTGATTGTATGATTGCGATAATATGATTGTGATTGTATGATTGTGATTGTATGATTGTGATTGTATGATTGTGATTGTATGATTGTGATTGTATGATTGTGATTGTATGATTGCGATTGTATGATTGCGATTGTATGATTGTGATAGCACGATTGTGATAGCACGATTGTGATTGTATGATTGTGATTGTATGATTTTGATTGTATGATTGTGATGGTATGATTGTGATTGTATGATTGCGATAATATGATTGTGATTGTATGATTGTGATTGTATGATTGTGATTGTATGATTGTGATTGTATGATTGTGATTGTATGATTGTGATTGTATGATCGTGATTGTATGATTTTGACTGTATGATTGTATTTAGGAGATTGTAATTGTATGATTGGGATTGTATGATTGTGATTGTATGCTTGCGATTGTATGATTGTGATTGTATGATTGTGATTGTATGATTGTGATTGTGTGATTGTGATTGTATGATTGTGATTGTATGATTGTGACTGTATGATTGTGATTGTATGATTGTGTTTGTATGATTGTGATTGTATGATTGTGATAGTATGATTGTGATTGTATGATTGTGATTGTATGATTGTGATTGTATGATTTTGATTGTATGATTGTGATAGTATGATTGCGATTGTATGATTGTGATTGTATGATTGTATTTGGCAGATTGTAATTGTATGATTGTGATTGTATGATGGTGACTGTATTATTGTGATTGTACGATGTGATTGTACGATTGTGATTGTATGATTGTGATTGTATGATTGTGATTGTATGATTGCTTATAATATGATTGTGATTGTATGATTGTGATTGTATGATTGTGATTGTATGCTTGCGATTGTATGATTGTGATTGTATGATTGTGATTGTATGATTGTGAATGTATGATTGTGATTGTATGATTGTATTTGGGAGATTGTAATTGTATGATTGGGATTGTATGATTGTGATTGCATGATTGTGATTGTATGATTGTGATTGTATGATTGTGATTGTATGATTTTGATTGTATGATTGTAATAGTATGATTGCGATTGTATGATTGTGATTGTATGATTGTATTTGGTAGATTCTAATTGTATGATTGCGATTGTATGATTGTGATTGTATGATTGTGATTGTATAATTGTGATTGTATGATTCTGATTGTATGATTGTGATTGTATGATTGTGATTGTATGATTGTGATTGTATGACTGTGATTGTATGATTGCAATTGTATGATTGCGATTTTATGATTGTGATTGTATGATTGTGATAGTATGATAGTGATTGTATGATTGTAATTGTATGATTGTGATGGTATGATTGTGATTGTATGATTGCGATAATATGATTGTGATTGTATGATTGTGATTGTATGATTGTGATTGTATGATTGTGATTGTATGATTGTGATTGTATGATTGCGATTGTATGATTGTGATTGCATGATTGTGATTGTATGATTGTGATTGTATGATTGTGATTGTGTGATTGTGATTGTATGATTGTGATCTTATGATTGCGATGGTATGATTGTGTTTGTATGATTGTGATTGTATGATTGTGATTGTATGATTGTGATTGTATGATTGTGATTGCATGATTGTGATTGTATGATTGTGATTGTATGATTGTGATTGTATGATTTTGATTGTATGATTGTAATAGTATGATTGCGATTGTATGATTGTGATTGTATGATTGTATTTGGTAGATTGTAATTGTATGATTGCGATTGTATGATTGTGACTGTATGATGGTGATTGTATGATTGTGATTGTATGATTCTGATTGTATGATTGTGATTGTATTATTGTGATTGTATGATTGTGGTTGTATGACTGTCATTGAATGATTGCAATTGTATGATTGCGATTTTACGATTGTGATTGTATGATTGTGACTGTATGATTGTGATTGTATGATTGTGTTTGTATGATTGTGATTGTATGATTGCGATTGTACGATTGTGATTGCATGATTGTGATTGTATGATTGTGATTGTATGATATTGATTGTATGATTGTGATTGTATTATTGTGATTGTATGATTGTGATAGTATGATTGTGATTGTATGATTGTGATTGTATGATTGTGATTGTATGATTGTGATTGTATGATTTTGATTGTATGATTGTGATAGTATGATTGCGATTGTATGATTGTGATTGTATGATTGTATTTGGCAGATTGTAATTGTATGATTGTGATTGTATGATGGTGACTGTATTATTGTGATTGTATGATGTGATTGTACGATTGTGATTGTATAATTGTGATTGTATGATTGTAATTGTATGATTGCGATTTTATGATTGTGATTGTATGATAGTGATCGGATGATTGTCATCGTATGATTGCGATTGTATGATTTTGATTGTCTGATTTTGATTGTATAATTGTGATTGTATGATTGTGATTGTATGATTGTGATTGTATGATTGTAATTGTATGATTGTGATGGTATGATTGTGATGGTATGATTGTGATTATATGATTGCGATAATATGATTGTGATTGTATGATTGTGATTGTATGATTGTGATTGTATGATTGCGATTGTATGATTGTGATTGTATGATTGTATTTGGCAGATTGTAATTGTATGATTGTGATTGTATGATGGTGACTGTATTATTGTGATTGTACGATGTGATTGTATGATTGTAATTGTATGATTGCGATTTTATGATTGTGACTGTATGATTGTGATCGGATGATTGTCATCGTATGATTGCGATTGTATGATTTTGATTGTCTGATTTGGATTGTACAATTGTGATTGTATGATTGTGATTGTATGATTGTAATTGCATGATTGTGATGGTATGATTGTGATTGTATGATTGCGATAATATGATTGTGATTGTATGATTGTGATTGTATGATTGTGATTGTATGATTGTGATTGTATGATTGTGATTGTATGATTGTGATTGTATGATTGTGATTGTATGATTGCGATTGTATGATTGTGATTGTATGATTGTGATTGTATGATTGCGATTGTATGATTGCGATTGTATGATTGTGACAGCACGATTGTGATTGTATGATTGTGATTGTATGATTTTGATTGTATGATTGTGATTGTATGATTGTGATTGTATGATTGTTTTTTATATGATTGTGATTGTATAGTAATAATTGTATGATTGTGATCGTATGATTGTGATTGTATGATTGTGATTGAATGATTGTGAGTGTATGATTGTGACTGTATGATTGTATTTAGGAGATTGTAATTGTATGATTGGGATTGTATGATTGTGATTGTATGCTTGCGATTGTATGATTGTGATTGTATGATTGTGATTGTATGATTGTGATTGTGTGATTGTGATTGTATGATTGTGATTGTATGATTGTGACCGTATGATTGTGATTGTATGATTGTGTTTGTATGATTGTGATTGTATGATTGTGATAGTATGATTGTGATTGTATGATTGTGATTGTATGATTGTGATTGTATGATTTTGATTGTATGATTGTGATAGTATGATTGCGATTGTATGATTGTGATTGTATGATTGTATTTGGCAGATTGTAATTGTATGATTGTGATTGTATGATGGTGACTGTATTATTGTGATTGTACGATGTGATTGTACGATTGTGATTGTATGATTGTGATTGTATGATTGTGATTGTATGATTGTGATTGTATGATTGCTTATAATATGATTGTGATTGTATGATTGTGATTGTATGATTGTGATTGTATGATTGTGATTGTATGCTTGCGATTGTATGATTGTGATTGTATGATTGTGATTGTATGATTGTGAATGTATGATTGTGATTGTATGATTGTATTTGGGAGATTGTAATTGTATGATTGGGATTGTATGATTGTGATTGCATGATTGTGATTGTATGATTGTGATTGTATGATTGTGATTGTATGATTTTGATTGTATGATTGTAATAGTATGATTGCGATTGTATGATTGTGATTGTATGATTGTATTTGGTAGATTCTAATTGCATGATTGCGATTGTATGATTGTGATTGTATGATTGTGATTGCATAATTGTGATTGTATGATTCTGATTGTATGATTGTGATTGTATGATTGTGATTGTATGATTGTGATTGTATGACTGTGATTGTATGATTGCAATTGTATGATTGTGATTGTATGATATTGATTGTATGATTGTGATTGTATTGTTGTGATTGTATGATTGTGATAGTATGATTGTGATTGTATGATTGTGATTGTATGATTGTGATTGTATGATTGTGATTGTATGATTTTGATTGTATGATTGTGATAGTATGATTGCGATTGTATGATTGTGATTGTATGATTGTGATTGTATGATTGTGAATGTATGATTGTGATTGTATGATTGTATTTGGGAGATTGTAATTGTATGATTGGGATTGTATGATTGTGATTGCATGATTGTGATTGTATGATTGTGATTGTATGATTGTGATTGTATGATTTTGATTGTATGATTGTAATAGTATGATTGCGATTGTATGATTGTGATTGTATGATTGTATTTGGTAGATTCTAGTTGTATGATTGCGATTGTATGATTGTGATTGTATGATTGTGATTGCATAATTGTGATTGTATGATTCTGATTGTATGATTGTGATTGTATGATTGTGATTGTATGATTGTGATTGTATGACTGTGATTGTATGATTGCAATTGTATGATTGCGATTTTATGATTGTGATTGTATGATTGTGATTGTATGATTGTGATTGCATGATTGTGATTGTATGATTGTGATTGTATGATTGTGATTGTATGATTGTGATTGTATGATTTTGATTGTATGATTGTAATAGTATGATTGCGATTGTATGATTGTGATTGTATGATTGTATTTGGTAGATTGTAATTGTATGATTGCGATTGTATGATTGTGATTGTATGATGGTGATTGTATGATTGTGATTGTATGATTCTGATTGTATGATTGTGATTGTATGATTGTGATTGTATGATTGTGGTTGTATGACTGTCATTGAATGATTGCAATTGTATGATTGCGATTTTACGATTGTGATTGTATGATTGTGACTGTATGATTGTGATTGTATGATTGTGTTTGTATGATTGTGATTGTATGATTGCGATTGTACGATTGTGATTGCATGATTGTGATTGTATGATTGTGATTGTATGATATTGATTGTATGATTGTGATTGTATTATTGTGATTGTATGATTGTGATAGTATGATTGTGATTGTATGATTGTGATTGTATGATTGTGATTGTATGATTGTGATTGTATGATTTTGATTGTATGATTGTGATAGTATGATTGCGATTGTATGATTGTGATTGTATGATTGTATTTGGCAGATTGTAATTGTATGATTGTGATTGTATGATGGTGACTGTATTATTGTGATTGTATGATGTGATTGTACGATTGTGATTGTATAATTGTGATTGTATGATTGTAATTGTATGATTGCGATTTTATGATTGTGATTGTATGATAGTGATCGGATGATTGTCATCGTATGATTGCGATTGTATGATTTTGATTGTCTGATTTTGATTGTATAATTGTGATTGTATGATTGTGATTGTATGATTGTGATTGTATGATTGTAATTGTATGATTGTGATGGTATGATTGTGATGGTATGATTGTGATTATATGATTGCGATAATATGATTGTGATTGTATGATTGTGATTGTATGATTGTGATTGTATGATTGCGATTGTATGATTGTGATTGTATGATTGTATTTGGCAGATTGTAATTGTATGATTGTGATTGTATGATGGTGACTGTATTATTGTGATTGTACGATGTGATTGTATGATTGTAATTGTATGATTGCGATTTTATGATTGTGACTGTATGATTGTGATCGGATGATTGTCATCGTATGATTGCGATTGTATGATTTTGATTGTCTGATTTGGATTGTACAATTGTGATTGTATGATTGTGATTGTATGATTGTAATTGCATGATTGTGATGGTATGATTGTGATTGTATGATTGCGATAATATGATTGTGATTGTATGATTGTGATTGTATGATTGTGATTGTATGATTGTGATTGTATGATTGTGATTGTATGATTGTGATTGTATGATTGCGATTGTATGATTGTGATTGTATGATTGTGATTGTATGATTGCGATTGTATGATTGCGATTGTATGATTGTGACAGCACGATTGTGATTGTATGATTGTGATTGTATGATTTTGATTGTATGATTGTGATTGTATGATTGTGATTGTATGATTGTTTTTTATATGATTGTGATTGTATAGTAATAATTGTATGATTGTGATCGTATGATTGTGATTGTATGATTGTGATTGAATGATTGTGAGTGTATGATTGTGACTGTATGATTGTATTTAGGAGATTGTAATTGTATGATTGGGATTGTATGATTGTGATTGTATGCTTGCGATTGTATGATTGTGATTGTATGATTGTGATTGTATGATTGTGATTGTGTGATTGTGATTGTATGATTGTGATTGTATGATTGTGACCGTATGATTGTGATTGTATGATTGTGTTTGTATGATTGTGATTGTATGATTGTGATAGTATGATTGTGATTGTATGATTGTGATTGTATGATTGTGATTGTATGATTTTGATTGTATGATTGTGATAGTATGATTGCGATTGTATGATTGTGATTGTATGATTGTATTTGGCAGATTGTAATTGTATGATTGTGATTGTATGATGGTGACTGTATTATTGTGATTGTACGATGTGATTGTACGATTGTGATTGTATGATTGTGATTGTATGATTGTGATTGTATGATTGTGATTGTATGATTGCTTATAATATGATTGTGATTGTATGATTGTGATTGTATGATTGTGATTGTATGATTGTGATTGTATGCTTGCGATTGTATGATTGTGATTGTATGATTGTGATTGTATGATTGTGAATGTATGATTGTGATTGTATGATTGTATTTGGGAGATTGTAATTGTATGATTGGGATTGTATGATTGTGATTGCATGATTGTGATTGTATGATTGTGATTGTATGATTGTGATTGTATGATTTTGATTGTATGATTGTAATAGTATGATTGCGATTGTATGATTGTGATTGTATGATTGTATTTGGTAGATTCTAATTGCATGATTGCGATTGTATGATTGTGATTGTATGATTGTGATTGCATAATTGTGATTGTATGATTCTGATTGTATGATTGTGATTGTATGATTGTGATTGTATGATTGTGATTGTATGACTGTGATTGTATGATTGCAATTGTATGATTGTGATTGTATGATATTGATTGTATGATTGTGATTGTATTGTTGTGATTGTATGATTGTGATAGTATGATTGTGATTGTATGATTGTGATTGTATGATTGTGATTGTATGATTGTGATTGTATGATTTTGATTGTATGATTGTGATAGTATGATTGCGATTGTATGATTGTGATTGTATGATTGTGATTGTATGATTGTGATTGTATGATTGTGAATGTATGATTGTGATTGTATGATTGTATTTGGGAGATTGTAATTGTATGATTGGGATTGTATGATTGTGATTGCATGATTGTGATTGTATGATTGTGATTGTATGATTGTGATTGTATGATTTTGATTGTATGATTGTAATAGTATGATTGCGATTGTATGATTGTGATTGTATGATTGTATTTGGTAGATTCTAGTTGTATGATTGCGATTGTATGATTGTGATTGTATGATTGTGATTGCATAATTGTGATTGTATGATTCTGATTGTATGATTGTGATTGTATGATTGTGATTGTATGATTGTGATTGTATGACTGTGATTGTATGATTGCAATTGTATGATTGCGATTTTATGATTGTGATTGTATGTTTGTGATAGTATGATTGCGATTGTATGATTGTGATTGTATGATTGTATTTGGCAGATTGTAATTGTATGATTGTGATTGTATGATGGTGACTGTATTATTGTGATTGTACGATGTGATTGTACGATTGTGATTGTATGATTGTAATTGTATGATTGCGATTTTATGATTGTGACTGTATGATTGTGATCGGATGATTGTCATCGTATGATTGCGATTGTATGATTTTGATTGTCTGATTTTGATTGTATAATTGTGATTGTATGATTGTGATTGTATGATTGTGATGGTATGATTGTGATTGTATGATTGCGATAATATGATTGTGATTGTATGATTGTGATTGTATAATTGTGATTGTATGATTGTGATTGTATGATTGTGATTGTATGATTGTGATTGTATGATTGTGATTGTATGATTGTGATTGTATGATTGTGATTGCATGATTGTGATTGTATGATTGTGATTGTATGATTGCGATTATATGATTGTGATTGTAGGATTATGATTGTATGATTTGATTGTATGATTGTGATTGTATGATTGTGACTGTATGATTGTGATTGTATGATTGTGTTTGTATGATTGTGATTGTATGATTGCGTTTGTACGATTGTGATTGCATGATTGTGTTTGTATGATTGTGATTGTATGATTTTGATTGTATGATTGTGATTGTATGATTGTGATTGTATGATTGTGATTGTATGATTGTGATTTTATGATTGTGATTGTATGATTGCGATCGGATGATTGTCATCGTATGATTGCGATTGTATGATTTTGATTGTCTGATTTGGATTGTACAATTGTGATTGTATGATTGTGATTGTATGATTGTGATTGTATGATTGTAATTGCATGATTGTGATGGTATGATTGTGATTGTATGATTGCGATAATATGATTGTGATTGTATGATTGTGATTGTATGATTGTGATTGTATGATTGTGATTGTATGATTGTGATTGTATGATTGTGATTGTATGATTGTGATTGTATGATTGTGATTGTATGATTGCGATTGTATGATTGCGATTGTATGATTGTGATAGCACGATTGTGATTGTATGATTGTGATTGTATGATTTTGATTGTATGATTGTGATGGTATGATTGTGATTGTATGATTGCGATAATATGATTGTGATTGTATGATTGTGATTGTATGATTGTGATTGTATGATTGTGATTGTATGATTGTGATTGTATGATTGTGATTGTATGATTGTGATTGTATGATTGTGATTGTATGATTGTGATTGTATGATTGTGATTGAATGATTGTGAGTGTATGATTTTGACTGTATGATTGTATTTAGGAGATTGTAATTGTATGATTGGGATTGTATGATTGTGATTGTATGCTTGCGATTGTATGATTGTGATTGTATGATTGTGATTGTATGATTGTGATTGTGTGATTGTGATTGTATGATTGTGATTGTATGATTGTGACTGTATGATTGTGATTGTATGATTGTGTTTGTATGATTGTGATTGTATGATTGTGATAGTATGATTGTGATTGTATGATTGTGATTGTATGATGGTGATTGTATGATTTTGATTGTATGATTGTGATAGTATGATTGCGATTGTATGATTGTGATTGTATGATTGTATTTGGCAGATTGTAATTGTATGATTGTGATTGTATGATGGTGACTGTATTATTGTGATTGTACGATGTGATTGTACGATTGTGATTGTATGATTGTGATTGTATGATTGTGATTGTATGATTGTGATTGTATGATTGCTTATAATATGATTGTGATTGTATGATTGTGATTGTATGATTGTGATTGTATGCTTGCGATTGTATGATTGTGATTGTATGATTGTGATTGTATGATTGTGAATGTATGATTGTGATTGTATGATTGTATTTGGGAGATTGTAATTGTATGATTGGGATTGTATGATTGTGATTGCATGATTGTGATTGTATGATTGTGATTGTATGATTGTGATTGTATGATTTTGATTGTATGATTGTAATAGTATGATTGCGATTGTATGATTGTGATTGTATGATTGTATTTGGTAGATTCTAATTGTATGATTGCGAATGTATGATTGTGATTGTATGATTGTGATTGTATGATTGTGATTGTATGATTCTGATTGTATGATTGTGATTGTATGATTGTGATTGTATGACTGTGATTGTATGATTGCAATTGTATGATTGCGATTTTATGATTGTGATTTTATGATTGTGATAGTATGATTGTGATTGTATGATTTTAATTGTATGATTGTGATGGTATGATTGTGATTGTATGATTGCGATAATATGATTATGATTGTATGATTGTGATTGTATGATTGTGATTGTATGATTGTGATTGTATGATTGTGATTGTATGATTGCGATTGTATGATTGTGATTGCATGATTGTGATTGTATGATTGTGATTGTATGATTGTGATTGTGTGATTGTGATTGTATGATTGTGATCTTATGATTGCGATGGTATGATTGTGTTTGTATGATTGTGATTGTATGATTGTGATTGTATGATTGTGATTGTATGATTGTGATTGCATGATTGCGATTGTATAATTGTGATTGCATGATTGTGATTGTATGATTGTGAATGTATGATTGTGATTATATGATTGTATTTGGGAGATTGTAATTGTATGATTGGGATTGTATGATTGTGATTGCATGATTGTGATTGTATGATTGTGATTGTATGATTGTGATTGTATGATTTTGATTGTATGATTGTAATAGTATGATTGCGATTGTATGATTGTAATTGTATGATTGTATTTGGTAGATTCTAATTGTATGATTGCGATTGTATGATTGTGATTGTATGATTGTGATTGTATAATTGTGATTGTATGATTCTGATTGTATGATTGTGATTGTATGATTGTGATTGTATGATTGTGATTGTATGACTGTGATTGTATGATTGCAATTGTATGATTGCGATTTTATGATTGTGATTGTATGATTGTGATAATATGATTGTGATTGTATGATTGTAATTGTATGATTGTGATGGTATGATTGTGATTGTATGATTGCGATAATATGATTGTGATTGTATGATTGTGATTGTATGATTGTGATTGTATGATTGTGATTGTATGATTGTGATTGTATGATTGTGATTGTATGATTGCGATTGTATGATTGTGATTGCATGATTGTGATTGTATGATTGTGATTGTATGATTGTGATTGTGTGATTGTGATTGTATGATTGTGATCTTATGATTGCGATGGTATGATTGTGTTTGTATGATTGTGATTGTATGATTGTGATTGTATGATTGTGATTGTATGATTGTGATTGCATGATTGTGATTGTATGATTGTGATTGTATGATTGTGATTGTATGATTTTGATTGTATGATTGTAATAGTATGATTGCGATTGTATGATTGTGATTGTATGATTGTATTTGGTAGATTGTAATTGTATGATTGCGATTGTATGATTGTGATTGTATGATGGTGATTGTATGATTGTGATTGTATGATTCTGATTGTATGATTGTGATTGTATGATTGTGATTGTATGATTGTGGTTGTATGACTGTGATTGTATGATTGCAATTGTATGATTGCGATTTTACGATTGTGATTGCATGATTGTGATTGTATGATTGTGATTGTATGATATTGATTGTATGATTGTGATTGTATTATTGTGATTGTATGATTGTGATATTATGATTGTGATTGTATGATTGTGATTGTATGATTGTGATTGTATGATTGTGATTGTATGATTTTGATTGTATGATTGTGATAGTATGATGGCGATTGTATGATTGTGATTGTATGATTGTATTTGGCAGATTGTAATTGTATGATTGTGATTGTATGATGGTGACTGTATTATTGTGATTGTATGATGTGATTGTACGATTGTGATTGTATAATTGTGATTGTATGATTGTAATTGTATGATTGCGATTTTATGATTGTGATTGTATGATAGTGATCGGATGATTGTCATCGTATGATTGCGATTGTATGATTTTGATTGTCTGATTTTGATTGTATAATTGTGATTGTATGATTGTGATTGTATGATTGTGATTGTATGATTTTGATTGTATGATTGTGATTGTATGATTGTGATTGTATGATTGTTTTTTATATGATTGTGATTGTATAGTAATAATTGTATGATTGTGATCGTATGATTGTGATTGTATGATTGTGATTGAATGATTGTGAGTGTATGATTGTGACTGTATGATTGTATTTAGGAGATTGTAATTGCATGATTGGGATTGTATGATTGTGATTGTATGCTTGCGATTGTATGATTGTGATTGTATGATTGTGATTGTGTGATTGTGATTGTATGATTGTGATTGTATGATTGTGACTGTATGATTGTGATTGTATGATTGTGTTTGTATGATTGTGATTGTATGATTGTGATTGTATGATTGTGATTGTATGATTGTGATTGTATGATTGTGATTGAATGATTGTGAGTGTATGATTGTGCCTGTATGATTGTATTTAGGAGATTGTAATTGTATGATTGGGATTGTATGATTGTGATTGTATGCTTGCGATTGTATGATTGTGATTGTATGATTGTGATTGTATGATTGTGATTGTGTGATTGTGATTGTATGATTGTGATTGTATGATTGTGACTGTATGATTGTGATTGTATGATTGTGTTTGTATGATTGTGATTGTATGATTGTGATAGTATGATTGTGATTGTATGATTGTGATTGTATGATTGTGATTGTATGATTTTGATTGTATGATTGTGATAGTATGATTGCGATTGTATGATTGTGATTGTATGATTGTATTTGGCAGATTGTAATTGTATGATTGTGATTGTATGATGGTGACTGTATTATTGTGATTGTACGATGTGATTGTACGATTGTGATTGTATGATTGTGATTGTATGATTGTGATTGTATGATTGTGATTGTATGATTGCTTATAATATGATTGTGATTGTATGATTGTGATTGTATGATTGTGATTGTATGCTTGCGATTGTATGATTGTGATTGTATGATTGTGATTGTATGATTGTGAATGTATGATTGTGATTGTATGATTGTATTTGGGAGATTGTAATTGTATGATTGGGATTGTATGATTGTAATAGTATGATTGCGATTGTATGATTGTGATTGTATGATTGTATTTGGTAGATTCTAATTGTATGATTGCGATTGTATGATTGTGATTGTATGATTGTGATTGTATGATTGTGATTGTATGATTCTGATTGTATGATTGTGATTGTATGATTGTGATTGTATGATTGTGATTGTATGACTGTGATTGTATGATTGCAATTGTATGATTGCGATTTTATGATTGTGATTTTATGATTGTGATAGTATGATTGTGATTGTATGATTGTAATTGTATGATTGTGATGGTATGATTGTGATTGTATGATTGCGATAATATGATTGTGATTGTATGATTGTGATTGTATGATTGTGATTGTATGATTGTGATTGTATGATTGTGATTGTATGATTGTGATTGTATGATTGCGATTGTATGATTGTGATTGCATGATTGTGATTGTATGATTGTGATTGTATGATTGTGATTGTGTGATTGTGATTGTATGATTGTGATCTTATGATTGCGATGGTATGATTGTGTTTGTATGATTGTGATTGTATGATTGTGATTGTATGATTGTGATTGTATGATTGTGATTGCATGATTGTGATTGTATGATTGTGATTGTATGATTGTGATTGTATGATTTTGATTGTATGATTGTGATAGTATGATTGCGATTGTATGATTGTGATTGTATGATTGTATTTGGCAGATTGTAATTGTATGATTGTGATTGTATGATGGTGACTGTATTATTGTGATTGTACGATGTGATTGTACGATTGTGGTTGTATGATTGTGATTGTATGATTGTGATTGTATGATTGTGATTGTATGATTGCTTATAATATGATTGTGATTGTATGATTGTGATTGTATGATTGTGATTGTATGCTTGTGATTGTATGATTGTGATTGTATGATTGTGATTGTATGATTGTGATTGTATGATTGCTTATAATATGATTGTGATTGTATGATTGTGATTGTATGATTGTGATTGTATGCTTGCGATTGTATGATTGTGATTGTATGATTGTGATTGTATGATTGTGAATGTATGATTGTGATTGTACGATTGTATTTGGGAGATTGTAATTGTATGATTGGGATTGTATGATTGTGATTGCATGATTGTGATTGTATGATTGTGATTGTATGATTGTGATTGTATGATTTTGATTGTATGATTGTAATAGTATGATTGCGATTGTATGATTGTGATTGTATGATTGTATTTGGTAGATTCTAATTGTATGATTGCGATTGTATGATTGTGATTGTATGATTGTGATTGTATGATTGTGATTGTATGATTCTGATTGTATGATTGTGATTGTATGATTGTGATTGTATGATTGTGATTGTATGACTGTGATTGTATGATTGTATTTGGTAGATTCTAATTGTATGATTGCGATTGTATGATTGTGATTGTATGATTGTGATTGTATGATTGTGATTGTATGATTGTGATTGTATGATTCTGATTGTATGATTGTGATTGTATGATTGTGATTGTATGATTGTGATTGTATGACTGTGATTGTATGATTGCAATTGTATGATTGCGATTTTATGATTGTGATTTTATGATTGTGATAGTATGATTGTGATTGTATGATTGTAATTGTATGATTGTGATGGTATGATTGCGATTGTATGATTGCGATAATATGATTGTGATTGTATGATTGTGATTGTATGATTGTGATTGTATGATTGTGATTGTATGATTGCGATTGCATGATTGTGATTGCATGATTGTGATTGTATGATTGTGATTGTATGATTGTGATTGTGTGATTGTGATTGTATGATTGTGATCTTATGATTGCGATGGTATGATTGTGTTTGTATGATTGTGATTGTATGATTGTGATTGTATGATTGTGATTGTATGATTGTGATTGCATGATTGTGATTGTATGATTGTGATTGTATGATTGTATTTGGCAGATTGTAATTGTATGATTGTGATTGTATGATGGTGACTGTATTATTGTGATTGTATGATGTGATTGTACGATTGTGATTGTATAATTGTGATTGTATGATTGTAATTGTATGATTGCGATTTTATGATTGTGATTGTATGATAGTGATCGGCTGATTGTCATCGTATGATTGCGATTGTATGATTTTGATTGTCTGATTTTGATTGTATAATTGTGATTGTATGATTGTGATTGTATGATTGTGATTGTATGATTTTGATTGTATGATTGTGATTGTATGATTGTGATTGTATGATTGTTTTTTATATGATTGTGATTGTATAGTAATAATTGTATGATTGTGATCGTATGATTGTGATTGTATGATTGTGATTGAATGATTGTGAGTGTATGATTGTGACTGTATGATTGTATTTAGGAGATTGTAATTGTATGATTGGGATTGTATGATTGTGATTGTATGCTTGCGATTGTATGATTGTGATTGTATGATTGTGATTGTATGATTGTGATTGTGTGATTGTGATTGTATGATTGTGATTGTATGATTGTGACTGTATGATTGTGATTGTATGATTGTGTTTGTATGATTGTGATTGTATGATTGTGATAGTATGATTGTGATTGTATGATTGTGATTGTATGATTGTGATTGTATGATTTTGATTGTATGATTGTGATAGTATGATTGCGATTGTATGATTGTGATTGTATGATTGTATTTGGCAGATTGTAATTGTATGATTGTAATTGTATGATGGTGACTGTATTATTGTGATTGTACGATGTGATTGTACGATTGTGATTGTATGATTGTGATTGTATGATTGTGATTGTATGATTGTGATTGTATGATTGCTTATAATATGATTGTGATTGTATGATTGTGATTGTATGATTGTGATTGTATGCTTGCGATTGTATGATTGTGATTGTATGATTGTGATTGTATGATTGTGAATGTATGATTGTGATTGTATGATTGTATTTGGGAGATTGTAATTGTATGATTGGGATTGTATGATTGTGATTGCATGATTGTGATTGTATGATTGTGATTGTATGACTGTGATTGTATGATTTTGATTGTATGATTGTAATAGTATGATTGCGATTGTATGATTGTGATTGTATGATTGTATTTGGTAGATTCTAATTGTATGATTGCGATTGTATGATTGTGATTGTATGATTGTGATTGTATGATTGTGATTGTATGATTCTGATTGTATGATTGTGATTGTATGATTGTGATTGTATGATTGTGATTGTATGACTGTGATTGTATGATTGCAATTGTATGATTCCGATTTTATGATTGTGATTTTATGATTGTGATAGTATGATTGTGATTGTATGATTGTAATTGTATGATTGTGATGGTATGATTGTGATTGTATGATTGTGATTGTATGATTGTGATTGTATGATTGTGATTGTATGATTGTGATTGTATGATTGCGATTGTATGATTGTGATTGCATGATTGTGATTGTATGATTGTGATTGTATGATTGTGATTGTGTGATTGTGATTGTATGATTGTGATCTTATGATTGCGATGGTATGATTGTGTTTGTATGATTGTGATTGTATGATTGTGATTGTATGATTGTGATTGTATGATTGTGATTGCATGATTGTGATTGTATGATTGTGATTGTATGATTGTGATTGTATGATTTTGATTGTATGATTGTAATAGTATGATTGCGATTGTATGATTGTGATTGTATGATTGTATTTGGTAGATTGTAATTGTATGATTGCGATTGTATGATTGTGATTGTATGATGGTGATTGTATGATTGTGATTGTATGATTCTGATTGTATGATTGTGATTGTATGATTGTGATTGTATGATTGTGATTGTATGACTGTGATTGTATGATTGCAATTGTATGATTGCGATTTTACGATTGTGATTGTATGATTGTGACTGTATGATTGTGATTCTATGATTGTGTTTGTATGATTGTGATTGTATGATTGCGATTGTACGATTGTGATTACATGATTGTGATTGTATGATTGTGATTGTATGATATTGATTGTATGATTGTGATTGTATGATTGTATTTGGCAGATTGTAATTGTATGATTGTGATTGTATGATGGTGACTGTATTATTGTGATTGTATGATGTGATTGTACGATTGTGATTGTATAATTGTGATTGTATGATTGTAATTGTATGATTGCGATTTTATGATTGTGACTGTATGACTGTGATCGGATGATTGTCATCGTATGATTGCGATTGTATGATTTTGATTGTCTGATTTTGATTGTATAATTGTGATTGTATGATTGTGATTGTATGATTGTGACTGTATCATTGTATTTAGGAGATTGTAATTGTATGATTGGGATTGTGTGATTGTGATTGTATGCTTGCGATTGTATGATTGTGATTGTATGATTGTGATTGTATGATTGTGATTGTGTGATTGTGATTGTACGATGGTGATTGTATGATTGTGACTGTATGATTGTGATTGTATGATCGTGTTTGTATGATTGTGATTGTATGATTGCGATTGTACGATTGTGATTGCATGATTGTGATTGTATGATTGTGATTGTATGATTTTGATTGTATGATTTTGATTGTATGATTGTGATTGTATTATTGTGATTGTATGATTGTGATAGTATGATTGTGATTGTATGATTGTGATTGTATGATTGTGATTGTATGATTTTGATTGTATGACTGTGATAGTATGATTGCGATTGTATGATTGTGATTGTATGATTGTATTTGGCAGATTGTAATTGTATGATTGTGATTGTATGATGGTGACTGTATTATTGTGATTGTACGATGTGATTGTACGATTGTGATTGTATGATTGTAATTGTATGATTGCGATTTTATGATTGTGACTGTATGATTGTGATCGGATGATTGTCATCGTATGATTGCGATTGAATGATTTTGATTGTCTGATTTTGATTGTATAATTGTGATTGTATGATTGTGATTGTATGATTGTGATGGTATGATTGTGATTGTATGATTGCGATAATATGATTGTGATTGTATGATTGTGATTGTATGATTGTGATTGTATGATTGTGATTGTATGATTGTAATAGTATGATTGCGATTGTATGATTGTGATTGTATGATTGTATTTGGTAGATTGTAATTGTATGATTGCGATTGTATGATTGTGATTGTATGATGGTGATTGTATGATTGTGGTTGTATGATTCTGATTGTATGATTGTGATTGTATGATTGTGATTGTATGATTGTGGTTGTATGACTGTGATTGAATGATTGCAATTGTATGATTGCGATTTTACGATTGTGATTGTATGATTGTGACTGTATGATTGTGATTGTATGATTGTGTTTGTATGATTGTGATTGTATGATTGCGATTGTACGATTGTGATTGCATGATTGTGATTGTATGATTGTGATTGTATGATATTGATTGTATGATTGTGATTGTATTATTGTGATTGTATGATTGTGATAGTATGATTGTGATTGTATGATTGTGATTATGTGATTGTGATTGTATGATTGTGATTATGTGATTGTGATTGTATGATTGTGATTGTATGATTGTGACCGTATGATTGTGATTGTATGATTGTGATTGTATGATTGTGGTTGTATGACTGTGATTGAATGATTGCAATTGTATGATTGCGATTTTACGATTGTGATTGTATGATTGTGACTGTATGATTGTGATTGTATGATTGTGATTGTATGATTGTGATTGTATGATTGTGATTGTATGATTGTGATTGTATGCTTGCGATTGTATGATTGTGATTGTATGATTGTGATTGTATGATTGTGAATGTATGATTGTGATTGTATGATTGTATTTGGGAGATTGTAATTGTATGATTGGGATTGTATGATTGTGATTGCATGATTGTGATTGTATGATTGTGATTGTATGATTGTGATTGTATGATTTTGATTGTATGATTGTAATAGTATGATTGCGATTGTATGATTGCGATTGTATGATTTTGATTGTATGATTGCAATTGCATGATTGCGATTTTATGATTGTGATTGTATGATTGTGATAGTATGATTGTGATTGTATGATTGTGATTTTATGATTGTGATTGTATGATTGTGATTGTATGATTGCGATTGTATGATTGTGATTGTATGATTGTATTTGGCAGATTGTAATTGTATGATTGTGATTGTATGATTGTGACTGTATTATTGTGATTGTATGATTGTGATTGTATGATTGTGATTGTATGATTGTGATTGTGTGATTGCGATTGTATGATTGTGATTGCATGATTGTGATTGTATGATTGTGATTGTATGATTGTGATTGTGTGATTGTGATTGTATGATTGTGATCTTATGATTGCGATGGTATGATTGTGTTTGTATGATTGTGATTGTATGATTGTGATTGTATGATTGTGATTGTATGATTGTGATTGTATGATTGTGATTGCATGATTGTGATTGTATGATTGTGATTGTATGATTGTGATTGTATGATTGTGATTGTATGATTGTGATTGTATGATTGTAATAGTATGATTGCGATTGTATGATTGTGATTGTATGATTGTATTTGGTAGATTGTAATTGTATGATTGCGATTGTATGATTGTGATTGTATGATGGTGATTGTATGATTGTGATTGTATGATTGTGATTGTATGATTGTGATTGTATGATTGTGATTGTATGATTGTGATTGTATGATTGCTTATAATATGATTGTGATTGTATGATTGTGTTTGTATGATTGTGATTGTATGATTGTGATTGTATGATTGTGATTGTATGATTGTGATTGCATGATTGTGATTGTATGATTGTGATTGTATGATTGTGATTGTATGATTTTGATTGTATGATTGTAATAGTATGATTGCGATTGTATGATTGTGATTGTATGATTGTATTTGGTAGATTGTAATTGTATGATTGCGATTGTATGATTGTGATTGTATGATGGTGATTGTATGATTGTGATTGTATGATTCTGATTGTATGATTGTGATTGTATGATTGTGATTGTATGATTGTGATTGTATGACTGTGATTGTATGATTGCAATTGTATGATTGCGATTTTACGATTGTGATTGTATGATTGTGACTGTATGATTGTGATTGTATGATTGTGTTTGTATGATTGTGATTGTATGATTGCGATTGTACGATTGTGATTGCATGATTGTGATTGTATGATTGTGATTGTATGATATTGATTGTATGATTGTGATTGTATTATTGTGATTGTATGATTGTGATAGTATGATTGTGATTGTATGATTGTGATTGTATGATTGTGATTGTATGATTGTGATTGTATGATTTTGATTGTATGATTGTGATAGTATGATTGCGATTGTATGATTGTGATTGTATGATTGTATTTGGCAGATTGTAATTGTATGATTGTGATTGTATGTTGGTGACTGTATTATTGTGATTGTATGATGTGATTGTACGATTGTGATTGTATAATTGTGATTGTATGATTGTAATTGTATGATTGCGATTTTATGATTGTGATTGTATGATAGTGATCGGATGATTGTCATCGTATGATTGCGATTGTATGATTTTGATTGTCTGATTTTGATTGTATAATTGTGATTGTATGATTGTGATTGTATGATTGTGATTGTATGATTGTGATTGTATGACTGTAATTGTATGATTGTGATGGTATGATTGTGATGGTATGATTGTGATTGTATGATTGCGATAATATGATTGTGATTGTATGATTGTGATTGTATGATTGTGATTGTATGATTGTGATTGTATGATTGCGATTGTATGATTGTGATTGTATGATTGTATTTGGCAGATTGTAATTGTATGATTGTGATTGTATGATGGTGACTGTATTATTGTGATTGTACGATGTGATTGTATGATTGTAATTGTATGATTGCGATTTTATGATTGTGACTCTATGATTGTGATCGGATGATTGTCATCGTATGATTGCGATTGTATGATTTTGATTGTCTGATTTTGATTGTATAATTGTGATTGTATGATTGTGATTGTATGATTGTGACTGTATGATTGTATTTAGGAGATTGTAATTGTATGATTGGGATTGTATGATTGTGATTGCATGTTTGCGATTGTATGATTGTGATTGTATGATTGTGATTGTATGATTGTGATTGTGTGATTGTGATTGTATGATTGTGATTGTATGATTGTGACTGTATGATTGTGATTGTATGATCGTGTTTGTATGATTGTGATTGTACGATTGCGATTGTACGATTGTGATTGCATGATTGTGATTGTATGATTGTGATTGTATGATTTTGATTGTATGATTTTGATTGTATGATTGTGATTCTATTATTGTGATTGTATGATTGTGATAGTATGATTGTGATTGTATGATTGTGATTGTATGATTGTGATTGTATGATTTTGATTGTATGACTGTGATAGTATGATTGCGATTGTATGATTGTGATTGTATGATTGTATTTGGCAGATTTTAATTGTATGATTGTGATTGTATGATGGTGACTGTATTATTGTGATTGTACGATGTGATTGTACGATTGTGATTGTATGATTGTAATTGTATGATTGCGATTTTATGATTGTGACTGTATGATTGTGATCGGATGATTGTCATCGTATGATTGCGATTGTATGATTTTGATTGTCTGATTTTGATTGTATAATTGTGATTGTATGATTGTGATTGTATGATTGCGATGGTATGATTGTGATTGTATGATTGCGATAATATGATTGTGATTGTATGATTGTGATTGTATAATTGTGATTGTATGATTGTGATTGTATGATTGTGATTGTATGATTGTGATTGTATGATTGTGATTGTATGATTGTGATTGTATGATTGTGATTGCATGATTGTGATTGTATGATTGTGATTGTATGATTGTGATTGTATGATTGTGATTGTATGCTTGCGATTGTATGATTGTGATTGTATGATTGTGATTGTATGATTGTGAATGTACGATTGTGATTGTATGATTGTATTTGGGAGATTGTAATTGTATGATTGGGATTGTATGATTGTGATTGCATGATTGTGATTGTATGATTGTGATTGTATGATTGTGATTGTATGATTTTGATTGTATGATTGTAATAGTATGATTGCGATTGTATGATTGTGATTGTATGATTGTGATTGTATGATTGTGATTGTATGATTTTGATTGTATGATTGTGATAGTATGATTGCGATTGTATGATTGTGATTGTATGATTGTGATTGTATGATTGTGAATGTATGATTGTGATTGTATGATTGTATTTGGGAGATTGTAATTGTATGATTGGGATTGTATGATTGTGATTGCATGATTGTGATTGTATGATTGTGATTGTATGATTGTGATTGTATGATTTTGATTGTATGATTGTAATAGTATGATTGCGATTGTATGATTGTGATTGTATGATTGTATTTGGTAGATTCTAGTTGTGTGATTGCGATTGTATGATTGTGATTGTATGATTGTGATTGCATAATTGTGATTGTATGATTCTGATTGTATGATTGTGATTGTATGATTGTGATTGTATGATTGTGATTGTATGACTGTGATTGTATGATTGCAATTGTATGATTGCGATTTTATGATTGTGATTGTATGATTGTGATAGTATGATTGTGATTGTATGATTGTAATTGTATGATTGTGATGGTATGATTGTGATTGTATGATTGCGATAATATGATTGTGATTGTATGATTGTGATTGTATGATTGTGATTGTATGATTGTGATTGTATGATTGTGATTGTATGATTGCGATTGTATGATTGTGATTGCATGATTGTGATTGTATGATTGTGATTGTATGATTGTGATTGTGTGATTGTGATTGTATGAGTGTGATCTTATGATTGCGATGGTATGATTGTGTTTGTATGATTGTGATTGTATGATTGTGATTGTATGATTGTGATTGTATGATTGTGATTGCATGATTGTGATTGTATGATTGTGATTGTATGATTGTGATTGTATGATTTTGATTGTATGATTGTAATAGTATGATTGCGATTGTATGATTGTGATTGTATGATTGTATTTGGTAGATTGTAATTGTATGATTGCGATTGTATGATTGTGATTGTATGATGGTGATTGTATGATTGTGATTGTATGATTCTGATTGTATGATTGTGATTGTATGATTGTGATTGTATGATTGTGATTGTATGACTGTGATTGTATGATTGCAATTGTATGATTGCGATTTTACGATTGTGATTGTATGATTGTGACTGTATGATTGTGATTGTATGATTGTGTTTGTATGATTGTGATTGTATGATTGCGATTGTACGATTGTGATTGCATGATTGTGATTGTATGATTGTGATTGTATGATATTGATTGTATGATTGTGATTGTATTATTGTGATTGTATGATTGTGATAGTATGATTGTGATTGTATGATTGTGATTGTATGATTGTGATTGTATGATTGTGATTGTATGATTTTGATTGTATGATTGTGATAGTATGATTGCGATTGTATGATTGTGATTGTATGATTGTATTTGGCAGATTGTAATTGTATGATTGTGATTGTATGTTGGTGACTGTATTATTGTGATTGTATGATGTGATTGTACGATTGTGATTGTATAATTGTGATTGTATGATTGTAATTGTATGATTGCGATTTTATGATTGTGATTGTATGATAGTGATCGGATGATTGTCATCGTATGATTGCGATTGTATGATTTTGATTGTCTGATTTTGATTGTATAATTGTGATTGTATGATTGTGATTGTATGATTGTGATTGTATGATTGTGATTGTATGACTGTAATTGTATGATTGTGATGGTATGATTGTGATGGTATGATTGTGATTGTATGATTGCGATAATATGATTGTGATTGTATGATTGTGATTGTATGATTGTGATTGTATGATTGTGATTGTATGATTGCGATTGTATGATTGTGATTGTATGATTGTATTTAGCAGATTGTAATTGTATGATTGTGATTGTATGATGGTGACTGTATTATTGTGATTGTACGATGTGATTGTATGATTGTAATTGTATGATTGCGATTTTATGATTGTGACTGTATGATTGTGATCGGATGATTGTCATCGTATGATTGCGATTGTATGATTTTGATTGTCTGATTTTGATTGTATAATTGTGATTGTATGATTGTGATTGTATGATTGTGACTGTATGATTGTATTTAGGAGATTGTAATTGTATGATTGGGATTGTATGATTGTGATTGTATGCTTGCGATTGTATGATTGTGATTGTATGATTGTGATTGTATGATTGTGATTGTGTGATTGTGATTGTATGATTGTGATTGTATGATTGTGACTGTATGATTGTGATTGTATGATCGTGTTTGTATGATTGTGATTGTACGATTGCGATTGTACGATTGTGATTGCATGATTGTGATTGTATGATTGTGATTGTATGATTTTGATTGTATGATTTTGATTGTATGATTGTGATTCTATTATTGTGATTGTATGATTGTGATAGTATGATTGTGATTGTATGATTGTGATTGTATGATTGTGATTGTATGATTTTGATTGTATGACTGTGATAGTATGATTGCGATTGTATGATTGTGATTGTATGATTGTATTTGGCAGATTTTAATTGTATGATTGTGATTGTATGATGGTGACTGTATTATTGTGATTGTACGATGTGATTGTACGATTGTGATTGTATGATTGTAATTGTATGATTGCGATTTTATGATTGTGACTGTATGATTGTGATCGGATGATTGTCATCGTATGATTGCGATTGTATAATTTTGATTGTCTGATTTTGATTGTATAATTGTGATTGTATGATTGGGATTGTATGATTGTGATGGTATGATTGTGATTGTATGATTGCGATAATATGATTGTGATTGTATGATTGTGATTGTATAATTGTGATTGTATGATTGTGATTGTATGATTGTGATTGTATGATTGTGATTGTATGATTGTGATTGTATGATTGTGATTGTATGATTGTGATTGCATGATTGTGATTGTATGATTGTGATTGTATGATTGTGATTGTATGATTGTGATTGTAAGCTTGCGATTGTATGATTGTGATTGTATGATTGTATTTGGGAGATTGTAATTGTATGATTGGGATTGTATGATTGTGATTGCATGATTGTGATTGTATGATTGTGATTGTATGATTGTGATTGTATGATTTTGATTGTATGATTGTAATAGTATGATTGCGATTGTATGATTGTGATTGTATGATTGTGATTGTATGACTGTGATTGTATGATTTTGATTGTATGATTGTGATAGTATGATTGCGATTGTATGATTGTGATTGTATGATTGTGATTGTATGATTGTGAATGTATGATTGTGATTGTATGATTGTATTTGGGAGATTGTAATTGTATGATTGGGATTGTATGATTGTGATTGCATGATTGTGATTGTATGATTGTGATTGTATGATTGTGATTGTATGATTTTGATTGTATGATTGTAATAGTATGATTGCGATTGTATGATTGTGATTGTATGATTGTATTTGGTAGATTCTAGTTGTATGATTGCGATTGTATGATTGTGATTGTATGATTGTGATTGCATAATTGTGATTGTATGATTCTGATTGTATGATTGTGATTGTATGATTGTGATTGTATGATTGTGATTGTATGACTGTGATTGTATGATTGCAATTGTATGATTGCGATTTTATGATTGTGATTGTATGATTGTGATAGTATGATTGTGATTGTATGATTGTAATTGTATGATTGTGATGGTATGATTGTGATTGTATGATTGCGATAATATGATTGTGATTGTATGATTGTGATTGTATGATTGTGATTGTATGATTGTGATTGTATGATTGTGATTGTATGATTGCGATTGTATGATTGTGATTGCATGATTGTGATTGTATGATTGTGATTGTATGATTGTGATTGTGTGATTGTGATTGTATGAGTGTGATCTTATGATTGCGATGGTATGATTGTGTTTGTATGATTGTGATTGTATGATTGTGATTGTATGATTGTGATTGTATGATTGTGATTGTATGATTGTGATTGCATGATTGTGATTGTATGATTGTGATTGTATGATTGTGATTGTATGATTTTGATTGTATGATTGTAATAGTATGATTGCGATTGTATGATTGTGATAGTATGATTGTATTTGGTAGATTGTAATTGTATGATTGCGATTGTATGATTGTGATTGTATGATGGTGATTGTATGATTGTGATTGTATGATTCTGATTGTATGATTGTGATTGTATGATTGTGATTGTATGATTGTGATTGTATGACTGTGATTGTATGATTGCAATTGTATGATTGTGATTGTATGATTGTATTTGGCAGATTGTAATTGTATGATTGTGATTGTATGATGGTGACTGTATTATTGTGATTGTACGATGTGATTGTATGATTGTAATTGTATGATTGCGATTTTATGATTGTGACTGTATGATTGTGATCGGATGATTGTCATCGTATGATTGCGATTGTATGATTTTGATTGTCTGATTTTGATTGTATAATTGTGATTGTATGATTGTGATTGTATGATTGTGACTGTATGATTGTATTTAGGAGATTGTAATTGTATGATTGGGATTGTATGATTGTGATTGTATGCTTGCGATTGTATGATTGTGATTGTATGATTGTGATTGTATGATTGTGATTGTGTGATTGTGATTGTATGATTGTGATTGTATGATTGTGACTGTATGATTGTGATTGTATGATCGTGTTTGTATGATTGTGATTGTACGATTGCGATTGTACGATTGTGATTGCATGATTGTGATTGTATGATTGTGATTGTATGATTTTGATTGTATGATTTTGATTGTATGATTGTGATTCTATTATTGTGATTGTATGATTGTGATAGTATGATTGTGATTGTATGATTGTGATTGTATGATTGTGATTGTATGATTTTGATTGTATGACTGTGATAGTATGATTGCGATTGTATGATTGTGATTGTATGATTGTATTTGGCAGATTTTAATTGTATGATTGTGATTGTATGATGGTGACTGTATTATTGTGATTGTACGATGTGATTGTACGATTGTGATTGTATGATTGTAATTGTATGATTGCGATTTTATGATTGTGACTGTATGATTGTGATCGGATGATTGTCATCGTATGATTGCGATTGTATGATTTTGATTGTCTGATTTTGATTGTATAATTGTGATTGTATGATTGTGATTGTATGATTGTGATGGTATGATTGTGATTGTATGATTGCGATAATATGATTGTGATTGTATGATTGTGATTGTATAATTGTGATTGTATGATTGTGATTGTATGATTGTGATTGTATGATTGTGATTGTATGATTGTGATTGTATGATTGTGATTGTATGATTGTGATTGCATGATTGTGATTGTATGATTGTGATTGTATGATTGTGATTGTATGATTGTGATTGTATGCTTGCGATTGTATGATTGTGATTGTATGATTGTGATTGTATGATTGTGAATGTATGATTGTGATTGTATGATTGTATTTGGGAGATTGTAATTGTATGATTGGGATTGTATGATTGTGATTGCATGATTGTGATTGTATGATTGTGATTGTATGATTGTGATTGTATGATTTTGATTGTATGATTGTAATAGTATGATTGCGATTGTATGATTGTGATTGTATGATTGTGATTGTATGATTGTGATTGTATGATTTTGATTGTATGATTGTGATAGTATGATTGCGATTGTATGATTGTGATTGTATGATTGTGATTGTATGATTGTGAATGTATGATTGTGATTGTATGATTGTATTTGGGAGATTGTAATTGTATGATTGGGGTTGTATGATTGTGATTGCATGATTGTGATTGTATGATTGTGATTGTATGATTGTGATTGTATGATTTTGATTGTATGATTGTAATAGTATGATTGCGATTGTATGATTGTGATTGTATGATTGTATTTGGTAGATTCTAGTTGTATGATTGCGATTGTATGATTGGGATTGTATGATTGTGATTGCATAATTGTGATTGTATGATTCTGATTGTATGATTGTGATTGTATGATTGTGATTGTATGATTGTGATTGTATGACTGTGATTGTATGATTGCAATTGTATGATTGCGATTTTATGATTGTGATTGTATGATTGTGATAGTATGATTGTGATTGTATGATTGTAATTGTATGATTGTGATGGTATGATTGTGATTGTATGATTGCGATAATATGATTGTGATTGTATGATTGTGATTGTATGATTGTGATTGTATGATTGTGATTGTATGATTGTGATTGTATGATTGCGATTGTATGATTGTGATTGCATGATTGTGATTGTATGATTGTGATTGTATGATTGTGATTGTGTGATTGTGATTGTATGAGTGTGATCTTATGATTGCGATGGTATGATTGTGTTTGTATGATTGTGATTGTATGATTGTGATTGTATGATTGTGATTGTATGATTGTGATTGCATGATTGTGATTGTATGATTGTGATTGTATGATTGTGATTGTATGATTTTGATTGTATGATTGTAATAGTATGATTGCGATTGTATGATTGTGATTGTATGATTGTATTTGGTAGATTGTAATTGTATGATTGCGATTGTATGATTGTGATTGTATGATGGTGATTGTATGATTGTGATTGTATGATTCTGATTGTATGATTGTGATTGTATGATTGTGATTGTATGATTGTGATTGTATGACTGTGATTGTATGAGTGCAATTGTATGATTGCGATTTTACGATTGTGATTGTATGATTGTGACTGTATGATTGTGATTGTATGATTGTGTTTGTATGATTGTGATTGTATGATTGCGATTGTACGATTGTGATTGCATGATTGTGATTGTATGATTGTGATTGTATGATATTGATTGTATGATTGTGATTGTATTATTGTGATTGTATGATTGTGATAGTATGATTGTGATTGTATGATTGTGATTGTATGATTGTGATTGTATGATTGTGATTGTATGATTTTGATTGTATGATTGTGATAGTATGATTGCGATTGTATGATTGTGATTGTATGATTGTATTTGGCAGATTGTAATTGTATGATTGTGATTGTATGTTGGTGACTGTATTATTGTGATTGTATGATGTGATTGTACGATTGTGATTGTATAATTGTGATTGTATGATTGTAATTGTATGATTGCGATTTTATGATTGTGATTGTATGATAGTGATCGGATGATTGTCATCGTATGATTGCGATTGTATGATTTTGATTGTCTGATTTTGATTGTATAATTGTGATTGTATGATTGTGATTGTATGATTGTGACTGTATGATTGTATTTAGGAGATTGTAATTGTATGATTGGGATTGTATGATTGTGATTGTATGCTTGCGATTGTATGATTGTGATTGTATGATTGTGATTGTATGATTGTGATTGTGTGATTGTGATTGTATGATTGTGATTGTATGATTGTGACTGTATGATTGTGATTGTATGATCGTGTTTGTATGATTGTGATTGTACGATTGCGATTGTACGATTGTGATTGCATGATTGTGATTGTATGATTGTGATTGTATGATTTTGATTGTATGATTTTGATTGTATGATTGTGATTGTATTATTGTGATTGTATGATTGTGATAGTATGATTGTGATTGTATGATTGTGATTGTATGATTGTGATTGTATGATTTTGATTGTATGACTGTGATAGTATGATTGCGATTGTATGATTGTGATTGTATGATTGTATTTGGCAGATTGTAATTGTATGATTGTGATTGTATGATGGTGACTGTATTATTGTGATTGTACGATGTGATTGTACGATTGTGATTGTATGATTGTAATTGTATGATTGCGATTTTATGATTGTGACTGTATGATTGTGATCGGATGATTGTCATCGTATGATTGCGATTGTATGATTTTGATTGTCTGATTTTGATTGTATAATTGTGATTGTATGATTGTGATTGTATGATTGTGATGGTATGATTGTGATTGTATGATTGCGATAATATGATTGTGATTGTATGATTGTGATTGTATAATTGTGATTGTATGATTGTGATTGTATGATTGTGATTGTATGATTGTGATTGTATGATTGTGATTGTATGATTGTGATTGTATGATTGTGATTGCATGATTGTGATTGTATGATTGTGATTGTATGATTGCGATTATATGATTGTGATTGTAGGATTATGATTGTATGATTTGATTGTATGATTGTGATTGTATGATTGTGACTGTATGATTGTGATTGTATGATTGTGTTTGTATGATTGTGATTGTATGATTGCGTTTGTACGATTGTGATTGCATGATTGTGTTTGTATGATTGTGATTGTATGATTTTGATTGTATGATTGTGATTGTATTATTGTGATTGTATGATTGTGATAGTATGATTGTGATTGTATGATTGTGATTGTATGATTGAGATTGTATGATTTTGATTGTATGACTGTGATAGTATGATTGCGATTGTATGATTGTGATTGTATGATGGTGACTGTATTATTGTGATTGTATGATGTGATTGTACGATTGTGATTGTATGATTGTGATTGTATGATTGTGATTGTATGATTGTGATTGTATGATTGTAATTGTATGATTGCGATTTTATGATTGTGATTGTATGATTGCGATAATATGATTGTGATTGTACGATTGTGATTGTATGATTGTGATTGTATGATTGCGATTGTATGATTGCGATTGTATGATTGTGATAGCACGATTGTGATTGTATGATTTTGATTGTATGATTGTGATTGTATGATTGTGATTGTATGATTGTGATTGTATGATTGTGATTGTGTGATTGTGATTGTATGATTGCGATTGTATGATTGCGATTGTATGATTGTGATTGTATGATTGTGATTGTATGATTGTGATTGTATGATTGTAATTGTATGATTGCGATTTTATGATTGTGATTGTATGATTGCGATAATATGATTGTGATTGTACGATTGTGATTGTATGATTGTGATTGTATGATTGTGATTGTATGATTGTGATTGTATGATTGCGATTGTATGATTGCGATTGTATGATTGTGATAGCACGATTGTGATTGTATGATTTTGATTGTATGATTGTGATTGTATGATTGTGATTGTATGATTGTGATTGTATGATTGTGATTGTGTGATTGTGATTGTATGATTGTGATTGTATGGTTGTGACTGTATGATTGTGATTGTATGATTGTGTTTGTATGATTGTGATTGTATGATTGTGATAGTATGATTGTGATTGTATGATTGTGATTGTATGATTGTGATTGTATGATTTTGATTGTATGATTGTGATAGTATGATTGCGATTGTATGATTGTGATTGTATGATTGTATTTGGCAGATTGTAATTGTATGATTGTGATTGTATGATGGTGACTGTATTATTGTGATTGTACGATGTGATTGTACGATTATGATTGTATGATTGTGATTGTATGATTGTGATTGTATGATTGTGATTGTATGATTGCTTATAATATGATTGTGATTGTATGATTGTGATTGTATGATTGTGATTGTATGATTGTGATTGTATGCTTGCGATTGTATGATTGTGATTGTATGATTGTGATTGTATGATTGTGAATGTATGATTGTGATTGTATGATTGTATTTGGGAGATTGTAATTGTATGATTGGGATTGTATGATTGTGATTGCATGATTGTGATTGTATGATTGTGATTGTATGATTGTGATTGTATGATTTTGATTGTATGATTGTAATAGTATGATTGCGATTGTATGATTGTGATTGTATGATTGTATTTGGTAGATTCTAATTGTATGATTGCGATTGTATGATTGTGATTGTATGATTGTGATTGTATAATTGTGATTGTATGATTCTGATTGTATGATTGTGATTGTATGATTGTGATTGTATGATTGTGATTGTATGACTGTGATTGTATGATTGCAATTGTATGATTGCGATTTTATGATTGTGATTGTATGATTGTGATAGTATGATTGTGATTGTATGATTGTAATTGTATGATTGTGATGGTATGATTCTGATTGTATGATTGTGATTGTATGATTGTGATTGTATGATTGTGATTGTATGACTGTGATTGTATGATTGCAATTGTATGATTGCGATTTTACGATTGTGAATGTATGATTGTGACTGTATGATTGTGATTGTATGATTGTGTTTGTATGATTGTGATTGTATGATTGCGATTTTATGATTGTGATTGTATGATTGTGATAGTATGATTGTGATTGTATGATTGTAATTGTATGATTGTGATGGTATGATTCTGATTGTATGATTGTGATTGTATGATTGTGATTGTATGATTGTGATTGTATGACTGTGATTGTATGATTGCAATTGTATGATTGCGATTTTACGATTGTGAATGTATGATTGTGACTGTATGATTGTGATTGTATGATTGTGTTTGTATGATTGTGATTGTATGATTGCGATTGTACGATTGTGATTGCATGATTGTGATTGTATGATTGTGATTGTATGATATTGATTGTATGATTGTGATTGTATTATTGTGATTGTATGATTGTGATAGTATGATTGTGATTGTATGATTGTGATTGTATGATTGTGATTGTATGATTGTGATTGTATGATTGTGATTGTATGATTGTGATTGTATGATTGTGATTGTATGATTGTGATTGTATGATTGTGATTTTATGATTGTGATGTATGATTGTAATTGTATGATTATGATTGTATGATTGTGATTGTATGATTGAGATTGTATGATTGAGATTGTATGATTGTGATTGTATGATTGTGATTGTACGATTGTGATTGTATGATTGTGATTGTATGATTGTATTTGGGAGATTGTATTTGGGAGATTGTAATTGTATGATTGCGATTGTATGATTGTGATTGTATGATTGTGATGTATGATTGTAATTGTATGATTATGATTGTATGATTGTGATTGTATGATTATGATTGTATGATTGTGATTGTATGATTGCGATTGTATGATTGTGATTGTATGATTATGATTGTATTTTTGTGATTGCATGATTGTGATTGTATGATTGTGATTGTATGATTGTGATTGTATGATTGTGATTGTCTGATTGTGGTTGTGCGATTGTGATTGTACGATTGTGATTGTACGATTGTGATTGTATGATTGTGATTGTATGATTATGATTGTATGATTGTGATTGTATGATTGTGATTGTATGATTGTGATTGCATGATTGTGATTGTATGATTGTGATTGTATGATTGTGATTGTATGATTGTGATTGTATGATTGTGATTGTATGATTGTATTTGGGAGATTGTATTTGGGAGATTGTAATTGTATGATTGCGACTGTATGATTGTGATTGTATGATTGTGATTGTATGATTGTGATTGTATGATTGTATTTGGGAGATTGTATTTGGGAGATTGTAATTGTATGATTGCGATTGTATGATTGTGATTGTATGATTGTGATGTATGATTGTAAATGTATGATTATGATTGTATGATTGTGATTGTATGATTATGATTGTATGATTGTGATTGAATGATTGCGATTGTATGATTGTGATTGTATGATTATGATTGTATTTTTGTGATTGCATGACTGTTATTGTATGATTGTGATTGTATGATTGTGATTGTATGATTGTGATTGTATGATTGTGATTGTATGATTGGGATTATCTGATTGTGGTTGTGCGATTGTGATTGTACGATTGTGATTGTATGATTGTGATTGTATGATTATGATTGTATGATTGTGATTGCATGATTGTGATTGTATGATTGTGATTGCATGATTTTGAATGTATGATTGTGATTGCATGATTGTGATTGTATGATTGTGATTGTATGATTGTGATTGTATGATTGTGATAGTATGATTGTGATTGTATGATTGTGATTGTATGATTGTGATTGTATGATTATGATTGTATGATTGTGATTGTATGATTATGATTTTATGATTGTGATTGCATGATTTTGAATGTATGATTGTGATTGTATGATTGTGATTGTATGATTGTGATTGTATGATTATGATTGTATGATTGTGATTGCATGATTGTGATGTATGATTGTAATTGTATGATTATGATTGTATGATTGTGATTGCATGATTTTGAATGTATGATTGTGATTGTATGATTGTGATTGCGTGATTGTGATTGTGTGGTTGTGATTGCATGACTTTGAATGTATGATTGTGATTGTATGATTGTGATTGCGTGATTGTGATTGTATGGTTGTGATTGCATGATTTTGAATGTATGATTGTGATTGTTTGATTGTGATTGTATGATTGTGATAGTGTGATTGTGGTTGTATGATTGTGATTGTATGATTGTGATTGTATGATTGTGATTGTATGATTGCGATTGTATGATTGTGATTGTATGATTATGATTGTATTTTTGTGATTGCATGATTGTGATTGTATGATTGTGATTGTATGATTGTGATTGTATGATTGTGATTGTATGATTGTGATGTATGATTGCGATTGTATGATTATGATTGTATGATTGTGATTGTATAATTGTGATTGTATTATTGTATTTGGGAGATTGTATTTGGGAGATTGTATTTGGGAGATTGTATTTGGGAGATTGTATTTGGGAGATTGTAATTGTATGATTGCGATTGTATGATTGTGATTGTATGATTGTGATGTATGATTGTAATTGTATGATTATGATTGTATGATTGTGATTGTATGATTGAGATTGTATGATTGAGATTGTATGAATGTGATTGTATGCTTGCGATTGTATGATTGTGATTGCATGATTTTGAATGTATGATTGTGATTGTATGATTGTGATTGCATGATTGTGATTGTATGATTGTGATTGTATGATTGTGATTGCATGATTGTGAATGTATGATTGTGATTGTATGATTGTGATTGCATGATTGTGATTGTACGGTTGTGATTGCATGATTTTGAATGTATGATTGTGATTGTATGATTGTATTTGGGAGATTGTATTTGGGAGATTGTAATTGTATGATTGCGATTGTATGATTGTGATTGTATGATTGCGATTGTATGATTGTGATTGTATGATTGTGATGTATGATTGTAATTGTATGATTATGATTGTATGATTGTGATTGCATGATTTTGAATGTATGATTGTGATTGTATGATTGTGATTGCGTGATTGTGATTGTATGGTTGTGATTGCATGATTTTGAATGTATGATTGTGATTGTATGATTGTGATTGTATGATTGTGATAGTGTGATTGTGGTTGTATGATTCTGATTGTATGATTGTGATTGTATGATTGTGATTGTATGATTGCGATTGTATGATTGTGATTGTATGATTATGATTGTATTTTTGTGATTGCATGATTGTGATTGTATGATTGTGATTGTATGATTGTGATTGTATGATTGTGATTGTATGATTGTGATTGTATGATTGTGATTGTATGATTGTGATTGCCTGATTGTGGTTGTGCGATTGTGATTGTACGATTGTGATTGTATGATTGTGATTGTATGATTATGATTGTATGATTGTGATTGTATGATTGTATTTGGGAGATTGTAATTGTATGATTGCGATTGTATGATTGTATTTGGGAGATTGTATTTGGGAGATTGTAATTGTATGATTGCGATTGTATGATTGTGATTGTATGATTGCGATTGTATGATTGCGATTGTATGATTGTGATGTATGATTGTAATTGTATGATTATGATTGTATGATTGTGATTGTATGATTGAGATTGTATGATTGAGATTGTATGATTGTGATTGTATGCTTGCGATTGTATGATTGTGATTGTATGATTGTGATTGTATGATTGTGATTGTATGATTGTGATTGTATGATTGTGATTGTATGATTGTGATTGTATGATTGTGATTGTATGATTGTGATTGTATGATTGTGATTGTATGATTGTGATTGTATGATTGTGATTGTATGATTGTGATTGCATGATTGTGATTGTATGATTGTGATTGCATGATTTTGAATGTATGATTGTGATTGTATGATTGTGATTGCATGATTGTGATTGTATGATTGTGATTGCATGATTTTGAATGTATGATTGTGATTGTATGATTGTGATTGTATGATTGTGATTGTATGATTATGATTGTATGATCGTGATTGCATGATTGTGATTGTATGATTGTGATTGCATGATTTTGAATGTATGATTGTGATTGCATGATTGTGATTGTATGATTGTGGTTGTATGATTGTGATTGTATGATTGTATTTGGGAGATTGTATTTGGGAGATTGTAATTGTATGATTGCGATTGTATGATTGCGATTGTATGATTGTGATTGTATGATTGTGATGTATGATTGTAATTGTATGATTGTGATTGTATGATTGTGATTGTATGATTGTGATTGTATGATTGCGATTGTATGATTGAGATTGTATGAATGTGATTGTATGCTCGCGATTGTATGATTGTGATTGTATGATTGTGATTGTATGATTGTGATTGCATGATTTTGAATGTATGATTGTGATTGTATGATTGTGATTGCATGATTGTGATTGTATGGTTGTGATTGCATGATTTTGAATGTATGATTGTGATTGTATGATTGTGATTGTATGATTGCGATTGTATGATTGTGATTGTATGATTGCGATTGTATGATTGTGATTTTATGATTGTGATGTATGATTGTAATTGTATGATTATGATTGTATGATTGTGATTGTATGATTGAGATTGTATGATTGAGATTGTATGATTGTGATTGTATGCTTGCGATTGTATGATTGTGATTGTATGATTGTGATGTATGATTGTAATTGTATGATTATGATTGTATGATTGTGATTGTGTGATTGCGATTGTATGAATTCGATTGTATGATTGTGATTGTATGATTGTTATTGTATGATTGTGATTGTATGATTGTGATTGTATGATTGTGATTGTATGATTGTGATTGTATGATTGTGATTGTATGATTGTGATTGCATGATTGTGATTGTATGATTGTGATTGCATGATTTTGAATGTATGATTGTGATTGCATGATTGTGATTGCATGATTGTGATTGTATGATTGTGATTGCATGATTTTGATTGTATGATTGTGATTGTATGATTGAGATTGTATGATTGAGATTGTATGAATGTGATTGTATGCTTGCGATTGTATGATTGTGATTGTCTGATTGTGGTTGTATGATTTTGAATGTATGATTGTGATTGTATGATTGTGATTGTATGATTGTGATTGTATGATTGTGATTGTATGATTGTGATTGTATGATTGCGATTGTATGATTGTGATTGTATGATTGTGATGTATGATTGTAATTGTATGATTGTAATTGTATGATTATGATTGTATGATTGTGATTGTATGATTGTGATTGTATGATTGAGATTGTATGAATGTGATTGTATGCTTGCGATTGTATGGTTGTGATTGTATGATTGTGATTGTATGATTGTGATTGCATGATTTTGAATGTATGATTGTGATTGTATGATAGTGATTGCATGATTGTGATTGTATGGTTGTGATTGCATGATTTTGAATGTATGATTGTGATTGTATGATTGTGATTGTATGATTGTGATTGTATGATTGTGATAGTATGATTGTGATTGTATGATTGTGATTGTCTGATTGTGGTTGTGCGATTGTGATTGTACGATTGTGATTGTACGATTGTGATTGTACGATTGTGATTGTACGATTGTGATTGTATGATTGTGATTGTATGATTGTGATTGTATGATTGTGATTGTATGATTATGATTGTATGATTGTGATTGTATGATTGTATTTGGGAGATTGTATTTGGGAGATTGTAATTGTATGATTGCGATTGTATGATTGTGATTGTATGATTGCGATTGTATGAATTCGATTGTATGATTGTGATTGTATGATTGTGATTGTATGATTGTGATTGTATGATTGCGATTGTATGATTGTGATTGTATGATTGCGATTGTATGAATTCGATTGTATGATTGTGATTGTGTGATTGTGATTGTATGATTGTGATTGTATGATTGTGATTGTATGATTGTGATTGTATGATTGTGATTGTATGATTGCGATTGTATGATTGTAATTGTATGATTTTGAATGTATGATTGTGATTGTATGATTGTGATTGTATGATTGTGATTGTATGATTGTGATTGTATGATTGTGATAATATGATTGTGATTGTATGATTGTGATTGTATGATTGTAATTGTATGATTGTAATTGTATGATTGTGATTGTATGATTGAGATTGTATGATTGAGATTGTATGAATGTGATTGTATGCTTGCGATTGTATGATTGTGATTGTATGATTGTGATTGTATGATAGTGATTGTATGATTGTGATTGTATGATTGTGATTGCATGATTGTGATTGTATGATTGTGATTGCATGATTTTGAATGTATGATTGTGATTGTATGATTGTGGTTGTATGAGTGTAATTGTATGATTGTAATTGTATGATTGTGATTGTATGATTGAGATTGTATGATTGAGATTGTATGAATGTGATTGTATGCTTGCGATTGTATGATTGTGATTGTATGATTGTGATTGTATGATAGCGATTGTATGATTGTGATTGTATGATTGTGATTGTATGATTGTGATTGTATGATTGTGATTGTATGATTGTGATTGTATGATTGTGATTGTATGATTGTGATTGTATGATTGTGATTGTATGATTGTGATTGTATGATTGTGATTGTATGATTGTGATTGCATGATTGTGATTGTATGATTGTGATTGCATGATTTTGAATGTATGATTGTGATTGTATGATTGTGATTGCATGATTGTGATTGTATGGTTGTGATTGCATGATTTTGAGTGTATGATTGTGATTGTATGATTGTGATTGTATGATTGTGATTGTATGATTGTGATAGTATGATTGTGATTGTATGATTGCGATTGTATGATTGCGATTGTATGATAGTGATTGTATGATTGTGATTGCATGATTGTGATTGTATGATTGTGATTGTATGATTGTGATTGTATGATTGTAATTGTATGATTATGATTGTATGATTGTGATTGTATGATTGAGATTGTATGATTGAGATTGTATGAATGTGATTGTATGCTTGCGATTGTATGATTGTGATTGTCTGATTGTGGTTGTGCGATTGTGATTGTACGATTGTGATTGTACGATTGTGATTGTATGATTGTGATTGTATGATTATGATTGTATGATTGTGATTGCATGATTGTGATTGTATGATTGTGATTGCATGATTTTGAATGTATGATTGTGATTGCATGATTGTGATTGTATGATTGTGATTGTATGATCGTGATTGTATGATTGTGATAGTATGATTGTGATTGTATGATTGTGATTGTATGATTGTGATTGTATGATTATGATTGTATGATTGTGATTGTATGATTGTATCTGGGAGATTGTATTTGGGAGATTGTATTTGGGAGATTGTATTTGGGATATTGTAATTGTATGATTGCGATTGTATGATTGTGATTGTATGATTGCGATTGTATGATTGTGATTGTATGATTGTGATGTATGATTGTAATTGTATGATTGTAATTGTATGATTATGATTGTATGATTGTGATTGTATGATTGAGATTGTATGATTGAGATTGTATGAATGTGATTGTATGCTTGCGATTGTATGATTGTGATTGTATGATTGTGATTGTATGATTGTGATTGCATGATTTTGAATGTATGATTGTGATTGTATGATAGTGATTGCATGATTGTGATTGTATGGTTGTGATTGCATGATTTTGAATGTATGATTGTGATTGTATGATTGTGATTGTATGATTGTGATAGTATGATTGTGATTGTATGATTGTGATTGTATGATTGTGATTGTATGATTGTGATTGTATGATTGTGATTGTATGATTATGATTGTATGATTGTGATTGTATGATTGTATTCGGGAGATTGTATTTGGGAGATTGTATTTGGGAGATTGTAATTGTATGATTGCGATTGTATGATTGTGATTGTATGATTGCGATTGTATGAATTCGATTGTATGATTGTGATTGTATGATTGTGATTGTATGATTGTGATTGTATGATTGCGATTGTATGATTGTAATTGTATGATTGCGATTGTATGAATTCGATTGTATGATGGTGATTGTATGATTGTGATTGTATGATTGTGATTGTATGATTGTGATTGTATGATTGTATTTGGGAGATTGTATTTGGGAGATTGTAATTGTATGATGGCGATTGTATGATTGTGATTGTATGATTGTGATTGTATGATTGTGATAGTATGATTGTGATTGTATGATTGTGATTGTATGATTGTAATTGTATGATTGTAATTGTATGATTGTGATTGTATGATTGAGATTGTATGATTGAGATTGTATGAATGTGATTGTATGCTTGCGATTGTATGATTGTGATTGTATGATTGTGATTGTATGATAGTGATTGTATGATTGTGATTGTATGATTGTGATTGCATGATTGTGATTGTATGATTGTGATTGTATGATTGTGATTGTATGATTGAGATTGTATGATTGTGATTGTATGATTGTAATTGTATGATTGTAATTGTATGATTGTGATTGTATGATTGAGATTGTATGATTGAGATTGTATGAATGTGATTGTATGATTGCGATTGTATGATTGTGATTGTATGATTGTGATTGTATGATAGTGATTGTATGATTGTGATTGTATGATTGTGATTGCATGATTGTGATTGTATGATTGTGATTGCATGATTTTGAATGTATGATTGTGATTGTATGATTGTGGTTGTATGATTGTAATTGTATGATTGTAATTGTATTATTGTGATTGTATGATTGAGATTGTATGATTGAGATTGTATGAATGTGATTGTATGCTTGCGATTGTATGATTGTGATTGTATGATTGTGATTGTATGATAGTGATTGTATGATTGTGATTGTATGATTGTGATTGTATGATTGTGATTGTATGATTGTGATTGTATGATTGTGATTGTATGATTGTGATTGTATGATTGTGATTGTATGATTGTGATTGTATGATTGTGATTGTATGATTGTGATTGCATGATTGTGATTGTATGATTGTGATTGCATGATTTTGAATGTATGATTGTGATTGTATGATTGTGATTGCATGATTGTGATTGTATGGTTGTGATTGCATGATTTTGAATGTATGATTGTGATTGTATGATTGTGATTGTATGATTGTGATTGTATGATTGTGATTGCATGATTTTGAATGTATGATTGTGATTGTATGATTGTGATTGCATGATTGTGATTGTATGATTGTAATTGTATGATTATGATTGTATGATTGTGATTGTATGATTGAGATTGTATGATTGAGATTGTATGAATGTGATTGTATGCTTGCGATTGTATGATTGTGATTGTCTGATTGTGGTTGTATGATTTTGAATGTATGATTGTGATTGTATGATTGTGATTGTATGATTGTGATTGTATGATGGTGATTGTATGATTGTGATTGTATGATTGTGATTGTATGATTGTGATTGTATGATTATGATTGTATGATTGTGATTGTATGATTATGATTGTATGATTGTGATTGCATGATTTTGAATGTATGATTGTGATTGTATGATTGTGATTGTATGATTGTGATTGTATGATTATGATTGTATGATTGTGATTGCATGATTGTGATGTATGATTGTAATTGTATGATTATGATTGTATGATTGTGATTGCATGATTTTGAATGTATGATTGTGATTGTATGATTGTGATTGCGTGATTGTGATTGTGTGGTTGTGATTGCATGACTTTGAATGTATGATTGTGATTGTATGATTGTGATTGCGTGATTGTGATTGTATGGTTGTGATTGCATGATTTTGAATGTATGATTGTGATTGTATGATTGTGATTGCATGATTGTGATTGTATGATTGTGATTGCATGATTTTGAATGTATGATTGTGATTGTATGATTGTGATTGTATGATTGTGATTGTATGATTATGATTGTATGATCGTGATTGCATGATTGTGATTGTATGATTGTGATTGCATGATTTTGAATGTTTGATTGTGATTGCATGATTGTGATTGTATGATTGTGGTTGTATGATTGTGATTGTATGATTGTATTTGGGAGATTGTATTTGGGAGATTGTATTTGGGAGATTGTAATTGTATGATTGCGATTGTATGATTGCGATTGTATGATTGTGATTGTATGATTGTGATGTATGATTGTAATTGTATGATTATGATTGTATGATTGTGATTGTATGATTGAGATTGTATGATTGAGATTGTATGAATGTGATTGTATGCTTGCGATTGCATGATTGTGATTGTATGATTGTGATTGTATGATTGTGATTGTATGATTGTGATTGTATGATTGTATTTGGGAGATTGTATTTGGGAGATTGTAATTGTATGATTGCGATTGTATGATTGTGATTGTATGATTGTGATTGCATGATTGTGATTGCATGATTGTGATTGTATGGTTGTGATTGCATGATTTTGAATGTATGATTGTGATTGTATGATTGTTATTGTATGATTGTGATTGCATGATTGTGATTGTATGGTTGTGATTGCATGATTTTGAATGTATGATTGTGATTGTATGATTGTGATTGTATGATTGTGATTGTATGATTGTGATAGTATGATTGTGATTGTATGATTGTGATTGTATGATTGTGATTGTATGATTGTGATTGTATGATTGTGATGTATGATTGTAATTGTATGATTATGATTGTATGATTGTGATTGTATGATTATGATTGTATGATTGTGATTGTATGATTGCGATTGTATGATTGTGATTGTATGATTATGATTGTATTTTTGTGATTGCATGATTGTGATTGTATGATTGTGATTGTATGATTGTGATTGTATGATTGTGATTGTCTGATTGTGGTTGTGCGATTGTGATTGTACGATTGTGATTGTACGATTGTGATTGTATGATTGTGATTGTATGATTATGATTGTATGATTGTGATTGTATGATTGTGATTGTATGATTGTGATTGTATGATTGTGATTGTATGATTGTGATTGTATGATTGTATTTGGGAGATTGTATTTGGGAGATTGTATTTGTATGATTGCGATTGTATGATTGTGATTGTATGATTGCGATTGTATGAATTCGATTGTATGATTGTGATTGTATGATTGTGATTGTATGATTGTGATTGCATGATTGTGATTGTATGATTGTGATTGTATGATTGTGATTGTATGATTGTGATTGTATGATTGTGATTGTATGATTGTATTTGGGAGATTGTATTTGGGAGATTGTAATTGTATGATTGCGACTGTATGATTGTGATTGTATGATTGTGATTGTATGATTGTGATTGTATGATTGTATTTGGGAGATTGTATTTGGGAGATTGTAATTGTATGATTGCGATTGTATGATTGTGATTGTATGATTGTGATGTATGATTGTAAATGTATGATTATGATTGTATGATTGTGATTGTATGATTATGATTGTATGATTGTGATTGTATGATTGCGATTGTATGATTGTGATTGTATGATTATGATTGTATTTTTGTGATTGCATGATTGTTATTGTATGATTGTGATTGTATGATTGTGATTGTATGATTGTGATTGTATGATTGGGATTGTCTGATTGTGGTTGTGCGATTGTGATTGTACGATTGTGATTGTATGATTGTGATTGTATGATTATGATTGTATGATTGTGATTGCATGATTGTGATTGTATGATTGTGATTGCATGATTTTGAATGTATGATTGTGATTGCATGATTGTGATTGTATGATTGTGATTGTATGATTGTGATTGTATGATTGTGATAGTATGATTGTGATTGTATGATTGTGATTGTATGATTGTGATTGTATGATTATGATTGTATGATTGTGATTGTATGATTATGATTTTATGATTGTGATTGCATGATTTTGAATGTATGATTGTGATTGTATGATTGTGATTGTATGATTGTGATTGTATGATTATGATTGTATGATTGTGATTGCATGATTGTGATGTATGATTGTAATTGTATGATTATGATTGTATGATTGTGATTGCATGATTTTGAATGTATGATTGTGATTGTATGATTGTGATTGCGTGATTGTGATTGTGTGGTTGTGATTGCATGACTTTGAATGTATGATTGTGATTGTATGATTGTGATTGCGTGATTGTGATTGTATGGTTGTGATTGCATGATTTTGAATGTATGATTGTGATTGTATGATTGTGATTGTTTGATTGTGATTGTATGATTGTGATAGTGTGATTGTGGTTGTATGATTGTGATTGTATGATTGTGATTGTATGATTGTGATTGTATGATTGTGATTGTATGATTGTGATTGTACGATTGTGATTGTATGATTGTGATTGTATGATTGCGATTGTATGAATTCGATTGTATGATTGTGATTGTATGATTGTGATTGTATGATTGTGATTGTATGTTTGTGATTGCATGATTGTGATTGTATGATTGTGATTGTATGATTGTGATTGTATGATTGTGATTGTATGATTGTATTTGGGAGATTGTATTTGGGAGATTGTAATTGTATGATTGCGATTGTATGATTGTGATTGTATGATTGTGATTGCATGATTGTGATTGCATGATTGTGATTGTATGGTTGTGATTGCATGATTTTGAATGTATGATTGTGATTGTATGATTGTTATTGTATGATTGTGATTGCATGATTGTGATTGTATGGTTGTGATTGCATGATTTTGAATGTATGATTGTGATTGTATGATTGTGATTGTATGATTGTGATAGTATGATTGTGATTGTATGATTGTGATTGTATGATTGTGATTGTATGATTGTGATTGTATGATTGTATTTGGGAGATTGTATTTGGGAGATTGTAATTGTATGATTGCGATTGTATGATTGTGATTGTATGATTGTGATGTATGATTGTAATTGTATGATTATGATTGTATGATTGTGATTGTATGATTATGATTGTATGATTGTGATTGTATGATTGCGATTGTATGATTGTGATTGTATGATTATGATTGTATTTTTGTGATTGCATGATTGTGATTGTATGATTGTGATTGTATGATTGTGATTGTATGATTGTGATTGTCTGATTGTGGTTGTGCGATTGTGATTGTACGATTGTGATTGTACGATTGTGATTGTATGATTGTGATTGTATGATTATGATTGTATGATTGTGATTGTATGATTGTGATTGTATGATTGTGATTGTATGATTGTGATTGTATGATTGTATTTGGGAGATTGTATTTGTATGATTGCGATTGTATGATTGTGATTGTATGATTGCGATTGTATGAATTCGATTGTATGATTGTGATTGTATGATTGTGATTGTATGATTGTGATTGCATGATTGTGATTGTATGATTGTGATTGTATGATTGTGATTGTATGATTGTGATTGTATGATTGTGATTGTATGATTGTATTTGGGAGATTGTAATTGTATGATTGCGACTGTATGATTGTGATTGTATGATTGTGATTGTATGATTGTGATTGTATGATTGTATTTGGGAGATTGTATTTGGGAGATTGTAATTGTATGATTGCGATTGTATGATTGTGATTGTATGATTGTGATGTATGATTGTAAATGTATGATTATGATTGTATGATTGTGATTGTATGATTATGATTGTATGATTGTGATTGTATGATTGCGATTGTATGATGGTGATTGTATGATTATGATTGTATTTTTGTGATTGCATGATTGTTATTGTATGACTGTGATTGTATGATTGTGATTGTATGATTGTGATTGTATGATTGGGATTGTCTGATTGTGGTTGTGCGATTGTGATTGTACGATTGTGATTGTATGATTGTGATTGTATGATTATGATTGTATGATTGTGATTGCATGATTGTGATTGTATGATTGTGATTGCATGATTTTGAATGTATGATTGTGATTGCATGATTGTGATTGTATGATTGTGATTGTATGATTGTGATTGTATGATTGTGATAGTATGATTGTGATTGTATGATTGTGATTGTATGATTGTGATTGTATGATTATGATTGTATGATTGTGATTGTATGATTATGATTTTATGATTGTGATTGCATGATTTTGAATGTATGATTGTGATTGTATGATTGTGATTGTATGATTGTGATTGTATGATTGTGATTGTATGATTGTGATTGTATGATTGTGATTGTATGATTGTGATTGTATGATTGTGATTGTATGATTGTGATTGTATGATTGTATTTGGGAGATTGTATTTGGGAGATTGTAATTGTATGATTGCGACTGTATGATTGTGATTGTATGATTGTGATTGTATGATTGTGATTGTATGATTGTATTTGGGAGATTGTATTTGGGAGATTGTAATTGTATGATTGCGATTGTATGATTGTGATTGTATGATTGTGATGTATGATTGTAAATGTATGATTATGATTGTATGATTGTGATTGTATGATTATGATTGTATGATTGTGATTGTATGATTGCGATTGTATGATTGTGATTGTATGATTATGATTGTATTTTTGTGATTGCATGATTGTTATTGTATGATTGTGATTGTATGATTGTGATTGTATGATTGTGATTGTATGATTGTGATTGTATGATTGTGATTGTATGATTGTGATTGTATGATTGTGATTGTATGATTGTGATTGTATGATTGTGATTGTATGATTGTGATTGTATGATTGTGATTGTATGATTGTGATTGCATGATTGTGATTGTATGATTGTGATTGCATGATTTTGAATGTATGATTGTGATTGTATGATTGTGATTGCGTGATTGTGATTGTATGGTTGTGATTGCATGATTTTGAATGTATGATTGTGATTGTATGATTGTGATTGTATGATTGTGATAGTATGATTGTGATTGTATGATTTTGAATGTATGATTGTGATTGTATGATTGTGATTGTATGATTGTGATTGTATGATTGTGATTGTATGATTGTGATAATATGATTGTGATTGTATGATTGTGATTGTATGATTGTAATTGTATGATTGTAATTGTATGATTGTGATTGTATGATTGAGATTGTATGATTGAGATTGTATGAATGTGATTGTATGCTTGCGATTGTATGATTGTGATTGTATGATTGTGATTGTATGATAGTGATTGTATGATTGTGATTGTATGATTGTGATTGCATGATTGTGATTGTATGATTGTGATTGCATGATTTTGAATGTATGATTGTGATTGTATGATTGTGGTTGTATGAGTGTAATTGTATGATTGTAATTGTATGATTGTGATTGTATGATTGAGATTGTATGATTGAGATTGTATGAATGTGATTGTATGCTTGCGATTGTATGATTGTGATTGTATGATTGTGATTGTATGATAGCGATTGTATGATTGTGATTGTATGATTGTGATTGTATGATTGTGATTGTATGCTTGTGATTGTATGATTGTGATTGTATGATTGTGATTGTATGATTGTGATTGTATGATTGTGATTGTATGATTGTGATTGCATGATTGTGATTGTATGATTGTGATTGCATGATTTTGAATGTATGATTGTGATTGTATGATTGTGATTGCATGATTGTGATTGTATGGTTGTGATTGCATGATTTTGAGTGTATGATTGTGATTGTATGATTGTGATTGTATGATTGTGATTGTACGATTGTGATAGTATGATTGTGATTGTATGATTGCGATTGTATGATTGCGATTGTATGATAGTGATTGTATGATTGTGATTGCATGATTGTGATTGTATGATTGTGATTGTATGATTGTGATTGTATGATTGTAATTGTATGATTATGATTGTATGATTGTGATTGTATGATTGAGATTGTATGATTGAGATTGTATGAATGTGATTGTATGCTTGCGATTGTATGATTGTGATTGTCTGATTGTGGTTGTGCGATTGTGATTGTACGATTGTGATTGTACGATTGTGATTGTATGATTGTGATTGTATGATTATGATTGTATGATTGTGATTGCATGATTGTGATTGTATGATTGTGATTGCATGATTTTGAATGTATGATTGTGATTGCATGATTGTGATTGTATGATTGTGATTGTATGATCGTGATTGTATGATTGTGATAGTATGATTGTGATTGTATGATTGTGATTGTATGATTGTGATTGTATGATTATGATTGTATGATTGTGATTGTATGATTGTATCTGGGAGATTGTATTTGGGAGATTGTATTTGGGAGATTGTATTTGGGATATTGTAATTGTATGATTGCGATTGTATGATTGTGATTGTATGATTGCGATTGTATGATTGTGATTGTATGATTGTGATGTATGATTGTAATTGTATGATTGTAATTGTATGATTATGATTGTATGATTGTGATTGTATGATTGAGATTGTATGATTGAGATTGTATGAATGTGATTGTATGCTTGCGATTGTATGATTGTGATTGTATGATTGTGATTGTATGATTGTGATTGCATGATTTTGAATGTATGATTGTGATTGTATGATAGTGATTGCATGATTGTGATTGTATGGTTGTGATTGCATGATTTTGAATGTATGATTGTGATTGTATGATTGTGATTGTATGATTGTGATAGTATGATTGTGATTGTATGATTGTGATTGTATGATTGTGATTGTATGATTGTGATTGTATGATTGTGATTGTATGATTATGATTGTATGATTGTGATTGTATGATTGTATTCGGGAGATTGTATTTGGGAGATTGTATTTGGGAGATTGTAATTGTATGATTGCGATTGTATGATTGTGATTGTATGATTGCGATTGTATGAATTCGATTGTATGATTGTGATTGTATGATTGTGATTGTATGATTGTGATTGTATGATTGCGATTGTATGATTGTGATTGTATGATTGCGATTGTATGAATTCGATTGTATGATGGTGATTGTATGATTGTGATTGTATGATTGTGATTGTATGATTGTGATTGTATGATTGTATTTGGGAGATTGTATTTGGGAGATTGTAATTGTATGATTGCGATTGTATGATTGTGATTGTATGATTGCGATTGTATGATTGTGATTGTATGATTTTGAATGTATGATTGTGATTGTATGATTGTGATTGTATGATTGTGATTGTATGATTGTGATTGTATGATTGTGATAGTATGATTGTGATTGTATGATTGTGATTGTATGATTGTAATTGTATGATTGTAATTGTATGATTGTGATTGTATGATTGAGATTGTATGATTGAGATTGTATGAATGTGATTGTATGCTTCCGATTGTATGATTGTGATTGTATGATTGTGATTGTATGATAGTGATTGTATGATTGTGATTGTATGATTGTGATTGCATGATTGTGATTGTATGATTGTGATTGCATGATTTTGAATGTATGATTGTGATTGTATGATTGTGGTTGTATGATTGTAATTGTATGATTGTAATTGTATGATTGTGATTGTATGATTGAGATTGTATGAATGTGATTGTATGAATGTGATTGTATGCTTGCGATTGTATGATTGTGATTGTATGATTGTGATTGTATGATAGTGATTGTATGATTGTGATTGTATGATTGTGATTGTATGATTGTGATTGTATGATTGTGATTGTATGATTGTGATTGTATGATTGTGATTGTATGATTGTGATTGTATGATTGTGATTGTATGATTGTGATTGCATGATTGTGATTGTATGATTGTGATTGCATGATTTTGAATGTATGATTGTGATTGTATGATTGCGATTGTATGATTGCGATTGTATGAATTCGATTGTATGATTGTGATTGTATGATTGTGATTGTATGATTGTGATTGTATGATTGCGATTGTATGATTGTGATTGTATGATTGCGATTGTATGAATTCGATTGTATGATTGCGATTGTATGATTGTGATTGTATGATTGTGATTGTATGATAGTGATTGTATGATTGTGGTTGTATGATTGTAATTGTATGATTGTAATTGTATGATTGTGATTGTATGATTGAGATTGTATGATTGAGATTGTATGATTGCAATTGTATGATTGTAATTGTATGATTGTGATTGTATGATTGAGATTGTATGATTGAGATTGTATGATTGAGATTGTATGAATGTGATTGTATGCTTGCGATTGTATGATTGTGATTGTATGATTGTGATTGTATGATAGTGATTGTATGATTGTGATTGTATGATTGTGATAGTATGATTGTGATTGTATGATTGTGATTGTATGATTGTAATTGTATGATTGTAATTGTATGATTGTGATTGTATGATTGAGATTGTATGATTGAGATTGTATGAATGTGATTGTATGATTGCGATTGTATGATTGTGATTGTATGATTGTGATTGTATGATAGTGATTGTATGATTGTGATTGTATGATTGTGATTGCATGATTGTGATTGTATGATTGTGATTGCATGATTTTGAATGTATGATTGTGATTGTATGATTGTGGTTGTATGATTGTAATTGTATGATTGTAATTGTATTATTGTGATTGTATGATTGAGATTGTATGATTGAGATTGTATGAATGTGATTGTATGCTTGCGATTGTATGATTGTGATTGTATGATTGTGATTGTATGATAGTGATTGTATGATTGTGATTGTATGATTGTGATTGTATGATTGTGATTGTATGATTGTGATTGTATGATTGTGATTGTATGATTGTGATTGTATGATTGTATTTGGGAGATTGTATTTGGGAGATTGTATTTGTATGATTGCGATTGTATGATTGTGATTGTATGATTGCGATTGTATGAATTCGATTGTATGATTGTGATTGTATGATTGTGATTGTATGATTGTGATTGCATGATTGTGATTGTATGATTGTGATTGTATGATTGTGATTGTATGATTGTGATTGTATGATTGTGATTGTATGATTGTGATTGTATGATTGTATTTGGGAGATTGTATTTGGGAGATTGTAATTGTATGATTGCGACTGTATGATTGTGATTGTATGATTGTGATTGTATGATTGTGATTGTATGATTGTATTTGGGAGATTGTATTTGGGAGATTGTAATTGTATGATTGCGATTGTATGATTGTGATTGTATGATTGTGATGTATGATTGTAAATGTATGATTATGATTGTATGATTGTGATTGTATGATTATGATTGTATGATTGTGATTGTATGATTGCGATTGTATGATTGTGATTGTATGATTATGATTGTATTTTTGTGATTGCATGATTGTTATTGTATGATTGTGATTGTATGATTGTGATTGTATGATTGTGATTGTATGATTGGGATTGTCTGATTGTGGTTGTGCGATTGTGATTGTACGATTGTGATTGTATGATTGTGATTGTATGATTATGATTGTATGATTGTGATTGCATGATTGTGATTGTATGATTGTGATTGCATGATTTTGAATGTATGATTGTGATTGCATGATTGTGATTGTATGATTGTGATTGTATGATTGTGATTGTATGATTGTGATAGTATGATTGTGATTGTATGATTGTGATTGTATGATTGTGATTGTATGATTATGATTGTATGATTGTGATTGTATGATTGCGATTGTATGATTGTGATTGTATGATTATGATTGTATTTTTGTGATTGCATGATTGTGATTGTATGATTGTGATTGTATGATTGTGATTGTATGATTGTGATTGTCTGATTGTGGTTGTGCGATTGTGATTGTACGATTGTGATTGTACGATTGTGATTGTATGATTGTGATTGTATGATTATGATTGTATGATTGTGATTGTATGATTGTGATTGTATGATTGTGATTGTATGATTGTGATTGTATGATTGTGATTGTATGATTGTATTTGGGAGATTGTATTTGGGAGATTGTATTTGTATGATTGCGATTGTATGATTGTGATTGTATGATTGCGATTGTATGAATTCGATTGTATGATTGTGATTGTATGATTGTGATTGTATGATTGTGATTGTATGATTGTGATTGCATGATTGTGATTGTATGATTGTGATTGTATGATTGTGATTGTATGATTGTGATTGTATGATTGTGATTGTATGATTGTATTTGGGAGATTGTAATTGTATGATTGCGACTGTATGATTGTGATTGTATGATTGTGATTGTATGATTGTGATTGTATGATTGTATTTGGGAGATTGTATTTGGGAGATTGTAATTGTATGATTGCGATTGTATGATTGTGATTGTATGATTGTGATGTATGATTGTAAATGTATGATTATGATTGTATGATTGTGATTGTATGATTATGATTGTATGATTGTGATTGTATGATTGCGATTGTATGATTGTGATTGTATGATTATGATTGTATTTTTGTGATTGCATGATTGTTATTGTATGATTGTGATTGTATGATTGTGATTGTATGATTGTGATTGTATGATTGGGATTGTCTGATTGTGGTTGTGCGATTGTGATTGTACGATTGTGATTGTATGATTGTGATTGTATGATTATGATTGTATGATTGTGATTGCATGATTGTGATTGTATGATTGTGATTGCATGATTTTGAATGTATGATTGTGATTGCATGATTGTGATTGTATGATTGTGATTGTATGATTGTGATTGTATGATTGTGATAGTATGATTGTGATTGTATGATTGTGATTGTATGATTGTGATTGTATGATTATGATTGTATGATTGTGATTGTATGATTATGATTTTATGATTGTGATTGCATGATTTTGAATGTATGATTGTGATTGTATGATTGTGATTGTATGATTGTGATTGTATGATTGTGATTGTATGATTGTGATTGTATGATTGTGATTGTATGATTGTGATTGTATGATTGTGATTGTATGATTGTATTTGGGAGATTGTATTTGGGAGATTGTAATTGTATGATTGCGACTGTATGATTGTGATTGTATGATTGTGATTGTATGATTGTGATTGTATGATTGTATTTGGGAGATTGTATTTGGGAGATTGTAATTGTATGATTGCGATTGTATGATTGTGATTGTATGATTGTGATGTATGATTGTAAATGTATGATTATGATTGTATGATTGTGATTGTATGATTATGATTGTATGATTGTGATTGTATGATTGCGATTGTATGATTGTGATTGTATGATTATGATTGTATTTTTGTGATTGCATGATTGTTATTGTATGATTGTGATTGTATGATTGTGATTGTATGATTGTGATTGTATGATTGGGATTGTCTGATTGTGGTTGTGCGATTGTGATTGTACGATTGTGATTGTATGATTGTGATTGTATGATTATGATTGTATGATTGTGATTGCATGATTGTGATTGTATGATTGTGATTGCATGATTTTGAATGTATGATTGTGATTGCATGATTGTGATTGTATGATTGTGATTGTATGATTGTGATTGCATGATTTTGAATGTATGATTGTGATTGTATGATTGTGATTGTATGATTGTGATTGTATGATTATGATTGTATGATTGTGATTGCATGATTGTGATGTATGATTGTAATTGTATGATTATGATTGTATGATTGTGATTGCATGATTTTGAATGTATGATTGTGATTGTATGATTGTGATTGCGTGATTGTGATTGTGTGGTTGTGATTGCATGACTTTGAATGTATGATTGTGATTGTATGATTGTGATTGCGTGATTGTGATTGTATGGTTGTGATTGCATGATTTTGAATGTATGATTGTGATTGTATGATTGTGATTGTTTGATTGTGATTGTATGATTGTGATAGTGTGATTGTGGTTGTATGATTGTGATTGTATGATTGTGATTGTATGATTGTGATTGTATGATTGCGATTGTATGATTGTGATTGTATGATTATGATTGTATTTTTGTGATTGCATGATTGTGATTGTATGATTGTGATTGTATGATTGTGATTGTATGATTGTGATTGTATGATTGTGATTGTATGATTGTGATGTATGATTGCGATTGTATGATTATGATTGTATGATTGTGATTGTATAATTGTGATTGTATTATTGTATTTGGGAGATTGTATTTGGGAGATTGTATTTGGGAGATTGTATTTGGGAGATTGTATTTGGGAGATTGTAATTGTATGATTGCGATTGTATGATTGTGATTGTATGATTGTGGTGTATGATTGTAATTGTATGATTATGATTGTATGATTGTGATTGTATGATTGAGATTGTATGATTGAGATTGTATGAATGTGATTGTATGCTTGCGATTGTATGATTGTGATTGCATGATTTTGAATGTATGATTGTGATTGTATGATTGTGATTGCATGATTGTGATTGTATGATTGTGATTGTATGATTGTGATTGCATGATTGTGAATGTATGACTGTGATTGTATGATTGTGATTGCATGATTGTGATTGTACGGTTGTGATTGCATGATTTTGAATGTATGATTGTGATTGTATGATTGTATTTGGGAGATTGTATTTGGGAGATTGTAATTGTATGATTGCGATTGTATGATTGTGATTGTATGATTGCGATTGTATGATTGTGATTGTATGATTGTGATGTATGATTGTAATTGTATGATTGTGATTGCATGATTTTGAATGTATGATTGTAATTGTATGATTATGATTGTATGATTGTGATTGTATGATTGAGATTGTATGATTGAGATTGTATGATTGTGATTGTATGATTGTGATCGTATGATTGTGATTGTATGATTGCGATTGTATGATTGCGATTGTATGATTGTGATGTATGATTGTAATTGTATGATTATGATTGTATGATTGTGATTGTATGATTCTGTTTGTATGATTGTGATTGTATGACTGCGATTGTATGATTGTGGTTGTATGATTGTGATTGTATGATTGTGATTGCATGATTGTGATTGTATGATTGTGATTGCATGATTTTGAATGTATGATTGTGATTGTATGATTGTGATTGCATGATTGTGATTGTATGATTGTGATTGCATGATTTTGATTGTATGATTGTGATTGTATGATTGAGATTGTATGATTGAGATTGTATGAATGTGATTGTATGCTTGCGATTGTATGATTGTGATTGTCTGATTGTGGTTGTATGATTTTGAATGTATGATTGTGATTGTATGATTGTGATTGTATGATTGTGATTGTATGATTGTGATTGTATGATTGTGATTGTATGATTGTGATTGTATGATTGTGATTGTATGATTGTGATTGTATGATTGTGATTGTATGATTATGATTGTATGATTGTGATTGTATGATTGTATCTGGGAGATTGTATTTGGGAGATTGTATTTGGGATATTGTAATTGTATGATTGCGATTGTATGATTGTGATTGTATGATTGCGATTGTATGATTGTGATTGTATGATTGTGATGTATGATTGTAATTGTATGATTGTAATTGTATGATTATGATTGTATGATTGTGATTGTATGATTGAGATTGTATGATTGAGATTGTATGAATGTGATTGTATGCTTGCGATTATATGATTGTGATTGTATGATTGTGATTGTATGATTGTGATTGTATGATTGTGATTGCATGATTTTGAATGTATGATTGTGATTGTATGATAGTGATTGCATGATTGTGATTGTATGGTTGTGATTGCATGATTTTGAATGTATGATTGTGATTGTATGATTGTGATTGTATGATTGTGATAGTATGATTGTGATTGTATGATTGTGATTGTATGATTGTGATTGTATGGTTGTGATTGTATGATTGTGATTGTATGATTATGATTGTATGATTGTGATTGTGTGATTGTATTCGGGAGATTGTATTTGGGAGATTGTATTTGGGAGATTGTAATTGTATGATTGCGATTGTATGATTGTGATTGTATGATTGCGATTGTATGAATTCGATTGTATGATTGTGATTGTATGATTGTGATTGTATGATTGTGATTGTATGACTGCGATTGTATGATTGTGATTGTATGATTGCGATTGTATGAATTCGTTTGAATGATGGTGATTGTATGATTGTGATTGTATGATTGTGATTGTATGATTGTGATTGTATGATTGTATTTGGGAGATTGTATTTGGGAGATTGTAATTGTATGATTGCGATTGTATGATTGTGATTGTATGATTGCGATTGTATGATTGTGATTGTATGATTTTGAATGTATGATTGTGATTGTATGATTGTGATTGTATGATTGTGATTGTATGATTGTGATTGTATGATTGTGATTGTATGATTGTGATAGTATGATTGTGATTGTATGATTGTGATTGTATGATTGTAATTGTATGATTGTAATTGTATGATTGTGATTGTATGATTGAGATTGCATGATTGAGATTGTATGAATGTGATTGTATGCTTGCGATTGTATGATTGTGATTGTATGATTGTGATTGTATGATGGTGATTGTATGATTGTGATTGTATGATTGTGATTGCATGATTGTGATTGTATGATTGTGATTGCATGATTTTGAATGTATGATTGTGATTGTATGATTGTGGTTGTATGATTGTAATTGTATGATTGTAATTGTATGATTGTGATTGTATGATTGAGATTGTATGAATGTGATTGTATGAATGTGATTGTATGCTTGCGATTGTATGATTGTGATTGTATGATTGTGACTGTATGATAGTGATTGTATGATTGTGATTGTATGATTGTGATTGTATGATTGTGATTGTATGATTGTGATTGTATGATTGTGATTGTATGATTGTGATTGTATGATTGTGATTGTATGATTGTGATTGTATGATTGTGATTGTATGATTGTGATTGTATGATTGTGATTGTATGATTGTGATTGTATGATTGTGATTGCATGATTGTGATTGTATGATTGTGATTGCATGATTTTGAATGTATGATTGTGATTGTATGATTGTGATTGCATGATTGTGATTGTATGGTTGTGATTGCATGATTTTGAATGTATGATTGTGATTGTATGATTGTGATTGTATGATTGTGATTGCATGATTTTGAATGTATGATTGTGATTGTATGATTGTGATTGCATGATTGTGATTGTATGATTGTAATTGTATGATTATGATTGTATGATTGTGATTGTATGATTGAGATTGTATGATTGAGATTGTATGAATGTGATTGTATGCTTGCGATTGTATGATTGTGATTGTCTGATTGTGGTTGTATGATTTGGAATGTATGATTGTGATTGTATGATTGTGATTGTATGATTGTGATTGTATGATGGTGATTGTATGATTGTGATTGTATGATTGTGATTGTATGATTGTGATTGTATGATTATGATTGTATGATTGTGATTGTATGATTATGATTGTATGATTGTGATTGCATGATTTTGAATGTATGATTGTGATTGTATGATTGTGATTGTATGATTGTGATTGTATGATTATGATTGTATGATTGTGATTGCATGATTGTGATGTATGATTGTAATTGTATGATTATGATTGTATGATTGTGATTGCATGATTTTGAATGTATGATTGTGATTGTATGATTGTGATTGCGTGATTGTGATTGTGTGGTTGTGATTGCATGACTTTGAATGTATGATTGTGATTGTATGATTGTGATTGCGTGATTGTGATTGTATGGTTGTGATTGCATGATTTTGAATGTATGATTGTGATTGTATGATCGTGATTGCATGATTGTGATTGTATGATTGTGATTGCATGATTTTGAATGTATGATTGTGATTGTATGATTGTGATTGTATGATTGTGATTGTATGATTATGATTGTATGATCGTGATTGCATGATTGTGATTGTATGATTGTGATTGCATGATTTTGAATGTTTGATTGTGATTGCATGATTGTGATTGTATGATTGTGGTTGTATGATTGTGATTGTATGATTGTATTTGGGAGATTGTATTTGGGAGATTGTATTTGGGAGATTGTAATTGTATGATTGCGATTGTATGATTGCGATTGTATGATTGTGATTGTATGATTGTGATGTATGATTGTAATTGTATGATTATGATTGTATGATTGTGATTGTATGATTGAGATTGTATGATTGAGATTGTATGAATGTGATTGTATGCTTGCGATTGCATGATTGTGATTGTATGATTGTGATTGTATGATTGTGATTGTATGATTGTGATTGTATGATTGTATTTGGGAGATTGTATTTGGGAGATTGTAATTGTATGATTGCGATTGTATGATTGTGATTGTATTTTTGTGATTGCATGATTGTGATTGTATGATTGTGATTGTATGATTGTGATTGTATGATTGTGATTGTCTGATTGTGGTTGTGCGATTGTGATTGTACGATTGTGATTGTACGATTGTGATTGTATGATTGTGATTGTATGATTATGATTGTATGATTGTGATTGTATGATTGTGATTGTATGATTGTGATTGTATGATTGTGATTGTATGATTGTATTTGGGAGATTGTATTTGGGAGATTGTATTTGTATGATTGCGATTGTATGATTGTGATTGTATGATTGCGATTGTATGAATTCGATTGTATGATTGTGATTGTATGATTGTGATTGTATGATTGTGATTGCATGATTGTGATTGTATGATTGTGATTGTATGATTGTGATTGTATGATTGTGATTGTATGATTGTGATTGTATGATTGTATTTGGGAGATTGTATTTGGGAGATTGTAATTGTATGATTGCGACTGTATGATTGTGATTGTATGATTGTGATTGTATGATTGTGATTGTATGATTGTATTTGGGAGATTGTATTTGGGAGATTGTAATTGTATGATTGCGATTGTATGATTGTGATTGTATGATTGTGATGTATGATTGTAAATGTATGATTATGATTGTATGATTGTGATTGTATGATTATGATTGTATGATTGTGATTGTATGATTGCGATTGTATGATTGTGATTGTATGATTATGATTGTATTTTTGTGATTGCATGATTGTTATTGTATGATTGTGATTGTATGATTGTGATTGTATGATTGTGATTGTATGATTGGGATTGTCTGATTGTGGTTGTGCGATTGTGATTGTACGATTGTGATTGTATGATTGTGATTGTATGATTATGATTGTATGATTGTGATTGCATGATTGTGATTGTATGATTGTGATTGCATGATTTTGAATGTATGATTGTGATTGCATGATTGTGATTGTATGATTGTGATTGTATGATTGTGATTGTATGATTGTGATAGTATGATTGTGATTGTATGATTGTGATTGTATGATTGTGATTGTATGATTATGATTGTATGATTGTGATTGTATGATTATGATTTTATGATTGTGATTGCATGATTTTGAATGTATGATTGTGATTGTATGATTGTGATTGTATGATTGTGATTGTATGATTGTGATTGTATGATTATGATTGTATGATTGTGATTGCATGATTGTGATGTATGATTGTAATTGTATGATTATGATTGTATGATTGTGATTGCATGATTTTGAATGTATGATTGTGATTGTATGATTGTGATTGCGTGATTGTGATTGTGTGGTTGTGATTGCATGACTTTGAATGTATGATTGTGATTGTATGATTGTGATTGCGTGATTGTGATTGTATGGTTGTGATTGCATGATTTTGAATGTATGATTGTGATTGTATGATTGTGATTGTTTGATTGTGATTGTATGATTGTGATAGTGTGATTGTGGTTGTATGATTGTGATTGTATGATTGTGATTGTATGATTGTGATTGTATGATTGTGATTGTATGATTGTGATTGTACGATTGTGATTGTATGATTGTGATTGTATGATTGCGATTGTATGAATTCGATTGTATGATTGTGATTGTATGATTGTGATTGTATGATTGTGATTGTATGATTGTGATTGTATGTTTGTGATTGCATGATTGTGATTGTATGATTGTGATTGTATGATTGTGATTGTATGATTGTGATTGTATGATTGTATTTGGGAGATTGTATTTGGGAGATTGTAATTGTATGATTGCGATTGTATGATTGTGATTGTATGATTGTGATTGCATGATTGTGATTGCATGATTGTGATTGTATGGTTGTGATTGCATGATTTTGAATGTATGATTGTGATTGTATGATTGTTATTGTATGATTGTGATTGCATGATTGTGATTGTATGGTTGTGATTGCATGATTTTGAATGTATGATTGTGATTGTATGATTGTGATTGTATGATTGTGATTGTATGATTGTGATAGTATGATTGTGATTGTATGATTGTGATTGTATGATTGTGATTGTATGATTGTGATTGTATGATTGTATTTGGGAGATTGTATTTGGGAGATTGTAATTGTATGATTGCGATTGTATGATTGTGATTGTATGATTGTGATGTATGATTGTAATTGTATGATTATGATTGTATGATTGTGATTGTATGATTATGATTGTATGATTGTGATTGTATGATTGCGATTGTATGATTGTGATTGTATGATTATGATTGTATTTTTGTGATTGCATGATTGTGATTGTATGATTGTGATTGTATGATTGTGATTGTATGATTGTGATTGTCTGATTGTGGTTGTGCGATTGTGATTGTACGATTGTGATTGTACGATTGTGATTGTATGATTGTGATTGTATGATTATGATTGTATGATTGTGATTGTATGATTGTGATTGTATGATTGTGATTGTATGATTGTGATTGTATGATTGTGATTGTATGATTGTATTTGGGAGATTGTATTTGGGAGATTGTATTTGTATGATTGCGATTGTATGATTGTGATTGTATGATTGCGATTGTATGAATTCGATTGTATGATTGTGATTGTATGATTGTGATTGTATGATTGTGATTGTATGATTGTGATTGCATGATTGTGATTGTATGATTGTGATTGTATGATTGTGATTGTATGATTGTGATTGTATGATTGTGATTGTATGATTGTATTTGGGAGATTGTAATTGTATGATTGCGACTGTATGATTGTGATTGTATGATTGTGATTGTATGATTGTGATTGTATGATTGTATTTGGGAGATTGTATTTGGGAGATTGTAATTGTATGATTGCGATTGTATGATTGTGATTGTATGATTGTGATGTATGATTGTAAATGTATGATTATGATTGTATGATTGTGATTGTATGATTATGATTGTATGATTGTGATTGTATGATTGCGATTGTATGATTGTGATTGTATGATTATGATTGTATTTTTGTGATTGCATGATTGTTATTGTATGATTGTGATTGTATGATTGTGATTGTATGATTGTGATTGTATGATTGGGATTGTCTGATTGTGGTTGTGCGATTGTGATTGTACGATTGTGATTGTATGATTGTGATTGTATGATTATGATTGTATGATTGTGATTGCATGATTGTGATTGTATGATTGTGATTGCATGATTTTGAATGTATGATTGTGATTGCATGATTGTGATTGTATGATTGTGATTGTATGATTGTGATTGTATGATTGTGATAGTATGATTGTGATTGTATGATTGTGATTGTATGATTGTGATTGTATGATTATGATTGTATGATTGTGATTGTATGATTATGATTTTATGATTGTGATTGCATGATTTTGAATGTATGATTGTGATTGTATGATTGTGATTGTATGATTGTGATTGTATGATTGTGATTGTATGATTGTGATTGTATGATTGTGATTGTATGATTGTGATTGTATGATTGTGATTGTATGATTGTGATTGTATGATTGTATTTGGGAGATTGTATTTGGGAGATTGTAATTGTATGATTGCGACTGTATGATTGTGATTGTATGATTGTGATTGTATGATTGTGATTGTATGATTGTATTTGGGAGATTGTATTTGGGAGATTGTAATTGTATGATTGCGATTGTATGATTGTGATTGTATGATTGTGATGTATGATTGTAAATGTATGATTATGATTGTATGATTGTGATTGTATGATTATGATTGTATGATTGTGATTGTATGATTGCGATTGTATGATTGTGATTGTATGATTATGATTGTATTTTTGTGATTGCATGATTGTTATTGTATGATTGTGATTGTATGATTGTGATTGTATGATTGTGATTGTATGATTGGGATTGTCTGATTGTGGTTGTGCGATTGTGATTGTACGATTGTGATTGTATGATTGTGATTGTATGATTATGATTGTATGATTGTGATTGCATGATTGTGATTGTATGATTGTGATTGCATGATTTTGAATGTATGATTGTGATTGCATGATTGTGATTGTATGATTGTGATTGTATGATTGTGATTGCATGATTTTGAATGTATGATTGTGATTGTATGATTGTGATTGTATGATTGTGATTGTATGATTATGATTGTATGATTGTGATTGCATGATTGTGATGTATGATTGTAATTGTATGATTATGATTGTATGATTGTGATTGCATGATTTTGAATGTATGATTGTGATTGTATGATTGTGATTGCGTGATTGTGATTGTGTGGTTGTGATTGCATGACTTTGAATGTATGATTGTGATTGTATGATTGTGATTGCGTGATTGTGATTGTATGGTTGTGATTGCATGATTTTGAATGTATGATTGTGATTGTATGATTGTGATTGTTTGATTGTGATTGTATGATTGTGATAGTGTGATTGTGGTTGTATGATTGTGATTGTATGATTGTGATTGTATGATTGTGATTGTATGATTGCGATTGTATGATTGTGATTGTATGATTATGATTGTATTTTTGTGATTGCATGATTGTGATTGTATGATTGTGATTGTATGATTGTGATTGTATGATTGTGATTGTATGATTGTGATTGTATGATTGTGATGTATGATTGCGATTGTATGATTATGATTGTATGATTGTGATTGTATAATTGTGATTGTATTATTGTATTTGGGAGATTGTATTTGGGAGATTGTATTTGGGAGATTGTATTTGGGAGATTGTATTTGGGAGATTGTAATTGTATGATTGCGATTGTATGATTGTGATTGTATGATTGTGGTGTATGATTGTAATTGTATGATTATGATTGTATGATTGTGATTGTATGATTGAGATTGTATGATTGAGATTGTATGAATGTGATTGTATGCTTGCGATTGTATGATTGTGATTGCATGATTTTGAATGTATGATTGTGATTGTATGATTGTGATTGCATGATTGTGATTGTATGATTGTGATTGTATGATTGTGATTGCATGATTGTGAATGTATGACTGTGATTGTATGATTGTGATTGCATGATTGTGATTGTACGGTTGTGATTGCATGATTTTGAATGTATGATTGTGATTGTATGATTGTATTTGGGAGATTGTATTTGGGAGATTGTAATTGTATGATTGCGATTGTATGATTGTGATTGTATGATTGCGATTGTATGATTGTGATTGTATGATTGTGATGTATGATTGTAATTGTATGATTGTGATTGCATGATTTTGAATGTATGATTGTAATTGTATGATTATGATTGTATGATTGTGATTGTATGATTGAGATTGTATGATTGAGATTGTATGATTGTGATTGTATGCTTGCGATTGTATGATTGTGATTGTATGATTGTGATTGTATGATTGTGATTGTATGATTGTGATTGTATGATTGTGATTGTATGATTGTGATTGTATGATTGTGATTGTACGATTGTGATTGTACGATTGTGATTGTAGGATTGTGATTGTATGATTGTAATTGTATGATTATGATTGTATGATTGTGATTGTATGATTGAGATTGTATGATTGAGATTGTATGAATGTGATTGTATGCTTGCGATTGTATGATTGTGATTGTATGATTGTGATTATATGATTGTGATTGTATGATTGTGATTGTATGATTGTGATTGTATGATTGTGATTGTATGATTGTGATCGTATGATTGTGATTGTATGATTGCGATTGTATGATTGCGATTGTATGATTGTGATGTATGATTGTAATTGTATGATTATGATTGTATGATTGTGATTGTATGATTCTGTTTGTATGATTGTGATTGTATGACTGCGATTGTATGATTGTGATTGTATGATTGTGATTGTATGATTGTGATTGTATGATTGTGATTGTATGATTGTGATTGTGTGATTGCGATTGTATGAATTCGATTGTATGATTGTGATTGTATGATTGTTATTGTATGATTGTGATTGTATGATTGTGATTGTATGATTGTGATTGTATGATTGTGATTGTATGATTGTGATTGCATGATTGTGATTGTATGATTGTGATTGCATGATTTTGAATGTATGATTGTGATTGTATGATTGTGATTGCATGATTGTGATTGTATGATTGTGATTGCATGATTTTGATTGTATGATTGTGATTGTATGATTGAGATTGTATGATTGAGATTGTATGAATGTGATTGTATGCTTGCGATTGTATGATTGTGATTGTCTGATTGTGGTTGTATGATTTTGAATGTATGATTGTGATTGTATGATTGTGATTGTATGATTGTGATTGTATGATTGTGATTGTATGATTGTGATTGTATGATTGTGATTGTATGATTGTGATTGTATGATTGTGATTGTATGATTGTGATTGTATGATTATGATTGTATGATTGTGATTGTATGATTGTATCTGGGAGATTGTATTTGGGAGATTGTATTTGGGATATTGTAATTGTATGATTGCGATTGTATGATTGTGATTGTATGATTGCGATTGTATGATTGTGATTGTATGATTGTGATGTATGATTGTAATTGTATGATTGTAATTGTATGATTATGATTGTATGATTGTGATTGTATGATTGAGATTGTATGATTGAGATTGTATGAATGTGATTGTATGCTTGCGATTATATGATTGTGATTGTATGATTGTGATTGTATGATTGTGATTGTATGATTGTGATTGCATGATTTTGAATGTATGATTGTGATTGTATGATAGTGATTGCATGATTGTGATTGTATGGTTGTGATTGCATGATTTTGAATGTATGATTGTGATTGTATGATTGTGATTGTATGATTGTGATAGTATGATTGTGATTGTATGATTGTGATTGTATGATTGTGATTGTATGGTTGTGATTGTATGATTGTGATTGTATGATTATGATTGTATGATTGTGATTGTGTGATTGTATTCGGGAGATTGTATTTGGGAGATTGTATTTGGGAGATTGTAATTGTATGATTGCGATTGTATGATTGTGATTGTATGATTGCGATTGTATGAATTCGATTGTATGATTGTGATTGTATGATTGTGATTGTATGATTGTGATTGTATGACTGCGATTGTATGATTGTGATTGTATGATTGCGATTGTATGAATTCGTTTGAATGATGGTGATTGTATGATTGTGATTGTATGATTGTGATTGTATGATTGTGATTGTATGATTGTGATTGTATGATTGTATTTGGGAGATTGTATTTGGGAGATTGTAATTGTATGATTGCGATTGTATGATTGTGATTGTATGATTGCGATTGTATGATTGTGATTGTATGATTTTGAATGTATGATTGTGATTGTATGATTGTGATTGTATGATTGTGATTGTATGATTGTGATTGTATGATTGTGATTGTATGATTGTGATAGTATGATTGTGATTGTATGATTGTGATTGTATGATTGTAATTGTATGATTGTAATTGTATGATTGTGATTGTATGATTGAGATTGCATGATTGAGATTGTATGAATGTGATTGTATGCTTGCGATTGTATGATTGTGATTGTATGATTGTGATTGTATGATGGTGATTGTATGATTGTGATTGTATGATTGTGATTGCATGATTGTGATTGTATGATTGTGATTGCATGATTTTGAATGTATGATTGTGATTGTATGATTGTGGTTGTATGATTGTGATTGTATGATTGTGATTGTATGATTGTGATTGTATGATTGTGATTGTATGATTGTGATTGCATGATTGTGATTGTATGATTGTGATTGCATGATTTTGAATGTATGATTGTGATTGTATGATTGTGATTGCATGATTGTGATTGTATGGTTGTGATTGCATGATTTTGAATGTATGATTGTGATTGTATGATTGTGATTGTATGATTGTGATTGTATGATTGTGATAGTATGATTGTGATTGTATGATTGTGATTGTATGATTGTGATTGTATGATTGTGATTGTATGATTTTGATTGTATGATTGCGATTGTATGATTGTGATTGTATGATTTTGAATGTATGATTGTGATTGTATGATTGTGATTGTATGATTGTGATTGTATGATTGTGATTGTATGATTGTGATTGTATGATTGTGATAGTATGATTGTGATTGTATGATTGTGATTGTATGATTGTAATTGTATGATTGTAATTGTATGATTGTGATTGTATGATTGAGATTGCATGATTGAGATTGTATGAATGTGATTGTATGCTTGCGATTGTATGATTGTGATTGTATGATTGTGATTGTATGATGGTGATTGTATGATTGTGATTGTATGATTGTGATTGCATGATTGTGATTGTATGATTGTGATTGCATGATTTTGAATGTATGATTGTGATTGTATGATTGTGGTTGTATGATTGTAATTGTATGATTGTAATTGTATGATTGTGATTGTATGATTGAGATTGTATGAATGTGATTGTATGAATGTGATTGTATGCTTGCGATTGTATGATTGTGATTGTATGATTGTGACTGTATGATAGTGATTGTATGATTGTGATTGTATGATTGTGATTGTATGATTGTGATTGTATGATTGTGATTGTATGATTGTGATTGTATGATTGTGATTGTATGATTGTGATTGTATGATTGTGATTGCATGATTGTGATTGTATGATTGTGATTGCATGATTTTGAATGTATGATTGTGATTGTATGATTGTGATTGCATGATTGTGATTGTATGGTTGTGATTGCATGATTTTGAATGTATGATTGTGATTGTATGATTGTGATTGTATGATTGTGATTGTATGATTGTGATAGTATGATTGTGATTGTATGATTGTGATTGTATGATTGTGATTGTATGATTGTGATTGTATGATTTTGATTGTATGATTGCGATTGTATGATTGTGATTGTATGATTGCGATTGTATGAATTCGATTGTATGATTGCGATTGTATGATTGTGATTGTATGATTGTGATTGTATGATAGTGATTGTATGATTGTGGTTGTATGATTGTAATTGTATGATTGTAATTGTATGATTGTGATTGTATGATTGAGATTGTATGATTGAGATTGTATGATTGCAATTGTATGATTGTAATTGTATGATTGTGATTGTATGATTGAGATTGTATGATTGAGATTGTATGATTGAGATTGTATGAATGTGATTGTATGCTTGCGATTGTATGATTGTGATTGTATGATTGTGATTGTATGATAGTGATTGTATGATTGTGATTGTATGATTGTGATAGTATGATTGTGATTGTATGATTGTGATTGTATGATTGTAATTGTATGATTGTAATTGTATGATTGTGATTGTATGATTGAGATTGTATGATTGAGATTGTATGAATGTGATTGTATGCTTGCGATTGTATGATTGTGATTGTATGATTGTGATTGTATGATAGTGATTGTATGATTGCGATTGTATGAATTCGATTGTATGATTGCGATTGTATGATTGTGATTGTATGATTGTGATTGTATGATAGTGATTGTATGATTGTGGTTGTATGATTGTAATTGTATGATTGTAATTGTATGATTGTGATTGTATGATTGTGATTGTATGATTGTGATTGTATGATTGTGATTGTATGATTGTGATTGTATGATTGTGATTGTATGATTGTGATTGCATGATTGTGATTGTATGATTGTGATTGCATGATTTTGAATGTATGATTGTGATTGTATGATTGTGATTGCATGATTGTGATTGTATGGTTGTGATTGCATGATTTTGAATGTATGATTGTGATTGTATGATTGTGATTGTATGATTGTGATTGTATGATTGTGATAGTATGATTGTGATTGTATGATTGTGATTGTATGATTGTGATTGTATGATTATGATCGTATGATTGTAATTGTATGATTATGATTGTATGATTGTGATTGCATGATTGTGATTGTATGATTGTGATTGCATGATTTTGAATGTATGATTGTGATTGCATGATTGTGATTGTATGATTGTGATTGTATGATTGTGATTGTATGATTGTGATTGTCTGATTGTGGTTGTGCGATTGTGATTGTACGATTGTGATTGTAAGATTGTGATTGTATGATTGTGATTGTATGATTATGATTGTATGATTGTGATTGCATGATTGTGATTGTATGATTATGATTGTATGATTGTGATTGTATGATTGTAATTGTATGATTGTAATTGTATGATTGTGATTGTATGATTGAGATTGCATGATTGAGATTGTATGAATGTGATTGTATGCTTGCGATTGTATGATTGTGATTGTATGATTGTGATTGTATGATGGTGATTGTATGATTGTGATTGTATGATTGTGATTGCATGATTGTGATTGTATGATTGTGATTGCATGATTTTGAATGTATGATTGTGATTGTATGATTGTGGTTGTATGATTGTAATTGTATGATTGTAATTGTATGATTGTGATTGTATGATTGAGATTGTATGAATGTGATTGTATGAATGTGATTGTATGCTTGCGATTGTATGATTGTGATTGTATGATTGTGACTGTATGATAGTGATTGTATGATTGTGATTGTATGATTGTGATTGTATGATTGTGATTGTATGATTGTGATTGTATGATTGTGATTGTATGATTGTGATTGTATGATTGTGATTGTATGATTGTGATTGCATGATTGTGATTGTATGATTGTGATTGCATGATTTTGAATGTATGATTGTGATTGTATGATTGTGATTGCATGATTGTGATTGTATGGTTGTGATTGCATGATTTTGAATGTATGATTGTGATTGTATGATTGTGATTGTATGATTGTGATTGTATGATTGTGATAGTATGATTGTGATTGTATGATTGTGATTGTATGATTGTGATTGTATGATTGTGATTGTATGATTTTGATTGTATGATTGCGATTGTATGATTGTGATTGTATGATTGCGATTGTATGAATTCGATTGTATGATTGCGATTGTATGATTGTGATTGTATGATTGTGATTGTATGATAGTGATTGTATGATTGTGGTTGTATGATTGTAATTGTATGATTGTAATTGTATGATTGTGATTGTATGATTGAGATTGTATGATTGAGATTGTATGATTGCAATTGTATGATTGTAATTGTATGATTGTGATTGTATGATTGAGATTGTATGATTGAGATTGTATGATTGAGATTGTATGAATGTGATTGTATGCTTGCGATTGTATGATTGTGATTGTATGATTGTGATTGTATGATAGTGATTGTATGATTGTGATTGTATGATTGTGATAGTATGATTGTGATTGTATGATTGTGATTGTATGATTGTAATTGTATGATTGTAATTGTATGATTGTGATTGTATGATTGAGATTGTATGATTGAGATTGTATGAATGTGATTGTATGCTTGCGATTGTATGATTGTGATTGTATGATTGTGATTGTATGATAGTGATTGTATGATTGCGATTGTATGAATTCGATTGTATGATTGCGATTGTATGATTGTGATTGTATGATTGTGATTGTATGATAGTGATTGTATGATTGTGGTTGTATGATTGTAATTGTATGATTGTAATTGTATGATTGTGATTGTATGATTGTGATTGTATGATTGTGATTGTATGATTGTGATTGTATGATTGTGATTGTATGATTGTGATTGTATGATTGTGATTGCATGATTGTGATTGTATGATTGTGATTGCATGATTTTGAATGTATGATTGTGATTGTATGATTGTGATTGCATGATTGTGATTGTATGGTTGTGATTGCATGATTTTGAATGTATGATTGTGATTGTATGATTGTGATTGTATGATTGTGATTGTATGATTGTGATAGTATGATTGTGATTGTATGATTGTGATTGTATGATTGTGATTGTATGATTATGATCGTATGATTGTAATTGTATGATTATGATTGTATGATTGTGATTGCATGATTGTGATTGTATGATTGTGATTGCATGATTTTGAATGTATGATTGTGATTGCATGATTGTGATTGTATGATTGTGATTGTATGATTGTGATTGTATGATTGTGATTGTCTGATTGTGGTTGTGCGATTGTGATTGTACGATTGTGATTGTAAGATTGTGATTGTATGATTGTGATTGTATGATTATGATTGTATGATTGTGATTGCATGATTGTGATTGTATGATTATGATTGTATGATTGTGATTGCATGATTGTGATTGTATGATTGTGATTGCATGATTTTGAATGTATGATTGTGGTTGCATGATTGTGATTGTATGATTGTGATTGTATGATTGTGATTGTATGATTGCGATTGTATGATTGTGATGTATGATTGTAATTGTATGATTATGATTGTATGGTTGTGATTGTATGATTGAGATTGTATGATTGAGATTGTATGAATGTGATTGTATGCTTGCGATTGTATGATTGTGATTGTATGATTGTGATTGTATGATTGTGATTGTATGATTGTGATTGCATGATTGTGATTGTATGATTGCGATTGCATGATTTTGAATGTATGATTGTGATTGTATGATTGTGATTGCATGATTGTGATTGTATGGTTGTGATTGCATGATTTTGAATGTATGATTGTGATTGTATGATTGTGATTGCATGATTGTGATTGTATGGTTGTGATTGCATGATTTTGAATGTATGATTGTGATTGTATGATTGTGATTATATGATTGTGATTGTATGATTGTGATAGTATGACTGTGATTGTATGATTGTGATTGTATGATTGTGATTGTATGATTGTGATTGTATGATTGTATTTGGGAGATTGTATTTGGAAGATTGTAATTGTATGATTGCGATTGTATGATTGCGATTGTATGATTGCGATTGTATGAATTCGATTGTATGATTGTGATTGTATGATTGTGATTGTATGATTGTGATTGTATGATTGTGATTGTATGATTGTGATTGTATGATTGTGATTGTATGATTGCGATTGTATGATTGTGATTGTATGATTGCGATTGTATGAATTCGATTGTATGATTGCGATTGTATGATTGTGATTGTATGATTGTGATTGTATGATTGTGATTGTATGATTGCGATTGTATGATTGTGATTGTATGATTGCGATTGTATGAATTCGATTGTATGATTGCGATTGTATGATTGCGATTGTATGATTGTGATTGTATGATAGTGATTGTATGATTGTGATTGTATGATTGTAATTGTATGATTGTAATTGTATGATTGTGATTGTATGATTGAGATTGTATGATTGAGATTGTATGATTGTAATTGTATGATTGTAATTGTATGATTGTGATTGTATGATTGAGATTGTATGATTGAGATTGTATGAATGTGATTGTATGCTTGCGATTGTATGATTGTGATTGTATGATTGTGATTGTATGATTGCGATTGTATGATTGCGATTGTATGATTGCGATTGTATGAATTCGATTGTATGATTGTGATTGTATGATTGTGATTGTATGATTGTGATTGTATGATTGTGATTGTATGATTGTGATTGTATGATTGCGATTGTATGATTGTGATTGTATGATTGCGATTGTATGAATTCGATTGTATGATTGCGATTGTATGATTGTGATTTTATGATTGTGATTGTATGATAGTGATTGTATGATTGTGATTGTATGATTGTAATTGTATGATTGTAATTGTATGATTGTGATTGTATGATTGAGATTGTATGATTGAGATTGTATGAATGTGATTGTATGCTTGCGATTGTATGATTGTGATTGTATGATTGTGATTGTATGATTTTGAATGTATGATTGTGATTGTATGATTGTGATTGCATGATTGTGATTGTATGGTTGTGATTGCATGATTTTGAATGTATGATTGTGATTGTATGAATGTGATTGTATGCTTGCGATTGTATGATTGTGATTGTATGATTGTGATTGTATGATTGTGATTGTATGATTGTGATTGCATGATTGTGATTGTATGATTGCGATTGCATGATTTTGAATGTATGATTGTGATTGTATGATTGTGATTGCATGATTGTGATTGTATGGTTGTGATTGCATGATTTTGAATGTATGATTGTGATTGTATGATTGTGATTGCATGATTGTGATTGTATGGTTGTGATTGCATGATTTTGAATGTATGATTGTGATTGTATGATTGTGATTGTATGATTGTGATTGTATGATTGTGATAGTATGACTGTGATTGTATGATTGTGATTGTATGATTGTGATTGTATGATTGTGATTGTATGATTGTATTTGGGAGATTGTATTTGGAAGATTGTAATTGTATGATTGCGATTGTATGATTGCGATTGTATGATTGCGATTGTATGAATTCGATTGTATGATTGTGATTGTATGATTGTGATTGTATGATTGTGATTGTATGATTGTAATTGTATGATTGTAATTGTATGATTGTGATTGTATGATTGAGATTGTATGATTGAGATTGTATGAATGTGATTGTATGCTTGCGATTGTATGATTGTGATTGTATGATTGTGATTGTATGATAGTGATTGTATGATTGTGATTGTATGATTGTGATTGCATGATTGTGATTGTATGATTGTGATTGCATGATTTTGAATGTATGATTGTGATTGTATGATTGTGGTTGTATGAGTGTAATTGTATGATTGTAATTGTATGATTGTGATTGTATGATTGAGATTGTATGATTGAGATTGTATGAATGTGATTGTATGCTTGCGATTGTATGATTGTGATTGTATGATTGTGATTGTATGATAGCGATTGTATGATTGTGATTGTATGATTGTGATTGTATGATTGTGATTGTATGATTGTGATTGTATGATTGTGATTGCATGATTTTGAATGTATGATTGTGATTGTATGATTGTGGTTGTATGATTGTAATTGTATGATTGTAATTGTATTATTGTGATTGTATGATTGAGATTGTATGATTGAGATTGTATGAATGTGATTGTATGCTTGCGATTGTATGATTGTGATTGTATGATTGTGATTGTATGATAGTGATTGTATGATTGTGATTGTATGATTGTGATTGTATGATTGTGATTGTATGATTGTGATTGTATGATTGTGATTGTATGATTGTGATTGTATGATTGTGATTGTATGATTGTGATTGTATGATTGTGATTGTATGATTGTGATTGCATGATTGTGATTTTATGATTGTGATTGCATGATTTTGAATGTATGATTGTGATTGTATGATTGTGATTGCATGATTGTGATTGTATGGTTGTGATTGCATGATTTTGAATGTATGATTGTGATTGTATGATTGTGATTGTATGATTGTGATTGTATGATTGTGATAGTATGATTGTGATTGTATGATTGTGATTGTATGATTGTGATTGTATGATTATGATTGTATGATTGTAATTGTATGATTATGATTGTATGATTGTGATTGCATGATTGTGATTGTATGATTGTGATTGCATGATTTTGAATGTATGATTGTGATTGCATGATTGTGATTGTATGATTGTGATTGTATGATTGTGATTGTATGATTGTGATTGTCTGATTGTGGTTGTGCGATTGTGATTGTACGATTGTGATTGTACGATTGTGATTGTATGATTGTGATTGTATGATTATGATTGTATGATTGTGATTGCATGATTGTGATTGTATGATTATGATTGTATGATTGTGATTGCATGATTTTGAATGTATGATTGTGATTGTATGATTGTGATTGCGTGATTGTGATTGTGTGGTTGTGATTGCATGACTTTGAATGTATGATTGTGATTGTATGATTGTGATTGCGTGATTGTGATTGTATGGTTGTGATTGCATGATTTTGAATGTATGATTGTGATTGTATGATTGTGATTGCATGATTGTGATTGTATGATTGTGATTGCATGATTTTGAATGTATGATTGTGATTGTATGATTGTGATTGTATGATTGTGATTGTATGATTGTGATTGTATGATTATGATTGTATGATCGTGATTGCATGATTGTGATTGTATGATTGTGATTGCATGATTTTGAATGTTTGATTGTGATTGCATGATTGTGATTGTATGATTGTGGTTGTATGATTGTGATTGTATGATTGTATTTGGGAGATTGTATTTGGGAGATTGTATTTGGGAGATTGTAATTGTATGATTGCGATTGTATGATTGCGATTGTATGATTGTGATTGTATGATTGTGATGTATGATTGTAATTGTATGATTATGATTGTATGATTGTGATTGTATGATTGAGATTGTATGATTGAGATTGTATGAATGTGATTGTATGCTTGCGATTGTATGATTGTGATTGCGTGATTGTGATTGTATGGTTGTGATTGCATGATTTTGAATGTATGATTGTGATTGTATGATTGTGATTGCATGATTGTGATTGTATGATTGTGATTGCATGATTTTGAATGTATGATTGTGATTGTATGATTGTGATTGTATGATTGTGATTGTATGATTGTGATTGTATGATTATGATTGTATGATCGTGATTGCATGATTGTGATTGTATGATTGTGATTGCATGATTTTGAATGTTTGATTGTGATTGCATGATTGTGATTGTATGATTGTGGTTGTATGATTGTGATTGTATGATTGTATTTGGGAGATTGTATTTGGGAGATTGTAATTGTATGATTGCGATTGTATGATTGCGATTGTATGATTGTGATTGTATGATTGTGATGTATGATTGTAATTGTATGATTATGATTGTATGATTGTGATTGTATGATTGAGATTGTATGATTGAGATTGTATGAATGTGATTGTATGCTTGCGATTGTATGATTGTGATTGTATGATTGTGATTGTATGATTGTGATTGCATGATTTTGAATGTATGATTGTGATTGTATGATTGTGATTGCATGATTGTGATTGTATGGTTGTGATTGCATGATTTTGAATGTATGATTGTGATTGTATGATTGTGATTGTATGATTGCGATTGTATGATTGTGATTGTATGATTGCGATTGTATGATTGTGATTTTATGATTGTGATGTATGATTGTAATTGTATGATTATGATTGTATGATTGTGATTGTATGATTGAGATTGTATGATTGAGATTGTATGATTGTGATTGTATGCTTGCGATTGTATGATTGTGATTGTATGATTGTGATTGTATGATTGTGATTGTATGATTGTGATTGTATGATTGTGATTGTACGATTGTGATTGTACGATTGTGATTGTATGATTGCGATTGTATGAATTCGATTGTATGATTGTGATTGTATGATTGTGATTGTATGATTGTGATTGTATGTTTGTGATTGTATGATTGTGATTGTATGATTGCGATTGTATGATTGTGATTGTATGATTGCGATTGTATGAATTCGATTGTATGATTGCGATTGTTTGATTGTGATTGCATGATTGTGATTGTATGATTGTGGTTGTATGATTGTGATTGTATGATTGTATTTGGGAGATTGTATTTGGGAGATTGTATTTGGGAGATTGTAATTGTATGATTGCGATTGTATGATTGCGATTGTATGATTGTGATTGTATGATTGTGATGTATGATTGTAATTGTATGATTATGATTGTATGATTGTGATTGTATGATTGAGATTGTATGATTGAGATTGTATGAATGTGATTGTATGCTTGCGATTGTATGATTGTGATTGCGTGATTGTGATTGTATGGTTGTGATTGCATGATTTTGAATGTATGATTGTGATTGTATGATTGTGATTGTATGATAGTGATTGTATGATTGTGATTGTATGATTGTGATTGTATGATTGTGATTGTATGATTGTGATTGTATGATAGTGATTGTATGATTGTGATTGTATGATTGTGATAGTATGATTGTGATTGTATGATTGTGATTGTATGATTGTAATTGTATGATTGTAATTGTATGATTGTGATTGTATGATTGAGATTGTATGATTGAGATTGTATGAATGTGATTGTATGATTGCGATTGTATGATTGTGATTGTATGATTGTGATTGTATGATAGTGATTGTATGATTGTGATTGTATGATTGTGATTGCATGATTGTGATTGTATGATTGTGATTGCATGATTTTGAATGTATGATTGTGATTGTATGATTGTGGTTGTATGATTGTAATTGTATGATTGTAATTGTATGATTGCGATTGTATGATTGTGATTGTATGATTGTGATAGTATGATTGTGATTGTATGATTGTGATTGTATGATTGTAATTGTATGATTGTAATTGTATGATTGTGATTGTATGATTGAGATTGTATGATTGAGATTGTATGAATGTGATTGTATGATTGCGATTGTATGATTGTGATTGTATGATTGTGATTGTATGATAGTGATTGTATGATTGTGATTGTATGATTGTGATTGCATGATTGTGATTGTATGATTGTGATTGCATGATTTTGAATGTATGATTGTGATTGTATGATTGTGGTTGTATGATTGTAATTGTATGATTGTAATTGTATTATTGTGATTGTATGATTGAGATTGTATGATTGAGATTGTATGAATGTGATTGTATGCTTGCGATTGTATGATTGTGATTGTATGATTGTGATTGTATGATAGTGATTGTATGATTGTGATTGTATGATTGTGATTGTATGATTGTGATTGTATGATTGTGATTGTATGATTGTGATTGTATGATTGTGATTGTATGATTGTGATTGTATGATTGTGATTGTATGATTGCGATTGTATGATTGTGATTGCATGATTGTGATTGTATGATTGTGATTGCATGATTTTGAATGTATGATTGTGATTGTATGATTGTGATTGCATGATTGTGATTGTATGGTTGTGATTGCATGATTTTGAATGTATGATTGTGATTGTATGATTGTGATTGTATGATTGTGATTGCATGATTTTGAATGTATGATTGTGATTGTATGATTGTGATTGCATGATTGTGATTGTATGATTGTAATTGTATGATTATGATTGTATGATTGTGATTGTATGATTGAGATTGTATGATTGAGATTGTATGAATGTGATTGTATGCTTGCGATTGTATGATTGTGATTGTCTGATTGTGGTTGTATGATTTTGAATGTATGATTGTGATTGTATGATTGTGATTGTATGATTGTGATTGTATGATGGTGATTGCGTGATTGTGATTGTGTGGTTGTGATTGCATGACTTTGAATGTATGATTGTGATTGTATGATTGTGATTGCGTGATTGTGATTGTATGGTTGTGATTGCATGATTTTGAATGTATGATTGTGATTGTATGATTGTGATTGTTTGATTGTGATTGTATGATTGTGATAGTGTGATTGTGGTTGTATGATTGTGATTGTATGATTGTGATTGTATGATTGTGATTGTATGATTGCGATTGTATGATTGTGATTGTATGATTATGATTGTATTTTTGTGATTGCATGATTGTGATTGTATGATTGTGATTGTATGATTGTGATTGTATGATTGTGATTGTATGATTGTGATTGTATGATTGTGATGTATGATTGCGATTGTATGATTATGATTGTATGATTGTGATTGTATAATTGTGATTGTATTATTGTATTTGGGAGATTGTATTTGGGAGATTGTATTTGGGAGATTGTATTTGGGAGATTGTATTTGGGAGATTGTAATTGTATGATTGCGATTGTATGATTGTGATTGTATGATTGTGGTGTATGATTGTAATTGTATGATTATGATTGTATGATTGTGATTGTATGATTGAGATTGTATGATTGAGATTGTATGAATGTGATTGTATGCTTGCGATTGTATGATTGTGATTGCATGATTTTGAATGTATGATTGTGATTGTATGATTGTGATTGCATGATTGTGATTGTATGATTGTGATTGTATGATTGTGATTGCATGATTGTGAATGTATGACTGTGATTGTATGATTGTGATTGCATGATTGTGATTGTACGGTTGTGATTGCATGATTTTGAATGTATGATTGTGATTGTATGATTGTATTTGGGAGATTGTATTTGGGAGATTGTAATTGTATGATTGCGATTGTATGATTGTGATTGTATGATTGCGATTGTATGATTGTGATTGTATGATTGTGATGTATGATTGTAATTGTATGATTGTGATTGCATGATTTTGAATGTATGATTGTAATTGTATGATTATGATTGTATGATTGTGATTGTATGATTGAGATTGTATGATTGAGATTGTATGATTGTGATTGTATGCTTGCGATTGTATGATTGTGATTGTATGATTGTGATTGTATGATTGTGATTGTATGATTGTGATTGTATGATTGTGATTGTATGATTGTGATTGTACGATTGTGATTGTACGATTGTGATTGTAGGATTGTGATTGTATGATTGTAATTGTATGATTATGATTGTATGATTGTGATTGTATGATTGAGATTGTATGATTGAGATTGTATGAATGTGATTGTATGCTTGCGATTGTATGATTGTGATTGTATGATTGTGATTATATGATTGTGATTGTATGATTGTGATTGTATGATTGTGATTGTATGATTGTGATTGTATGATTGTGATCGTATGATTGTGATTGTATGATTGCGATTGTATGATTGCGATTGTATGATTGTGATGTATGATTGTAATTGTATGATTATGATTGTATGATTGTGATTGTATGATTCTGTTTGTATGATTGTGATTGTATGACTGCGATTGTATGATTGTGATTGTATGATTGTGATTGTATGATTGTGATTGTATGATTGTGATTGTATGATTGTGATTGTGTGATTGCGATTGTATGAATTCGATTGTATGATTGTGATTGTATGATTGTTATTGTATGATTGTGATTGTATGATTGTGATTGTATGATTGTGATTGTATGATTGTGATTGTATGATTGTGATTGCATGATTGTGATTGTATGATTGTGATTGCATGATTTTGAATGTATGATTGTGATTGTATGATTGTGATTGCATGATTGTGATTGTATGATTGTGATTGCATGATTTTGATTGTATGATTGTGATTGTATGATTGAGATTGTATGATTGAGATTGTATGAATGTGATTGTATGCTTGCGATTGTATGATTGTGATTGTCTGATTGTGGTTGTATGATTTTGAATGTATGATTGTGATTGTATGATTGTGATTGTATGATTGTGATTGTATGATTGTGATTGTATGATTGTGATTGTATGATTGTGATTGTATGATTGTGATTGTATGATTGTGATTGTATGATTGTGATTGTATGATTGTGATTGTATGATTATGATTGTATGATTGTGATTGTATGATTGTATCTGGGAGATTGTATTTGGGAGATTGTATTTGGGATATTGTAATTGTATGATTGCGATTGTATGATTGTGATTGTATGATTGCGATTGTATGATTGTGATTGTATGATTGTGATGTATGATTGTAATTGTATGATTGTAATTGTATGATTATGATTGTATGATTGTGATTGTATGATTGAGATTGTATGATTGAGATTGTATGAATGTGATTGTATGCTTGCGATTGTATGATTGTGATTGTATGATTGTGATTGTATGATTGTGATTGTATGATTGTGATTGCATGATTTTGAATGTATGATTGTGATTGTATGATAGTGATTGCATGATTGTGATTGTATGGTTGTGATTGCATGATTTTGAATGTATGATTGTGATTGTATGATTGTGATTGTATGATTGTGATAGTATGATTGTGATTGTATGATTGTGATTGTATGATTGTGATTGTATGGTTGTGATTGTATGATTGTGATTGTATGATTATGATTGTATGATTGTGATTGTGTGATTGTATTCGGGAGATTGTATTTGGGAGATTGTATTTGGGAGATTGTAATTGTATGATTGCGATTGTATGATTGTGATTGTATGATTGCGATTGTATGAATTCGATTGTATGATTGTGATTGTATGATTGTGATTGTATGATTGTGATTGTATGACTGCGATTGTATGATTGTGATTGTATGATTGCGATTGTATGAATTCGTTTGTATGATGGTGATTGTATGATTGTGATTGTATGATTGTGATTGTATGATTGTGATTGTATGATTGTATTTGGGAGATTGTATTTGGGAGATTGTAATTGTATGATTGCGATTGTATGATTGTGATTGTATGATTGCGATTGTATGATTGTGATTGTATGATTTTGAATGTATGATTGTGATTGTATGATTGTGATTGTATGATTGTGATTGTATGATTGTGATTGTATGATTGTGATTGTATGATTGTGATAGTATGATTGTGATTGTATGATTGTGATTGTATGATTGTAATTGTATGATTGTAATTGTATGATTGTGATTGTATGATTGAGATTGCATGATTGAGATTGTATGAATGTGATTGTATGCTTGCGATTGTATGATTGTGATTGTATGATTGTGATTGTATGATGGTGATTGTATGATTGTGATTGTATGATTGTGATTGCATGATTGTGATTGTATGATTGTGATTGCATGATTTTGAATGTATGATTGTGATTGTATGATTGTGGTTGTATGATTGTAATTGTATGATTGTAATTGTATGATTGTGATTGTATGATTGAGATTGTATGAATGTGATTGTATGAATGTGATTGTATGCTTGCGATTGTATGATTGTGATTGTATGATTGTGACTGTATGATAGTGATTGTATGATTGTGATTGTATGATTGTGATTGTATGATTGTGATTGTATGATTGTGATTGTATGATTGTGATTGTATGATTGTGATTGTATGATTGTGATTGTATGATTGTGATTGCATGATTGTGATTGTATGATTGTGATTGCATGATTTTGAATGTATGATTGTGATTGTATGATTGTGATTGCATGATTGTGATTGTATGGTTGTGATTGCATGATTTTGAATGTATGATTGTGATTGTATGATTGTGATTGTATGATTGTGATTGTATGATTGTGATAGTATGATTGTGATTGTATGATTGTGATTGTATGATTGTGATTGTATGATTGTGATTGTATGATTTTGATTGTATGATTGCGATTGTATGATTGTGATTGTATGATTGCGATTGTATGAATTCGATTGTATGATTGCGATTGTATGATTGTGATTGTATGATTGTGATTGTATGATAGTGATTGTATGATTGTGGTTGTATGATTGTAATTGTATGATTGTAATTGTATGATTGTGATTGTATGATTGAGATTGTATGATTGAGATTGTATGATTGCAATTGTATGATTGTAATTGTATGATTGTGATTGTATGATTGAGATTGTATGATTGAGATTGTATGATTGAGATTGTATGAATGTGATTGTATGCTTGCGATTGTATGATTGTGATTGTATGATTGTGATTGTATGATAGTGATTGTATGATTGTGATTGTATGATTGTGATAGTATGATTGTGATTGTATGATTGTGATTGTATGATTGTAATTGTATGATTGTAATTGTATGATTGTGATTGTATGATTGAGATTGTATGATTGAGATTGTATGAATGTGATTGTATGCTTGCGATTGTATGATTGTGATTGTATGATTGTGATTGTATGATAGTGATTGTATGATTGCGATTGTATGAATTCGATTGTATGATTGCGATTGTATGATTGTGATTGTATGATTGTGATTGTATGATAGTGATTGTATGATTGTGGTTGTATGATTGTAATTGTATGATTGTAATTGTATGATTGTGATTGTATGATTGTGATTGTATGATTGTGATTGTATGATTGTGATTGTATGATTGTGATTGTATGATTGTGATTGTATGATTGTGATTGCATGATTGTGATTGTATGATTGTGATTGCATGATTTTGAATGTATGATTGTGATTGTATGATTGTGATTGCATGATTGTGATTGTATGGTTGTGATTGCATGATTTTGAATGTATGATTGTGATTGTATGATTGTGATTGTATGATTGTGATTGTATGATTGTGATAGTATGATTGTGATTGTATGATTGTGATTGTATGATTGTGATTGTATGATTATGATCGTATGATTGTAATTGTATGATTATGATTGTATGATTGTGATTGCATGATTGTGATTGTATGATTGTGATTGCATGATTTTGAATGTATGATTGTGATTGCATGATTGTGATTGTATGATTGTGATTGTATGATTGTGATTGTATGATTGTGATTGTCTGATTGTGGTTGTGCGATTGTGATTGTACGATTGTGATTGTAAGATTGTGATTGTATGATTGTGATTGTATGATTATGATTGTATGATTGTGATTGCATGATTGTGATTGTATGATTATGATTGTATGATTGTGATTGCATGATTGTGATTGTATGATTGTGATTGCATGATTTTGAATGTATGATTGTGGTTGCATGATTGTGATTGTATGATTGTGATTGTATGATTGTGATTGTATGATTGCGATTGTATGATTGTGATGTATGATTGTAATTGTATGATTATGATTGTATGGTTGTGATTGTATGATTGAGATTGTATGATTGAGATTGTATGAATGTGATTGTATGCTTGCGATTGTATGATTGTGATTGTATGATTGTGATTGTATGATTGTGATTGTATGATTGTGATTGCATGATTGTGATTGTATGATTGCGATTGCATGATTTTGAATGTATGATTGTGATTGTATGATTGTGATTGCATGATTGTGATTGTATGGTTGTGATTGCATGATTTTGAATGTATGATTGTGATTGTATGATTGTGATTGCATGATTGTGATTGTATGGTTGTGATTGCATGATTTTGAATGTATGATTGTGATTGTATGATTGTGATTATATGATTGTGATTGTATGATTGTGATAGTATGACTGTGATTGTATGATTGTGATTGTATGATTGTGATTGTATGATTGTGATTGTATGATTGTATTTGGGAGATTGTATTTGGAAGATTGTAATTGTATGATTGCGATTGTATGATTGCGATTGTATGATTGCGATTGTATGAATTCGATTGTATGATTGTGATTGTATGATTGTGATTGTATGATTGTGATTGTATGATTGTGATTGTATGATTGTGATTGTATGATTGCGATTGTATGATTGTGATTGTATGATTGCGATTGTATGAATTCGATTGTATGATTGCGATTGTATGATTGTGATTGTATGATTGTGATTGTATGATTGTGATTGTATGATTGCGATTGTATGATTGTGATTGTATGATTGCGATTGTATGAATTCGATTGTATGATTGCGATTGTATGATTGTGATTGTATGATTGTGATTGTATGATAGTGATTGTATGATTGTGATTGTATGATTGTAATTGTATGATTGTAATTGTATGATTGTGATTGTATGATTGAGATTGTATGATTGAGATTGTATGATTGTAATTGTATGATTGTAATTGTATGATTGTGATTGTATGATTGAGATTGTATGATTGAGATTGTATGAATGTGATTGTATGCTTGCGATAGTATGATTGTGATTGTATGATTGTGATTGTATGATTGCGATTGTATGATTGCGATTGTATGATTGCGATTGTATGAATTCGATTGTATGATTGTGATTGTATGATTGTGATTGTATGATTGTGATTGTATGATTGTGATTGTATGATTGTGATTGTATGATTGTGATTGTATGATTGTGATTGTATGATTGCGATTGTATGATTGTGATTGTATGATTGCGATTGTATGAATTCGATTGTATGATTGCGATTGTATGATTGTGATTTTATGATTGTGATTGTATGATAGTGATTGTATGATTGTGATTGTATGATTGTAATTGTATGATTGTAATTGTATGATTGTGATTGTATGATTGAGATTGTATGATTGAGATTGTATGAATGTGATTGTATGCTTGCGATTGTATGATTGTGATTGTATGATTGTGATTGTATGATTTTGAATGTATGATTGTGATTGTATGATTGTGATTGCATGATTGTGATTGTATGGTTGTGATTGCATGATTTTGAATGTATGATTGTGATTGTATGAATGTGATTGTATGCTTGCGATTGTATGATTGTGATTGTATGATTGTGATTGTATGATTGTGATTGTATGATTGTGATTGCATGATTGTGATTGTATGATTGCGATTGCATGATTTTGAATGTATGATTGTGATTGTATGATTGTGATTGCATGATTGTGATTGTATGGTTGTGATTGCATGATTTTGAATGTATGATTGTGATTGTATGATTGTGATTGCATGATTGTGATTGTATGGTTGTGATTGCATGATTTTGAATGTATGATTGTGATTGTATGATTGTGATTGTATGATTGTGATTGTATGATTGTGATAGTATGACTGTGATTGTATGATTGTGATTGTATGATTGTGATTGTATGATTGTGATTGTATGATTGTATTTGGGAGATTGTATTTGGAAGATTGTAATTGTATGATTGCGATTGTATGATTGCGATTGTATGATTGCGATTGTATGAATTCGATTGTATGATTGTGATTGTATGATTGTGATTGTATGATTGTGATTGTATGATTGTAATTGTATGATTGTAATTGTATGATTGTGATTGTATGATTGAGATTGTATGATTGAGATTGTATGAATGTGATTGTATGCTTGCGATTGTATGATTGTGATTGTATGATTGTGATTGTATGATAGTGATTGTATGATTGTGATTGTATGATTGTGATTGCATGATTGTGATTGTATGATTGTGATTGCATGATTTTGAATGTATGATTGTGATTGTATGATTGTGGTTGTATGAGTGTAATTGTATGATTGTAATTGTATGATTGTGATTGTATGATTGAGATTGTATGATTGAGATTGTATGAATGTGATTGTATGCTTGCGATTGTATGATTGTGATTGTATGATTGTGATTGTATGATAGCGATTGTATGATTGTGATTGTATGATTGTGATTGTATGATTGTGATTGTATGATTGTGATTGTATGATTGTGATTGCATGATTTTGAATGTATGATTGTGATTGTATGATTGTGGTTGTATGATTGTAATTGTATGATTGTAATTGTATTATTGTGATTGTATGATTGAGATTGTATGATTGAGATTGTATGAATGTGATTGTATGCTTGCGATTGTATGATTGTGATTGTATGATTGTGATTGTATGATAGTGATTGTATGATTGTGATTGTATGATTGTGATTGTATGATTGTGATTGTATGATTGTGATTGTATGATTGTGATTGTATGATTGTGATTGTATGATTGTGATTGTATGATTGTGATTGTATGATTGTGATTGTATGATTGTGATTGCATGATTGTGATTGTATGATTGTGATTGCATGATTTTGAATGTATGATTGTGATTGTATGATTGTGATTGCATGATTGTGATTGTATGGTTGTGATTGCATGATTTTGAATGTATGATTGTGATTGTATGATTGTGATTGTATGATTGTGATTGTATGATTGTGATAGTATGATTGTGATTGTATGATTGTGATTGTATGATTGTGATTGTATGATTATGATTGTATGATTGTAATTGTATGATTATGATTGTATGATTGTGATTGCATGATTGTGATTGTATGATTGTGATTGCATGATTTTGAATGTATGATTGTGATTGCATGATTGTGATTGTATGATTGTGATTGTATGATTGTGATTGTATGATTGTGATTGTCTGATTGTGGTTGTGCGATTGTGATTGTACGATTGTGATTGTACGATTGTGATTGTATGATTGTGATTGTATGATTATGATTGTATGATTGTGATTGCATGATTGTGATTGTATGATTATGATTGTATGATTGTGATTGCATGATTTTGAATGTATGATTGTGATTGTATGATTGTGATTGCGTGATTGTGATTGTGTGGTTGTGATTGCATGACTTTGAATGTATGATTGTGATTGTATGATTGTGATTGCGTGATTGTGATTGTATGGTTGTGATTGCATGATTTTGAATGTATGATTGTGATTGTATGATTGTGATTGCATGATTGTGATTGTATGATTGTGATTGCATGATTTTGAATGTATGATTGTGATTGTATGATTGTGATTGTATGATTGTGATTGTATGATTGTGATTGTATGATTATGATTGTATGATCGTGATTGCATGATTGTGATTGTATGATTGTGATTGCATGATTTTGAATGTTTGATTGTGATTGCATGATTGTGATTGTATGATTGTGGTTGTATGATTGTGATTGTATGATTGTATTTGGGAGATTGTATTTGGGAGATTGTATTTGGGAGATTGTAATTGTATGATTGCGATTGTATGATTGCGATTGTATGATTGTGATTGTATGATTGTGATGTATGATTGTAATTGTATGATTATGATTGTATGATTGTGATTGTATGATTGAGATTGTATGATTGAGATTGTATGAATGTGATTGTATGCTTGCGATTGTATGATTGTGATTGCGTGATTGTGATTGTATGGTTGTGATTGCATGATTTTGAATGTATGATTGTGATTGTATGATTGTGATTGCATGATTGTGATTGTATGATTGTGATTGCATGATTTTGAATGTATGATTGTGATTGTATGATTGTGATTGTATGATTGTGATTGTATGATTGTGATTGTATGATTATGATTGTATGATCGTGATTGCATGATTGTGATTGTATGATTGTGATTGCATGATTTTGAATGTTTGATTGTGATTGCATGATTGTGATTGTATGATTGTGGTTGTATGATTGTGATTGTATGATTGTATTTGGGAGATTGTATTTGGGAGATTGTAATTGTATGATTGCGATTGTATGATTGCGATTGTATGATTGTGATTGTATGATTGTGATGTATGATTGTAATTGTATGATTATGATTGTATGATTGTGATTGTATGATTGAGATTGTATGATTGAGATTGTATGAATGTGATTGTATGCTTGCGATTGTATGATTGTGATTGTATGATTGTGATTGTATGATTGTGATTGCATGATTTTGAATGTATGATTGTGATTGTATGATTGTGATTGCGTGATTGTGATTGTATGGTTGTGATTGCATGATTTTGAATGTATGATTGTGATTGTATGATTGTGATTGTATGATTGCGATTGTATGATTGTGATTGTATGATTGCGATTGTATGATTGTGATTTTATGATTGTGATGTATGATTGTAATTGTATGATTATGATTGTATGATTGTGATTGTATGATTGAGATTGTATGATTGAGATTGTATGATTGTGATTGTATGCTTGCGATTGTATGATTGTGATTGTATGATTGTGATTGTATGATTGTGATTGTATGATTGTGATTGTATGACTGTGATTGTACGATTGTGATTGTACGATTGTGATTGTATGATTGCGATTGTATGAATTCGATTGTATGATTGTGATTGTATGATTGTGATTGTATGATTGTGATTGTATGTTTGTGATTGTATGATTGTGATTGTATGATTGCGATTGTATGATTGTGATTGTATGATTGCGATTGTATGAATTCGATTGTATGATTGCGATTGTTTGATTGTGATTGCATGATTGTGATTGTATGATTGTGGTTGTATGATTGTGATTGTATGATTGTATTTGGGAGATTGTATTTGGGAGATTGTATTTGGGAGATTGTAATTGTATGATTGCGATTGTATGATTGCGATTGTATGATTGTGATTGTATGATTGTGATGTATGATTGTAATTGTATGATTATGATTGTATGATTGTGATTGTATGATTGAGATTGTATGATTGAGATTGTATGAATGTGATTGTATGCTTGCGATTGTATGATTGTGATTGCGTGATTGTGATTGTATGGTTGTGATTGCATGATTTTGAATGTATGATTGTGATTGTATGATTGTGATTGTATGATAGTGATTGTATGATTGTGATTGTATGATTGTGATTGTATGATTGTGATTGTATGATTGTGATTGTATGATTGTGATTGTATGATTGTGATTGTATGATTGTGATTGTATGATTGTGATTGTATGATTGTGATTGCATGATTGTGATTGTATGATTGTGATTGCATGATTTTGAATGTATGATTGTGATTGTATGATTGCGATTGTATGATTGCGATTGTATGAATTCGATTGTATGATTGTGATTGTATGATTGTGATTGTATGATTGTGATTGTATGATTGCGATTGTATGATTGTGATTGTATGATTGCGATTGTATGAATTCGATTGTATGATTGCGATTGTATGATTGTGATTGTATGATTGTGATTGTATGATAGTGATTGTATGATTGTGGTTGTATGATTGTAATTGTATGATTGTAATTGTATGATTGTGATTGTATGATTGAGATTGTATGATTGAGATTGTATGATTGCAATTGTATGATTGTAATTGTATGATTGTGATTGTATGATTGAGATTGTATGATTGAGATTGTATGATTGAGATTGTATGAATGTGATTGTATGCTTGCGATTGTATGATTGTGATTGTATGATTGTGATTGTATGATAGTGATTGCATGATTGTGATTGTATGATTGTGATAGTATGATTGTGATTGTATGATTGTGATTGTATGATTGTAATTGTATGATTGTAATTGTATGATTGTGATTGTATGATTGAGATTGTATGATTGAGATTGTATGAATGTGATTGTATGATTGCGATTGTATGATTGTGATTGTATGATTGTGATTGTATGATAGTGATTGTATGATTGTGATTGTATGATTGTGATTGCATGATTGTGATTGTATGATTGTGATTGCATGATTTTGTATGTATGATTGTGATTGTATGATTGTGGTTGTATGATTGTAATTGTATGATTGTAATTGTATGATTGCGATTGTATGATTGTGATTGTATGATTGTGATAGTATGATTGTGATTGTATGATTGTGATTGTATGATTGTAATTGTATGATTGTAATTGTATGATTGTGATTGTATGATTGAGATTGTATGATTGAGATTGTATGAATGTGATTGTATGATTGCGATTGTATGATTGTGATTGTATGATTGTGATTGTATGATAGTGATTGTATGATTGTGATTGTATGATTGTGATTGCATGATTGTGATTGTATGATTGTGATTGCATGATTTTGAATGTATGATTGTGATTGTATGATTGTGGTTGTATGATTGTAATTGTATGATTGTAATTGTATTATTGTGATTGTATGATTGAGATTGTATGATTGAGATTGTATGAATGTGATTGTATGCTTGCGATTGTATGATTGTGATTGTATGATTGTGATTGTATGATAGTGATTGTATGATTGTGATTGTATGATTGTGATTGTATGATTGTGATTGTATGATTGTGATTGTATGATTGTGATTGTATGATTGTGATTGTATGATTGTGATTGTATGATTGTGATTGTATGATTGTGATTGTATGATTGTGATTGCATGATTGTGATTGTATGATTGTGATTGCATGATTTTGAATGTATGATTGTGATTGTATGATTGTGATTGCATGATTGTGATTGTATGGTTGTGATTGCATGATTTTGAATGTATGATTGTGATTGTATGATTGTGATTGTATGATTGTGATTGCATGATTTTGAATGTATGATTGTGATTGTATGATTGTGATTGCATGATTGTGATTGTATGATTGTAATTGTATGATTATGATTGTATGATTGTGATTGTATGATTGAGATTGTATGATTGAGATTGTATGAATGTGATTGTATGCTTGCGATTGTATGATTGTGATTGTCTGATTGTGGTTGTATGATTTTGAATGTATGATTGTGATTGTATGATTGTGATTGTATGATTGTGATTGTATGATGGTGATTGTATGATTGTGATTGTATGATTGTGATTGTATGATTGTGATTGTATGATTATGATTGTATGATTGTGATTGTATGATTATGATTGTATGATTGTGATTGCATGATTTTGAATGTATGATTGTGATTGTATGATTGTGATTGTATGATTGTGATTGTATGATTATGATTGTATGATTGTGATTGCATGATTGTGATGTATGATTGTAATTGTATGATTATGATTGTATGATTGTGATTGCATGATTTTGAATGTATGATTGTGATTGTATGATTGTGATTGCGTGATTGTGATTGTGTGGTTGTGATTGCATGACTTTGAATGTATGATTATGATTGTATGATTGTGATTGCGTGATTGTGATTGTATGGTTGTGATTGCATGATTTTGAATGTATGATTGTGATTGTATGATTGTGATTGCATGATTGTGATTGTATGATTGTGATTGCATGATTTTGAATGTATGATTGTGATTGTATGATTGTGATTGTATGATTGTGATTGTATGATTATGATTGTATGATCGTGATTGCATGATTGTGATTGTATGATTGTGATTGCATGATTTTGAATGTTTGATTGTGATTGCATGATTGTGATTGTATGATTGTGGTTGTATGATTGTGATTGTATGATTGTATTTGGGAGATTGTATTTGGGAGATTGTATTTGGGAGATTGTAATTGTATGATTGCGATTGTATGATTGCGATTGTATGATTGTGATTGTATGATTGTGATGTATGATTGTAATTGTATGATTATGATTGTATGATTGTGATTGTATGATTGAGATTGTATGATTGAGATTGTATGAATGTGATTGTATGCTTGCGATTGCATGATTGTGATTGTATGATTGTGATTGTATGATTGTGATTGTATGATTGTGATTGTATGATTGTATTTGGGAGATTGTATTTGGGAGATTGTAATTGTATGATTGCGATTGTATGATTGTGATTGTATGATTGTGATTGCATGATTGTGATTGCATGATTGTGATTGTATGGTTGTGATTGCATGATTTTGAATGTATGATTGTGATTGTATGATTGTTATTGTATGATTGTGATTGCATGATTGGGATTGTATGGTTGTGATTGCATGATTTTGAATGTATGATTGTGATTGTATGATTGTGATTGTATGATTGTGATTGTATGATTGTGATAGTATGATTGTGATTGTATGATTGTGATTGTATGATTGTGATTGTATGATTGTGATTGTATGATTGTGATGTATGATTGTAATTGTATGATTATGATTGTATGATTGTGATTGTATGATTATGATTGTATGATTGTGATTGTATGATTGCGATTGTATGATTGTGATTGTATGATTATGATTGTATTTTTGTGATTGCATGATTGTGATTGTATGATTGTGATTGTATGATTGTGATTGTATGATTGTGATTGTCTGATTGTGGTTGTGCGATTGTGATTGTACGATTGTGATTGTACGATTGTGATTGTATGATTGTGATTGTATGATTATGATTGTATGATTGTGATTGTATGATTGTGATTGTATGATTGTGATTGTATGATTGTGATTGTATGATTGTATTTGGGAGATTGTATTTGCGAGATTGTATTTGTATGATTGCGATTGTATGATTGTGATTGTATGATTGCGATTGTATGAATTCGATTGTATGATTGTGATTGTATGATTGTGATTGTATGATTGTGATTGCATGATTGTGATTGTATGATTGTGATTGTATGATTGTGATTGTATGATTGTGATTGTATGATTGTGATTGTATGATTGTATTTGGGAGATTGTATTTGGGAGATTGTAATTGTATGATTGCGACTGTATGATTGTGATTGTATGATTGTGATTGTATGATTGTGATTGTATGATTGTATTTGGGAGATTGTATTTGGGAGATTGTAATTGTATGATTGCGATTGTATGATTGTGATTGTATGATTGTGATGTATGATTGTAAATGTATGATTATGATTGTATGATTGTGATTGTATGATTATGATTGTATGATTGTGATTGTATGATTGCGATTGTATGATTGTGATTGTATGATTATGATTGTATTTTTGTGATTGCATGATTGTTATTGTATGATTGTGATTGTATGATTGTGATTGTATGATTGTGATTGTATGATTGGGATTGTCTGATTGTGGTTGTGCGATTGTGATTGTACGATTGTGATTGTATGATTGTGATTGTATGATTATGATTGTATGATTGTGATTGCATGATTGTGATTGTATGATTGTGATTGCATGATTTTGAATGTATGATTGTGATTGCATGATTGTGATTGTATGATTGTGATTGTATGATTGTGATTGTATGATTGTGATAGTATGATTGTGATTGTATGATTGTGATTGTATGATTGTGATTGTATGATTATGATTGTATGATTGTGATTGTATGATTATGATTTTATGATTGTGATTGCATGATTTTGAATGTATGATTGTGATTGTATGATTGTGATTGTATGATTGTGATTGTATGATTATGATTGTATGATTGTGATTGCATGATTGTGATGTATGATTGTAATTGTATGATTATGATTGTATGATTGTGATTGCATGATTTTGAATGTATGATTGTGATTGTATGATTGTGATTGCGTGATTGTGATTGTGTGGTTGTGATTGCATGACTTTGAATGTATGATTGTGATTGTATGATTGTGATTGCGTGATTGTGATTGTATGGTTGTGATTGCATGATTTTGAATGTATGATTGTGATTGTATGATTGTGATTGTTTGATTGTGATTGTATGATTGTGATAGTGTGATTGTGGTTGTATGATTGTGATTGTATGATTGTGATTGTATGATTGTGATTGTATGATTGTGATTGTATGATTGTGATTGTACGATTGTGATTGTATGATTGTGATTGTATGATTGCGATTGTATGAATTCGATTGTATGATTGTGATTGTATGATTGTGATTGTATGATTGTGATTGTATGATTGTGATTGTATGTTTGTGATTGCATGATTGTGATTGTATGATTGTGATTGTATGATTGTGATTGTATGATTGTGATTGTATGATTGTATTTGGGAGATTGTATTTGGGAGATTGTAATTGTATGATTGCGATTGTATGATTGTGATTGTATGATTGTGATTGCATGATTGTGATTGCATGATTGTGATTGTATGGTTGTGATTGCATGATTTTGAATGTATGATTGTGATTGTATGATTGTTATTGTATGATTGTGATTGCATGATTGTGATTGTATGGTTGTGATTGCATGATTTTGAATGTATGATTGTGATTGTATGATTGTGATTGTATGATTGTGATTGTATGATTGTGATAGTATGATTGTGATTGTATGATTGTGATTGTATGATTGTGATTGTATGATTGTGATTGTATGATTGTATTTGGGAGATTGTATTTGGGAGATTGTAATTGTATGATTGCGATTGTATGATTGTGATTGTATGATTGTGATGTATGATTGTAATTGTATGATTATGATTGTATGATTGTGATTGTATGATTATGATTGTATGATTGTGATTGTATGATTGCGATTGTATGATTGTGATTGTATGATTATGATTGTATTTTTGTGATTGCATGATTGTGATTGTATGATTGTGATTGTATGATTGTGATTGTATGATTGTGATTGTCTGATTGTGGTTGTGCGATTGTGATTGTACGATTGTGATTGTACGATTGTGATTGTATGATTATGATTGTATGATTGTGATTGTATGATTGTGATTGTATGATTGTGATTGTATGATTGTGATTGTATGATTGTGATTGTATGATTGTATTTGGGAGATTGTATTTGTATGATTGCGATTGTATGATTGTGATTGTATGATTGCGATTGTATGAATTCGATTGTATGATTGTGATTGTATGATTGTGATTGTATGATTGTGATTGCATGATTGTGATTGTATGATTGTGATTGTATGATTGTGATTGTATGATTGTGATTGTATGATTGTGATTGTATGATTGTATTTGGGAGATTGTAATTGTATGATTGCGACTGTATGATTGTGATTGTATGATTGTGATTGTATGATTGTGATTGTATGATTGTATTTGGGAGATTGTATTTGGGAGATTGTAATTGTATGATTGCGATTGTATGATTGTGATTGTATGATTGTGATGTATGATTGTAAATGTATGATTATGATTGTATGATTGTGATTGTATGATTATGATTGTATGATTGTGATTGTATGATTGCGATTGTATGATTGTGATTGTATGATTATGATTGTATTTTTGTGATTGCATGATTGTTATTGTATGATTGTGATTGTATGATTGTGATTGTATGATTGTGATTGTATGATTGGGATTGTCTGATTGTGGTTGTGCGATTGTGATTGTACGATTGTGATTGTATGATTGTGATTGTATGATTATGATTGTATGATTGTGATTGCATGATTGTGATTGTATGATTGTGATTGCATGATTTTGAATGTATGATTGTGATTGCATGATTGTGATTGTATGATTGTGATTGTATGATTGTGATTGTATGATTGTGATAGTATGATTGTGATTGTATGATTGTGATTGTATGATTGTGATTGTATGATTATGATTGTATGATTGTGATTGTATGATTATGATTTTATGATTGTGATTGCATGATTTTGAATGTATGATTGTGATTGTATGATTGTGATTGTATGATTGTGATTGTATGATTGTGATTGTATGATTGTGATTGTATGATTGTGATTGTATGATTGTGATTGTATGATTGTGATTGTATGATTGTGATTGTATGATTGTGATTGTATGATTGTGATTGTATGATTGTGATTGTATGATTGTATTTGGGAGATTGTATTTGGGAGATTGTAATTGTATGATTGCGATTGTATGATTGCGATTGTATGATTGTGATTGTATGATTGTGATGTATGATTGTAATTGTATGATTATGATTGTATGATTGTGATTGTATGATTGAGATTGTATGATTGAGATTGTATGAATGTGATTGTATGCTTGCGATTGTATGATTGTGATTGCGTGATTGTGATTGTATGGTTGTGATTGCATGATTTTGAATGTATGATTGTGATTGTATGATTGTGATTGTATGATAGTGATTGTATGATTGTGATTGTATGATTGTGATTGTATGATTGTGATTGTATGATTGTGATTGTATGATTGTGATTGTATGATTGTGATTGTATGATTGTGATTGTATGATTGTGATTGTATGATTGTGATTGCATGATTGTGATTGTATGATTGTGATTGCATGATTTTGAATGTATGATTGTGATTGTATGATTGCGATTGTATGATTGCGATTGTACGAATTCGATTGTATGATTGTGATTGTATGATTGTGATTGTATGATTGTGATTGTATGATTGCGATTGTATGATTGTGATTGTATGATTGCGATTGTATGAATTCGATTGTATGATTGCGATTGTATGATTGTGATTGTATGATTGTGATTGTATGATAGTGATTGTATGATTGTGGTTGTATGATTGTAATTGTATGATTGTAATTGTATGATTGTGATTGTATGATTGAGATTGTATGATTGAGATTGTATGATTGCAATTGTATGATTGTAATTGTATGATTGTGATTGTATGATTGAGATTGTATGATTGAGATTGTATGATTGAGATTGTATGAATGTGATTGTATGCTTGCGATTGTATGATTGTGATTGTATGATTGTGATTGTATGATAGTGATTGTATGATTGTGATTGTATGATTGTGATAGTATGATTGTGATTGTATGATTGTGATTGTATGATTGTAATTGTATGATTGTAATTGTATGATTGTGATTGTATGATTGAGATTGTATGATTGAGATTGTATGAATGTGATTGTATGATTGCGATTGTATGATTGTGATTGTATGATTGTGATTGTATGATAGTGATTGTATGATTGTGATTGTATGATTGTGATTGCATGATTGTGATTGTATGATTGTGATTGCATGATTTTGAATGTATGATTGTGATTGTATGATTGTGGTTGTATGATTGTAATTGTATGATTGTAATTGTATTATTGTGATTGTATGATTGAGATTGTATGATTGAGATTGTATGAATGTGATTGTATGCTTGCGATTGTATGATTGTGATTGTATGATTGTGATTGTATGATAGTGATTGTATGATTGTGATTGTATGATTGTGATTGTATGATTGTGATTGTATGATTGTGATTGTATGATTGTGATTGTATGATTGTGATTGTATGATTGTGATTGTATGATTGTGATTGTATGATTGTGATTGTATGATTGTGATTGCATGATTGTGATTGTATGATTGTGATTGCATGATTTTGAATGTATGATTGTGATTGTATGATTGTGATTGCATGATTGTGATTGTATGGTTGTGATTGCATGATTTTGAATGTATGATTGTGATTGTATGATTGTGATTGTATGATTGTGATTGCATGATTTTGAATGTATGATTGTGATTGTATGATTGTGATTGCATGATTGTGATTGTATGATTGTAATTGTATGATTATGATTGTATGATTGTGATTGTATGATTGAGATTGTATGATTGAGATTGTATGAATGTGATTGTATGCTTGCGATTGTATGATTGTGATTGTCTGATTGTGGTTGTATGATTTTGAATGTATGATTGTGATTGTATGATTGTGATTGTATGATTGTGATTGTATGATGGTGATTGTATGATTGTGATTGTATGATTGTGATTGTATGATTGTGATTGTATGATTATGATTGTATGATTGTGATTGTATGATTATGATTGTATGATTGTGATTGCATGATTTTGAATGTATGATTGTGATTGTATGATTGTGATTGTATGATTGTGATTGTATGATTATGATTGTATGATTGTGATTGCATGATTGTGATGTATGATTGTAATTGTATGATTATGATTGTATGATTGTGATTGCATGATTTTGAATGTATGATTGTGATTGTATGATTGTGATTGCGTGATTGTGATTGTGTGGTTGTGATTGCATGACTTTGAATGTATGATTGTGATTGTATGATTGTGATTGCGTGATTGTGATTGTATGGTTGTGATTGCATGATTTTGAATGTATGATTGTGATTGTATGATTGTGATTGCATGATTGTGATTGTATGATTGTGATTGCATGATTTTGAATGTATGATTGTGATTGTATGATTGTGATTGTATGATTGTGATTGTATGATTATGATTGTATGATCGTGATTGCATGATTGTGATTGTATGATTGTGATTGCATGATTTTGAATGTTTGATTGTGATTGCATGATTGTGATTGTATGATTGTGGTTGTATGATTGTGATTGTATGATTGTATTTGGGAGATTGTATTTGGGAGATTGTATTTGGGAGATTGTAATTGTATGATTGCGATTGTATGATTGCGATTGTATGATTGTGATTGTATGATTGTGATGTATGATTGTAATTGTATGATTATGATTGTATGATTGTGATTGTATGATTGAGATTGTATGATTGAGATTGTATGAATGTGATTGTATGCTTGCGATTGCATGATTGTGATTGTATGATTGTGATTGTATGATTGTGATTGTATGATTGTGATTGTATGATTGTATTTGGGAGATTGTATTTGGGAGATTGTAATTGTATGATTGCGATTGTATGATTGTGATTGTATGATTGTGATTGCATGATTGTGATTGCATGATTGTGATTGTATGGTTGTGATTGCATGATTTTGAATGTATGATTGTGATTGTATGATTGTTATTGTATGATTGTGATTGCATGATTGGGATTGTATGGTTGTGATTGCATGATTTTGAATGTATGATTGTGATTGTATGATTGTGATTGTATGATTGTGATTGTATGATTGTGATAGTATGATTGTGATTGTATGATTGTGATTGTATGATTGTGATTGTATGATTGTGATTGTATGATTGTGATGTATGATTGTAATTGTATGATTATGATTGTATGATTGTGATTGTATGATTATGATTGTATGATTGTGATTGTATGATTGCGATTGTATGATTGTGATTGTATGATTATGATTGTATTTTTGTGATTGCATGATTGTGATTGTATGATTGTGATTGTATGATTGTGATTGTATGATTGTGATTGTCTGATTGTGGTTGTGCGATTGTGATTGTACGATTGTGATTGTACGATTGTGATTGTATGATTGTGATTGTATGATTATGATTGTATGATTGTGATTGTATGATTGTGATTGTATGATTGTGATTGTATGATTGTGATTGTATGATTGTATTTGGGAGATTGTATTTGGGAGATTGTATTTGTATGATTGCGATTGTATGATTGTGATTGTATGATTGCGATTGTATGAATTCGATTGTATGATTGTGATTGTATGATTGTGATTGTATGATTGTGATTGCATGATTGTGATTGTATGATTGTGATTGTATGATTGTGATTGTATGATTGTGATTGTATGATTGTGATTGTATGATTGTATTTGGGAGATTGTATTTGGGAGATTGTAATTGTATGATTGCGACTGTATGATTGTGATTGTATGATTGTGATTGTATGATTGTGATTGTATGATTGTATTTGGGAGATTGTATTTGGGAGATTGTAATTGTATGATTGCGATTGTATGATTGTGATTGTATGATTGTGATGTATGATTGTAAATGTATGATTATGATTGTATGATTGTGATTGTATGATTATGATTGTATGATTGTGATTGTATGATTGCGATTGTATGATTGTGATTGTATGATTATGATTGTATTTTTGTGATTGCATGATTGTTATTGTATGATTGTGATTGTATGATTGTGATTGTATGATTGTGATTGTATGATTGGGATTGTCTGATTGTGGTTGTGCGATTGTGATTGTACGATTGTGATTGTATGATTGTGATTGTATGATTATGATTGTATGATTGTGATTGCATGATTGTGATTGTATGATTGTGATTGCATGATTTTGAATGTATGATTGTGATTGCATGATTGTGATTGTATGATTGTGATTGTATGATTGTGATTGTATGATTGTGATTGTATGATTGTGATAGTATGATTGTGATTGTATGATTGTGATTGTATGATTGTGATTGTATGATTATGATTGTATGATTGTGATTGTATGATTATGATTTTATGATTGTGATTGCATGATTTTGAATGTATGATTGTGATTGTATGATTGTGATTGTATGATTGTGATTGTATGATTATGATTGTATGATTGTGATTGCATGATTGTGATGTATGATTGTAATTGTATGATTATGATTGTATGATTGTGATTGCATGATTTTGAATGTATGATTGTGATTGTATGATTGTGATTGCGTGATTGTGATTGTGTGGTTGTGATTGCATGACTTTGAATGTATGATTGTGATTGTATGATTGTGATTGCGTGATTGTGATTGTATGGCTGTGATTGCATGATTTTGAATGTATGATTGTGATTGTATGATTGTGATTGTTTGATTGTGATTGTATGATTGTGATAGTGTGATTGTGGTTGTATGATTGTGATTGTATGATTGTGATTGTATGATTGTGATTGTATGATTGTGATTGTATGATTGTGATTGTACGATTGTGATTGTATGATTGTGATTGTATGATTGCGATTGTATGAATTCGATTGTATGATTGTGATTGTATGATTGTGATTGTATGATTGTGATTGTATGATTGTGATTGTATGTTTGTGATTGCATGATTGTGATTGTATGATTGTGATTGTATGATTGTGATTGTATGATTGTGATTGTATGATTGTATTTGGGAGATTGTATTTGGGAGATTGTAATTGTATGATTGCGATTGTATGATTGTGATTGTATGATTGTGATTGCATGATTGTGATTGCATGATTGTGATTGTATGGTTGTGATTGCATGATTTTGAATGTATGATTGTGATTGTATGATTGTTATTGTATGATTGTGATTGCATGATTGTGATTGTATGGTTGTGATTGCATGATTTTGAATGTATGATTGTGATTGTATGATTGTGATTGTATGATTGTGATTGTATGATTGTGATAGTATGATTGTGATTGTATGATTGTGATTGTATGATTGTGATTGTATGATTGTGATTGTATGATTGTATTTGGGAGATTGTATTTGGGAGATTGTAATTGTATGATTGCGATTGTATGATTGTGATTGTATGATTGTGATGTATGATTGTAAATGTATGATTATGATTGTATGATTGTGATTGTATGATTATGATTGTATGATTGTGATTGTATGATTGCGATTGTATGATTGTGATTGTATGATTATGATTGTATTTTTGTGATTGCATGATTGTTATTGTATGATTGTGATTGTATGATTGTGATTGTATGATTGTGATTGTATGATTGGGATTGTCTGATTGTGGTTGTGCGATTGTGATTGTACGATTGTGATTGTATGATTGTGATTGTATGATTATGATTGTATGATTGTGATTGCATGATTGTGATTGTATGATTGTGATTGCATGATTTTGAATGTATGATTGTGATTGCATGATTGTGATTGTATGATTGTGATTGTATGATTGTGATTGTATGATTGTGATAGTATGATTGTGATTGTATGATTGTGATTGTATGATTGTGATTGTATGATTATGATTGTATGATTGTGATTGTATGATTATGATTTTATGATTGTGATTGCATGATTTTGAATGTATGATTGTGATTGTATGATTGTGATTGTATGATTGTGATTGTATGATTGTGATTGTATGATTGTGATTGTATGATTGTGATTGTATGATTGTGATTGTATGATTGTGATTGTATGATTGTGATTGTATGATTGTGATTGTATGATTGTGATTGTATGATTGTGATTGTATGATTGTATTTGGGAGATTGTATTTGGGAGATTGTAATTGTATGATTGCGACTGTATGATTGTGATTGTATGATTGTGATTGTATGATTGTGATTGTATGATTGTATTTGGGAGATTGTATTTGGGAGATTGTAATTGTATGATTGCGATTGTATGATTGTGATTGTATGATTGTGATGTATGATTGTAAATGTATGATTATGATTGTATGATTGTGATTGTATGATTATGATTGTATGATTGTGATTGTATGATTGCGATTGTATGATTGTGATTGTATGATTATGATTGTATTTTTGTGATTGCATGATTGTTATTGTATGATTGTGATTGTATGATTGTGATTGTATGATTGTGATTGTATGATTGGGATTGTCTGATTGTGGTTGTGCGATTGTGATTGTACGATTGTGATTGTATGATTGTGATTGTATGATTATGATTGTATGATTGTGATTGCATGATTGTGATTGTATGATTGTGATTGCATGATTTTGAATGTATGATTGTGATTGCATGATTGTGATTGTATGATTGTGATTGTATGATTGTGATTGCATGATTTTGAATGTATGATTGTGATTGTATGATTGTGATTGTATGATTGTGATTGTATGATTATGATTGTATGATTGTGATTGCATGATTGTGATGTATGATTGTAATTGTATGATTATGATTGTATGATTGTGATTGCATGATTTTGAATGTATGATTGTGATTGTATGATTGTGATTGCGTGATTGTGATTGTGTGGTTGTGATTGCATGACTTTGAATGTATGATTGTGATTGTATGATTGTGATTGCGTGATTGTGATTGTATGGTTGTGATTGCATGATTTTGAATGTATGATTGTGATTGTATGATTGTGATTGTTTGATTGTGATTGTATGATTGTGATAGTGTGATTGTGGTTGTATGATTGTGATTGTATGATTGTGATTGTATGATTGTGATTGTATGATTGCGATTGTATGATTGTGATTGTATGATTATGATTGTATTTTTGTGATTGCATGATTGTGATTGTATGATTGTGATTGTATGATTGTGATTGTATGATTGTGATTGTATGATTGTGATGTATGATTGCGATTGTATGATTATGATTGTATGATTGTGATTGTATAATTGTGATTGTATTATTGTATTTGGGAGATTGTATTTGGGAGATTGTATTTGGGAGATTGTATTTGGGAGATTGTAATTGTATGATTGCGATTGTATGATTGTGATTGTATGATTGTGGTGTATGATTGTAATTGTATGATTATGATTGTATGATTGTGATTGTATGATTGAGATTGTATGATTGAGATTGTATGAATGTGATTGTATGCTTGCGATTGTATGATTGTGATTGCATGATTTTGAATGTATGATTGTGATTGTATGATTGTGATTGCATGATCGTGATTGTATGATTGTGATTGTATGATTGTGATTGCATGATTGTGAATGTATGACTGTGATTGTATGATTGTGATTGCATGATTGTGATTGTACGGTTGTGATTGCATGATTTTGAATGTATGATTGTGATTGTATGATTGTATTTGGGAGATTGTATTTGGGAGATTGTAATTGTATGATTGCGATTGTATGATTGTGATTGTATGATTATGATTGTATGATTGTGATTGTATGATTGTATCTGGGAGATTGTATTTGGGAGATTGTATTTGGGATATTGTAATTGTATGATTGCGATTGTATGATTGTGATTGTATGATTGCGATTGTATGATTGTGATTGTATGATTGTGATTGTATGATTGTGATCGTATGATTGTGATTGTATGATTGCGATTGTATGATTGCGATTGTATGATTGTGATGTATGATTGTAATTGTATGATTATGATTGTATGATTGTGATTGTATGATTGAGATTGTATGATTGAGATTGTATGATTGTGATTGTATGCTTGCGATTGTATGATTGTGATTGTATGATTGTGATTGTATGATTGTGATTGTATGATTGTGATTGTATGATTGTGATTGTGTGATTGTGATTGTATGATTGTGATTGTACGATTGTGATTGTACGATTGTGATTGTATGATTGTGATTGTATGATTGTAATTGTATGATTATGATTGTATGATTGTGATTGTATGATTGAGATTGTATGATTGAGATTGTATGAATGTGATTGTATGCTTGCGATTGTATGATTGTGATTGTATGATTGTGATTATATGATTGTGATTGTATGATTGTGATTGTATGATTGTGATTGTATGATTGTGATTGTATGATTGTGATCGTATGATTGTGATTGTATGATTGCGATTGTATGATTGCGATTGTATGATTGTGATGTATGATTGTAATTGTATGATTATGATTGTATGATTGTGATTGTATGATTCTGTTTGTATGATTGTGATTGTATGACTGCGATTGTATGATTGTGATTGTGTGATTGTGATTGTATGATTGTGATTGTATGATTGTGATTGTATGATTGTGATTGTGTGATTGCGATTGTATGAATTCGATTGTATGATTGTGATTGTATGATTGTTATTGTATGATTGTGATTGTATGATTGTGATTGTATGATTGTGATTGTATGATTGTGATTGTATGATTGTGATTGTATGATTGTGATTGCATGATTGTGATTGTATGATTGTGATTGCATGATTTTGAATGTATGATTGTGATTGTATGATTGTGATTGCATGATTGTGATTGTATGATTGTGATTGCATGATTTTGATTGTATGATTGTGATTGTATGATTGAGATTGTATGATTGAGATTGTATGAATGTGATTGTATGCTTGCGATTGTATGATTGTGATTGTCTGATTGTGGTTGTATGATTTTGAATGTATGATTGTGATTGTATGATTGTGATTGTATGATTGTGATTGTATGATTGTGATTGTATGATTGTGATTGTATGATTGTGATTGTATGATTGTGATTGTATGATTGTGATTGTATGATTGTGATTGTATGATTATGATTGTATGATTGTGATTGTATGATTGTATCTGGGAGATTGTATTTGGGAGATTGTATTTGGGATATTGTAATTGTATGATTGCGATTGTATGATTGTGATTGTATGATTGCGATTGTATGATTGTGATTGTATGATTGTGATGTATGATTGTAATTGTATGATTGTAATTGTATGATTATGATTGTATGATTGTGATTGTATGATTGAGATTGTATGATTGAGATTGTATGAATGTGATTGTATGCTTGCGATTGTATGATTGTGATTGTATGATTGTGATTGTATGATTGTGATTGCATGATTTTGAATGTATGATTGTGATTGTATGATAGTGATTGCATGATTGTGATTGTATGGTTGTGATTGCATGATTTTGAATGTATGATTGTGATTGTATGATTGTGATTGTATGATTGTGATAGTATGATTGTGATAGTATGATTGTGATTGTATGATTGTGATTGTATGGTTGTGATTGTATGATTGTGATTGTATGATTATGATTGTATGATTGTGATTGTGTGATTGTATTCGGGAGATTGTATTTGGGAGATTGTATTTGGGAGATTGTAATTGTATGATTGCGATTGTATGATTGTGATTGTATGATTGCGATTGTATGAATTCGATTGTATGATTGTGATTGTATGATTGTGATTGTATGATTGTGATTGTATGACTGCGATTGTATGATTGTGATTGTATGATTGCGATTGTATGAATTCGTTTGTATGATGGTGATTGTATGATTGTGATTGTATGATTGTGATTGTATGATTGTGATTGTATGATTGTATTTGGGAGATTGTATTTGGGAGATTGTAATTGTATGATTGCGATTGTATGATTGTGATTGTATGATGGTGATTGTATGATTGTGATTGTATGATTGTGATTGCATGATTGTGATTGTATGATTGTGATTGCATGATTTTGAATGTATGATTGTGATTGTATGATTGTGGTTGTATGATTGTAATTGTATGATTGTAATTGTATGATTGTGATTGTATGATTGAGATTGTATGAATGTGATTGTATGAATGTGATTGTATGCTTGCGATTGTATGATTGTGATTGTATGATTGTGACTGTATGATAGTGATTGTATGATTGTGATTGTATGATTGTGATTGTATGATTGTGATTGTATGATTGTGATTGTATGATTGTGATTGTATGATTGTGATTGTATGATTGTGATTGTATGATTGTGATTGCATGATTGTGATTGTATGATTGTGATTGCATGATTTTGAATGTATGATTGTGATTGTATGATTGTGATTGCATGATTGTGATTGTATGGTTGTGATTGCATGATTTTGAATGTATGATTGTGATTGTATGATTGTGATTGTATGATTGTGATTGTATGATTGTGATAGTATGATTGTGATTGTATGATTGTGATTGTATGATTGTGATTGTATGACTGTGATTGCATGATTGTGATTGTATGATTGTGATTGTATGATTATGATTGTATGATTGTGATTGTATGATTGTATTCGGGAGATTGTATTTGGGAGATTGTATTTGGGAGATGGCAATTGTATGATTGCGATTGTATGATTGTGATTGTATGATTGCGATTGTATGAATTCGATTGTATGATTGTGATTGTATGATTGTGATTGTATGATTGTGATTGTATGATTGCGATTGTATGATTGTGATTGTATGATTGCGATTGTATGAATTCGATTGTATGATGGTGATTGTATGATTGTGATTGTATGATTGTGATTGTATGATTGTGATTGTATGATTGTATTTGGGAGATTGTATTTGGGAGATTGTAATTGTATGATTGCGATTGTATGATTGTGATTGTATGATTGCGATTGTATGATTGTGATTGTATGATTGTGATTGTATGATTGTGATTGTATGATTGTGATTGTATGATTGTGATTGCATGATTGTGATTGTATGATTGTGATTGCATGATTTTGAATGTATGATTGTGATTGTATGATTGCGATTGTATGATTGCGATTGTATGAATTCGATTGTATGATTGTGATTGTATGATTGTGATTGTATGATTTTGATTGTATGATTGCGATTGTATGATTGTGATTGTATGATTGCGATTGTATGAATTCGATTGTATGATTGCGATTGTATGATTGTGATTGTATGATTGTGATTGTATGATAGTGATTGTATGATTGTGGTTGTATGATTGTAATTGTATGATTGTAATTGTATGATTGTGATTGTATGATTGAGATTGTATGATTGAGATTGTATGATTGCAATTGTATGATTGTAATTGTATGATTGTGATTGTATGATTGAGATTGTATGATTGAGATTGTATGATTGAGATTGTATGAATGTGATTGTATGCTTGCGATTGTATGATTGTGATTGTATGATTGTGATTGTATGATAGTGATTGTATGATTGTGATTGTATGATTGTGATAGTATGATTGTGATTGTATGATTGTGATTGTATGATTGTAATTGTATGATTGTAATTGTATGATTGTGATTGTATGATTGAGATTGTATGATTGAGATTGTATGAATGTGATTGTATGCTTGCGATTGTATGATTGTGATTGTATGATTGTGATTGTATGATAGTGATTGTATGATTGCGATTGTATGAATTCGATTGTATGATTGTGATTGCATGATTGTGATTGTATGATTGTGATTGCATGATTTTGAATGTATGATTGTGATTGCATGATTGTGATTGTATGATTGTGATTGTATGATTGTGATTGTATGATTGTGATTGTCTGATTGTGGTTGTGCGATTGTGATTGTACGATTGTGATTGTAAGATTGTGATTGTATGATTGTGATTGTATGATTATGATTGTATGATTGTGATTGCATGATTGTGATTGTATGATTATGATTGTATGATTGTGATTGCATGATTGTGATTGTATGATTGTGATTGCATGATTTTGAATGTATGATTGTGGTTGCATGATTGTGATTGTATGATTGTGATTGTATGATTGTGATTGTATGATTGCGATTGTATGATTGTGATGTATGATTGTAATTGTATGATTATGATTGTATGGTTGTGATTGTATGATTGAGATTGTATGATTGAGATTGTATGAATGTGATTGTATGCTTGCGATTGTATGATTGTGATTGTATGATTGTGATTGTATGATTGTGATTGTATGATTGTGATTGTATGATTGTGATTGCATGATTGTGATTGTATGATTGCGATTGCATGATTTTGAATGTATGATTGTGATTGTATGATTGTGATTGCATGATTGTGATTGTATGGTTGTGATTGCATGATTTTGAATGTATGATTGTGATTGTATGATTGTGATTGCATGATTGTGATTGTATGGTTGTGATTGCATGATTTTGAATGTATGATTGTGATTGTATGATTGTGATTATATGATTGTGATTGTATGATTGTGATAGTATGACTGTGATTGTATGATTGTGATTGTATGATTGTGATTGTATGATTGTGATTGTATGATTGTATTTGGGAGATTGTATTTGGAAGATTGTAATTGTATGATTGCGATTGTATGATTGCGATTGTATGATTGCGATTGTATGAATTCGATTGTATGATTGTGATTGTATGATTGTGATTGTATGATTGTGATTGTATGATTGTGATTGTATGATTGTGATTGTATGATTGCGATTGTATGATTGTGATTGTATGATTGCGATTGTATGAATTCGATTGTATGATTGCGATTGTATGATTGTGATTGTATGATTGTGATTGTATGATTGTGATTGTATGATTGCGATTGTATGATTGTGATTGTATGATTGCGATTGTATGAATTCGATTGTATGATTGCGATTGTATGATTGTGATTGTATGATTGTGATTGTATGATAGTGATTGTATGATTGTGATTGTATGATTGTAATTGTATGATTGTAATTGTATGATTGTGATTGTATGATTGAGATTGTATGATTGAGATTGTATGATTGTAATTGTATGATTGTAATTGTATGATTGTGATTGTATGATTGAGATTGTATGATTGAGATTGTATGAATGTGATTGTATGCTTGCGATTGTATGATTGTGATTGTATGATTGTGATTGTATGATTGCGATTGTATGATTGCGATTGTATGATTGCGATTGTATGAATTCGATTGTATGATTGTGATTGTATGATTGTGATTGTATGATTGTGATTGTATGATTGTGATTGTATGATTGTGATTGTATGATTGCGATTGTATGATTGTGATTGTATGATTGCGATTGTATGAATTCGATTGTATGATTGCGATTGTATGATTGTGATTTTATGATTGTGATTGTATGATAGTGATTGTATGATTGTGATTGTATGATTGTAATTGTATGATTGTAATTGTATGATTGTGATTGTATGATTGAGATTGTATGATTGAGATTGTATGAATGTGATTGTATGCTTGCGATTGTATGATTGTGATTGTATGATTGTGATTGTATGATTTTGAATGTATGATTGTGATTGTATGATTGTGATTGCATGATTGTGATTGTATGGTTGTGATTGCATGATTTTGAATGTATGATTGTGATTGTATGAATGTGATTGTATGCTTGCGATTGTATGATTGTGATTGTATGATTGTGATTGTATGATTGTGATTGTATGATTGTGATTGCATGATTGTGATTGTATGATTGCGATTGCATGATTTTGAATGTATGATTGTGATTGTATGATTGTGATTGCATGATTGTGATTGTATGGTTGTGATTGCATGATTTTGAATGTATGATTGTGATTGTATGATTGTGATTGCATGATTGTGATTGTATGGTTGTGATTGCATGATTTTGAATGTATGATTGTGATTGTATGATTGTGATTGTATGATTGTGATTGTATGATTGTGATAGTATGACTGTGATTGTATGATTGTGATTGTATGATTGTGATTGTATGATTGTGATTGTATGATTGTATTTGGGAGATTGTATTTGGAAGATTGTAATTGTATGATTGCGATTGTATGATTGCGATTGTATGATTGCGATTGTATGAATTCGATTGTATGATTGTGATTGTATGATTGTGATTGTATGATTGTGATTGTATGATTGTAATTGTATGATTGTAATTGTATGATTGTGATTGTATGATTGAGATTGTATGATTGAGATTGTATGAATGTGATTGTATGCTTGCGATTGTATGATTGTGATTGTATGATTGTGATTGTATGATAGTGATTGTATGATTGTGATTGTATGATTGTGTTTGCATGATTGTGATTGTATGATTGTGATTGCATGATTTTGAATGTATGATTGTGATTGTATGATTGTGGTTGTATGAGTGTAATTGTATGATTGTAATTGTATGATTGTGATTGTATGATTGAGATTGTATGATTGAGATTGTATGAATGTGATTGTATGCTTGCGATTGTATGATTGTGATTGTATGATTGTGATTGTATGATAGCGATTGTATGATTGTGATTGTATGATTGTGATTGTATGATTGTGATTGTATGATTGTGATTGTATGATTGTGATTGTATGATTGTGATTGCATGATTTTGAATGTATGATTGTGATTGTATGATTGTGGTTGTATGATTGTAATTGTATGATTGTAATTGTATTATTGTGATTGTATGATTGAGATTGTATGATTGAGATTGTATGAATGTGATTGTATGCTTGCGATTGTATGATTGTGATTGTATGATTGTGATTGTATGATAGTGATTGTATGATTGTGATTGTATGATTGTGATTGTATGATTGTGATTGTATGATTGTGATTGTATGATTGTGATTGTATGATTGTGATTGTATGATTGTGATTGTATGATTGTGATTGTATGATTGTGATTGTATGATTGTGATTGCATGATTGTGATTGTATGATTGTGATTGCATGATTTTGAATGTATGATTGTGATTGTATGATTGTGATTGCATGATTGTGATTGTATGGTTGTGATTGCATGATTTTGAATGTATGATTGTGATTGTATGATTGTGATTGTATGATTGTGATTGTATGATTGTGATAGTATGATTGTGATTGTATGATTGTGATTGTATGATTGTGATTGTATGATTATGATTGTATGATTGTAATTGTATGATTATGATTGTATGATTGTGATTGCATGATTGTGATTGTATGATTGTGATTGCATGATTTTGAATGTATGATTGTGATTGCATGATTGTGATTGTATGATTGTGATTGTATGATTGTGATTGTATGATTGTGATTGTCTGATTGTGGTTGTGCGATTGTGATTGTACGATTGTGATTGTACGATTGTGATTGTATGATTGTGATTGTATGATTATGATTGTATGATTGTGATTGCATGATTGTGATTGTATGATTATGATTGTATGATTGTGATTGCATGATTGTGACTGTATGATTGTGATTGCATGATTTTGAATGTATGATTGTGGTTGCATGATTGTGATTGTATGATTGTGATTGTATGATTGTGATTGTATGATTGTGATGTATGATTGTAATTGTATGATTATGATTGTATGGTTGTGATTGTATGATTGAGATTGTATGATTGAGATTGTATGAATGTGATTGTATGCTTGCGATTGTATGATTGTGATTGTATGATTGTGATTGTATGATTGTGATTGTATGATTGTGATTGTATGGTTGTGATTGCATGATTGTGATTGTATGATTGCGATTGCATGATTTTGAATGTATGATTGTGATTGTATGATTGTGATTGCATGATTGTGATTGTATGGTTGTGATTGCATGATTTTGAATGTATGATTGTGATTGTATGATTGTGATTGCATGATTGTGATTGTATGGTTGTGATTGCATGATTTTGAATGTATGATTGTGATTGTATGATTGTGATTGCATGATTTTGAATGTATGATTGTGATTGTATGATTGTGATTGCATGATTGTGATTGTATGATTGTAATTGTATGATTATGATTGTATGATTGTGATTGTATGATTGAGATTGTATGATTGAGATTGTATGAATGTGATTGTATGCTTGCGATTGTATGATTGTGATTGTCTGATTGTGGTTGTATGATTTTGAATGTATGATTGTGATTGTATGATTGTGATTGTATGATTGTGATTGCATGATTGTGATTGTATGATTGTGATTGCATGATTTTGAATGTATGATTGTGATTGTATGATTGTGGTTGTATGAGTGTAATTGTATGATTGTAATTGTATGATTGTGATTGTATGATTGAGATTGTATGATTGAGATTGTATGAATGTGATTGTATGCTTGCGATTGTATGATTGTGATTGTATGATTGTGATTGTATGATAGCGATTGTATGATTGTGATTGTATGATTGTGATTGTATGATTGTGATTGTATGATTGTGATTGTATGATTGTGATTGTATGATTGTGATTGCATGATTTTGAATGTATGATTGTGATTGTATGATTGTGGTTGTATGATTGTAATTGTATGATTGTAATTGTATTATTGTGATTGTATGATTGAGATTGTATGATTGAGATTGTATGAATGTGATTGTATGCTTGCGATTGTATGATTGTGATTGTATGATTGTGATTGTATGATAGTGATTGTATGATTGTGATTGTATGATTGTGATTGTATGATTGTGATTGTATGATTGTGATTGTATGATTGTGATTGTATGATTGTGATTGTATGATTGTGATTGTATGATTGTGATTGTATGATTGTGATTGCATGATTTTGAATGTATGATTGTGATTGTATGATTGTGATTGCATGATTGTGATTGTATGGTTGTGATTGCATGATTTTGAATGTATGATTGTGATTGTATGATTGTGATTGTATGATTGTGATTGTATGATTGTGATAGTATGATTGTGATTGTATGATTGTGATTGTATGATTGTGATTGTATGATTATGATTGTATGATTGTAATTGTATGATTATGATTGTATGATTGTGATTGCATGATTGTGATTGTATGATTGTGATTGCATGATTTTGAATGTATGATTGTGATTGCATGATTGTGATTGTATGATTGTGATTGTATGATTGTGATTGTATGATTGTGATTGTCTGATTGTGGTTGTGCGATTGTGATTGTACGATTGTGATTGTACGATTGTGATTGTATGATTGTGATTGTATGATTATGATTGTATGATTGTGATTGCATGATAGTGATTGTATGATTATGATTGTATGATTGTGATTGCATGATTGTGACTGTATGATTGTGATTGCATGATTTTGAATGTATGATTGTGGTTGCATGATTGTGATTGTATGATTGTGATTGTATGATTGTGATGTATGATTGTAATTGTATGATTATGATTGTATGGTTGTGATTGTATGATTGAGATTGTATGATTGAGATTGTATGAATGTGATTGTATGCTTGCGATTGTATGATTGTGATTGTATGATTGTGATTGTATGATTGTGATTGTATGATTGTGATTGTATGGTTGTGATTGCATGATTGTGATTGTATGATTGCGATTGCATGATTTTGAATGTATGATTGTGATTGTATGATTGTGATTGCATGATTGTGATTGTATGGTTGTGATTGCATGATTTTGAATGTATGATTGTGATTGTATGATTGTGATTGCATGATTGTGATTGTATGGTTGTGATTGCATGATTTTGAATGTATGATTGTGATTGTATGATTGTGATTGTATGATTGTGATTGCATGATTTTGAATGTATGATTGTGATTGTATGATTGTGATTGCATGATTGTGATTGTATGATTGTAATTGTATGATTATGATTGTATGATTGTGATTGTATGATTGAGATTGTATGACTGAGATTGTATGAATGTGATTGTATGCTTGCGATTGTATGATTGTGATTGTCTGATTGTGGTTGTATGATTTTGAATGTATGATTGTGATTGTATGATTGTGATTGTATGATTGTGATTGTATGATGGTGATTGTATGATTGTGATTGTATGATTGTGATTGTATGATTGTGATTGTATGATTATGATTGTATGATTGTGATTGTATGATTATGATTGTATGATTGTGATTGCATGATTTTGAATGTATGATTGTGATTGTATGATTGTGATTGTATGATTGTGATTGTATGATTATGATTGTATGATTGTGATTGCATGATTGTGATGTATGATTGTAATTGTATGATTATGATTGTATGATTGTGATTGCATGATTTTGAATGTATGATTGTGATTGTATGATTGTGATTGCGTGATTGTGATTGTGTGGTTGTGATTGCATGACTTTGAATGTATGATTGTGATTGTATGATTGTGATTGCGTGATTGTGATTGTATGGTTGTGATTGCATGATTTTGAATGTATGATTGTGATTGTATGATTGTGATTGCATGATTGTGATTGTATGATTGTGATTGCATGATTTTGAATGTATGATTGTGATTGTATGATTGTGATTGTATGATTGTGATTGTATGATTGTGATTGTATGATTATGATTGTATGATCGTGATTGCATGATTGTGATTGTATGATTGTGATTGCATGATTTTGAATGTTTGATTGTGATTGCATGATTGTGATTGTATGATTGTGGTTGTATGATTGTGATTGTATGATTGTATTTGGGAGATTGTATTTGGGAGATTGTATTTGGGAGATTGTAATTGTATGATTGCGATTGTATGATTGCGATTGTATGATTGTGATTGTATGATTGTGATGTATGATTGTAATTGTATGATTATGATTGTATGATTGTGATTGTATGATTGAGATTGTATGATTGAGATTGTATGAATGTGATTGTATGCTTGCGATTGTATGATTGTGATTGCGTGATTGTGATTGTATGGTTGTGATTGCATGATTTTGAATGTATGATTGTGATTGTATGATTGTGATTGCATGATTGTGATTGTATGATTGTGATTGCATGATTTTGAATGTATGATTGTGATTGTATGATTGTGATTGTATGATTGTGATTGTATGATTGTGATTGTATGATTATGATTGTATGATCGTGATTGCATGATTGTGATTGTATGATTGTGATTGCATGATTTTGAATGTTTGATTGTGATTGCATGATTGTGATTGTATGATTGTGGTTGTATGATTGTGATTGTATGATTGTATTTGGGAGATTGTATTTGGGAGATTGTAATTGTATGATTGCGATTGTATGATTGCGATTGTATGATTGTGATTGTATGATTGTGATGTATGATTGTAATTGTATGATTATGATTGTATGATTGTGATTGTATGATTGAGATTGTATGATTGAGATTGTATGAATGTGATTGTATGCTTGCGATTGTATGATTGTGATTGTATGATTGTGATTGTATGATTGTGATTGCATGATTTTGAATGTATGATTGTGATTGTATGATTGTGATTGCATGATTGTGATTGTATGGTTGTGATTGCATGATTTTGAATGTATGATTGTGATTGTATGATTGTGATTGTATGATTGCGATTGTATGATTGTGATTGTATGATTGCGATTGTATGATTGTGATTTTATGATTGTGATGTATGATTGTAATTGTATGATTATGATTGTATGATTGTGATTGTATGATTGAGATTGTATGATTGAGATTGTATGATTGTGATTGTATGCTTGCGATTGTATGATTGTGATTGTATGATTGTGATTGTATGATTGTGATTGTATGATTGTGATTGTATGATTGTGATTGTACGATTGTGATTGTACGATTGTGATTGTATGATTGCGATTGTATGAATTCGATTGTATGATTGTGATTGTATGATTGTGATTGTATGATTGTGATTGTATGTTTGTGATTGCATGATTGTGATTGTATGATTGTGATTGTATGATTGTGATTGTATGATTGTGATTGTATGATTGTATTTGGGAGATTGTATTTGGGAGATTGTAATTGTATGATTGCGATTGTATGATTGTGATTGTATGATTGTGATTGCATGATTGTGATTGCATGATTGTGATTGTATGGTTGTGATTGCATGATTTTGAATGTATGATTGTGATTGTATGATTGTTATTGTATGATTGTGATTGCATGATTGTGATTGTATGGTTGTGATTGCATGATTTTGAATGTATGATTGTGATTGTATGATTGTGATTGTATGATTGTGATTGTATGATTGTGATAGTATGATTGTGATTGTATGATTGTGATTGTATGATTGTGATTGTATGATTGTGATTGTATGATTGTATTTGGGAGATTGTATTTGGGAGATTGTAATTGTATGATTGCGATTGTATGATTGTGATTGTATGATTGTGATGTATGATTGTAATTGTATGATTATGATTGTATGATTGTGATTGTATGATTATGATTGTATGATTGTGATTGTATGATTGCGATTGTATGATTGTGATTGTATGATTATGATTGTATTTTTGTGATTGCATGATTGTGGTTGTATGATTGTGATTGTATGATTGTGATTGTATGATTGTGATTGTCTGATTGTGGTTGTGCGATTGTGATTGTACGATTGTGATTGTACGATTGTGATTGTATGATTGTGATTGTATGATTATGATTGTATGATTGTGATTGTATGATTGTGATTGTATGATTGTGATTGTATGATTGTGATTGTATGATTGTATTTGGGAGATTGTATTTGGGAGATTGTATTTGTATGATTGCGATTGTATGATTGTGATTGTATGATTGCGATTGTATGAATTCGATTGTATGATTGTGATTGTATGATTGTGATTGTATGATTGTGATTGCATGATTGTGATTGTATGATTGTGATTGTATGATTGTGATTGTATGATTGTGATTGTATGATTGTGATTGTATGATTGTATTTGGGAGATTGTATTTGGGAGATTGTAATTGTATGATTGCGACTGTATGATTGTGATTGTATGATTGTGATTGTATGATTGTGATTGTATGATTGTATTTGGGAGATTGTATTTGGGAGATTGTAATTGTATGATTGCGATTGTATGATTGTGATTGTATGATTGTGATTGTATTTTTGTGATTGCATGATTTTGAATGTATGATTGTGATTGCATGATTGTGATTGTATGATTGTGATTGTATGATTGTGATTGTATGATTGTGATAGTATGATTGTGATTGTATGATTGTGATTGTATGATTGTGATTGTATGATTATGATTGTATGATTGTGATTGTATGATTATGATTTTATGATTGTGATTGCATGATTTTGAATGTATGATTGTGATTGTATGATTGTGATTGTATGATTATGATTGTATGATTGTGATTGCATGATTGTGATGTATGATTGTAATTGTATGATTATGATTGTATGATTGTGATTGCATGATTTTGAATGTATGATTGTGATTGTATGATTGTGATTGCGTGATTGTGATTGTGTGGTTGTGATTGCATGACTTTGAATGTATGATTGTGATTGTATGATTGTGATTGCGTGATTGTGATTGTATGGTTGTGATTGCATGATTTTGAATGTATGATTGTGATTGTATGATTGTGATTGTTTGATTGTGATTGTATGATTGTGATAGTGTGATTGTGGTTGTATGATTGTGATTGTATGATTGTGATTGTATGATTGTGATTGTATGATTGTGATTGTATGATTGTGATTGTATGATTGTGATTGTACGATTGTGATTGTATGATTGTGATTGCATGATTGTGATTGTATGATTGTGATTGCATGATTTTGAATGTATGATTGTGATTGCATGATTGTGATTGTATGATTGTGATTGTATGATTGTGATTGCATGATTTTGAATGTATGATTGTGATTGTATGATTGTGATTGTATGATTGTGATTGTATGATTATGATTGTATGATTGTGATTGCATGATTGTGATGTATGATTGTAATTGTATGATTATGATTGTATGATTGTGATTGCATGATTTTGAATGTATGATTGTGATTGTATGATTGTGATTGCGTGATTGTGATTGTGTGGTTGTGATTGCATGACTTTGAATGTATGATTGTGATTGTATGATTGTGATTGCGTGATTGTGATTGTATGGTTGTGATTGCATGATTTTGAATGTATGATTGTGATTGTATGATTGTGATTGTTTGATTGTGATTGTATGATTGTGATAGTGTGATTGTGGTTGTATGATTGTGATTGTATGATTGTGATTGTATGATTATGATTGTATTTTTGTGATTGCATGATTGTGATTGTATGATTGTGATTGTATGATTGTGATTGTATGATTGTGATTGTATGATTGTGATGTATGATTGCGATTGTATGATTATGATTGTATGATTGTGATTGTATAATTGTGATTGTATTATTGTATTTGGGAGATTGTATTTGGGAGATTGTATTTGGGAGATTGTATTTGGGAGATTGTATTTGGGAGATTGTAATTGTATGATTGCGATTGTATGATTGTGATTGTATGATTGTGATGTATGATTGTAATTGTATGATTATGATTGTATGATTGTGATTGTATGATTGAGATTGTATGATTGAGATTGTATGAATGTGATTGTATGCTTGCGATTGTATGATTGTGATTGCATGATTTTGAATGTATGATTGTGATTGTATGATTGTGATTGCATGATTGTGATTGTATGATTGTGATTGTATGATTGTGATTGCATGATTGTGAATGTATGATTGTGATTGTATGATTGTGATTGCATGATTGTGATTGTACGGTTGTGATTGCATGATTTTGAATGTATGATTGTGATTGTATGATTGTATTTGGGAGATTGTATTTGGGAGATTGTAATTGTATGATTGCGATTGTATGATTGTGATTGTATGATTGCGATTGTATGATTGTGATTGTATGATTGTGATGTATGATTGTAATTGTATGATTGTGATTGCATGATTTTGAATGTATGATTGTAATTGTATGATTATGATTGTATGATTGTGATTGTATGATTGAGATTGTATGATTGAGATTGTATGATTGTGATTGTATGCTTGCGATTGTATGATTGTGATTGTATGATTGTGATTGTATGATTGTGATTGTATGATTGTGATTGTATGATTGTGATTGTATGATTGTGATTGTACGATTGTGATTGTACGATTGTGATTGTATGATTGTGATTGTATGATTGTAATTGTATGATTATGATTGTATGATTGTGATTGTATGATTGAGATTGTATGATTGAGATTGTATGAATGTGATTGTATGCTTGCGATTGTATGATTGTGATTGTATGATTGTGATTATATGATTGTGATTGTATGATTGTGATTGTATGATTGTGATTGTATGATTGTGATTGTATGATTGTGATCGTATGATTGTGATTGTATGATTGCGATTGTATGATTGCGATTGTATGATTGTGATGTATGATTGTAATTGTATGATTATGATTGTATGATTGTGATTGTATGATTATGTTTGTATGATTGTGATTGTATGACTGCGATTGTATGATTGTGATTGTATGATTGTGATTGTATGATTGTGATTGTATGATTGTGATTGTATGATTGTGATTGTGTGATTGCGATTGTATGAATTCGATTGTATGATTGTGATTGTATGATTGTTATTGTATGATTGTGATTGTATGATTGTGATTGTATGATTGTGATTGTATGATTGTGATTGTATGATTGTGATTGCATGATTGTGATTGTATGATTGTGATTGCATGATTTTGAATGTATGATTGTGATTGTATGATTGTGATTGCATGATTGTGATTGTATGATTGTGATTGCATGATTTTGATTGTATGATTGTGATTGTATGATTGAGATTGTATGATTGAGATTGTATGAATGTGATTGTATGCTTGCGATTGTATGATTGTGATTGTCTGATTGTGGTTGTATGATTTTGAATGTATGATTGTGATTGTATGATTGTGATTGTATGATTGTGATTGTATGATTGTGATTGTATGATTGTGATTGTATGATTGTGATTGTATGATTGTGATTGTATGATTGTGATTGTATGATTGTGATTGTATGATTATGATTGTATGATTGTGATTGTATGATTGTATCTGGGAGATTGTATTTGGGAGATTGTATTTGGGATATTGTAATTGTATGATTGCGATTGTATGATTGTGATTGTATGATTGCGATTGTATGATTGTGATTGTATGATTGTGATGTATGATTGTAATTGTATGATTGTAATTGTATGATTATGATTGTATGATTGTGATTGTATGATTGAGATTGTATGATTGAGATTGTATGAATGTGATTGTATGCTTGCGATTGTATGATTGTGATTGTATGATTGTGATTGTATGATTGTGATTGCATGATTTTGAATGTATGATTGTGATTGTATGATAGTGATTGCATGATTGTGATTGTATGGTTGTGATTGCATGATTTTGAATGTATGATTGTGATTGTATGATTGTGATTGTATGATTGTGATTGTATGATTGTGATAGTATGATTGTGATTGTATGATTGTGATTGTCTGATTGTGGTTGTGCGATTGTGATTGTACGATTGTGATTGTACGATTGTGATTGTACGATTGTGATTGTACGATTGTGATTGTATGATTGTGATTGTATGATTGTGATTGTATGATTGTGATTGTATGATTATGATTGTATGATTGTGATTGTATGATTGTATTTGGGAGATTGTATTTGGGAGATTGTAATTGTATGATTGCGATTGTATGATTGTGATTGTATGATTGCGATTGTATGAATTCGATTGTATGATTGTGATTGTATGATTGTGATTGTATGATTGTGATTGTATGATTGCGATTGTATGATTGTGGTTGTATGATTGTGATTGCATGATTGTGATTGTATGGTTGTGATTGCATGATTTTGAATGTATGATTGTGATTGTATGATTGTGATTGTATGATTGTGATTGTATGATTGTGATTGTATGATTGTGATTGTATGATTGTGATTGTATGATTGTGATTGTATGATTGTATTTGGGAGATTGTATTTGGGAGATTGTAATTGTATGATTGCGATTGTATGATTGTGATTGTATGATTGTGATGTATGATTGTAATTGTATGATTATGATTGTATGATTGTGATTGTATGATTATGATTGTGTGATTGTGATTGTATGATTGCGATTGTATGATTGTAATTGTATGATTATGATTGTATTTTTGTGATTGCATGATTGTGATTGTATGATTGTGATTGTATGATTCTGATTGTATGATTGTGATTGTATGATTGTGATTGTATGATTGTGATTGCATGATTTTGAATGTATGATTGTGATTGTATGATTGTGATTGCATGATTGTGATTGTATGGTTGTGATTGCATGATTTTGAATGTATGATTGTGATTGTATGATTGTGATTGTATGATTGTGATTGTATGATTGTGATAGTGTGATTGTGATTGTATGATTGTGATTGTATGATTGTGATTGTATGATTGTATTTGGGAGATTGTATTTGGGAGATTGTAATTGTATGATTATGATTGTATGATTGTGATTGTATGATTGTGATTGTATGATTGTGATTGTATGATTGTGATTGTATGATTGTGATTGTATGATTGTGATTGTATGATTGTGATCGTATGATTGTGATTGTATGATTGTGATTGTATGATTGTGATTGTATGATTGTGATTGTATGATTGTGATTGTATGATTGTGATTGCATGATTTTGAATGTATGATTGTGATTGCATGATTGTGATTGTATGATTGTGGTTGTATGATTGTGATTGTATGATTGTATTTGGGAGATTGTATTTGGGAGATTGTATTTGGGAGATTGTATTTGGGAGATTGTAATTGTATGATTGCGATTGTATGATTGTGATTGTATGATTGCGATTGTATGATTGTGATTGTATGATTGCGATTGTATGAATTCGATTGTATGATTGCGATTGTATGATTGTGATTGTATGATTGTGATTGTATGATAGTGATTGTATGATTGTGATTGTATGATTGTAATTGTATGATTGTAATTGTATGATTGCGATTGTATGATTGTGATTGTATGATTGCGATTGTATGATTGTGATTGTATGATTGCGATTGTATGAATTCGATTGTATGATTGCGATTGTATGATTGTGATTGTATGATTGTGATTGTATGATAGTGATTGTATGATTGTGATTGTATGATTGTAATTGTATGATTGTAATTGTATGATTGTGATTGTATGATTGAGATTGTATGATTGGGATTGTATGAATGTGATTGTACGCTTGCGATTGTATGATTTTGATTGTATGATTGTGATTGTATGATAGTGATTGTATGATTGTGATTGTATGATTGTGATTGTATGATTGTGATTGTATAATTGTATTTGGGAGATTGTATTTGGGAGATTGTAATTGTATGATTGCGATTGTATGATTGTGATTGTATGATTGTGATGTATGATTGTAATTGTATGATTATGATTGTATGATTGTGATTGTATGATTATGATTGTATGATTGTGATTGTATGATTGTGATTGTATGATTGTGATTGTATGATTATGATTGTATTTTTGTGATTGCATGATTGTGATTGTATGATTGTGATTGTATGATTGTGATTGTATGATTGTGATTGTATGATTGTGATTGTATGATTGTGATTGTATGATTGTGATTGTATGATTGTGATTGTATGATTGTGATTGTATGATTGTGATTGTATGATTGTGATTGTATGATTGTGATTGTATGATTGTATTTGGGAGATTGTATTTGGGAGATTGTAATTGTATGATTGCGATTGTATGATTGTGATTGTATGATTGTGATGTATGATTGTAATTGTATGATTATGATTGTATGATTGTGATTGTATGATTATGATTGTATGATTGTGATTGTATGATTGCGATTGTATGATTGTGATTGTATTTTTGTGATTGCATGATTGTGATTGTATGATTGTGATTGTATGATTGTGATTGTATGATTGTGATTGTAAGATTGTGATTGTATGATTGTGATTGTATGATTGTGATTGTATGATTGTGATTGTATGATTGTGATTGTATGATTGTGATTGTATGATTGTGATTGTATGATTGTGATTGTATGATTGTGATTGTATGATTGTGATTGCATGATTTTGAATGTATGATTGTGATTGTATGATTGTGATTGCATGATTATGATTGTATGGTTGTGATTGCATGATTTTGAATGTATGATTGTGATTGTATGATTGTGATTGTATGATTGTGATTGTATGATTGAGATTGTATGATTGTGATAGTGTGATTGTGATTGTATGATTGTGATTGTATGATTGTGATTGTATGGTTGTGATTGTATGATTGTGATTGTCTGATTGTGGTTGTGCGATTGTGATTGTACGATTGTGATTGTACGATTGTGATTGTATGATTGTGATTGTATGATTATGATTGTATGATTGTAATTGTATGATTATGATTGTATGATTGTGATTGCATGATTGTGATTGTATGATTGTGATTGCATGATTTTGAATGTATGATTGTGATTGCATGATTGTGATTGTATGATTGTGGTTGTATGATTGTGATTGTATGATTGTGATTGTATGATTGTGATTGTCTGATTGTGGTTGTGCGATTGTGATTGTACGATTGTGATTGTACGATTGTGATTGTATGATTGTGATTGTATGATTATGATTGTATGATTGTGATTGCATGATTGTGATTGTATGATTATGATTGTATGATTGTGATTGCATGATTGTGATTGTATGATTGTGATTGCATGATTTTGAATGTATGATTGTGGTTGCATGATTGTGATTGTATGATTGTGATTGTATGATTGTGATGTATGATTGTAATTGTATGATTATGATTGTATGATTGTGATTGTATGATTGAGATTGTATGATGGAGATTGTATGAATGTGATTGTATGCTTGCGATTGTATGATTGTGATTGTATGATTGTGATTGTATGATTGTGATTGTATGATTGTGATTGTATGATTGTGATTGTATGATTGTGATTGTATGATTGTATTTGGGAGATTGTATTTGGGAGATTGTATTTGTATGATTGCGATTGTATGATTGTGATTGTATGATTGCGATTGTATGAATTCGATTGTATGATTGTGATTGTATGATTGTGATTGTATGATTGTGATTGCATGATTGTGATTGTATGATTGTGATTGTATGATTGTGATTGTATGATTGTGATTGTATGATTGTGATTGTATGATTGTATTTGGGAGATTGTATTTGGGAGATTGTAATTGTATGATTGCGACTGTATGATTGTGATTGTATGATTGTGATTGTATGATTGTGATTGTATGATTGTATTTGGGAGATTGTATTTGGGAGATTGTAATTGTATGATTGCGATTGTATGATTGTGATTGTATGATTGTGATTGTATTTTTGTGATTGCATGATTTTGAATGTATGATTGTGATTGCATGATTGTGATTGTATGATTGTGATTGTATGATTGTGATTGTATGATTGTGATAGTATGATTGTGATTGTATGATTGTGATTGTATGATTGTGATTGTATGATTATGATTGTATGATTGTGATTGTATGATTATGATTTTATGATTGTGATTGCATGATTTTGAATGTATGATTGTGATTGTATGATTGTGATTGTATGATTATGATTGTATGATTGTGATTGCATGATTGTGATGTATGATTGTAATTGTATGATTATGATTGTATGATTGTGATTGCATGATTTTGAATGTATGATTGTGATTGTATGATTGTGATTGCGTGATTGTGATTGTGTGGTTGTGATTGCATGACTTTGAATGTATGATTGTGATTGTATGATTGTGATTGCGTGATTGTGATTGTATGGTTGTGATTGCATGATTTTGAATGTATGATTGTGATTGTATGATTGTGATTGTTTGATTGTGATTGTATGATTGTGATAGTGTGATTGTGGTTGTATGATTGTGATTGTATGATTGTGATTGTATGATTGTGATTGTATGATTGTGATTGTATGATTGTGATTGTATGATTGTGATTGTACGATTGTGATTGTATGATTGTGATTGCATGATTGTGATTGTATGATTGTGATTGCATGATTTTGAATGTATGATTGTGATTGCATGATTGTGATTGTATGATTGTGATTGTATGATTGTGATTGCATGATTTTGAATGTATGATTGTGATTGTATGATTGTGATTGTATGATTGTGATTGTATGATTATGATTGTATGATTGTGATTGCATGATTGTGATGTATGATTGTAATTGTATGATTATGATTGTATGATTGTGATTGCATGATTTTGAATGTATGATTGTGATTGTATGATTGTGATTGCGTGATTGTGATTGTGTGGTTGTGATTGCATGACTTTGAATGTATGATTGTGATTGTATGATTGTGATTGCGTGATTGTGATTGTATGGTTGTGATTGCATGATTTTGAATGTATGATTGTGATTGTATGATTGTGATTGTTTGATTGTGATTGTATGATTGTGATAGTGTGATTGTGGTTGTATGATTGTGATTGTATGATTGTGATTGTATGATTATGATTGTATTTTTGTGATTGCATGATTGTGATTGTATGATTGTGATTGTATGATTGTGATTGTATGATTGTGATTGTATGATTGTGATGTATGATTGCGATTGTATGATTATGATTGTATGATTGTGATTGTATAATTGTGATTGTATTATTGTATTTGGGAGATTGTATTTGGGAGATTGTATTTGGGAGATTGTATTTGGGAGATTGTATTTGGGAGATTGTAATTGTATGATTGCGATTGTATGATTGTGATTGTATGATTGTGATGTATGATTGTAATTGTATGATTATGATTGTATGATTGTGATTGTATGATTGAGATTGTATGATTGAGATTGTATGAATGTGATTGTATGCTTGCGATTGTATGATTGTGATTGCATGATTTTGAATGTATGATTGTGATTGTATGATTGTGATTGCATGATTGTGATTGTATGATTGTGATTGTATGATTGTGATTGCATGATTGTGAATGTATGATTGTGATTGTATGATTGTGATTGCATGATTGTGATTGTACGGTTGTGATTGCATGATTTTGAATGTATGATTGTGATTGTATGATTGTATTTGGGAGATTGTATTTGGGAGATTGTAATTGTATGATTGCGATTGTATGATTGTGATTGTATGATTGCGATTGTATGATTGTGATTGTATGATTGTGATGTATGATTGTAATTGTATGATTGTGATTGCATGATTTTGAATGTATGATTGTAATTGTATGATTATGATTGTATGATTGTGATTGTATGATTGAGATTGTATGATTGAGATTGTATGATTGTGATTGTATGCTTGCGATTGTATGATTGTGATTGTATGATTGTGATTGTATGATTGTGATTGTATGATTGTGATTGTATGATTGTGATTGTATGATTGTGATTGTACGATTGTGATTGTACGATTGTGATTGTATGATTGTGATTGTATGATTGTAATTGTATGATTATGATTGTATGATTGTGATTGTATGATTGAGATTGTATGATTGAGATTGTATGAATGTGATTGTATGCTTGCGATTGTATGATTGTGATTGTATGATTGTGATTATATGATTGTGATTGTATGATTGTGATTGTATGATTGTGATTGTATGATTGTGATTGTATGATTGTGATCGTATGATTGTGATTGTATGATTGCGATTGTATGATTGCGATTGTATGATTGTGATGTATGATTGTAATTGTATGATTATGATTGTATGATTGTGATTGTATGATTATGTTTGTATGATTGTGATTGTATGACTGCGATTGTATGATTGTGATTGTATGATTGTGATTGTATGATTGTGATTGTATGATTGTGATTGTATGATTGTGATTGTGTGATTGCGATTGTATGAATTCGATTGTATGATTGTGATTGTATGATTGTTATTGTATGATTGTGATTGTATGATTGTGATTGTATGATTGTGATTGTATGATTGTGATTGTATGATTGTGATTGCATGATTGTGATTGTATGATTGTGATTGCATGATTTTGAATGTATGATTGTGATTGTATGATTGTGATTGCATGATTGTGATTGTATGATTGTGATTGCATGATTTTGATTGTATGATTGTGATTGTATGATTGAGATTGTATGATTGAGATTGTATGAATGTGATTGTATGCTTGCGATTGTATGATTGTGATTGTCTGATTGTGGTTGTATGATTTTGAATGTATGATTGTGATTGTATGATTGTGATTGTATGATTGTGATTGTATGATTGTGATTGTATGATTGTGATTGTATGATTGTGATTGTATGATTGTGATTGTATGATTGTGATTGTATGATTGTGATTGTATGATTATGATTGTATGATTGTGATTGTATGATTGTATCTGGGAGATTGTATTTGGGAGATTGTATTTGGGATATTGTAATTGTATGATTGCGATTGTATGATTGTGATTGTATGATTGCGATTGTATGATTGTGATTGTATGATTGTGATGTATGATTGTAATTGTATGATTGTAATTGTATGATTATGATTGTATGATTGTGATTGTATGATTGAGATTGTATGATTGAGATTGTATGAATGTGATTGTATGCTTGCGATTGTATGATTGTGATTGTATGATTGTGATTGTATGATTGTGATTGCATGATTTTGAATGTATGATTGTGATTGTATGATAGTGATTGCATGATTGTGATTGTATGGTTGTGATTGCATGATTTTGAATGTATGATTGTGATTGTATGATTGTGATTGTATGATTGTGATTGTATGATTGTGATAGTATGATTGTGATTGTATGATTGTGATTGTCTGATTGTGGTTGTGCGATTGTGATTGTACGATTGTGATTGTACGATTGTGATTGTACGATTGTGATTGTACGATTGTGATTGTATGATTGTGATTGTATGATTGTGATTGTATGATTGTGATTGTATGATTATGATTGTATGATTGTGATTGTATGATTGTATTTGGGAGATTGTATTTGGGAGATTGTAATTGTATGATTGCGATTGTATGATTGTGATTGTATGATTGCGATTGTATGAATTCGATTGTATGATTGTGATTGTATGATTGTGATTGTATGATTGTGATTGTATGATTGCGATTGTATGATTGTGGTTGTATGATTGTGATTGCATGATTGTGATTGTATGGTTGTGATTGCATGATTTTGAATGTATGATTGTGATTGTATGATTGTGATTGTATGATTGTGATTGTATGATTGTGATTGTATGATTGTGATTGTATGATTGTGATTGTATGATTGCGATTGTATGATTGTGATTGTATGATTGCGATTGTATGAATTCGATTGTATGATTGCGATTGTATGATTGTGATTGTATGATTGTGATTGTATGATAGTGATTGTATGATTGTGATTGTATGATTGTAATTGTATGATTGTAATTGTATGATTGCGATTGTATGATTGTGATTGTATGATTGCGATTGTATGATTGTGATTGTATGATTGCGATTGTATGAATTCGATTGTATGATTGCGATTGTATGATTGTGATTGTATGATTGTGATTGTATGATAGTGATTGTATGATTGTGATTGTATGATTGTAATTGTATGATTGTAATTGTATGATTGTGATTGTATGATTGAGATTGTATGATTGGGATTGTATGAATGTGATTGTACGCTTGCGATTGTATGATTTTGATTGTATGATTGTGATTGTATGATAGTGATTGTATGATTGTGATTGTATGATTGTGATTGTATGATTGTGATTGTATAATTGTATTTGGGAGATTGTATTTGGGAGATTGTAATTGTATGATTGCGATTGTATGATTGTGATTGTATGATTGTGATGTATGATTGTAATTGTATGATTATGATTGTATGATTGTGATTGTATGATTATGATTGTATGATTGTGATTGTATGATTGTGATTGTATGATTGTGATTGTATGATTATGATTGTATTTTTGTGATTGCATGATTGTGATTGTATGATTGTGATTGTATGATTGTGATTGTATGATTGTGATTGTATGATTGTGATTGTATGATTGTGATTGTATGATTGTGATTGTATGATTGTGATTGTATGATTGTGATTGTATGATTGTGATTGTATGATTGTGATTGTATGATTGTGATTGTATGATTGTATTTGGGAGATTGTATTTGGGAGATTGTAATTGTATGATTGCGATTGTATGATTGTGATTGTATGATTGTGATGTATGATTGTAATTGTATGATTATGATTGTATGATTGTGATTGTATGATTATGATTGTATGATTGTGATTGTATGATTGCGATTGTATGATTGTGATTGTATTTTTGTGATTGCATGATTGTGATTGTATGATTGTGATTGTATGATTGTGATTGTATGATTGTGATTGTAAGATTGTGATTGTATGATTGTGATTGTATGATTGTGATTGTATGATTGTGATTGTATGATTGTGATTGTATGATTGTGATTGTATGATTGTGATTGTATGATTGTGATTGTATGATTGTGATTGTATGATTGTGATTGCATGATTTTGAATGTATGATTGTGATTGTATGATTGTGATTGCATGATTATGATTGTATGGTTGTGATTGCATGATTTTGAATGTATGATTGTGATTGTATGATTGTGATTGTATGATTGTGATTGTATGATTGAGATTGTATGATTGTGATAGTGTGATTGTGATTGTATGATTGTGATTGTATGATTGTGATTGTATGGTTGTGATTGTATGATTGTGATTGTCTGATTGTGGTTGTGCGATTGTGATTGTACGATTGTGATTGTACGATTGTGATTGTATGATTGTGATTGTATGATTATGATTGTATGATTGTAATTGTATGATTATGATTGTATGATTGTGATTGCATGATTGTGATTGTATGATTGTGATTGCATGATTTTGAATGTATGATTGTGATTGCATGATTGTGATTGTATGATTGTGGTTGTATGATTGTGATTGTATGATTGTGATTGTATGATTGTGATTGTCTGATTGTGGTTGTGCGATTGTGATTGTACGATTGTGATTGTACGATTGTGATTGTATGATTGTGATTGTATGATTATGATTGTATGATTGTGATTGCATGATTGTGATTGTATGATTATGATTGTATGATTGTGATTGCATGATTGTGATTGTATGATTGTGATTGCATGATTTTGAATGTATGATTGTGGTTGCATGATTGTGATTGTATGATTGTGATTGTATGATTGTGATGTATGATTGTAATTGTATGATTATGATTGTATGATTGTGATTGTATGATTGAGATTGTATGATGGAGATTGTATGAATGTGATTGTATGCTTGCGATTGTATGATTGTGATTGTATGATTGTGATTGTATGATTGTGATTGTATGATTGTGATTGTATGATTGTGATTGTATGATTGTGATTGTATGATTGTGATTGTATGATTGTGATTGTATGATTGTGATTGTATGATTGTGATTGTATGATTGTGATTGTATGATTGTGATTGTATGATTGTGATTGTACGATTGTGATTGTATGATTGTGATTGCATGATTGTGATTGTATGATTGCGATTGCATGATTTTGAATGTATGATTGTGATTGTATGATTGTGATTGCATGATTGTGATTGTATGGTTGTGATTGCATGATTTTGAATGTACGATTGTGATTGTATGATTGTGATTGTATGATTGTGATTGTATGATTGTGATAGTATGATTGTGATTGTATGATTGTGATTGTATGATTGTGATTGTATCATTGTGATTGTATGATTGTGATTGTATGATTGTGATTGTATGATTGAATTTGGGAGATTGTAATTGTATGATTGCGATTGTATGATTGTGATTGTATGATTGTGATGTATGGTTGTAATTGTATGATTATGATTGTATGATTGTGATTGTATGATTATGATTGTATGATTGTGATTGTATGATTGCGATTGTATGATTGTGATTGTATGATTATGATTGTATTTTTGTGATTGCATGATTGTGATTGTATGATTGTGATTGTATGATTGTGATTGTATGGTTGTGATTGTATGATTGTGATTGTCTGATTGTGGTTGTGCGATTGTGATTGTACGATTGTGATTGTACGATTGTGATTGTATGATTGTGATTGTATGATTATGATTGTATGATTGTGATTGCATGATTGTGATTGTATGATTGTGATTGCATGATTTTGAATGTATGATTGTGATTGCATGATTGTGATTGTTTGATTGTGATTGTATGATTGTGATTGTATGATTGTGATAGTATAATTGTGATTGTATGATTGTGATTGTATGATTGTGATTGTATGATTATGATTGTATGATTGTGATTGTATGATTGTATTTGGGAGATTGTATTTGGGAGATTGTATTTGGGAGATTGTAATTGTATGATTGCGATTGTATGATTGTGATTGTATGATTGCGATTGTATGAATTCGATTGTATGATTGTGATTGTATGATTGTGATTGTATGATTGTGATTGTATGATTGTGATTGTATGATTGTATTTGGGAGATTGTATTTGGGAGATTGCAATTGTATGATTGCGACTGTATGATTGTGATTGTATGATTGCGATTGTATGATTGTGATTGTATGATTGTGATGTATGATTGTAATTGTATGATTATGATTGTATGATTGTGATTGTATGATTGAGATTGTATGATTGAGATTGTATGATTGTGATTGTATGCTTGCGATTGTATGATTGTGATTGTATGATTGTGATTGTATGATTGTGATTGTATGATTGTGATTGTATGATTGTGATTGTATGATTGTGATTGTATGATTGTGATTGTATGATTGTGATTGTATGATTGTGATTGTATGATTGTGATTGTATGATTGTGATTGTATGATTGTGATTGTATGATTGTGATTGTATGATTGTGATTGTATGATTGTGGTTGCATGATTGTGACTGTATGATTGTGATTGCATGATTTTGAATGTATGATTGTGATTGTATGATTGTGATTGTATGATTGTGATTGTATGATTGTGATTGTATGATTGTGATTGTATGATTGTGATTGCATGATTGTGATTGTATGATTGTGATTGCATGATTTTGAATGTATGATTGTGATTGTATGATTGTGATTGCATGATTGTGATTGTATGGTTGTGATTGCATGATTTTGAATGTATGATTGTGATTGTATGATTGTGATTGTATGATTGTGATTGTATGATTGTGATAGTATGATTGTGATTGTATGATTGTGATTGTATGATTGTGATTGTATGATTGTGATTGTATGATTGTATTTGGGAGATTGTATTTGGGAGATTGTAATTGTATGATTGCGATTGTATGATTGCGATTGTATGATTGCGATTGTATGAATTCGATTGTATGATTGTGATTGTATGATTGTGATTGTATGATTGTGATTGTATGATTGCGATTGTATGATTGTGATTGTATGATTGCGATTGTATGAATTCGATTGTATGATTGCGATTGTATGATTGTGATTGTATGATTGTGATTGTATGATAGTGATTGTATGATTGTGATTGTATGATTGTAATTGTATGATTGTAATTGTATGATTGTGATTGTATGATTGAGATTGTATGATTGAGATTGTATGATTGTAATTGTATGATTGTAATTGTATGATTGTGATTGTATGATTGAGATTGTATGATTGAGATTGTATGAGTGTGATTGTATGCTTGCGATTGTATGATTGTGATTGTATGATTGTGATTGTATGATAGTGATTGTATGATTGTGATTGTATGATTGTGATAGTATGATTGTGATTGTATGATTGTGATTGTATGATTGTAATTGTATGATTGTAATTGTATGATTGTGATTGTATGATTGAGATTGTATGATTGAGATTGTATGAATGTGATTGTATGCTTGCGATTGTATGATTGTGATTGTATGATTGTGATTGTATGATAGTGATTATATGATTGTGATTGTATGATTGTGATTGCATGATTGTGATTGTATGATTGTGATTGCATGATTTTGAATGTATGATTGTGATTGTATGATTGTGGTTGTATGATTGTAATTGTATGATCGTAATTGTATTATTGTGATTGTATGATTGAGATTGTATGATTGAGATTGTATGAATGTGATTGTATGCTTGCGATTGTATGATTGTGATTGTATGATTGTGATTGTATGATAGTGATTGTATGATTGTGATTGTATGATTGTGATTGTGTGATTGTGATTGTATGATTGTGATTGTATGATTGTGATTGTATGATTGTGATTGTATGATTGTGATTGTATGATTGTGATTGCATGATTGTGATTGTATGATTGTGATTGCATGATTTTGAATGTATGATTGTGATTGTACGATTGTGATTGCATGATTGTGATTGTATGGTTGTGATTGCATGATTTTGAATGTATGATTGTGATTGTATGATTGTGATTGTATGATTGTGATTGTATGATTGTGATTGCATGATTGTGATTGTATGATTGTGATTGCATGATTTTGAATGTATGATTGTGATTGTATGATTGTGATTGTATGATTGTGATTGTATGATTGTAATTGTATGATTGTAATTGTATGATTGTGATTGTATGATTGAGATTGTATGATTGAGATTGTATGAATGTGATTGTATGCTTGCGATTGTATGATTGTGATTGTATGATTGTGATTGTATGATAGTGATTGTATGATTGTGATTGTATGATTGTGATTGTATGATTGTGATTGTATGATTGTGATTGTATGATTGTGATTGTATGATTGTGATTGTATGATTGTGATTGTATGATTGTGATTGTATGATTGTGATTGCATGATTGTGATTGTATGATTGTGATTGCATGATTTTGAATGTATGATTCTGATTGTATGATTGTGATTGCATGATTGTGATTGTATGGTTGTGATTGCATGATTTTGAATGTATGATTGTGATTGTATGATTGTGATTGTATGATTGTGATAGTATGATTGTGATTGTATGATTGTGATTGTATGATTGTGATTGTATGATTGTGATTGTATGTTTGTATTTGGGAGATTGTATTTGGGAGATTGTAATTGTATGATTGCGATTGTATGATTGCGATTGTATGATTGCGATTGTATGAATTCGATTGTATGATTGTGATTGTATGATTGTTATTGTATGATTGTGATTGTATGATTGCGATTGTATGATTGTGATTGTATGATTGCGATTGTATGAATTCGATTGTATGATTGCGATTGTATGATTGTGATTGTATGATTGTGATTGTATGATAGTGATTGTATGATTGTGATTGTATGATTGTAATTGTATGATTGTAATTGTATGATTGTGATTGTATGATTGAGATTGTATGATTGAGATTGTATGAATGTGATTGTATGCTTGCGATTGTATGATTGTGATTGTATGATTGTGATTGTATGATAGTGATTGTATGATTGTGATTGTATGATTGCGATTGTATGATTGTGATTGTATGATTGTGATTGTATGATTGTGATTGTATGATTGTGATTGTATGATTGTGATTGTATGATTGTGATTGCATGATTGTGATTGTATGATTGTGATTGCATGATTTTGAATGTATGATTGTGATTGTATGATTGTGATTGCATGATTGTGATTGTATGGTTGTGATTGCATGATTTTGAATGTATGATTGTGATTGTATGATTGTGATTGTATGATTGTGATTGTATGATTGTGATTGTATGATTGTGATAGTATGATTGTGATTGTATGATTGTGATTGTATGATTGTGATTGTATGATTGTGATTGTATGATTGTATTTGGGAGATTGTATTTGGGAGATTGTAATTGTATGATTGCGATTGTATGATTGTGATTGTATGATTGTGATGTATGATTGTAATTGTATGATTATGATTGTATGATTGTGATTGTATGATTATGATTGTATGATTGTGATTGTATGATTGCGGTTGTATGATTGTGATTGTATGATTATGATTGTATTTTTGTGATTGCATGATTGTGATTGTATGATTGTGATTGTATGATTGTGATTGTATGATTGTGATTGTATGATTGTGATTGTATGATTGTGATTGTATGATTGTGATTGTATGATTGTGATTGTATGATTGTGATTGTATGATTGTGATTGTATGATTGTGATTGTATGATTGTGATTCTATGATTGTGATTGTATGATTGTGATTGTATGATTGTGATTGTATGATTGTGATTGCATGATTTTGAATGTATGATTGTAATTGTATGATTGTGATTGCATAACTGTGATTGTATGGTTGAGATTGCATGATTTTGAATGTATGATTGTGATTGTTTGATTGTGATTGTATGATTGTGATTGTATGATTGTGATTGTATGATTGTGATAGTGTGATTGTGATTGTATGATTGTGATTGTATGATTGTGATTGTATGATTGTGATTGTATGATTGTGATTGTATGATTGTATTTGGGAGATTGTAATTGTATGATTGCGATTGTATGATTGTGATTGTATGATTGTGATGTATGATTGTAATCGTATGATTATGATTGTATGATTGTGATTGTATGATTGTGATTGTATGATTGTGATTGTATGATTGTGATTGTATGATTGTGATTGTATGATTGTGATTGTATGATTGTGATTGTATGATTGTGATTGTATGATTGTGATTGTATGATTGTGATTGTATGATTGTGATTGTATGATTGTGATTGTATGATTGTGATTGTATGATTGTGATTGCATGATTTTGAATGTATGATTGTGATTGTATGATTGTGATTGCATGATTGTGATTGTATGGTTGTGATTGCATGATTTTGAATGTATGATTGTGATTGTATGATTGTGATTGTATGATTGTGATTGTATGATTGTGATAGTGTGATTGTGATTGTATGATTGTGATTGTATGATTGTGATTGTATGATTGTGATTGTATGATTGTGATTGTATGATTGTATTTGGGAGATTGTATTTGGGAGATTGCAATTGTATGATTGCGACTGTATGATTGTGATTGTATGATTGCGATTGTATGATTGTGATTGTATGATTGTGATGTATGATTGTGATTGTATGATTGTGATTGTATGATTGTGATTGTATGATTGTGATTGTATGATTGTGATTGCATGATTTTGAATGTATGATTGTGATTGTATGATTGTGATTGTATGATTGTGATTGTATGATTGTGATTGTATGATTGTGATTGTATGATTGTATTTGGGAGATTGTAATTGTATGATTGCGATTGTATGATTGTGATTGTATGATTGTGATGTATGATTGTAATTGTATGATTATGATTGTATGATTGTGATTGTATGATTATGATTGTATGATTGTGATTGTATGATTGCGATTGTATGATTGTGATTGTATGATTATGATTGTATTTTTGTGATTGCATGATTGTGATTGTATGATTGTGATTGTATGATTGTGATTGTATGATTGTGATTGTATGATTGTGATTGTATGAGTGTGATTGTCTGATTGTGGTTGTGCGATTGTGATTGTACGATTGTGAATGTACGATTGTGATTGTATGATCGTGATTGTATGAATATGATTGTATGATTGTGATTGCATGATTGTGATTGTATGATTGAGATTCTTTGATTGTGATTGTATGCTTGCGATTGTATGATTGTGATTGTATGATTGTGATTGTATGACTGTGATTGTATGATTGTGATTGTATGATTGTGATATTATGATTGTGAAAGTATGATTGTGATTGTAAGATTGTGATTGTATGATTGTGATTGTATGATTGTGATTGTATGATTGTGATTGTATGATTGTGATTGTATGATTGTATTTGGGAGATTGTAATTGTATGATTGCGATTGTATGATTGTGATTGTATGATTGTGATGTATGATTGTAATTGTATGATTATGATTGTATGATTGTGATTGTATGATTATGATTGTATGATTGTGATTGTATGATTGCGATTGAATGATTGTGATTGTATGATTATGATTGTATTTTTGTGATTGCATGATTGTGATTGTATGATTGTGATTGCATGATTGTGATTGTATGATTGTGATTGTATGATTGTGATTGTATGATTGTGATTGTATGAGTGTGATTGTCTGATTGTGGTTGTGCGATTGTGATTGTACGATTGTGAATGTACGATTGTGATTGTATGATCGTGATTGTATGAATATGATTGTATGATTGTGATTGCATGATTGTGATTGTATGATTGAGATTCTTTGATTGTGATTGTATGCTTGCGATTGTATGATTGTGATTGTATGATTGTGATTGTATGACTGTGATTGTATGATTGTGATTGTATGATTGTGATATTATGATTGTGAAAGTATGATTGTGATTGTAAGATTGTGATTGTATGATTGTGATTGTATGATTGAGATTGTATGATTGTGATTGTATGCTTGCGATTGTATGATTGTGATTGTATGATTGTGATTGTATGATTGTGATTGTATGATTGTGATTGTATGATTGTGATTGTATGATTGTGATTGTACGATTGTGATTGTATGAGTGTGATTGTATGATTGTGATTGTATGATTGTGATAGTATGATTGTGATTGTATGATTGTGATTGTATGACTGTGATTGTATGATTGTGATTGTATGATTGTGATATTATGATTGTGAAAGTATGATTGTGATTGTATGATTGTGATAGTATGATTGTGATTGTATGATTGTGATTGTATGATTGTGATTGTATGATTGTGATTGTATGATTGTATTTGGGAGATTGTATTTGGGAGATTGTAATTGTATGATTGCGATTGTATGATTGCGATTGTATGATTGCGATTGTATGAATTCGATTGTATGATTGTGATTGTATGATAGTGATTGTATGATTGCGATTGTATGATTGTAATTGTATGATTGTAATTGTATGATTGTGATTGTATGATTGAGATTGTATGATTGAGATTGTATGAATGTGATTGTATGCTTGCGATTGTATGATTTTGATTGTATGATTGTGATTGTATGATTGTGATTGTATGATTGTGATTGCATGATTGTGATTGTATGATTGTGATTGCATGATTGTGATTGTATGATTGTGATTGTATGATTGTGATTGTATGATTGTGATTGTATGATTGTGATTCTATGATTGTGATTGTATGATTGTGATTGTATGATTGTGATTGTATGATTGTGATTGCATGATTTTGAATGTATGATTGTAATTGTATGATTGTGATTGCATGATTGTGATTGTATGGTTGTGATTGCATGATTTTGAATGTATGATTGTGATTGTATGATTGTGATTGTATGATTGTGATTGTATGATTGTGATTGTATGATTGTGATTGTATGATTGTGATAGTGTGATTGTGATTGTATGATTGTGATTGTATGATTGTGATTGTATGATTGTGATTGTATGATTGTGATTGTATGATTGTATTTGGGAGATTGTATTTGGGAGATTGTAATTGTATGATTGCGATTGTATGATTGTGATTGTATGATTGTGATGTATGATTGTAATCGTATGATTATGATTGTATGATTGTGATTGTATGATTGTGATTGTATGATTGTGATTGTATGATTGTGATTGTATGATTGTGATTGTATGATTGTGATTGTATGATTGTGATTGTATGATTGTGATTGTATGATTCTGATTGTATGATTGTGATTGTATGATTGTGATTGCATGATTTTGAATGTAAGATTGTGATTGCATGATTGTGATTGTATGATTGTGGTGGTATGATTGTGATTGTATGATTGTATTTGGGAGATTGTATTTGGGAGATTGTATTTGGGAGATTGTATTTGGGAGATTGTATTTGGGAGATTGTATTTGGGAGATTGTAATTGTATGATTGCGATTGTATGATTGTGATTGTATGATTGCGATTGTATGATTGTGATTGTATGATTGCGTGTGTATGAATTCGATTGTATGATTGCGATTGTATGATTGTGATTGTATGATTGTGATTGTATGATAGTGATTGTATGATTGTGATTGTATGATTGTAATTGTATGATTGTAATTGTATGATTGTGATTGTATGATTGAGATTGTATGAATGTGATTGTATGCTTGCGATTGTATGATTGTGATTGTATGACTGTGATTGTATGATAGTGATTGTATGATTGTGATTGTATGATTGTGGTTGTATGATTGTGATTGCATGATTGTGATTGTATGGTTGTGATTGCATGATTTTGAATGTATGATTGTGATTGTATGATTGTGATTGTATGATTGTGATTGTATGATTGTGATAGTATGATTGTGATTGTATGATTGTGATTGTATGATTGTGATTGTATGATTGTGATTGTATGATTGTATTTGGGAGATTGTATTTGGGAGATTGTAATTGTATGATTGCGATTGTATGATTGTGATTGTATGATTGTGATGTATGATTGTAATTGTATGATTATGATTGTATGATTGTGATTGTATGATTATGATTGTATGATTGTGATTGTATGATTGCGATTGTATGATTGTGATTGTATGATTATGATTGTATTTTTGTGATTGCATGATTGTGATTGTATGATTGTGATTGTATGATTGTGATTGCATGATTGTGATTGTATGATTGTGATTGTATGATTGTGATTGTATGATTGTGATTGTATGATTGTGATTGTATGATTGTGATTGTATGATTGTGATTGTATGATTGTGATTGTATGATTGTGATTGTATGATTGTGATTGCATGATTTTGAATGTATGATTGTGATTGTATGATTGTGATTGCATGATTGTGATTGTATGGTTGTGATTGCATGATTTTGAATGTATGATTGTGATTGTATGATTGTGATTGTATGATTGTGATTGTATGATTGTGATAGTGTGATTGTGATTGTATGATTGTGATTGTATGATTGTGATTGTATGGTTGTGATTGAATGATTGTGATTGTCTGATTGTGATTGTATGATTGTGATTGCATGATTTTGAATGTATGATTGTAATTGTATGATTGTGATTGCATGATTGTGATTGTATGGTTGTGATTGCATGATTTTGAATGTATGATTGTGATTGTATGATTGTGATTGTATGATTGTGATTGTATGATTGTGATTGTATGATTGTGATAGTGTGATTGTGATTGTATGATTGTGATTGTATGATTGTGATTGTATGATTGTGATTGTATGATTGTATTTGGGAGATTGTATTTGGGAGATTGTAATTGTATGATTGCGATTGTATGATTGTGATTGTATGATTGTGATGTATGATTGTAATTGTATGATTATGATTGTATGATTGTGATTGTATGATTGTGATTGTATGATTGTGATTGTATGATTGTGATTGTATGATTGTGATTGTATGATTGTGATTGTATGATTGTGATTGTATGATTGTGATTGTATGATTGTGATTGCATGATTTTGAATGTATGATTGTGATTGCATGATTGTGATTGTATGATTGTGGTGGTATGATTGTGATTGTATGATTGTATTTGGGAGATTGTATTTGGGAGATTGTATTTGGGAGATTGTATTTGGGAGATTGTATTTGGGAGATTGTAATTGTATGATTGCGATTGTATGATTGTGATTGTATGATTGCGATTGTATGATTGTGATTGTATGATTGCGATTGTATGAATTCGATTGTATGATTGCGATTGTATGATTGTGATTGTATGATTGTGATTGTATGATAGTGATTGTATGATTGTGATTGTATGATTGTAATTGTATGATTGTAATTGTATGATTGTGATTGTATGATTGAGATTGTATGAATGTGATTGTATGCTTGCGATTGTATGATTGTGATTGTATGACTGTGATTGTATGATAGTGATTGTATGATTGTGATTGTATGATTGTGATTGTATGATTGTGATTGTATGATTGTGATTGTATGATTGTGATTGTATGATTGTGATTGTATGATTGTGATTGTATGATTGTGATTGCATGATTGTGATTGTATGATTGTGATTGCATGATTTTGAATGTATGATTGTGGTTGTATGATTGTGATTGCATGATTGTGATTGTATGGTTGTGATTGCATGATTTTGAATGTATGATTGTGATTGTATGATTGTGATTGTATGATTGTGATTGTATGATTGTGATAGTATGATTGTGATTGTATGATTGTGATTGTATGATTGTGATTGAATGATTGTGATTGTATGATTGTATTTGGGAGATTGTATTTGGGAGATTGTAATTGTATGATTGCGATTGTACGATTGTGATTGTATGATTGTGATGTATGATTGTAATTGTATGATTATGATTGTATGATTGTGATTGTATGATTATGATTGTATGATTGTGATTGTATGATTGCGATTGTATGATTGTGATTGTATGACTATGATTGTATTTTTGTGATTGCATGATTTTGAATGTATGATTGTGATTGTATGATTGTGATTGCATGATTGTGATTGTATGGTTGTGATTGCATGATTTTGAATGTATGATTGTGATTGTATGATTGTGATTGTATGATTGTGATTGTATGATTGTGATTGTATGATTGTGATAGTGTGATTGTGATTGTATGATTGTGATTGTATGATTGTGATTGTATGATTGTGATTGTATGATTGTGATTGTATGATTGTATTTGGGAGATTGTATTTGGGAGATTGCAATTGTATGATTGCGACTGTATGATTGTGATTGTATGATTGCGATTGTATGATTGTGATTGTATGATTGTGATGTATGATTGTAATTGTATGATTATGATTGTATGATTGTGATTGTATGATTGAGATTGTATGATTGTGATTGTATGCTTGCGATTGTATGCTTGCGATTGTATGATTGTGATTGTATGATTGTGATTGTATGATTGTGATTGTATGATTGTGATTGTATGATTGTGATTGTATGATTGTGATTGCATGATTTTGAATGTATGATTGTGATTGTATGATTGTGATTGTATGATTGTGATTGTATGATTGTGATTGTATGATTGTATTTGGGAGATTGTAATTGTATGATTGCGATTGTATGATTGTGATTGTATGATTGTGATGTATGATTGTAATTGTATGATTATGATTGTATGATTGTGATTGTATGATTATGATTGTATGATTGTGATTGTATGATTGCGATTGTATGATTGTGATTGTATGATTATGATTGTATTTTTGTGATTGCATGATTGTGATTGTATGATTGTGATTGTATGATTGTGATTGTATGATTGTGATTGTATGATTGTGATTGTATGATTGTGATTGTATGATTGTGATTGTATGAGTGTGATTCTCTGATTGTGGTTGTGCGATTGTGATTGTACGATTGTGAATGTACGATTGTGATTGTATGATCGTGATTGTATGAATATGATTGTATGATTGTGATTGCATGATTGTGATTGTATGATTGAGATTCTTTGATTGTGATTGTATGCTTGCGATTGTATGATTGTGATTGTATGATTGTGATTGTATGACTGTGATTGTATGATTGTGATTTTATGATTGTGATATTATGATTGTGAAAGTATGATTGTGATTGTAAGATTGTGATTGTATGATTGTGATTGTATGATTGAGATTGTATGATTGTGATTGTATGCTTGCGATTGTATGATTGTGATTGTATGATTGCGATTGTATGATATTGATTGTATGATTGTGATTGTATGATTGTAATTGTATGATTGTAATTGTATGATTGTGATTGTATGATTGAGATTGTATGATTGAGATTGTATGAATGTGATTGTATGCTTGCGATTGTATGATTGTGATTGTATGATTGTGATTGTATGATAGTGATTGTATGATTGTGATTTTATGATTGCGATTGTATGATTGTGATAGTGTGATTGTGATTGTATGATTGTGATTGTATGATTGTGATTGTATGATTGTGATTGTATGATTGTATTTGGGAGATTGTATTTGGGAGATTGTAATTGTATGATAGTGATTGTATGATTGTGATTTTATGATTGCGATTGTATGATTGTGATAGTGTGATTGTGATTGTATGATTGTGATTGTATGATTGTGATTGTATGATTGTGATTGTATGATTGTATTTGGGAGATTGTATTTGGGAGATTGTAATTGTATGATTGCGATTGTATGATTGTGATTGTATGATTGTGATGTATGATTGTAATTGTATGATTATGATTGTATGATTGTGATTGTATGATTGTGATTGTATGATTGTCATTGTATGATTGTGATTGTATGACTGTGATTGTATGATTGTATTTGGGAGATTGTAATTGTATGATTGCGATTGTATGATTGTGATTGTATGATTGTGATGTATGATTGTAATTGTATGATTATGATTGTATGATTGTGATTGTATGATTATGATTGTATGATTGTGATTGTATGATTGCGGTTGTATGATTGTGATTGTATGATTATGATTGTATTTTTGTGATTGCATGATTGTGATTGTATGATTGTGATTGTATGATTGTGATTGTATGATTGTGATTGTATGATTGTGATTGTATGATTGTGATTGTATGATTGTGATTGTATGATTGTGATTGTATGATTGTGATTGTATGATTGTGATTGTATGATTGTGATTCTATGATTGTGATTGTATGATTGTGATTGTATGATTGTGATTGTATGATTGTGATTGCATGATTTTGAATGTATGATTGTGATTGTATGATTGTGATTGCATGATTGTGATTGTATGGTTGTGATTGCATGATTTTGAATGTATGATTGTGATTGTATGATTGTGATTGTATGATTGTGATTGTATGATTGTGATTGTATGATTGTGATTGTATCATTGTGATAGTGTGATTGTGATTGTATGATTGTGATTGTATGATTGTGATTGTATGATTGTGATTGTATGATTGTATTTGGGAGATTGTATTTGGGAGATTGTATTTGGGAGATTGTATTTGGGAGATTGTAATTGTATGATTGCGATTGTATGATTGCGATTGTATGATTGTGATTGTATGATTGCGATTGTATGAATTCGATTGTATGATTGCGATTGTATGATTGTGATTGTATGATTGTGATTGTATGATAGTGATTGTATGATTGTGATTGCATGATTTTGAATGTATGATTGTAATTGTATGATTGTGATTGTATGATTGAGATTGTATGAATGTGATTGTATGATTGTGATTGTATGATTGTGATTGTCTGATTGTGGTTGTATGATTATGATTGTATGATTGTGATTGTATGATTGTGATTGTATGATTGTGATTGTATGATTGTGATTGTATGATTGTGATTGTATGATTGTGATTGTATGATTGTGATTGTATGATTGTGATTGCATGATTTTGAATGTATGATTGTGATTGCATGATTGTGATTGTATGATTGTGGTTGTATGATTGTGATTGTATGATTGTGATTGTATGATTGTGATTGTATGATTGTGATTGTATGATTGTGATTGTATGATTGTGATTGTATGATTGTGATTGTATGATTGTGATTGTATGATTGTGATTGTATGATTGTGATTGCATGATTTTGAATGTATGATTGTGATTGTATGATTGTGATTGCATGATTGTGATTGTATGGTTGTGATTGCATGATTGTGATTGTATGATTGTGATTGTATGATTGTGATTCTATGATTGTGATTGTATGATTGTGATTGTATGATTGTGATTGTATGATTGTGATTGTATGATTGTGATTGCATGATTTTGAATGTATGATTGTGATTGTATGATTGTGATTGCATGATTGTGATTGTATGGTTGTGATTGCATGATTTTGAATGTATGATTGTGATTGTATGATTGTGATTGTATGATTGTGATTGTATGATTGTGATTGTATGATTGTGATAGTGTGATTGTGATTGTATGATTGTGATTGTATGATTGTGATTGTATGATTGTGATTGTATGATTGTATTTGGGAGATTGTAATTGCATGATTTTGAATGTATGATTGTGATTGTATGATTGTGATTGCATGATTGTGATTGTATGGTTGTGATTGCATGATTGTGATTGTATGATTGTGATTGTATGATTGTGATTGCATGATTGTGATTGTATGGTTGTGATTGCATGATTGTGATTGTATGATTGTGATTGTATGATTGTGATTCTATGATTGTGATTGTATGATTGTGATTGTATGATTGCGATTGTATGATTGTGATTGTATGATTGTGATTGTATGATAGTGATTGTATGATTGTGATTGTATGATTGTAATTGTATGATTGTAATTGTATGATTGCGATTGTATGATTGTGATTGTATGATTGCGATTGTATGATTGTGATTGTATGATTGCGATTGTATGAATTCGATTGTATGATTGCGATTGTATGATTGTGATTGTATGATTGTGATTGTATGATAGTGATTGTATGATTGTGATTGTATGATTGTAATTGTATGATTGTAATTGTATGATTGTGATTGTATGATTGCGATTGTATGATTGTGATTGTATGATTATGATTGTATTTTTGTGATTGCATGATTGTGATTGTATGATTGTGATTGTATGATTGTGATTGTATGATTGTGATTGTAAGATTGTGATTGTATGATTGTGATTGTATGATTGTGATTGTATGATTGTGATTGTATGATTGTGATTGTATGATTGTGATTGTATGATTGTGATTGTATGATTGTGGTTGTATGATTGTGATTGTATGATTGTGATTGTATGATTGTGATTGTATGATTGTGATTGCATGATTTTGAATGTATGATTGTGATTGTATGATTGTGATTGCATGATTGTGATTGTATGGTTGTGATGGCATGATTTTGAATGTATGATTGTGATTGTATGATTGTGATTGTATGATTGTGATTGTATGATTGTGATTGTATGATTGTGATAGTGTGATTTTGATTGTATGATTGTGATTGTATGATTGTGATTGTATGGTTGTGATTGTATGATTGTGATTGTCTGATTGTGATTGTACGATTGTGATTGTACGATTGTGATTGTATGATTGTGATTGTATGATTATGATTGTATGATTGTAATTGTATGATTATGATTGTATGATTGTGATTGCAAGATTGTGATTGTATGATTGTGATTGCATGATTTTGAATGTATGATTGTGATTGCATGATTGTGATTGTATGATTGTGATTGTATGATTGTGATTGTATGATTGTGATTGTATGATTGTGATTGTATGATTGTGATTGTCTGATTGTGGTTGTGCGATTGTGATTGTACGATTGTGATTGTACGATTGTGATTGTATGATTGTGATTGTATGATTATGATTGTATGATTGTGATTGCATGATTGTGATTGTATGATTATGATTGTATGATTGTGATTGCATGATTGTGATTGTATGATTGTGATTGTATGATTGTGATTGCATGATTTTGAATGTATGATTGTGGTTGCATGATTGTGATTGTATGATTGTGATTGTATGATTGTGATTGTATGATTGTGATTGTATGATTGTGATTGTATGATTGTGATTGTATGATTGTGATTGTATGATTGTGATTGTATGATTGTGATTGTATGATTGTGATTGTATGATTGTGATTGCATGATTGTGATTGTATGATTGCGATTGCATGATTTTGAATGTATGATTGTGATTGTATGATTGTAATTGCATGATTGTGATTGTATGGTTGTGATTGCATGATTTTGAATGTACGATTGTGATTGTATGATTGTGATTGTATGATTGTGATTGTATGATTGTGATTGTATGATTGTGATTGTATGATTGTGATAGTATGATTGTGATTGTATGATTGTGATTGTATGATTGTGATTGTATCATTGTGATTGTATGATTGTGATTGTATGATTGTGATTGTATGATTGTATTTGGGAGATTGTATTTGGGAGATTGTAATTGTATGATTGCGACTGTATGATTGTGATTGTATGATTGTGATGTATGGTTGTAATTGTATGATTATGATTGTATGATTGTGATTGTATGATTATGATTGTATGATTGTGATTGTATGATTGCGATTGTATGATTGTGATTGTATGATTATGATTGTATTTTTGTGATTGCATGATTGTGATTGTATGATTGTGATTGTATGATTGTGATTGTATGGTTGTGATTGTATGATTGTGATTGTCTGATTGTGGTTGTGCGATTGTGATTGTACGATTGTGATTGTACGATTGTGATTGTATGATTGTGATTGTATGATTATGATTGTATGATTGTGATGGCATGATTGTGATTGTATGATTGTGATTGCATGATTTTGAATGTATGATTGTGATTGCATGATTGTGATTGTTTGATTGTGATTGTATGATTGTGATTGTATGATTGTGATAGTATAATTGTGATTGTATGATTGTGATTGTATGATTGTGATTGTATGATTATGATTGTATGATTGTGATTGTATGATTGTATTTGGGAGATTGTATTTGGGAGATTGTATTTGGGAGATTGTAATTGTATGATTGCGATTGTATGATTGTGATTGTATGATTGCGATTGTATGAATTCGATTGTATGATTGTGATTGTATGATTGTGATTGTATGATTGTGATTGTATGATTGTGATTGTATGATTGTGATTGTATGATTGTATTTGGGAGATTGTATTTGGGAGATTGCAATTGTATGATTGCGACTGTATGATTGTGATTGTATGATTGCGATTGTATGATTGTGATTGTATGATTGTGATTGTATGATTGTGATTGTATGATTGTGATTGTATGATTGTGATTGTATGATTGTGATTGTACGATTGTGATTGTATGATTGTGATTGTATGATTGTGGTTGCATGATTGTGACTGTATGATTGTGATTGCATGATTTTGAATGTATGATTGTGATTGTATGATTGTGATTGTATGATTGTGATTGTATGATTGTGATTGTATGATTGTGATTGCATGATTGTGTTTGTATGATTGTGATTGTATGATTGTGATTGTATGATTGTGATTGTATGATTGTGATTGCATGATTTTGAATGTATGATTGTGATTGTATGATTGTGATTGCATGATTGTGATTGTATGGTTGTGATTGCATGATTGTGATTGTATGATTGTGATTGTATGATTGTGATTCTATGATTGTGATTGTATGATTGTGATTGTATGATTGTGATTGTATGATTGTGATTGTATGATTGTGATTGCATGATTTTGAATGTATGATTGTGATTGTATGATTGTGATTGCATGATTGTGATTGTATGGTTGTGATTGCATGATTTTGAATGTATGATTGTGATTGTATGATTGTGATTGTATGATTGTGATTGTATGATTGTGATTGTATGATTGTGATTGTATGATTGTGATAGTGTGATTGTGATTGTATGATTGTGATTGTATGATTGTGATTGTATGATTGTATTTGGGAGATTGTATTTGGGAGATTGTAATTGTATGATTGCGATTGTATGATTGTGATTGTATGATTGTGATGTATGATTGTAATTGTATGATTATGATTGTATGATTGTGATTGTATGATTGTGATTGTATGATTGTGATTGTATGATTGTGATTGTATGATTGTGATTGTATGATTGTGATTGTATGATTGTGATTGTATGAATTCGATTGTATGATTGCGATTGTATGATTGTGATTGTATGATTGTGATTGTATGATAGTGATTGTATGATTGTGATTGTATGATTGTAATTGTATGATTGTAATTGTATGATTGCGATTGTATGATTGTGATTGTATGATTGCGATTGTATGATTGTGATTGTATGATTGCGATTGTATGAATTCGATTGTATGATTGCGATTGTATGATTGTGATTGTATGATTGTGATTGTATGATAGTGATTGTATGATTGTGATTGTATGATTGTAATTGTATGATTGTAATTGTATGATTGTGATTGTATGATTGCGATTGTATGATTGTGATTGTATGATTATGATTGTATTTTTGTGATTGCATGATTGTGATTGTATGATTGTGATTGTATGATTGTGATTGTATGATTGTGATTGTATGATTGTGATTGTAAGATTGTGATTGTATGATTGTGATTGTATGATTGTGATTGTATGATTGTGATTGTATGATTGTGATTGTATGATTGTGATTGTATGATTGTGATTGTATGATTGTGATTGTATGATTGTGATTGTATGATTGTGATTGCATGATTTTGAATGTATGATTGTGATTGTATGATTGTGATTGCATGATTGTGATTGTATGGTTGTGATGGCATGATTTTGAATGTATGATTGTGATTGTATGATTGTGATTGTATGATTGTGATTGTATGATTGTGATTGTATGATTGTGATTGTATGATTGTGATAGTGTGATTGTGATTGTATGATTGTGATTGTATGATTGTGATTGTATGGTTGTGATTGTATGATTGTGATTGTCTGATTGTGATTGTACGATTGTGATTGTACGATTGTGATTGTATGATTGTGATTGTATGATTATGATTGTATGATTGTAATTGTATGATTATGATTGTATGATTGTGATTGCATGATTGTGATTGTATGATTGTGATTGCATGATTTTGAATGTATGATTGTGATTGCATGATTGTGATTGTATGATTGTGATTGTATGATTGTGATTGTATGATTGTGATTGTATGATTGTGATTGTATGATTGTGATTGTCTGATTGTGGTTGTGCGATTGTGATTGTACGATTGTGATTGTACGATTGTGATTGTATGATTGTGATTGTATGATTATGATTGTATGATTGTGATTGCATGATTGTGATTGTATGATTATGATTGTATGATTGTGATTGCAAGATTGTGATTGTATGATTGTGATTGTATGATTGTGATTGCATGATTTTGAATGTATGATTGTGGTTGCATGATTGTGATTGTATGATTGTGATTGTATGATTGTGATTGTATGATTGTGGTTGCATGATTGTGACTGTATGATTGTGATTGCATGATTTTGAATGTATGATTGTGATTGTATGATTGTGATTGTATGATTGTGATTGTATGATTGTGATTGTATGATTGTGATTGCATGATTGTGATTGTATGATTGTGATTGCATGATTTTGAATGTATGATTGTGATTGTATGATTGTGATTGCATGATTGTGATTGTATGGTTGTGATTGCATGATTTTGAATGTATGATTGTGATTGTATGATTGTGATTGTATGATTGTGATTGTATGATTGTGATAGTATGATTGTGATTGTATGATTGTGATTGTATGATTGTGATTGTATGATTGTGATTGTATGATTGTATTTTGGAGATTGTATTTGGGAGATTGTAATTGTATGATTGCGATTGTATGATTGCGATTGTATGATTGCGATTGTATGATTGCGATTGTATGAATTCGATTGTATGATTGTGATTGTATGATTGTGATTGTATGATTGTGATTGTATGATTGTGATTGTATGATTGCGATTGTATGATTGTGATTGTATGATTGCGATTGTATGAATTCGATTGTATGATTGCGATTGTATGATTGTGATTGTATGATTGTGATTGTATGATTGTGATTGTATGATTGTGATTGTATGATTGTGATTGTATGATTGTGATTGCATGATTTTGAATGTATGATTGTGATTGCATGATTGTGATTGTATGATTGTGGTTGTATGATTGTGATTGTATGATTGTGATTGTATGATTGTGATTGTATGATTGTGATTGTATGATTGTGATTGTATGATTGTGATTGTATGATTGTGATTGTATGATTGTGATTGTATGATTGTGATTGTATGATTGTGATTGTATGATTGTGATTGCATGATTTTGAATGTATGATTGTGATTGTATGATTGTGATTGCATGATTGTGATTGTATGGTTGTGATTGCATGATTGTGATTGTATGATTGTGATTGTATGATTGTGATTCTATGATTGTGATTGTATGATTGTGATTGTATGATTGTGATTGTATGATTGTGATTGTATGATTGTGATTGCATGATTTTGAATGTATGATTGTGATTGTATGATTGTGATTGCATGATTGTGATTGTATGGTTGTGATTGCATGATTTTGAATGTATGATTGTGATTGTATGATTGTGATTGTATGATTGTGATTGTATGATTGTGATTGTATGATTGTGATTGTATGATTGTGATTGTATGATTGTGATTGTATGATTGTGAAAGTGTGATTGTGATTGTATGATTGTGATTGTATGATTGTCATTGTATGATTGTGATTGTATGATTGTATTTGGGAGATTGTATTTGGGAGATTGTAATTGTATGATTGCGATTGTATGATTGTGATTGTATGATTGTGATGTATGATTGTAATTGTATGATTATGATTGTATGATTGTGATTGTATGATTGTGATTGTATGATTGTATTTGGGAGATTGTATTTGGGAGATTGTAATTGTATGATTGCGACTGTATGATTGTGATTGTATGATTGTGATGTATGGTTGTAATTGTATGATTATGATTGTATGATTGTGATTGTATGATTATGATTGTATGATTGTGATTGTATGATTGCGATTGTATGATTGTGATTGTATGATTATGATTGTATTTTTGTGATTGCATGATTGTGATTGTATGATTGTGATTGTATGATTGTGATTGTATGGTTGTGATTGCATGATTGTGATTGTCTGATTGTGGTTGTGCGATTGTGATTGTACGATTGTGATTGTACGATTGTGATTGTATGATTGTGATTGTATGATTATGATTGTATGATTGTGATTGCATGATTGTGATTGTATGATTGTGATTGCATGATTTTGAATGTATGATTGTGATTGCATGATTGTGATTGTTTGATTGTGATTGTATGATTGTGATTGTATGATTGTGATAGTATAATTGTGATTGTATGATTGTGATTGTATGATTGTGATTGTATGATTATGATTGTATGATTGTGATTGTATGATTGTATTTGGGAGATTGTATTTGGGAGATTGTATTTGGGAGATTGTAATTGTATGATTGCGATTGTATGATTGTGATTGTATGATTGCGATTGTATGAATTCGATTGTATGATTGTGATTGTATGATTGTGATTGTATGATTGTGATTGTATGATTGTGATTGTATGATTGTGATTGTATGATTGTATTTGGGAGATTGTATTTGGGAGATTGCAATTGTATGATTGCGACTGTATGATTGTGATTGTATGATTGCGATTGTATGATTGTGATTGTATGATTGTGATTGTATGATTGTGATTGTATGATTGTGATTGTATGATTGTGATTGTATGATTGTGATTGTATGATTGTGATTGTACGATTGTGATTGTATGATTGTGATTGTATGATTGTGGTTGCATGATTGTGACTGTATGATTGTGATTGCATGATTTTGAATGTATGATTGTGATTGTATGATTGTGATTGTATGATTGTGATTGTATGATTGTGATTGTATGATTGTGATTGCATGATTGTGATTGTATGATTGTGATTGCATGATTTTGAATGTATGATTGTGATTGTATGATTGTGATTGCATGATTGTGATTGTATGGTTGTGATTGCATGATTTTGAATGTATGATTGTGATTGTATGATTGTGATTGTATGATTGTGATTGTATGATTGTGATAGTATGATTGTGATTGTATGATTGTGATTGTATGATTGTGATTGTATGATTGTGATTGTATGATTGTATGATTGTGATTGTATGATTGTGATTGTATGATTGTATTTTGGAGATTGTATTTGGGAGATTGTAATTGTATGATTGCGATTGTATGATTGCGATTGTATGATTGCGATTGTATGAATTCGATTGTATGATTGTGATTGTATGATAGTGATTGTATGATTGTGATTGAATGATTGTAATTGTATGATTGTAATTGTATGATTGTGATTGTATGATTGAGATTGTATGATTGAGATTGTATGATTGTAATTGTATGATTGTAATTGTATGATTGTGATTGTATGATTGAGATTGTATGATTGAGATTGTATGAATGTGATTGTATGCTTGCGATTGTATGATTGTGATTGTATGATTGTGATTGTATGATAGTGATTGTATGATTGTGATTGTATGATTGTGATAGTATGATTGTGATTGTATGATTGTGATTGTATGATTGTAATTGTATGATTGTAATTGTATGATTGTGATTGTATGATTGAGATTGTATGATTGAGATTGTATGAATGTGATTGTATGCTTGCGATTGTATGATTGTGATTGTATGATTGTGATTGTATGATAGTGATTGTATGATTGTGATTGTATGATTGTGATTGCATGATTGCGATTGTATGATTGTGATTGCATGATTTTGAATGTATGATTGTGATTGTATGATTGTGGTTGTATGATTGTAATTGTATGATTGTAATTGTATTATTGTGATTGTATGATTGAGATTGTATGATTGAGATTGTATGAATGTGATTGTATGCTTGCGATTGTATGATTGTGATTGTATGATTGTGATTGTATGATAGTGATTGTATGATTGTGATTGTATGATTGTGATTGTATGATTGTGATTGTATGATTGTGATTGTATGATTGTGATTGTATGATTGTGATTGTATGATTGTGATTGTATGATTGTGATTGTATGATTGTGATTGCATGATTGTGATTGTATGATTGTGATTGCATGATTTTGAATGTATGATTGTGATTGTATGATTGTGATTGCATGATTGTGATTGTATGGTTGTGATTGCATGATTTTGAATGTATGATTGTGATTGTATGATTGTGATTGTATGATTGTGATTGTATGATTGTGATAGTATGATTGTGATTGTATGATTGTGATTGTATGATTGTGATTGTATGATTATGATTGCATGATTTTGAATGTATGATTGTGATTGTATGATTGTGATTGCATGATTGTGATTGTATGGTTATGATTGCATGATTTTGAATGTATGATTGTGATTGTATGATTGTGATTGTATGATTGTGATTGTATGATTGTGATAGTATGATTGTGATTGTATGATTGTGATTGTATGATTGTGGTTGTATGATTGTGATTGTATGATTGTAATTGTATGATTGTAATTGTATGATTGTGATTGTATGATTGAGATTGTATGATTGAGATTGTATGAATGTGATTGTATGCTTGCGATTGTATGATTGTGATTGTATGATTGTGATTGTATGATAGTGATTGTATGATTGTGATTGTATGATTGTGATTGCATGATTGCGATTGTATGATTGTGATTGCATGATTTTGAATGTATGATTGTGATTGTATGATTGTGGTTGTATGATTGTAATTGTATGATTGTAATTGTATTATTGTGATTGTATGATTGAGATTGTATGATTGAGATTGTATGAATGTGATTGTATGCTTGCGATTGTATGATTGTGATTGTATGATTGTGATTGTATGATAGTGATTGTATGATTGTGATTGTATGATTGTGATTGTATGATTGTGATTGTATGATTGTGATTGTATGATTGTGATTGTATGATTGTGATTGTATGATTGTGATTGTATGATTGTGATTGTATGATTGTGATTGTATGATTGTGATTGCATGATTGTGATTGTATGATTGTGATTGCATGATTTTGAATGTATGATTGTGATTGTATGATTGTGATTGCATGATTGTGATTGTATGGTTGTGATTGCATGATTTTGAATGTATGATTGTGATTGTATGATTGTGATTGTATGATTGTGATTGTATGATTGTGATAGTATGATTGTGATTGTATGATTGTGATTGTATGATTGCGATTGTATGACTGTGATTGTATGATTGCGATTGTATGAATTCGATTGTATGATTGCGATTGCATGATTGTGATTGTATGATTGTGATTGTATGATAGTGATTGTATGATTGTGATTGTATGATTGTAATTGTATGATTGTAATTGTATGATTGTGATTGTATGATTGAGATTGTATGATTGAGATTGTATGAATGTGATTGTATGCTTGCGATTGTATGATTGTGATTGTATGATTGTGATTGTATGATAGTGATTGTATGATTGTGATTGTATGATTGCGATTGTATGATTGTGATTGTATGATTGTGATTGTATGATTGTGATTGTATGATTGTGATTGTATGATTGTGATTGTATGATTGTGATTGCATGATTGTGATTGTATGATTGTGATTGCATGATTTTGAATGTATGATTGTGATTGTATGATTGTGATTGCATGATTGTGATTGTATGGTTGTGATTGCATGATTTTGAATGTATGATTGTGATTGTATGATTGTGATTGTATGATTGTGATTGTATGATTGTGATAGTATGATTGTGATTGTATGATTGTGATTATATGATTGTGATTGTATGATTGTGATTGTATGATTGTGATTGTATGATTGTGATTGTATGATTGTATTTGGGAGATTGTATTTGGGAGATTGTAATTGTATGATTGCGATTGTATGATTGTGATTGTATGATTGTGATGTATGATTGTAATTGTATGATTATGATTGTATGATTGAGGTTGTATGATTATGATTGTATGATTGTGATTGTATGATTGCGGCTGTATGATTGTGATTGTATGATTATGATTGTATTTTTGTGATTGCATGATTGTGATTGTATGATTGTGATTGTATGATTGTGATTGTATGATTGTGATTGTATGATTGTGATTGTATGATTGTGATTGTATGATTGTGATTGTATGATTGTGATTGTATGATTGTGATTGTATGATTGTGATTGTATGATTGTGATTGTATGATTGTGATTGTATGATTGTGATTGTATGATTGTGATTGTATGATTGTGATTGTATGATTGTGATTGCATGATTGTGATTGTATGATTGTGATTGCATGATTTTGAATGTATGATTGTGGTTGTATGATTGTGATTGCATGATTGTGATTGTATGGTTGTGATTGCATGATTTTGAATGTATGATTGTGATTGTATGATTGTGATTGTATGATTGTGATTGTATGATTGTGATTGTATGATTGTGATAGTATGATTGTGATTGTATGATTGTATTTGGGAGATTGTATTTGGGAGATTGTAATTGTATGATTGCGATTGTATGATTGTGATTGTATGATTGTGATGTATGATTGTAATTGTATGATTATGATTGTATGATTGTGATTGTATGATTATGATTGTATGATTGTGATTGTATGATTGCGATTGCATGATTGTGATTGTATGATTGTGATTGTATGATTGTGATTGTATGATTGTGATTGTATGATTGTGATTGTATGATTGTGATTGTATGATTGTGATTGTATGATTGTGATTGTATGATTGTGATTGTATGATTGTGATTGCATGATTTTGAATGTATGATTGTGATTGTATGATTGTGATTGCATGATTGTGATTGTATGGTTGTGATTGCATGATTTTGAATGTATGATAGTGACTGCATGATTGTGATTGTATGATTGTGATTGTATGATTGTGATAGTGTGATTGTGATTGTATGATTGTGATTGTATGATTGTGATTGTATGGTTGTGATTGAATGATTGTGATTGTCTGATTGTGGTTGTGCGATTGTGATTGTACGATTGTGATTGTACGATTGTGATTGTATCATTGTGATTGTATGATTATGATTGTATGATTGTAATTGTATGATTATGATTGTATGATTGTGATTGCATGATTGTGATTGTATGATTGTGATTGCATGATTTTGAATGTATGATTGTGATTGCATGATTGTGATTGTATGATTGTGATTGCATGATTGTGATTGTATGATTGTGATTGTATGATTGTGATTGTCTGATTGTGGTTGTATGATTATGATTGTATGATTGTGATTGTATGATTGTGATTGTATGATTGTGATTGTATGATTGTGATTGTATGATTGTGATTGCATGATTGTGATTGTATGGTTGTGATTGCATGATTTTGAATGTATGATTGTGATTGTATGATTGTGATTGTATGATTGTGATTGTATGATTGTGATTGTATGATTGTGATTGTATGATTGTGATAGTGTGATTGTGATTGTATGATTGTGATTGTATGATTGTGATTGTATGGTTGTGATTGTCTGATTGTGGTTGTGCGATTGTGATTGTACGATTGTGATTGTACGATTGTGATTGTATGATTGTGATTGTATGATTATGATTGTATGATTGTGATTGCATGATTGTGATTGTATGATTGTGATTGCATGATTTTGAATGTATGATTGTGATTGCATGATTGTGATTGTTTGATTGTGATTGTATGATTGTGATTGTATGATTGTGATAGTATAATTGTGATTGTATGATTGTGATTGTATGATTGTGATTGTATGATTATGATTGTATGATTGTGATTGTATGATTGTATTTGGGAGATTGTATTTGGGAGATTGTATTTGGGAGATTGTAATTGTATGATTGCGATTGTATGATTGTGATTGTATGATTGCGATTGTATGAATTCGATTGTATGGTTGTGATTGTATGATTGTGATTGTATGATTGTGATTGTATGATTGTGATTGTATGATTGTATTTGGGAGATTGTATTTGGGAGATTGCAATTGTATGATTGCGACTGTATGATTGTGATTGTATGATTGCGATTGTATGATTGTGATTGTATGATTGTGATGTATGATTGTAATTGTATGATTATGATTGTATGATTGTGATTGTATGATTGAGATTGTATGATTGTGATTGTATGCTTGCGATTGTATGCTTGCGGTTGTATGATTGTGATTGTATGATTGTGATTGTACGATTGTGATTGTATGATTGTGATTGTATGATTGTGATTGTATGATTGTGATTGTATGATTGTGATTGTATGATTGTGATTGTATGATTGTGATTGTATGATTGTGATTGTATGATTGTGATTGTATGATTGTGATTGCATGATTGTGACTGTATGATTGTGATTGCATGACTTTGAATGTATGATTGTGATTGTATGATTGTGATTGCATGATTGTGATTGTATGATTGTGATTGCATGATATTGAATGTATGATTGTGATTGTATGATTGTGATTGTATGATTGTGATGGTATGATTGTGATTGTATGATTGTGATTGTATGATTGTGATTGTATGATTATGATTGTATGATTGTGATTGCATGATTGTGATTGTATGATTGTGATTGCATGATTTTGAATGTATGATTGTGATTGCATGATTGTGATTGTATGATTGTGATTGTATGATTGTGATTGTATGATTGTATTTGGGAGATTGTATTTGGGAGATTGTGTTTGGGAGATTGTATTTGGGAGATTGTATTTGGGAGATTGTAATTGTATGATTGCGATTGTATGATTGTGATTGTACGATTGCGATTGTATGATTGCGATTGTATGATTGTGATGTATGATTGTAATTGTATGATTATGATTGTATGATTGTGATTGTATGATTGAGATTGTATGATTGAGATTGTATGAATGTGATTGTATGCTTGCGATTGTATGATTGTGATTGTATGATTGTGATTGTATGATTGTGATTGCATGATTTTGAATGTATGATTGTGATTGTATGATTGTGATTGTATGATTGTGATTGTATGATTGTATTTGGGAGATTGTAATTGTATGATTGCGATTGTATGATTGTGATTGTATGATTGTGATGTATGATTGTAATTGTATGATTATGATTGTATGATTGTGATTGTATGATTATGATTGTATGATTGTGATTGTATGATTGCGATTGTATGATTGTGATTGTATGATTATGATTGTATTTTTGTGATTGCATGATTGTGATTGTATGATTGTGATTGTATGATTGTGATTGTATGATTGTGATTGTATGATTGTGATTGTATGATTGTGATTGTATGATTGTGATTGTATGATTGTGATTGTATGATTGTGATTGTATGAGTGTGATTGTCTGATTGTGGTTGTGCGATTGTGATTGTACGATTGTGAATGTACGATTGTGATTGTATGATCGTGATTGTATGAATATGATTGTATGATTGTGATTGCATGATTGTGATTGTATGATTGAGATTCTTTGATTGTGGTTGTATGCTTGCGATTGTATGATTGTGATTGTATGATTGTGATTGTATGACTGTGATTGTATGATTGTGATTGTATGATTGTGATATTATGATTGTGAAAGTATGATTGTGATTGTAAGATTGTGATTGTATGATTGTGATTGTATGATTGAGATTGTATGATTGTGATTGTATGCTTGCGATTGTATGATTGTGATTGTATGATTGTGATTGTATGATTGTGATTGTATGATTGTGATTGTATGATTGTGATTGTATGATTGTGATTGTATGATTGTGATTGTACGATTGTGATTGTATGAGTGTGATTGTATGATTGTGATTGTATGATTGTGATAGTATGATTGTGATTGTATGATTGTGATTGTATGACTGTGATTGTATGATTGTGATTGTATGATTGTGATATTATGATTGTGAAAGTATGATTGTGATTGTATGATTGTGATTGTATGATTGTGATTGTATGATTGTGATTGTCTGATTGTGGGTGTGCGATTGTGATTGTACGATTGTGATTGTACGATTGTGATAGTATGATTGTGATTGTATGATTGTGATTGTATCATTGTGATTGTATGATTGTGATTGTTTGATTGTGTTTGGGAGATTGTATTTGGGCGATTGTATTTGGGAGATTGTACTTGTATGATTGTGATTCTATGATTATGATTGTATGATTGTGATTGTATGATTGTTATTGTATGATTGCATTTGGGAGATTGTATTTGGGAGACTGTAATTGTATGATTGCGATTGTATGATTGTGATTGTATGATTGCGATTGTATGATTGTGATTGTATGATTGTGATGTATGATTGTAATTGTATGATTATGATTGTATGATTGTGATTGTATGATTGAGATTGTATGATTGTGATTGTATGATTGCGATTGTATGATTGTGATTGTATGATTGTGATTGTATGATTGTGATTGTATGATTGTGATTGTATGATTGTGATTGTATGTTTGTGATTGCATGATTTTGAATGTATGATTGTGATTGCATGATTGTGATTGGATGATTGTGATTGTATGATTGTGATTGTATGATTGTGATTGTATGATTGTGATTGTATGATTGTGATTGTATGATTGTGATTGTATGATTGTGATTGTATGATTGTGATTGTATGATTGTGATTGTGTGCTTGTGATTGTATGATTGTGATAGTGTGATTGTGATTGTATGATTGTGATTGTATGATTGTGATTGTATGATTGTGATTGTATGATTGTATTTGGGAGATTGTATTTGGGAGATTGTAATTGTATGATTGCGATTGTATGATTGTGATTGTATGATTGTGATGTATGACTGTAATTGTATGATTATGATTGTATGATTGTGATTGTATGATTATGATTGTATGATTGTGATTGTATGATTGCGACTGTATGATTGTGATTGTATGATTATGATTGTATTTTTGTGATTGCATGATTGTGATTGTATGATTGTGATTGTATGATTGTGATTGTATGATTGTGATTGTATGATTGTGATTGTCTGATTGTGGTTGTGCGATTGTGATTGTACGATTGTGATTGTACGATTGTGGTTGTATGATTGTGATTGTATGATTATGATTGTATGATTGTGATTGTATGATTGTATTTGGGAGATTGTATTTGGGAGATTGTGTTTGGGAGATTGTATTTGGGAGATTGTATTTGGGAGATTGTAATTGTATGATTGTGATTGTATGATTATGATTGTATGATTGTGATTGTATGATTGCGACTGTATGATTGTGATTGTATGATTATGATTGTATTTTTGTGATTGCATGATTGTGATTGTATGATTGTGATTGTATGATTGTGATTGTATGATTGTGATTGTATGATTGTGATTGTATGATTGTGATTGTCTGATTGTGGTTGTGCGATTGTGATTGTACGATTGTGATTGTACGATTGTGGTTGTATGATTGTGATTGTATGATTATGATTGTATGATTGTGATTGCATGATTGTGATTGTATGATTGTGATTGTATGATTGTGATTGCATGATTGTGATTGTATGATTGTGATTGCATGATTTCGAATGTATGATTGTGATTGTATGATTGTGATTGTATGATTTTGATTGTATGATTATGATTGTATGATTGTGATTGCATGATTGTGATTGTATGATTGTGATTGTATGATTGTGATTGTATGATTGTGATTGTATGATTGTGATTGTATGATTGCGACTGTATGATTGTGATTGTATGATTGTGATTGTATGATTATGATTGTATGATTGTGATTGCATGATTGTGATTGTATGATTGTGATTGCATGATTTTGAATGTATGATTGTGATTGCATGATTGTGATTGTATGATTGTGATTGCATGATTGTGATTGTATGATTGTGATTGTATGATTGTGATTGCATGATTGTGATTGTATGATTGTGATTGCATGATTTTGAATGTATGATTGTGATTGCATGATTGTGATTGTATGATTGTGATTGCATGATTGTGATTGTATGATTGTGATTGTATGATTGTGATTGTCTGATTGTGGTTGTATGATTATGATTGTATGATTGTGATTGTATGATTGTGATTGTATGATTGTGATTGTATGATTGTGATTGTATGATTGTGATTGCATGATTGTGATTGTATGGTTGTGATTGCATGATTTTGAATGTATGATTGTGATTGTATGATTGTGATTGTATGATTGTGATTGTATGATTGTGATTGTATGATTGTGATTGTATGATTGTGATAGTGTGATTGTGATTGTATGATTGTGATTGTATGATTGTGATTGTATGGTTGTGATTGTCTGATTGTGGTTGTGCGATTGTGATTGTACGATTGTGATTGTACGATTGTGATTGTATGATTGTGATTGTATGATTATGATTGTATGATTGTAATTGTATGATTATGATTGTATGATTGTGATTGCATGATTGTGATTGTATGATTGTGATTGCATGATTTTGAATGTATGATTGTGATTGCATGATTGTGATTGTATGATTGTGATTGTATGATTGTGATTGTATGATTGTGATTGTATGATTGTGATTGTCTGATTGTGGTTGTGCGATTGTGATTGTACGATTGTGATTGTACGATTGTGATTGTATGATTGCGATTGTATGATTGTGATTGTATGATTATGATTGTATTTTTGTGATTGCATGATTGTGATTGTATGATTGTGATTGTATGATTGTGATTGTATGGTTGTGATTGTATGATTGTGATTGTCTGATTGTGGTTGTGCGATTGTGATTGTACGATTGTGATTGTACGATTGTGATTGTATGATTGTGATTGTATGATTATGATTGTATGATTGTGATTGCATGATTGTGATTGTATGATTGTGATTGCATCATTTTGAATGTATGATTGTGATTGCATGATTGTGATTGTTTGATTGTGATTGTATGATTGTGATTGTATGATTGTGATAGTATAATTGTGATTGTATGATTGTGATTGTATGATTGTGATTGTATGATTATGATTGTATGATTGTGATTGTATGATTGTATTTGGGAGATTGTATTTGGGAGATTGTATTTGGGAGATTGTAATTGTATGATTGCGATTGTATGATTGTGATTGTATGATTGCGATTGTATGAATTCGATTGTATGGTTGTGATTGTATGATTGTGATTGTATGATTGTGATTGTATGATTGTGATTGTATGATTGTATTTGGGAGATTGTATTTGGGAGATTGCAATTGTATGATTGCGACTGTATGATTGTGATTGTATGATTGCGATTGTATGATTGTGCTTGTATGATTGTGATGTATGATTGTAATTGTATGATTATGATTGTATGATTGTGATTGTATGATTGAGATTGTATGATTGTGATTGTATGCTTGCGATTGCATGCTTGCGATTGTATGATTGTGATTGTATGATTGTGATTGTATGATTGTGATTGTATGATTGTGATTGTATGATTGTGATTGTATGATTGTGATTGTATGATTGTGATTGTATGATTGTGATTGTATGATTGTGATTGTATGATTGTGATTGTATGATTGTGATTGTATGATTGTGATTGTATGATTGTGATTGCATGATTGTGACTGTATGATTGTGATTGCATGACTTTGAATGTATGATTGTGATTGTATGATTGTGATTGCATGATTGTGATTGTATGATTGTGATTGCATGATATTGAATGTATGATTGTGATTGTATGATTGTGATTGTATGATTGTGATGGTATGATTGTGATTGTATGATTGTGAATGTATGATTGTGATTGTATGATTATGATTGTATGATTGTGATTGCATGATTGTGATTGTATGATTGTGATTGCATGATTTTGAATGTATGATTGTGATTGCATGATTGTGATTGTATGATTGTGATTGTATGATTGTGATTGTATGATTGTATTTGGGAGATTGTATTTGGAGATTGTGTTTGGGAGATTGTATTTGGGAGATTGTATTTGGGAGATTGTAATTGTATGATTGCGATTGTATGATTGTGATTGTACGATTGCGATTGTATGATTGCGATTGTATGATTGTGATGTATGATTGTAATTGTATGATTATGATTGTATGATTGTGATTGTATGATTGAGATTGTATGATTGAGATTGTATGAATGTGATTGTATGCTTGCGATTGTATGATTGTGATTGTATGATTGTGATTGTATGATTGTGATTGCATGATTTTGAATGTATGATTGTGATTGTATGATTGTGATTGTATGATTGTGATTGTATGATTGTATTTGGGAGATTGTAATTGTATGATTGCGATTGTATGATTGTGATTGTATGATTGTGATGTATGATTGTAATTGTATGATTA